>NC_045426.1:88950006-89686988 GCF_902635505.1 Sarcophilus harrisii
GCTGAATTGGAACAGAAGGTGAGAGGTTGATGTGCTCCATGCATCAGGTACTAGGAATCAAGTGCTTCACAGTGGGAATTAAGGTGGGAAAAAATTAGAAGGTCCCTTTCTTCCTTTGCATTTCTTTGTGACTCCATCTTCTTCCCTGTCAACCAAAATGGAAGGTTAAAACACAGGGGAGAAGGGGAAAAAAACAAACAGAATGAGGAGAAAAGAGAGGAGACAGGGAAAGAGAGGAAGAAAGAAGAACACAGAGAGAAAAACTCAAGGATTGGGAAGAGGGGAGCAAAATGGCAAAGGGATTAAGGAAAATAGTCCTGGTGGGGGGAATAGCAGAGAAGAAACTACCTTTCAGGAAGAGAGCAGACCAAGCAGATAGGGGATGGGAAATAGATACTGGAGGAAATTGAGAGAATGAGAAAACAGATCAGAAGAGGAGTAGAGATCTGTTCAGAAGTAGGATTATAAAGTTAATTGGAGAGAGAGCTGAAATATTATTCCTCTTCATTGCCCTCCACCTTAAGCTCTGTTGGAGATAACTTGGGATGGTATTGAGATGGCTTGGGATGATAATTCACTAGTGTGAGCCCTGAGCTGCCTTCCTTGATTACAGGACACAGGACCCTTCAAAGTATTCTAATCCAGCTCTTCCACTTTACAAATAGAAATAGGAGGGAATCACAGGACATCAATTTCAATCATGTCTACCTCTGCAGTCTTGACCACATCTCCTTCCCTTTTCTGAACTTCCATCAATGATGGACTTCAATGAACCCATTTCTTAGGCTACTTGCAACTTGGACATTCCAGGAACTTAATTAATTGCCCAAGCTAGAAAGAGGTATTCTCCTCTCTGACTTCTCAGAGAATTTCCTTTCTATTTTTAAATGCTTTATTAGTTGTACTTGATTATGGATTATAGTTATTTGTTTCTAGGAAAGGTTAAAATACTTAAGGTGAACTCTACCTCTGACTAGTATTTAGTTTCTTCATACAGACTTGACTGTTGACAACCTTGAGGGGATGCTGGGGGGAACAACTATTGGGGAGATGCTCAGGGACATCTCATTTAAGATGAAGGCCTGAGCTTAAAGCTTATCTATCTATTGGGAATTAGTTGATTGTCTTGGACCATTGGGGAGGCCCTATAGTGAGTAGAATGTGGCCCAGTTTGGGAGCATGATGAGGGTTAGGGTTCAAATTAAGATGAAGAGCTAGACCTCTGTTTTAGCTTTAAATCTGATCCTGCGACCCTTCTAAGCTGAGTCTATACAAAGGGGTTCCAATGCAGAGTCATTCCCCTTTTGCTGAGAGAGATGAACAGAGAACAGAAAGCTGAGGAGTTAAGGTGAAAGGGAGCTGAGTTCCAGGGGTAGGAGGACCTATACACAGCCTTACTTCATTCTAGGAGCCTTTAATGACTACCTGGGCAAGCAGCCCATGCATGTTGAGGGTACTATTATTCACACAGCCCTCGGAGGGGGTCCATGGACTCTGTATTCAGGGACCCTGACTCCCAGAAAGAGAAGGGTGTGTTTCTGGTAGAACAGCCTCTTACACTAAAGGGAACTGAGCACTTGTCTCCACATGCAACAGAATGAGACTGAGTCATGATATGGCAGGGAAAGAAGGCTTGTAGTTTGCCCTTTGCTATTGCTCTGAGATATTCAGACAATGGAGATCCAACGGGAAAGGAGTCAACCTTAAGATGCCCAAGATGGTTTGTCTAACTCTTAGTGGAAGTTCCATTAGGCTGGGGGCCTACTTGGGATATCAGTAGGACTCATCATAGAGTGTATTTGTGGGGAAAGATGTCTCTTTGGCAACCCCAAGTTTGCTTCCCTTCCAAGGGGAGACCAAACCACAGGATACCCACCCTTGGAGGGCAGGTGGGGAAAGATAGGGCTCCTTGAAGAGAGAGGCTAATTGTGTGCATTGTTTAGGAGCTTCTGTGAGTCCTTTGCATTTTCTGTGTGGGAAAACAAATGCTGATCTAAATGTGTTTGGGACTGCCTCAGGAGCTGAGGACCTTTTATACATATTTATGCAAAATGCATGTCATTATGCATCGTTATGCAAAAGACACGTTATATTCAGGCTATATTTGGAGATTTCCCAAAGTCCAAAGCCAAAGATTGGAGCTCATTAGGATCCTGTTGCACATAAGCCCAGGGCTTAAGAGTTCTTGACTGTGGGATACAGATCAGGGGTTTATCATCCCTGCCAGATCTAACAGAGATAAGATCTTTGAGTTCTGAAGGGCAGGGCTGGTGTCTCATTGATCTCTCTAATTCCCTTAGTGCTGTGGGCAGGGATCTGCCTACATTAGGCTTTCAATAAGGGACTGTTGACTGAATGGATAGATGATGACAAAGAACTGCAGTGTGGAGGGTTAGAATAATGGAATATCTGAGATGGAAAGGTACCTCAAGAGTCTTCTAGTCTATTATTCTCCAACCAGTGCTCCAGTGTTGGTTCAAGCCCTATCTTGAATCTTTCTGTAATAAAGATACGGGATGCCTGGTACTGTCAAGGGATGGCTCTCATCATCAGATCCAGAGTTCTCTCTCACACAGAATCAGTGTCTGTCTCCTTCCAATACCCCATTGTTCTTGATTCTGTTCTCTGGGGCCAAGAAATTGGACCATCTTCAGGATGGTCATCCCTCAGGTATCTGATAGGTGGCCCATATACTGGAAATTATAGTTAGAAACAGAGAGCTCAGATCTTTTGCTCACTGCCTGGGTGTTCCAGGGCTAGTGTTTTATTCTTTTTGAGTTGATATCCTCATTTGCAAAACTAGATGGGAGAAAGAGATAGTCCCTTCTAGCCCTACATCCTTTAGGATGAAGATTCTGGCCATTCCCTCTCCCCCCTCTCCCTCCCTTCCCTGCCGAGCTAAATGGCTCCAGTTCCTTCAAATGTTCCTCATTTAACAGTTTGTAGTCTCTTGACCATCTTGGCCACCCTGCTCTGGATCTTTTCCAGCTTCTCCATATGGTCTCTACATGGGATGTAAGATTTGGGGTCTAACCAGGGAAGAGGATTTGGGCACCATCACCTTCCCATTCTGGACGCCATTACCCTTCTCAATGTAGCCAAAGACCCCTTTAACCTTTTTCTTTTTTAACTGTCATGCACATTGTTGCTTCATCTTGCACTTGCAGGCCACTAACACCCCCGGGCCGTTTCCTTTTCTACATGACCTGTGGTCCAGCAGAACCAGGACAAGGCATCTGTGTGCCCCAGGCAACATCTTGAAAATTACTGCTTTTACATTTGAAAATTACAACCCTTATGTGTTACTGTGCCCACTGAGGCTTTGAGCCTTCATGTCAATACACGAGACTCAACTTACCGCAAAATAAATCCCTACAGGTCTTGGAAAGCAGGACTTTCTGGAATTAAAAATATTTGCATTTATAAAATGCTCATGCTGTTTCCTTCTTGTGGAATGTCTTCCTTTCCCCTTTGCATTTTGAGTGCCTGTACATCCTTAAAAGCCAGACTCAAATGCTACCTCTTCCTGGAAGGAAATCTTTATCACCTTTCCATTTATAATGATAATATGAATAATATTGTTATTAATATGGCTAGCATTTATAAAATGCTGTAATATTTACAAAGTACTTTACTTATATTGACTTTTTTGATCCTCACAACAACCCTAGGAGCTGGGTGCTATTATTATTCTATTTTGCAGATAAAGAAATTGAGGCACAGAGAGGTTATTACTTGCTCCAGTAACAACCCACCAAAACACAGTTAATGTCCAGGCAGTTAGGGATAGTATGAGGCAGGATTCAAATTCTGGTCTTTCTGTCTCCAGTCTTATGTTCTATTCACTGTCATAGCTAGTTATCATGACAATAATGATTTTCCTTTTTGGATTTCATGTTGTACTTTATTTGTTTTTCTCATGCTACAATGTGTATCATGGCTCTATTTGTTGACACCTTGGCTTCCTATTAGATGATAAACAACACTAATAGTATCTAAACTTTGTATTTTGTTCAGTATCCAGCTGGATTAAATACACAGCAGGTGTTTAATAAATGTGTGCTGAATTATAATAAAGAGTCATATATCAAAATATATCTCACTGTACCTCCATATATTACCCTTGGCAGCTGCTTACCCTCCTTATCTCTTGAATGGTGCAGTGTTCCAGTCATGCTACCCCCATTCCATTTTTGGAGAATTTTTTTTTAACACAAATAGAAGATTTTGCATGTATGTCCAATAAAGGTCATTTTGTATCTGGGAAGAGCTTCTTGGATCCTGCTGAGTTTGTTATCCAAATGGCAATTAGCTATTGATAGGGGTGAACACTGTCTGAATTTTCACCCTCTCTACATCTTCTCCCATATCCTTCCATATTCTTTAGGAGATTGTCTGCCCCCTCAATATTTGACCTTTTCCTATATTTTAGGCTATTCCCTGTTATCTTCCAACAAGCCCATTTTCCCTCAGCCACAAAAAACCTTGACTTGACCCTACCTGCCCCTTAGGTTATCACCTTTTTATCTCCCCTCCCTTTCTTGCTGGTCCACAGTCCATATCAAGTCCTCTCTCAGAGGGTATTTCCCAAGACTCTGTCTTAGATCCTCTTCTTTTCCCCCTCTATCTTCAGTCTTGGAGGATTCAACAACTCACATGGGTTCAAGCACCCTGTTGACTTCCCAGTTCTACAAATCCAGTCCAAGTTCCCCTGACCTTAAGGACACATCAAACTGAAAGTTCTATACATATATCAAACTTAACATGGCCAAAAAAGGATGATTTATCTTTCCCTCAAACTTCCTCTCTTCCAAAATTTTTATTTATGGGAAGGCACTACTATTTCCCCATTTTCTTGAGTTTGTGACCATAGCCTTATCTTTCATTGTCCTGATTGTTTGGTGGTTCACATGGTCCACTCTTTCTAGGCTGGCTCCTCCCATGTTTCATGTTATTCCCTTCCTGACCACCTTTCTGACAGCTGCTTTCCTCCTGAGCCCATACCTCCCTTTCCAGTTCTGGAAATATAGTCAAATCAATACTATCACAATACTATCATAGAAAGGCTATGTCGATTCATTTCTCTTTGCCTTCATTTATCATCTATGTAACTTTTCAAACCAAAATGCCCTTCCCTGGTTGTTACTCCCCTAAATGTATTAAATTTTCCCAGGCTCTTTTCCTCATTAGGATATAAATTCTGTTCAGTCAAGGGCTTTCTTTGTTAATTTGTACTTCTCCAGCAAAAGGTTGTTTCATTCATCTGTTCATTCTTCATCTTCCTTCAAAACTTATATCCAATTAATTGCCAAATTTTATTCTTTAGACACAGCCCCTTCATATACTATCACCTTCCTTTCGTCATCTCTTCTAGACTATGGCACTGGCTTCCTAATTGGTCAGTGCCAATCTATTCTCTACACAGCTGCCAAAGTGAATTTCTAAGTGATGAGCTGATCATGCCAGCTGCCTATTCAATAAACTTCAGTGGTTTTCTATGGCTTCTAGGATAAATAAATTCTTTTCCATTTAGTCTTTTAAAGTCCTTCACAATTTGTTTCCAATCTAACTTTGCAGACTCATTATTGTATACATTTTTGTTGTTATTCATCCATTTTTTTCAGTTGTATATAACTCTGTGACTTTATTTGGGGTTTTCTTGGCCAAGATGTTGGAGTGGTTTGCCATTTCCTTCTCCAGTCCATTTTACAGATGAAGAAACTGAAGCAAACAGGGTTAAGTGACTTGTCCAGGATCTCACAGCTAGTAAATATTTGAAGCTGGATTTGAGTTCAGGAAGAGGAGTCTTCTTCCTGCCTCTAAGTTCGGCAGTCTGCACTGTGCTACCTGGCTACCCATTCTTTGGTCTTCAATATGTTTCTCACATATGGTGCTCCACAAGAATGTGCAATGATCAACTAGGAAAGGCTTCGTTCTTCTCAGTGGTTCAGTGATCTAGAGCAACCCCAATAGGCTTTGGACAGAAAAATGCCATCTGCATCCAGAAAGGAACTAAGGAGACTGAATGTAAATCAACACATGCTAGGTTTGCTTCTTTTTTCTTGCTTTTTTTTTTTTTTAAATCTCTCCCATGGTTTTTTCCATTTGCTCTGATTTTTCTCTTCCAACATAATACATAAAACAATGTATATTAAAAATAAATAAACTAAAAAAAGACATATGGTTCTCCATTTTCTATTCCTTTACCTAAGTATAGTAATGTCTGTAATATACACCCTTTATATTACCACTTCCCTGTTTCCCTTCAAGATAGAGTTCGAATATCACCTTATAAATGTAGCCTTTTCTGTCCTGTCCTCCTTCCCTACCCCATAATGCCTTGCTATTCTAACTACTTAGAATGTAATTACTTTGAATTTATTTTGTATTTATTCTATACATAGTTTATATACATGTATGTTTATATATTCGATATAAGAAAATGGTATTAAAGTAATATATTATGTATTAAAATAATATATAGTATATTGCTTGCTGTCTCCCCAGTAGAATGTAAGCTCTTTGAGAGATAACAGGTAAACAATTCAGTGCATAAAAGGTGCATATGGAGCAGATGGAAAAGTAAGCATTTAGAGAAAAGTAAGCATTAGTAACTGGAGGAACAGGCAAAGGCCTTCTTGAGTAAGTGAGGTTTGAGTTAAGTCTGAAGGAAGTCAGAGAAACTAAGGGCAGAAGGGAGGTGGGAGAGCATTCGAGGTATGGAGGACAGCTTGAGGGAGACTTGCTCATGGGGGATGGAGCTCCATGTTCAAGGGAGTGCAAGTCTGCTGCGGGAACTAAGATCGTGGAGGAGAGGGGAGTGTGTGAGAAGATGGACAAGAGAGGGAGAGGTTTAAGTAACAAAAAAAGGAATCTTGTATCTTAGAGGTAAAAAAGAAGCCCTGAAGATCACTGCAAGGCAGCTGGAGGGAGGAAAGGAGATCATCATAGACAGGGAACTGACTGTGCACCAGTCATGGGTTAAATACTCTTCACAAATGTTGCTCATTTGAGCCTCACTACTCTGGGATCTAAGTGCTATCTCTGTCCCCATTCATGATCATGATCATGATCATGATCATCATCAGTAGTAGTAGTATAGAAGTAGTAATAGTAGTAGTAGTAGTAGAAGTAATAATAGTAGTAGTAGTAGAAGAAGTAATAATAGTAGTAGTAGTAACATAGTAATAGTAGTAATAATAATAGTAGTAGTAGAAGTAATAATAGTAATAGTAATAGTAGAAGTAGCAATAGTAGTAGTAGTAGAAGTAGTAGTAGTAGTAATAGTAGTAGTAGTAGTAGTAGTAATAGCAGTAGTAGTGATAGTAGTAGTAGTAACAGTAGTAGTAGTAGAAGTAGTAGTAGTAATAGTAGTAGTAGTAGAAGTAGTAATAGTAGTAGTAGTAGTAGCAGTAGTGGTAGTAGTAGTAGTAGTAGTAATAGAAACAGTAGTAGTAATAATAGGAGGAGGAGGAGTGGTAGTAGCAGTAGTAGTAGTAGTAGTAATAGAAACAGGAGTAGTAGTAGTGGTAGTAGTAGTAGTAATAGAAGTAGTAGTAATAGTAATAATAGTAGTAGTAGTAACAGTAGTAGTAATAATAGTAGTAGTAGTAGTAATAGTAAAAATAGGACTAGTGATGGTGGTGGTAGTAATACTCATAGAACTCGTAGTAATAGCTAACATTTATATAGTTCTTACAATTCTTATCTCATCTGATCTTCATAACAGCCCTAGAGAGGCAAGTGCTATTATTCTCAATTTATAGATGAGAAATGTGAGTCAAATAGAGGCAAAGGAATTAGTCGGGGGTCACACGTCTGGGAGGTATCTAAGTACTGTTTTGAACCCAGGTCTTTCAACTCAAAGCCCAGCACTCTATCCATTTACCCCCACCAAGCTGCATGCAACACTGATGGATAACTTTGGCTAGGGGGAGAATTCTTAATCAAGGAGTGGAAATGCTCACAAAAATATAATACAGATAATTTTGAATTATCTTAACTTAATGGTTTTTATTCAGTAGTGGTGTGGGGTAGAGAAGATAAGAAAATAACTGGTAATAATATATTTAATTTTTTTTATGAATCCCACAACAACTATTAGACACTGGAAAGATTGCCTGTATGAGTTTCTTCAGCTCCTTATCATAATATGATTGAAATAATAATAGTAGACAACAATGTCAGTCAATAAACATTTATTAAGTGTCTACTCTGTGCCAGATATTATACTCTAGGACTACATAGAAAGGTCCAAGATAGTCCTTCTCTCAAGGAACTTACAGAATATGGGGAGAGACAACATGCAAACAACTAGGTACCAACAAGAAAGAGAATGGATGAATTAGAAGCATCAATAGAGGGAATAAGGAAGAGCTTCTCAGAGAAGATAAGCTTTTAGCTGGAACTTGAAGGAAGTTAGGAGGAAGAGAATTTCAGCTATGGATGGCAATCATTGAAAATGCCTGGAGTGAAGAGATGGAATGTCTCGTGCAGGGAACAGCAAGGAAGCCAATGTTCCTGGATTCAAAAGTAAGTAATGGGGGTGGGAGGTGGGGTTAGCAATAAGAAAACTGGAAAAGTAGGAGGGGTTCAGATTAGGAAGGACATTGAATTCCAAACAGGTTTTATATTTCTTCTCAAACTAATTTGGCTACAAAACATTTTTGGGCTTAAAATCTATTGATAGTACAAATTCTGGTCCTAAAGCACAGAATGTATGCAATTCCCTTGGGATTAAAAGAAGTTAGAAAAACTTAGGAGCAAAATAAGAAAAAAATTAGCCTATTTTCATACTGAAAATTGGTACATTTCAAAGTATTTTAAGAATTTGTTTCAATCAAGGTGAATTTCCACCTTTTTTTTGATTTGGTAGAGGGTCTCCTAGTGTTGATGTCCCATGAGTGGTTTGCATTACAGACTACAATAAGTTCTAAATGAATGTTTAATTTAAATACAAATTTTAACATCTAACAAAATTGGAGGAAGATGGATAGACATTTTTCATAACTTTGGCCAGAGGGAGAATTCTTAACCAAGGAGTGGAAATGATCACAAAAATATAACACAGATAATTCTGAATACATGAAATTGAAAATTGTGTGAACAAAATCCATTTAAGTTAGAATAAAAAAGGAAAGTTATCAATTAGGTAAAATGTTTTTTTGTCTCGACTATGTCTCCTAAGTATTTGGTATACAAGATATTAACCCAAATAGCCGAGTCATTCCTCTATGGATATGAGGTGGTCAAAGGTTCTCAAAAGAAGAATGATAAAACTTAAATCCAGGAAGTCTCATCCAACACTTAAGTCTGAGAGCTCTGAGCTTCTCTTCCTGCCCTCTCCTCCCCCAACATCTGGTGACTGTGTAGGATCTTGGAATCTGAGTCCATAAACATTGCATGTTCTCCCTGTCAAATCTCAAATTCTCCTGTCCAGGTTCAATAAAATCCAGCCAAACTGTTTCCCAGCCCCCTCCCACTAAGAGGAGGGGAAACACCTTAATCAGCAAATCAGGAAGCTTTCATGTCAACAATTAATTGATTTGGCGAAGTTGTGATGTTTTTTGCTGTTTAAAAAAGAAAAAATTCGTGCCAACATAATCCACTACATATGTGGAGGAAAAGCAAGACTAAGATTTCAGAGAGAAGACTGGATGGAGTTGATTGGTACCCTGAGCCCATGCTGCCGAGAATATCACATGAGGAGTGTCAGTATATAGGGTAAGAGGAAGGAAAGTAATTATAGTACAACGGCAACAACAAATTCTATTTATGTAGCCCTTACTATGTGCTGGGCAGTTAGGTGGAGAAGTGAATAGCGTCGTCACTGGAGGCAGAAAGACTCATTTTTGTGTGTTCAAATTTGGCGTCAGACAGCCGTTGGTGGGTGAGCCTGGGCAAGTTCCTTAAGTCTGTTTGCCTCAGTTTCCTCATCTGTAAAATCAGGTGGAGAAGGGAATGGCAAACCACTCCAGTGCCAGGAAAACCTTGAATGGAGTCATGAAGAGTCGGACCTAATTAAAAAATGACTGAATATCAACAACTATTATGTGCCAGACACTGGGCTAACTGCTTCTACAAATAATATCTCATTTGATCAAGTCTAAGTAAGGGGTCAGCAGGGATGAGAGACTACCATGGTTCTGTAGACTGGATGGGATCTTAGAGGGCATCTAATCCAACTTGTATTGGACCAAGAAATGTTGCTACAACATCCCCTCGGAAGGGATTGGTCAATTTCTCCTTGAAGTCCCTTTGCCTGGGAACTCACTGCATCCTACAACAGCCCATTCTACTAGGGAATGGCTCTAAAAGTCAATTTTTCCTTATACTGACTTGGAATCTGCCTCAAGCTCCCACATTGAACCTACTTCTGCCCTCTGTGACCAATCCTTCTTCCATGTGATAGTACTTTAATACTTGGAAGTAGCAGCCCAAGATCAAAAATTTATTTATTTGGTCTTATTATGGCTATTGTTTTGCAGTTTTGACTCATGTAGAATTCTCAGTCCACTAAAATCTCTAGATCTTTTTCATTTTAACTTGTGTCAAGCCATTTTTTACCTTCCCACACTGATGCAAGTAATTAAAAAAAATCAAAACAGGACTTTATATCTTTTAAACTTAATCTTATTAGATTAGATTTGACCTTTTATTTATTTGGGGTTCTTAACCAACATTTTGGGGTGATAGGACCAATTGACAATTTGGCGATACTTTTAAATGCATGAAATAAAATACAGAAGACAAACCCCTCAAAACTAATGAAAATTAAAATGTAATTTTTTTCTCATTGTTAGATGAGACTCTGAAACTATCACAGATAATTTGAAACTATCCACCAACTCCTTTGGAGTCCAAGCACCACAGATTAAAAATTCTTAATTTAACCTAACAATATATTTTTTTAGATTCTGATTCTGTTACCCAATGGGTTTCTTAGTCTTTCTAGCTGTGAGATACCCATAAAATTGATCATCATGTCCTCTATGTCTTCATCCAAGTCAGTGATTAATGCTGAATAGAACTGGGCCAAGAACAGATCCCTGGAGCATTCTCATTAGAGATTTTCCTCCAGACAAACATCAATCCTTAATCTCTACTCTTCAGGTCTGTTTTTTCAAATATATCCCTGAAACGATGCAATTGAAATGCTTTCTTATTTAGATTTTTGAAACTAAGATTGAAAGAACTATCTTGGCTGCTCTCAAGTCCATGAGATATTGCTGAGCCTTTGTTAAGGATCTTGGTAAAATTGAGGCATAATATGCACACTGTATTTCTTTATCTATTAGGCTGATCACTTTGTCAAAGAAGGAAGGATGGTTAGTTGGGCATGATTTTGGTTCATGCTGATCACCACATTTTTCTTTCTTTCTTTTTTCTTTTCTTTTCTTTTTTTTTTTTTTTAGTAATAGCTTTTTACTTTCAAAATACATGCAAAGATAACTTTCAATATTCACCCCTGAAAAACCCTGCAATCCAAATTTTTCTCTTTTCCCCCAACTCTCCTTCCCTAGACAGCAAACAATCCAATATATGTTAAACATGTGCAATTCTTCTAAACATATTTTCACATTTATCAGGCTTCACAAGGAAAATCAGATCAAAAAGGAAAAAAAATGAGAAAGAAAAAAAAGCAAGCAAGCAAACAATGACAGAAAAGATGAAAATCCCATGTTGTGATCTACATTCAGTCCCCATAGTCCTCTTTCTGGATGCAGATGGCTCTCTCCATCACCAGTCTATTGGAGTTGGCTTGAATAAGCTCATTGTTAAAAAGATTCACATTCACCAGAATTGATCATTCCATAATCTTGCTATTGCCGTGCACAATGTTCTCTAGCTTCTACCCGCTTCGCTTAGTATCAGTTCATGTAAGTCTCTCCAGGCTTTTCTAAAATCATCCTGCTGATCATTTCTTACAGAACAATAATATT
The DNA here is from genome assembly GCF_902635505.1 of Sarcophilus harrisii. Taxonomy (NCBI): domain Eukaryota; kingdom Metazoa; phylum Chordata; class Mammalia; order Dasyuromorphia; family Dasyuridae; genus Sarcophilus; species Sarcophilus harrisii. The sequence goes on from NC_045426.1 coordinate 88,961,949, forward strand.
TACCATTGATTATCACATTTTAAGTGCTCACAAACTATTCTAGAATGTTTTCAGGAGTCAAAATCAAGATCACTATATTTTTAGGAATTTTTATTCTTCTCTTTTTTTGAAAATCAGTTCCACATTTGCCAGTCTTCGGTCCTTCAGCATTTTCCCCATTCTTTATGATTTTTCAAGATCACTGGGATCATCAACATAACATCTCTAGTTTTTGTGGCTTCCCAGAAATCCAAAGGGCTTGTGACAGGTTGCTAATGGTGTAAATATGCCTTCAACCAAATACCTTCTCTTCCCGTGCTTTTCCAGAAACTAGCATGTCCTTCACTGTCTAGCCGGGAAGTGTTTCCTTGGCTGATTGGTGGCATTTCCTTGCTAGTGAGTGATGGAGAACTTTCCCCCTATAACCATGGACCTTGCCTCTGTGATTAGGCTGCCCTGGGTGGCATATCCACAAGCTTTCCTGGGCTGGACGAGACAAGATCTCTGCTGTCTCCTACAGGGATTAGGAGGAGGTGACAGGATAAGGTGTCACCAAGACAAGCAAAGTGCCTTCTTCGTGGCTTAGTGGGGAAATACCATTGCATTTGAAGTCAAGAGAGCAGGGAGGAAACCTCAGATCCATTCCTTGTTATCTATGGAACTCTTGTCATTTTTATCTTTCTGGGTCTCTGTGAAATGAGGGGGTTGGACTAGCTGGGCCCTGAACTTTCTTCTTGCTCTAAATCTGCTTAATCACCTGTGCTTGTTTTACTTTTCTATACACTTTTCTTTAGGAAACTAAATTGGTCAGTGAATTCCTCATGCATCCCAATTGGTTTCTTTAGCTATCAAGTCCTTTTCTTTTGGACTTGGGCTTGACTTGGAGTGTGAAATTATTTTTGTGTGTGTATATATATGTGTGTGGTTTAATTACATCTGACTCTCTTTGACCCCATTGGGTTTTTTTTTTTGAGATACTAGAATAATCTTTTTATTGTGGTTTGCTTGAATTTTATTTTTTTTAAACTTTTTGATCTGATTTTTCTTGTGCGGCAAGATAATTGTATAAATATATATGCCTATATTGTATATAACATATACTTTTACCATGTTTAGCATGTATTGGATTACATGCTACATAGGGGAGGGGATGGGGGAAAGGGGAAAAATTGGAACACAATGTTTTTCAAGGATCAATGCTGAAAAATTATCCTTGCGTATATTTTGAAAATAAAAAAACCTTCCATAAAAATGAAAAAAAAATACTAGAGCAATTTGTCATTTCCCTCTCCAGATAATTTTTTTAGCAAGGATACTGGAGCAGTTTGCCATTCCATTCTCCAGTTATTTTTACAGATGGGGACATGGAGGCAAACATGGTTAAGTCACTTACCTTGGATCACATAGGTAGTAAGGGTCTCAGAAAGATGAGTCTTCCTATCTCCTGGCCAGGTATTCTATTTACTGTACCACCTACCTTCTCAGTGACATTTTAGATCCTGGGTTTCTAATCATCCTTATCCTGCATTCTTCAAGAACCACCCTTCCCAAAGCTAAGGCACAGGTTAAATTGGGCTGCCTCTTAGAAGAAGCAGTCCTGTCCTTCAATTATCATCATCATTTCTACTTTGATGGCCCCTTTTCCTTACTTATAATCCAGTCTAGAATAGTCAAAATAACCTTCTAACCTTTTTATTTTTTGGCTGAGGCAATTGGGGTTAAGTGACTTAACACAGCTAGGAAGTGTTAAGTATCTGAGACCAGCTTTGATCTCTGGTCCTCCTGACTTCAAAGCTGGTGCTCTAGCCACTGCCCCCTTCTCACCCTTTTTAAATGGAATTTTTTTTTTATGTCAAGGCAACAATTGATGGGCTGCTCTGCCATAAGGAGAAGAGGAGCTCCAACAAGTGCCTTTCTGGGGAGGAACTTAGAGATAATCCAGTTCAACGTCAACGAACCCATGGGGAAACTGAGTTCCAAGGAAGAGGGGCCATTCACCCAAGGTCCCCCTGTAACTGACTCAAGATCTGAGCCCCGGTCCTCCGACTGGTCTCTGAGCTTCCATCAGTGGGGGAGCCTGCCTCTGGGCTGGCTGGGTGATCTCCTTCTGGAACCCATCAGTCATTTCCTCCTGCAGCCATGGGTAGGGTCCCCCTCAGGGCCCAGGGACTAGGAGAGGGGAGTTTAGCTTGGCTCCCTGGCCATCTCTCCTGTCAAGGCTGATCCGGTCCTCAAGGCAGCTGGCCAGCATCCTGTTCCTGGAACGTTTGCCTTCAGGTGACTTCAGGCTTGGCCCAGGGTTCTGGAGCAAGTAGCTCTCCAAACAGATATTCCCCACATTTATTTGTGTTCCCATACAGGATGCTGAAACTCTCAGATTTTAAAAATGTGTGTTTTTAGAGGAAGTAGGGACTCTTCAAGGTGCTCTAAGAAGCTCAGGGAAATGATTAATACCCAGGAATTTTCCCAACCACCACCCTATAAGGCCATGAGATTATCATGAGCTCCATTTTCCAGATGAGACCATGGAGGGTTGTGGGCTAGAAATTTGCTCCAGGAGGCCGACCCCTCCACACAGAGCCTGGAGGGCCAGCTCCAGCCTGTTTTATTCCTTCAGAAGTCACCTAATGCAGGATGGCAGCAGGGATCTCATTAACATATGTTCCTGGGGGAGGAGGTGGTTAGAGGCCAAGCCCTCTGGCAGCTCCAGGAGGAGTGGGAAGGCTGCCATACTGAATCAGGCCCAATAACCTGGTGATGGGCAGCCATGCTGGAGGGGCCGGTGGGTGAGTGATTGGGAAATGAGGCAAGGAATGTGTTGATTTGTTTTGCTTAGCTATACTTTGTTACAAAGGAGGATTCTTTTGAGACAGGGGATGGAGAAAGTCATTATAAAGCAGCAACAGTATTTTAAAAAACAGTAATAAAACAATATTTTAAAAATACATGAGGCAAAGATCCAGAAAATGGAAATGCTTTTTTTATGCATTAATGCAACAAGGCAATTGAGTTGTGGGAGCAGGGAGGCATTAGCTGTTGCCAATAATCATAAAAAGATGGCCATCTTTTTTTTCACCCTGAGGCTGCCTAAAGGAAGTAGGTAAATCAAGGCTGATACTACTTATGCTGATCCTAAGGCTGGCTCACGCAATCTACTGTCAAGTAGACTGTCAACGGGAAGAATGAAAATTCACATAAGACCTCATTGGGGGAGGGGGGCAGGTAGGGTTTGGAGAGTTAGGTTACTTGAGTGACTTTCCCTGTCTGTGACAATATGAGTTTTCCCCCTTAGTTGTTTCTTTGGGAAGTCTTATTTCAGGCCTTTGGTACAAAGAACACCAAAAGACTATGTGATAATAACTGTCTCCTGAAATTAGTGACAGTTACATTTTTGCCATCGTTTTCTTTTTTTCAGTTAATGCTATTTTCCCCAATTACATTTAAAGATAGTTTTCAATACTGATTTTGTGAAATTCTGAGCTCTGAATTTTTCTCCCTTCCTTCTGTCACCCATCCTCAAGACAGCACGCAATCTGATATTGGTTTTACATGTACAATCATGTTAATCATACGTTCACATCAGCCATGTTGGGAAAGAAGAATAAGAACAAAAGAGAAAAATGACAAGAAAGAAAAAACGAAAACCAATTTTTAAAAGCTTTTTATTTCCAAAATATATGCATGGATAACTTTTGAACCTTGACCCTTGTATGGCCTTGGGTTTTTGACTTTTCCCTCCTTCTCCCTACCCCCTTCCTTAGATGGCAACCAATCCGATATATGTTATACATGTTAAAATATATGTTAAATCCAATATGTGTAAACATATTTATACAATTCTTTTGGTGCACAAGAAAAATCAGATCAAAAAAGAAAGTAAATGAGTAAGAAAACAAAATGCAAGTGAACCTCAAAAAGAGCGAGAATGCTATGTTGTGACCTCACTCAGTTCTCATAGTCCTCTCTGGGTCGTATTCGTTCTTGTTGCCATGTACAATGTTCTTTTGATTCTACTCACTTCACTGAGCATCAGTTCATATAAGTCTCTCCAGCCTCTCTGTATTCATCCTACTGATCATTTCTTATAGAACAGTAATATTCCATAACATTCATATACCATAACTTATTCAGACATTCTCCCACTGATGGGCATCCACTCAATTTCCAGTTCCTTACCAATACAAAAAGGGGGCTGCCACAGACATTTTTGTACATATGGGTTTTCTTTCATTCCTTTAAGATCTCTTTGGAATATAAACCCAGTAGAAACACTGCTATCCTTGTTCATTTATAAAAGTGGTCATCTCTTACATCTTTTGTCAGTCAATCTCTACTTTTACACAAAAACATTTTTCTGTCCCTTTCATCTCAAAAATATCCCCATTTAGCATAAAAAGACAGCAAATTTTATACAAGAAAGTTTTGTATATATATTTATTCTAGAAAATAAATTTCCATTGCTCATTCTCCACATACAATTCCAACTATTCAGACTCCATAGTTCTATGTAGATGACATTTTCCATCATGAGTCTGACATCTTCTGATCCTTCTTTATTCTTCAAGTTTGCTAGTGTAATTGGTTGAAGGGCATTTGTAGTCAGAGATGAAGGGACCATAACAATATGTCTGTAATTCAAAAGAGGCCACCTGTCATTGTCCTGAGTTATGATGCTATAGAATGTGAGCATGTAGGGTAAACATTTTTGTAATTAAAATTTTTTTTGATTAACAAAAGTTCACTTTTTCTCCCTTTACCTCAATCAAAAAAGGGGGAAAACCCTCTGTTACAAATATATATAGTCAAGCAAAAACAAATACCTACATTGTCCAACTCTTTCCTCCAAAATGTTTCCATCTTCATTGAGTCTTTTGCATCTCTGTCAGGAGGTGGGCAGCATTTTTCAAGAATCCTGTGGAATTGTGGCTGAGCATTGCATTGATCAGGATTCATAAGTCTTTCAAAGTTGTTTGTCTTTATAATGTATAAATAACTTTTTTTATAACTCTTTGTTTTGTTTATGTCTCTCTGAATGAGTTCACCTAAGTCTTCCCAAGTTTTCTGAAACCATCTCTCTTATCATTTCTTATAGCACAATAATTTTTCATCACAGTCATATACCACAGCTTTTTCAACCATTCTCCAATTAGTGGATATACTCTTAGTTTCCAATCCCTTGCCACCATAGAAAGAGCTGCTATAAATAATTTTGTACATTTTAGAGTATTAGTTAGGAATAATCCCTTCTCTAATATGTCCTTCTTGTTCCCTTTCTTCCTTTCCCCTCTTATTTCCTTGAGAGAAATATATTTCTATAATCATTGTCCAATTGTGTGCATTTTCTCCTCCTTCAACAAGGTCAGGTAAGACCCCTTTCCCCTTGTATTTATAGACTTCTACTCCCACACCTTGATTATGGAAAGTATTTTTCCTTATCTTGTCTTTCCTTTTCCCCTTAATATTGTATTCCTTTTCTCCTCCTTTTCCATTCTTCTCTTAAGATCATCAAAACATAATGGAACCACTTTCAAGACCTTCTGTTTAATCAGCCTCCCTTCATGATTGATGAAGATGATAAAATCCTAAGGAGACATTTGTATCATCTCCTCACATTAAAATATAAACAATTCATTTTTTTTAGCACTTTATAATTGATTTATCTTTTATGCTTCTTTTGATGCCTTTGTGCATTGAAGTTTCTATGCTGATCTTGATATTTTCATCAGGATTACTTGGATTACTTCTGTTTCACTAAAAGTTCATCTTCCTCCTTCCACTCTCATAGTATTATATTCATTTTTGCCGGACAATTTATTCTTGGTTGTAAGTCTATGTCTTTTGCCTTCTAGAATTTCGTATTCCAAGTTCTCTTCTCCTTTATGATGGTGGCTACTAAATTGTATGTTATCCTTACTGTGACTTCTCAGTACTTGAATTTTTTTTCTTTCTGGCTGCTTGTAACAATTTTTCTTTAACATGGAAGCTTTACAATGTGTCTAAGAGTTTTCCTTTTGGAGTTTCTTTCTGTAGAGAACTGGTATATTATTTCTATTTTACTTTGCTCTCTGGTTCTGAGAGTTCTGGAAAGTTTTCTTTTAAGAATTCTTGAAATATAATAGCTAGGTTTTGTTGTTGATGTTATTATTTATGAATTTCTGTCAGTTAATCTAATGATTCTTAAAATCTGACCTCTTTAATGTTTTCCAGCCAACTATTTTTGATGTGAGATATCTTACATTTTCTTCTATTTTTTAGTTTTAAAATTTTTTTTAATACTTCTTGTTGTTTCATTGGATAATTATGTTCTTTGCTCCACCCTAATTTTCAGAGTTCATTGCTTGTGTAAAGATTTATGCTTCTTGTGCCAGGCCGTTAATTCACTTTCTAATTTTTTTTCATAGCTCTCACTTCTTTTTCATTTTTTTCCTATAGTATGCTCATTTCATTTATAAAAAAACATTTTTTATCTCTTTTAAGAGAAAAAAGAAAACTTTCTTTATATGTCTTTCATGAATTCTAGTTGAACCTGCGCCCAAATTGTGTTTTTCTTTGAGACTTTTTTCTTTCTTTTTTTTGAGCCTTTTTTTGAGAATAATGTTTGAGAATAATTATCTTCTTCTAGTTTTGGCTTTTGAGCATTTCTGTTAGAATAGCAGTTTATGGGGCTTTTTTGTTTGCTCATTCTTCTAATCTACTTTCCAACTTCAGGCTTAATATTAGAATCAGGCCCTGCATGCTTCTGGAGGCAAGTTCTGGGCTGGTCTTATGATTACTTTCTTGGAATATCGAGTATTATATTATTCCAAGATCTCTGGGACAATTCAGACTGGGTCGCTGAAAAATTTTAGGACTCCCAAAGTGGTCAGGACAAAAATCTGATTTCTGTCCTCCTTGTCTGAACTTCTTAAAGTATATGAGTTGGATTTGGGTCTGAGTTACACTAATGATTTGTCACTTTTTGGAGTTCTAATAAATTGCTGCTGGACTTAGGAATTATCATCTAGATAGAAACTTATGCTGCCTCAAATGCCTATGATTTGGAGGTGGAGCCAAGATGGTGGAGAGTAGACAGGTTTTTGAACTCTTCCTGGCTTTCCTCAGATGCTTTCCTCAACACTAGAAAGTTTCTGAATGGGTTTTGGAGTGACAGAACTCACAAAAAATTTGGAGTATAGCACATTTCAGCAAAATATATTTTGAAAGAACTTCAGGAAAAGTCAGGCTCAATTGGGCAGGGGTATGTCGGGGGGACTCAGCCCAGTGCAAGTGCAGCGCAGGGAGGCCCATAGTGGAGAGGCCTCCACATGTTGGGGGAAATCTACTGGGAGTTTCTTAGCCAAAACACAGCATCCTTGGCTACTCTGTTCTAGTTCAGAAACCAGTAGATCAGCAGACTAGCTGTGAGGCCTCCAATGCAACTACAGAAGGCAAATAGAGAGTCTCTGAACCCTAGCATTACAAGTGAGACTTGGCCAGACCCATGCAGCATGGGAAGAAAGTCAGCAGCACTGATCTCAGGGCAGTGTGAAGTTTGAGACAATCTCCCTTTTGCTGTAAAAGCAGACTTCAACCTTAAAAATGAGTAAAAAAACAAAAAGACCTCTGACCATAGATGGTTATTATGGAGACAAGAAAGAACAGATCTTAAACCCTGAGGACACAAAAAATAGCATGTCTCCAGATGAAGCCTCAAAAAGTGATACAAGTTGCTTTCCATTTCAAAAGACTTTCTTGGAAGAATTCAAAAAAGATCTTAAAAGAGAGTTAGGAAAAAATGGGGAAAGGATATGAGAGCTTTCAAAAAGGAAATACAGAAATTGCTTGAAGAAAATAACTACATAAAAATAGATTTGATGAAATGGAAAAAGAAAATGACTCGTTGAAAAACAGAATTGGTTAAATGAAAACAAAGAATAACTCCCTAAAAATGGAATTGGTGAAATGGAAAAAGAATCCAATGAACAAAGCAATGAACAAAGCAACTCATTTAAAAGTTCATTTGGCCAAATGCAAAAGGAGGTAAAAAAGCTAACTAAAGAAAATAACTCACTAAAAATTATAATTGAACAAATGGAAGTGAATGACTCAATGAGACATTAAAAATCAGTCAAGCAAAATGAATGAAAGAATAAATGAAAGGAAGAAAGGAAGAAAGGAAGGAAGGAAAAAAGAAAGAAAGAAAGGAAAAGAAAAAAAGAAAGGAAGGAAAGAAAAAAAGAAGAAAAAGTAAAATACCTACCTCATGGGGAAAAAAAACTGACCTGGAAAATAGATCCAGGAGAGACAATCTAAGAATTGTTGGACTACCTGAAAACTATGATGAAAAAAAGAACCTCAACAACATCTTTTAAGAAATCATCAAGGAAAACTGCCCTGATCTCCTAGAACTGGAGGGTAAAATAGCTATTGAAAGAATACACCAATCCCCTTGAAAGAGATCCCAAAATGAAAACTCCAAGGAATATTGTCACTAAATTCCAGAATTATCATATCAAGGAGAAAATATTGCAAGTATCTAGAAAGAAACAATTCACATATTGAAGGATCACCATTGGGATTAGCCAGGACCTAGAAGCTTCCACTTTAAAGGACTGAAAGACCTGGAATATGATATTCCAGAGGGCAAAGGAGCTTGGACTGCAGCTGAGAATCAACTATCTAGTAAAATTAAGCATTATTTTTCAGGAGAAAAGGCATAAATTCAATGAAATAGGGGATTTTCATTTGTTTTTGATGAAAAGATCAGAAGTGAATAGAAAATTTCAAATACAGAACTCAAGAGAAGCATAAAAAAGTAAAAATGGAAGAAAACAAAACTTTGTTTTTTTAAAGGTTAAAATGTTTATAGCTCTATATGGGAAGATGATATGTTTAATTCTTGAGAACTGTATCTTTGTTAGGGAGATATTTACAGGGTATTGATATAATGTGACTGTATTATGATGGTATTAAAAAGAAACCAGGGGTGGAAAAGGGATTGAACTGAAGAAAAGGAAAGGGGAGGTAAAATGGAGTAAATTACATCACATGAAGAGGGAAAAAAGACCTATTACTATGGAGGGGGATAAAAGAGGAAGACGAGAATTGTGTGAACCTTAGTCTCATCAAATTTGGCTCAAAGGGAGAATATCAGACATATTTAGTTTGATAGAGAAACTTGTCTCACTCTATGGGGAAGTAGGAGGAGAAAGGGGAAAGGAAAGAGGGAGAATAATAGAAAGAAGAACAGAAGTAGAAGGGGGAAAGGATAAGAAAGGGAGGAGGGATTATAAAAGGGGAGGGCAGATCAAGGGAGGTGGTGGTCAGAAGCAAAACAGTTGGGAAAACAAGAAAGGAAAAAGAAAAGCATAACTTGAGGAAAATAAGATGGTGGGAAATACAAAGTCAGTAATTTTAACTGTGAATGTGAATGGAATGAACTCTCCCATAAAATGAAAATGGGTAACAGACTGGATTAAAAGCCAAAATCCTATAATATGTTGTTTATAAGAAACACATTTAGAGTGATACATACAGAATAAAGGTAAAAGGTTGGAACAGAATTTATTATGTTTTGGCTGAAGTATAAAAAGCAAGGATAGAGATCTTGATCTCAGATCAAGCAAAAGCAAAAATAGGCCAAATTAAAAGATAAAAAGAAGGAAACTATATTTTGTTAAAGGGTTCCATAGATAATGAAGTAATATCAATACTAAACATATACCCACCAGCGGGTGTAGCATCCAAATGCTGCAAGAAGAAATAGACAGCAAAACTAAACTAGTGGGGGAATCTTAATCTTGCTCTAACAGAACTAGATAAATCAAACCACAAAATAAACAAGAAAGAAATTAAGGAGGTAAATAGAATTTTAGAAAAGTTAGGTATGATAGACCTTTGGAGAAAATTCAATGGGTACAGAAAAGAATATACTTTTTTTCTTGGTGATACATGGAACCTACACAAAAATTGACCATGTCTCAGGGCATAAAATCATCAAAATCAAATGTAGAAAGGCAGAAATAATAAATACGTCTTTTTCAGATCATGATGCAATTAAATTACATATAATAAAAGGCTAGGGAAAATAGACCAAAATTAATTGAAAACCAAATAATCTAATCCTAAAGAATGAGTGGGTGAAACAACAAATCATGGATCCAATCGATAATTTCATTCAAAAGAATGATAAAAATGAGACAACATACCAAAATTTATGGGATATAACAAAATATTTTGTTTTATATAGAATTTTATAACTCTAGATGCTTACTTTAATAAAATAGAGAAAGATAAATTCAATGAAATGGGAATGCAATTAAAAAGCTAGAAAAAGAACAAATTAAAACCTCCCAATTAAATACCAAATTTTAAATTCTGAAAATAAAAGGGGAGATTAGTAAAAAAAAAAAAAAAAAAAACTATTGAACTAATAAACAAAATAGAGCTGGTTTTATGAAAAAAAAAAACCCAACAAAATAGATAAACCTTTAGGTAATTTAATTAGAAAAAGGAAAGAAAACAATCAAATTGCCAGTATCAAAAATGAAAAGGGTGAACTTTCCACCAATGAAGAAGAAGTTAGAACAATAATTAGGAGCTATTTTTCCCAACTGTATACAAATAAATCTGATAATCTAAGGGATTAACTTGCAAAAATATAGATTACTCAGATTAACAAAGGAGAAAATAAATTACTTAAATAGTCCCATTTAGAAAAAGAAATCAGCTCCTTAAGAAAAAATCTCCAGGGCCAGATGCATTTACAATTGAATTCTATCAAACATTTAAATTCCAACATTATGCAAATTATTTAGGAAAATAGGAAAAGAAAGAATTCTACCAAATTCCTTTTATGACAAAGATATGCTGCATATATATAGCATATGCATATATATATGCACATATATTATATATATGCTCATATATCTCATATATGAGATATCTCATATACATATATATCTCATATATAACATAATATCTCATATATATATACATCTCATATATATACATATATATACATCCTAATATCTCATATATATTGGGATATTGAGATATTAGGAAAACTGCTAGCATAATTGACTATATCAATAACCAAACTAAAAAAAATCATGTGATTATCTCAATAGATGCAGAAAAAATATTTGATGAAATCCAACACCCATTTCTATTTAAAAAAAAAACAACCCACTAGAGAGTACAGGAATAAATGGAGTTTTCCTTAAAATGATCAGTAGTATCTATTTAAAGCCATCAACAAGCATCATGTGTAATAGGGATAAACTATAGGCATTCCCAATAAAATCTGGGGTGAAACAAGGTTGCCCATTATCACCATTACTATTCAATGTTGTATTACAAGTGTTAGCTTTAGCAATAAGAGAAGAAAAAGAAACTAAAGGAATTAGAATAGTAATGGGGAAACCAAATTATCATTCTTTGAAGATAATATGATAGCATACTTAGGGAATCCTAGAGAATCAACTTAAAAACTACTAGAAACAATTCACAACTTTAGCAAAGTTGGAGGACAAAAAATAAATCCATATAAATCATTAGCATTTCTATGTTACTAACAAAGCCTAGAAGCAAGAAATACAAAAAGAAATTCCATTTAAAGTAATTGTAGATACTATAAAATATTTTGGAGTCTACCTGCCAAGGAAAAGTCAGGAACTATATAAATAAAATGACAAAACACTTACCACACAAATAAAGTCAAAACTAATCAACTGGAAAAATATCAAGTGCTCATGGATAGGCCAAGCTAACATAATAAAATGACAATATTACCTAAATTAATCTTCTTATTCAGTGCCATACCAATTAAACTCCCAAGAAATTATGTTACTATGTTAGAAAAGTGTTAGAAAAAATAATAACAAAGTTCATCTAGAAGAATAAAAGACCAAGAATTTCAAGGAAATTAATGAAAAAATGCAAATGAAGGTGACCTAGCTGTACCAGACCTAAAATTACATTATAAAGAAGCAGTCATCAAAACCATTTGGTATTGGTTAAGAAATAGAGTAATTGATCACTGAAATAGGTTAGGTACACAAGGCAAAATAGTCAATGACTATAGTAATCTAGTGTTTGATAAATCCACAACCCCAGCTTCTGGGACAAGAACTCACTACTTGACAAAAATTGCTGTGAAAATAGAAAATTAATACAGCAGAAATTAAGCATTGACCTACACCTAACACCCTATACCGAGATAAGGTCTAAATGAGCTCATGATTTAGGCATAAAGAGTCATACTATAAGCAAATTTGAAGAACAACGGATAGTCTACCTCTCAGATCTGTGGAAAAGGAAGGAATTTGTGGTCAAAGAAGAATTAGAATATATTATGGAAGGTAAAATAGATAATTTTGATTATATTAAGTTAAAAGTTTTTGTAACAAACAACCAATGCAGACAAGATTATAAGCAAAGCAATGAAGAAGGAAAAAATCTTTACATCCAAGGGTTCTGATAAAGGCCTAATTTCTAAAATATAGAGAATTGACTCAAATTATAAGCATTAAAGCCATTCTTCAACTGACAATTGGTCAAATGATATGGACAGACAACTTTTAGATGAAGAAATTAAAACCATTTATAGTCATATGAAAAAATGCTCTAAGTCATTATTGATTAGAGAAATGCAAATTAAGACAAGTCTGAGGTACTACTATACATCTCTTAGATTGACTAAGATGACAGGAAAAGATAATGATGAATGTTGGAGAGGATGTGGAAAAACTGAGACTCTTATACATTGGGGATTGATGCAATCTCTGGGGAGCAATATAGAACTATGCCCAAAGGGCTGCCAAACTATGCATACCTTTTGACCCAACAGTGTCTCTACTGGACTTATATCTCAAAAAGATCTTTAAAAAGAGAAAAGGATCTCTGTGTGCAAAAATGTTTGTATCAGCCCTTTTACAGCTGCAAGGAACTGGAAACTGAGTGGATGCCCATAAATTGGAGAATGGCTGAATAAGTTATGGTATATGAATGTTATGGAATATTATTATTCTATAAGAAATGATCAGCAGGATGATTTCAGAGAGGTCTGGAAAGACTTACATGAACTGATGCTAAGTGAAGTGAGTACACCAATAGAACATTGTACACAGCAACAAGATTTTGTGATGATCAACTCTGGTGGACGTGATTCTTTTCAACAATGAGGTGATTCAGGCCAGTTCCAATAGACTTATGATGGGGAGAGCCATCTGCATCCAGAAAGAGGATTCTGGGGATTGAATGTGGATCACAACATAGTATTTTCATCTTTTTGTTGTGGTTGGCTTTTAAAAAAAATTAATCTGATTTTTCTTGTTCATCATGATTAATGGGGAAATATGTTTAGAAGAATTGCACATTTTAATCTATACTGGATTACTTGCTGTCTAGGGGAGAGGTAGAAGGGAGGAGAGGGAGAAAAAAAATTTGTAACACAAGGTTTTTCAAGGTCAAATGTTGAAAACTATCTATGCATGTATTTTGAAAATAAAAAGCTATGTTTAAAAAAAAAAAGCCTATGGTTTGTCCTAGGCAGGGCTCCCTGGAGGAAGTAGACTTAAGACAGTTGGTAGACAAATCATAGGTCCAATGATGTAGGATTTAGAGCTGGAAGAGACCCTAGAGGATATCTAATCCAAGTCTCTCATTTTATAGATGAGGAAACTGAGGTCCATAGAGATTAAGTGACTTCTCTAAAGTTACAGACTGAGTAACAAAACTGTGATTCAAATCCAGGTCTTCTGATTCCAAATTTACTGTTCTTTGCACTATTGTATGCTCTCTCTTAGAGATGATATGTGATAGGTAAACAAGAAGGAAGGAAAAAAGGAAGGAAAGAAGGAAAGAAGGAAGAAAAGAGCAAGGAATGAATGAAATTTATAGAACAATATAGAAAAGGAAATATAGAGATAGATTTAGACAGAGAAACAGAGATATAGATAAAAATATAGAAAGACAGACAAACAGAAAGGATGAAAGAAATTTATGGAAAGATGGAAATAGAGAGTACAGATCAAAAGGTATTATAAAGATAGGTATATAGATAAAAATATAGATGATACATAGTAAATTAGAGAGAGAGGAGACAGAGAGAGAGGTGGGGTAGAGAGAGAAGTAGAGAGAGACAGAGGTAGACAGAGGGAGAGAGAAAGAGAAAGAGAAAGAGAGAAAGAGACAGACAGAGAGACAGGGAGAGAGACAGGGGGAGAGAAAGGGAGAAAGAGAGAAGAGAGAGAGAGACAGAGTGAGAGAGAAAGGGAGAGAGAGAGAGAAGAAGAGAGAGAGAGAGAAAGGTAGACAGAGGGAGAGAGAGAGAGAAAGAGACAGACAGAGACAGGGGGAGAGAGAGGGAGAGACAGAGAGACAGAGAGATGGGTAGATAAGTGTAAAAATAGAGATATATTGATGTTTAGATTTTTAAAAAAGATTTTTAAAGCATTAAAATGGTAAGGAGAAATTCAGAGCTTGGAGGCATGGGGAGCATCATAGATGTGACACCTTCATTTTACAAATGCAGAAGCCGAGGGTCTCAGGGGTTAATGACTTACCTAATGCCATACATGTGTTCAGTGCCAGAGTCAGGCCCGCTGGCCCCTGCTGGTTCTGCTCTGCCATGCTACCATATAATCAGACGCTCACCAAGCGGTCAGTCCCAGTCCTACGACTGAACACATGGGGCAGAATGTCCAGGAGCTCAGCTGGGAAAGGATGAAGGGGAGTCACACAAGCCTCCCCGACTGTATGGACTGGCAGAGTCGTAGGAAGGTAGACAGGGAAATTGGTAGATGGACAAACGCATACACAGGTAAATAGAGGGAATGGTTTCACGTGGCTCTGGGGAGGTGAGTGGTAGGAGAAATGCAGAGAGCATTTGGCTGTGGCCCTGGCTAACTGGATGGGGTCAGGTGAGGTGAGGATGTGGTTTGAGTCTTTTCAGATGGTTCCTGGAGGACAGCTGTGATTTACCTACCATTTCCTGGCATTTAGTCCAACTAACCTGACGGTCCAGCCCTGGGTCACACTTCCTCAAGGTTGTAACTCTGCTGCTTGGGGCTCCCAGAGAATGGCTGTCCTGCCACTGGGGATACTGAGTATGATGGGCTGTAGCATCACAGGTCATGGGCTGGAATGGATCTGGGGGGGCAGTTATAGGGGACTCTTCATTTCCCCTTTGGCAGAAAGGCAGTCCGGGGGAGAGAAGGCACCTGTCTAAGATCCCACAAGGAGAGTCAGAAGAGTGCTTCCCACTGTCCTACTGCTGCTGTCCAGCTGAGTCAGACAAGTCATTTCTGTACTTAAACGATCCTATTCAAATGCTCTCCTAGCCCTAGCTGAGGGTCTTAATGGGTCCTTTTTTGTCTTCGCAGACCCAGTACTTGGGAAATAGCAGGTGCTTAATAAACACTTGCCCTCTGTCAAAACCTCCCTATCCATCTAAGTCCAGCTTGGATGCCACTTCCCCAAGGCCTTCCCTATTCTCCCATCAGAACTGATTCCTCAATATGTTTAGAAGGATTGCACACTGGATAACTTGGCTGTCTAGGGGAATGGGAGGAAGGAAGGCAAAAAAATTAGGAACAAAAGGTTTCACAAGGATGAATGCTGAAAAATATCTTTGCATGTATTTTGAAAAATAAAAAGCTATTATTATATGAAAATAGAACATTGATTTCTTTTGTCTCTGAATCCCCAATGGTCCGTTTTGACTCTCCTAGCAGTGATCATCTACTAGCTCTGCATTGTGGCTATTTGTGAGTGTTCCATGTTCCGTCTATCAGAACAGGGACTGGATTATTTGTCTCATCAAGGGGACCACGTACCATGAGGTGACAATCTCACAGCTTAGAAAAAAAGCTACATGAAGAAAGAATATCTGAATTGGAGGATGCGGGTATATCTTTGAGTCCTTCTGTGAGATAATAGAAGCTGGAGCCTCAAGGCCAGGTTGGAACCCTGCCTTTTAGGACAGACAGAGACAAACTTGAGCACAGGTAGGTTGGTGAAGGCCTTGGAAATTTGTACTGAAAGGATTCATCCCTTAGTTTATAATTTATTGACCCTTACCCAGGAGGATCAGTTGAAAGAAAGCATGGAGTTTGGAGGAAAGAAGGTTTATTTGCTGAGAAAAAACCTGGTCTGCTCTCTCTCTCTCTCTCTCTCTCTCTCTTTCTCTCTCTCTCTCTCTCTCTCTCTCTCTCTCTCTCTCTCTCTTTTATTAAAGCTTTTTATTTTTCAAAACATACATGGACAATTCTTCAACATTAGCCCTTGCAAAACCCTGTGTTCCAGTTTTTCCCCCTTCCTCCACACCCTCCCCTAGATAGCAAGTAGTCCAATATATATGTTAAATCCAATATATGTATACATACTGGTCTGCTCTCTTTAAGGATTTCCAGAGCTGACTTGGTGTTCTAATGGCCCTAAAGGCAGGTGGTGGGGCTGGGGCATTGGTTCCATTTGAATAGATAAAAGAAAAAACTGATTAGACCATTCCAAAGTGCAATAAGCTCCTCTGGGAAGCAGTGGTTTCCTGTTACTCTTGGAAATATCTTCAAGCATGTCTGGTTGATCAGTTGTGAGGGATATTAGGGAGGCGATTCCTATTTAAATGAGATCACATAGGTAAGGCACTTGGCAAAATGTAAAGCACTACATAAATATTATTATTAGTAGTAATTAATGTTGCCCTCTGAGGCTGCTTCTGACTCTGAAATTCTATGATTCTACAACTTAACCCATCAGCAGACAGAAAGAGACTTAGCCATTAGGACACTTACAAGCAGAAGGTCTGGTTAAAAGGAACCATGACCAGTGCCCAATTCCTGGAACTAGGGATAAGGTGAAGAAGGTGACAACATCAGGATTAGTTTTATGTTAAGCTATTGCCTTTATAACCTCTTAATTAGGAGCCAAAAAGAGTGAGCCTATGGGAAGTTAAGTAAGTTAAAGTTTAAAAAAAAACTGGAGGAATACAGGATTAGGGAGTCAATTGAGTCCTTTCTTACAGGCAAATCAAAATAAAATGTGGCTTGTAGTACCATACAGGACTTCTGAGGAAAAAGCAAGATGAAAGGTCATTCATATAGGCAGAGAAGAGAGAGTCAGTGGAGGGTGTGGGATTCCTAATCTGGGAAAAAAACAAAAAGCTAAAAAAACAAAACAAACAAACAAAAAACCCTTTGAGATCCTTTACCACAAGCCTTCTTAACCATGGATAAATTTCAGAGGGTCCATGAATTTGGTTAGGTTAAAAAAAATCCATCTTTTTTTTTTTTTTTTTACCAAGCTCTAACCAAAACTTAACATTTCTTTCAATTATGATTTTTAAAAAATAATTCCTAGAAGGGGTCCCATAGACTTCACCTAATTGCCTAAAGGGTTCATGCAAGGGTTTTTTGGAGTCAGAAATAGCTCTCAATTGTTAAATTTTCAATGTGAGAATTTACACATCCAGAAATTGGCAAATGCTATAGATCAAGGCTTGATTTACTGCTTTGTTCATTGTCTAGACTTAAGAAAACTTAAAGAAAATTATAATAAGCCAAATTTAGATACGGCATTTCAAGAAACAACTACAGAATTTCTGGTCATTTCATTCCAAGACTCAGGGCCTGGTTCAGAGTATTGGATTCAGGGTCAGGAGCAGTAGGTTCAGATCTTAGGTTTGTCACTAAGAGACTCCATGATTCTGAATGATTTCTATATCTTCCCTGAAAGTCAGCTGCCTTTCTATTTAAAAAAAAAAAAAAAAAGAGTTGTGCCAAATTAAGGATTCCTGGACTGTGCCGGGAAATGGTTTACAATTGACTCTCTCAGGGAAAAATTTCATTAATTTATTCTTCTATACAAGACTAGATATAATAAATGGATATTAAATCTTTTAATACTAAAGAAATAAATGCTAAGGCAGAAAGTAGAAATTGGACATTTTAGAGTGGATTTGGATTAAATTTACTTGTATTAAGGGCCACTTAAATGCCAGACCCTATAAGTAGTTGATAAAAAGTTTGTTGGATATTTAACCTATATTGGATTACTCGTTGTCTAGGCAAGGGGGGTAGGGGAGAGGGAGGGAGAAAACTTGAAATAAAAGATTTTGCGAGGATGAAAATTATTTTTGCATATATTTTGAAAATAAAAAGCTATTATTAAATTTTTTAAAATGAAAAAAATTAAACACACCCCCAAAAATTTGTTGGGTTTCCCCTTTCTGTTTGATTACAGTCATAAAGCCAAAGAGCAGGTACAATTTCCTGGGGGTGACAGTTGGCACTGGCAATGACCTACTTAGTTTATAGGTAGGAGTTTTGAAGAGGGACAAGGAAGTGCCAGAGGGTTGGGATATTCACTTTGAGTTCTGACATTGCATAATTTGGGTGGAGGCTGCGATATCTCAGGAGCAGAGGGCCAGAGATGGAAGGGACTTCAGATAAGCACCTAGTCCAGCTTCTCAATTTTACAAATAGGAAATAGAAGTCCAGAGTGCGAGACTCATGAGTGACAGAGCTTAGATCTGCCCCCTGCTAGGACCAAGTCCCTCGAACCCCTATACCTCCAGGTACTTAGTGCTTGCCTTCCATGCACCAGGAAGGGGACAAAAAAGGGCTTTTACCCCAAAGCTCTTCCTTTCCAATCCCCATTGCCCTCACTGGGAATTTTTCCTCTCTGCCTATCCAACTAAAGAGAGCCTTTCTTCTGGCTTCTCTTCTTTTGTGTCACCTTCAAGCTATTCTTGTATTACCTTCATTTATACAGACAGAGGAGCCAATTTCTGGAGTTCCTCAGAGCTGGGGAAGCCTTGGGCCGATTTCCTTCTGGGACTGGATTGTCCCCAGGGTTCCTGCATTCTTGGCTTAAATGAAGAAACTGAATCTAGGGACCTTTAATCTTTAAGCATCAAGAATCCCCCAACTGAATAGACAAGTGAGGGAAACTTGCTGAGCAGATGTTTTTCCCCACAGATCCAGCTGTTTGTTTTAAATTTACAAGTTTAAAAATTGGATCAAATCCCTCTTCCATTTCCCCCTCATCTCTCCTCTCTTTATGTTTCTTTCCTTGCTTCTTATTCTGCTTCTCTTCTCTTTCTTCCTTTTGTGTGCGCTTTAATATATATATATATATATATATATATATATCCACTTCTGTTTTCTTTCATCTATTATTTCTTTGGGTAATTCCTTTCTCGTATTCTTTTTTGTGTATTTTTCTCTCTGTGCCTCTCTTTCCTCTGGCTCCCATTCTCTCTTTCACCTGTCCCTTCATTCATTCAGGATGGAAGACCACCAGGCTTTATCATTTGTCTTGTTACTATGCCCTAAGGACCATTGTGTTCTATTTGCTCCCAGTGTCTAATCCAGTGCCCATCAAAGAGTAAGTGCTTATTAAATGCTTATTGGCTGATTGATAATTGTACAGAATATATTTGTAAGTCCAGCTATACATTCATTTATACAGTCATATGTATTCATCCATTGAACAATTCATTCATCTCTTCAATAATTCACCAATGTATCCATTGTTCATATCCTCATCCTACATTCAAGTGACATCTCTGCTAATTTGCCACTTGTGAGACTTTGGACAAAGCCCTTCCCCTTTAGGTACTTGGACAATGTGACATCTAAAATTATTTTAAGCTACAATAGCTTAAATTATATCTATTCAACTGTCACTTCCTTCTTAACCAATAGTTCTAATCTAATTTAATTGGTCTCCCCATTTCAAATCTCTCTCCTTTCTAATCAGTCATTCAAATAAGCACCAAATTGATATTGTTTTTACCATCTTACTCCCCCATTCAAGAAGCTTCAATGGCTCCCCATTACTCTAAGATAAAAAAGTGCCTGTATTTATCCTTTATAATTAATCCTAATGGTCTGGTCAACCATTTTTCTGGACTGATTGCACATTGCTTTATGCTGTAGCCAGAATAGTCTGCTTAACTTTCCCTGAACATGACATTTCATCCAGATGCACAAAGTTTCTGTATGTTTGCACAGACTGTCCCCTTCAACTTGAAATCCTTAGAACCCAGCAAGGTTTGTCTCACTTGTCACTTCCTACTCAAGGCCTCATGACTGAGTCTTCTCCCCTCACCATTCCCCCCAGTTCAAAGCAGCTAGGCAGCCCAATGATGGAATCAGGAAGACAGGAATTCAAATCCAGCCCCAGATACTTTGTACTATGTGACCCCTTGGTAAGACATTCAATCTCTGCCTGCCTCACCTGTAAAACAGGAATAATTATAAAAAGGTTGTGAGGATCAAATGAAAAAAATTTTTAAAAGAATACCTGGCACATAGTAGGTTTCTTCTTTCTTTCCATTGTTAGTGCTTTCCCCCATTCAGGCAAATTACTTGATATCTATTTTGTATTGACTTAGGGTCAAATTTGTCATTCGTCCCCTTCCTCTCTCTCCCCCTATCACCAATCAAATGTGGAGAGTTGGGGCCATTTTGTTTTTTTCTTTGTATCTTAACAAAGCATGGCTAAACCCAAGCCAGATTAAACCCAAATCTTAACAAGGCAAGTCAGGGGGTTAATAAGCTCATAAATTAGTAGGATTGTAGGATGAAGAATAGAAAGGAATGGTCTCTACCATTCAGGCTGACCACCTAATTTTAGAGCCAAGGAAAGTAGGAGACATGCCAGATTACACAAATACAGGAATAGTAAGTATCAGAATAGGGATGTGAACCCAGAAGGGGTAAAACAATTAGTGAACTGACATATGAATGAATGAAATGACTTTTTCAAAGGCACATAACTGATAAGTGGCAGGTCTTCTTTTGGGGGGCAATTGGGCTTAAGTGACATGCCCAGGGTCACACAGCTAAGAAAATATGAACCATCTGAGGCTAGATTTGAACTCAGATCCTCTTGACTCCAGAGCCAGTAGTCTAGCCACTGTGCCACCTAGCTACCCCTAACCCAGGTCTTCTGACTCCAAAACCAGTAGTCTTCCACCTTACCTGGAAATTTTTATTCCTCATATTGGGTCCACATCCTGATACATGCTAGATGCATGTGCTTCCCCTTATTCCCCTTCCAATCCTTCTTTCCCCCCCTTTTTTTTATTGCAATGGGAGAACATGGGATGACCCAAGAGGTTAGGATAAAGGTCTATTCTTATTTAAATGCCATTTCTCTAGCCCTTTAGATGTAGAACTCACTTTCCCCCCAACAGTCTTGTAAGAGAGCTAAAACAAATATGAGGGTTGTCATTTTGCAAACAAGGAATCTGAATCTGAGAGAAGAATTTACTTCCCTAGCATCTCTTGGCTGATAAGTTCTGGAGACAAGAAATGGAATAGGATTCTCTTGATTTCAAGAACAATGCTTTTTTAAAAAAAATCAAATCCCTCTGATTCCTCTTTCCCGGGGAAGTGAAAGGGCTAGCCCAAAGAGTTAATGGTGGGTCTCCTGATTCCTAAGACCACATTCTTTCTACTGAATATAATAAATATTCTTAGGATCACAGGATCATAATTTTGAAAGGTACTTTATAAGTCCATCTCCTCACCTTATAAATACAGAAACTGAGATCTAGAGAAAGGAAATTACTTTCTCAGGCTCTTGAAGACAAGATCCTGTTTCACCCTCTGACAAAAATCTCCTTGGAGGTTGGGGAGAGGACACTGTGCTTCCCCAGCAGTTTAGGGTCTCTCTGGAGATAGGGGCTGTCTCTTTTTTTTAGAGCAGATCAGGGTAAAGACTTTTCCCCATCAGATGAGGGGCTTCTACAGGATGGAGCTGTGTCTTTTTTAGAAAGTGGGATTGAATTAACCTGGAGGACTTCCTGGAGGAGGGCTGGGGAGAGAGTCATACAGCCTAGCAGGAGAGGAGGGGGAGGAAACAGGTAGGCAGAAGGAGCAAGTTTGGGTGCAGCAGCTCATCCAAGGGTCGGCCCTCCTCTCCAAGATCCAGAAGCTGGGCCCAGACAAAGAACATCTGATCCCAATTTTCATTGGGAAAATATTTTGCTGCGTCAGCTTCCCTCTAGCCTTGCTGTGGCCCATAGGGACTGGAGAATGCTTTTGGCAGGCTGCTTTCATCTCCTGGCCCTTGAAGTGAGACTGAGAGGGAGGGGGAGGCAACCAGGAACAGCAGGTCAAAGGCTACCCGGGAAGAATCTGCCTGGAGTTGCAAGTGAACCAGGAGTTCCAGTGTGTCCCCGGTAACTTTCTATATTGGGGTATGGTCTAGCCCCGAGTGGGGAAACATGGAAGGGTGATGTGAGGTTAAGAAATCTTAGTGTCTTTTGGAGCTGGAAGGGAAATCATTTAGGAAGTTTCCCTCAACTGATCATTCAACCTTCACTCAAAGGCTTTCAATGATGGAGAATTCACATGCTCCAGAGAGAGCTCGTTCCACTTGGGAACGGTTTTGATTGGTCAGGATGTTTTTTCTTTATGTTCAGTTGAACTATAGCTATCTTCAAGCTCCATCCATTAGTCCTAGGCCAAGAAAATCCATTTTAATTATTCTTCCACTCATGAGTCCCTCAGAAGCAGCTATCATTGTTCTAAGACTTCTGTTTTCCTGAACTTTCCCCATTCCTTCAATCCTACAGTCTTCCATTCTGGTTGACCCTCATAGGATCATAAATCTAGAAAGGACCTCAGAGAACATCTAGAACACCTCCTTTATTTTACAGGTGAGGAAACTGAAGTCCAGAGGGCTTAGGTTATTTTTTCAAGGTCACTCAGGCAGAAAGTGGGAGAGCTGGAATTTAAACCAAGGTCCTCTGATAGCTCTTTTTGCCACATCATGCATCCTTCCTAGAAGGCGGTGCTGGACACCCTTGATGTCTGGGTGTCTGACTAGGGCGGAGGACAATGCATGCACAGGAATACCTCTCAGAGTGTGTGACAGTGTGGTCAGAACACTCTAATTAGGATTACTAGAAAATCTGGATTGGATTCCACTTCTCCCATTTGCTAGCTAGATGACTTCAAGTAAGTCATAATCCATCTCCATAATCCATCAGTTTCCTTTTCTACAAAGTGGGATCATCAATATTTGTGCCCCCTACATCAAAGTTATAAGGAAATATGAGCTATGATTAATACTTGCCATAGTGCCTTCTCTTGCCTATTTCTCAATCAATAAACACTTATTAAGTGCCTGCTATGTGTAGGTCACTGGGCTAAAGATAGAAAAAGAGCCAAAAGAAAACACCTCAAAGAGCTTACAGTCTAATGGGAGAGATAACATGTGGACAAATATATACAAAACAAAATACAGGCGAAATAGGGAGTAATTAACAGAGAGAAGGCATTGGAATTAAGAAGAGTTAAGAAAGGCTTCCTGGAGAGTGTAAGATTTTGTTTGCTTGGCTTTATCTTCTCAGTTCAGCTCTGTACTTTCCCCAAGGATTTTTCCTCCTCCACCCCTCCCATTTTGTTCACCCCAGGTCCTTGCTAATTTTTCTCAGGAATTCTGTTTCAGAAACAGAATTCCCATTTATAACTTTGTTCTTTTGGCAATAATTGATCTCTATAACATAATATTAGCCAAAATCATGTTTCTCTGGTACCAATTAAGTGAAATTAGGATATTAGGAATACTATGCCACCTTCTTCCTTGTGGACACTCTATTAATACAATCTAAGATAAGCTATTTTTGTAACCAAGTTATACTGTTGACATTTAAATCCATTAAGAATTCCATCTTTTTTCCCCCACACAAACTGTTGCCAAGTGAGGTCTCTCTCCTCCTGTTTTGTGTATGGTTGATTTTTTTAAAATCCAAGCGAAGTCTTCACATTTATCTCTGACATTCTATCTTCTTCTTATGTCTGTACTATTGTCCCAATCTATCAATAACTTTCCAGATTTTATCTTTCTTCCAAGATGTTCTCTCAGTGAAGTGACTTGTCCAGAGTCACTAAAGAATCTAAGGCAAAATTCAATGTTAGGCTCCGTCAGACTCCAAGTCCTATAGTCTTGTATACATAAACACATCACTATAATTGTTAATACATGCAGATATGTTTGTATGTGTGTGTATATACTTACATGTTACATATATGTATGTGTGTGTTTATAATAGTAATTACATTGGAATTTTTAAAAATTAAAAACAAGATCTTCCAAAGTTTTGAAAAAAACAACAACAATATATTCTCTCTTTTCTAGCCTTAGATCCTCAGAAGTTCATAAGGCTATCATTTATGATTATCTATATAAAATTGAATAAGACATTCTTAAGTGTACTATTTATGTTTTCATTCATCTATACTATCTATGTAAAAAGTGTTAAATAGGAATTTTCTGGTTTTCAAGTTCTTCGTTTATAAAACAAGGGATTTCTTTCCTCTTCCTCAATCTTCTCTTTTTTTAACCATCCAATCCTCTTTCTTTTCTTCCTCTAATCCTTATCGTTTCTCCTCTAGGGAAGAGTTTCCAGAATGTGAGAGTTTAATGTAGAAAGAGGCCAGGGCTAGGAATCAAGGTTTATTCTGACTGTACTTGGAGAAAGCATTTTCCCTCTCTGGTTCTACTCCCTCTTAGCAATTAATGGCTAGAAAGGATCTCAAAGGCCGTCTAGTTTAACTTCCTAATTTTACAGAGAAGGAAAATCACATCACATCATCAGGAAGCTTCAAATCTAGCCTCAGACACTTATTAGCTGAGTGATCCTTGTTTGCCTCAGTTTCCCAGTATCTTTGCCAGAAAATATCAAGTGGGATCATGGAGAGTCGGACATGACTGAACTGAACAGCAATGATGCTCATGAAGTCCTTTGTATAACTGTCTTCATAATTATTACCATCTGCTTTAAGGTTCATATGGGAATATTTGTTCTTGGGGTTATCTGTGTATATTTGCATCCAGTTATGAAACTATTGGTGTGTGTATCTGTACACGTGTCCTTCTTGTGCCCCTGCCCACACAAATTTTTCTGGCCACTTATGTATCTCTGTATTTTTATATACAGGAGTACCTGAGCCCATGTGTGTATAAATCCATTTACTTTTGCTTGTCTGCATCTGTACAGCCAGAACTATTTATCCGTTTAATTTCTGTAACTGGGTGTGTGATTATTCTTTGTAGCATCTGCATTTTTGTAAATTTGTGTGACTTGTTTGTTGGATATTTGGTTCAGTTCAGTGTGTGTTTGTGTGCCCAGACAGAAGCTCCCTAAGTACCCATGTCTGAATCTGAATTTGCAGGAACTTGCCTGAAGGTGTTTGTGTGGGTTTCCATATGGAAGACCCATTTCTAACTAGCAAAAATAACTAGTTAATAACCTGGTGGGTGGAGCCCTGGTACATCCTGTCTAGGGAAAGCTGACTCCCCAGGACTCTGGTTCCCACCCCAGGTACAAGCAGCCAATCCCATGATTTACATCTCCTTGGAGAAGGCCTCAGCCCAACCAGCAGAAGGGAGGCGGCTGGGTGGTCCACTTAGAGGACAAGGCCCACAAGATGAGGCTCCTGGCCCGGGGCCCAACGAGGATTGGGTTTCTTCAGAGCCTTCAACCACCGGGAGGAACTGTGATGGGCCCACTGGGAAGGGGAGGGCAGGGAAGAGGCCCCCTCAGGGCCAGCTCAGGGGCTTAGGACTCAACAACTTGGTGGGGGGGAGGGACAGGCAGGGGTCCTGACAGCAGGGACCAAACCAGGACACTGGTGAGAAGGGACCCTGAGGGAGAAGGAGGAAGCTTTTCCTCTAAGGTCCCAAGTTATCTGAGGGCAGGACTGTGTCTCCTTACCCTGATTTTGCTTCCTGATCCCAAAGAGACTCTCTCTTAGCTCATGGGGCTGCTGCTCTCCTATCTATCCATCAAGCAGCCTTCCCTGGGGCCTCTCTGGTCTGGTTCAGCCATCCCTTCATATCTGGGATCTGGAGATCAGGAATGACCTCAGTGCATGGGACTGAGCTCCAGTGTTTGTGGAGGCCCCCAGGCCCTGGGGAAGGGGCAGATGGCTGGAGGTGGGGGAGAAGTTCTTGGGGAGAGGACGGTGGAGGAGGGAGAGCTCCTTTATGACCCCTCTTGGGCACGCAGAATGACAGTTATAGCCCACGGAGGCCTTGTCGAGCTGCCCTACAAACGAACGCTGAGAATGAACAGGCCGGGCTCCAAGTTTTTCTTTCCCTCCGTCCCTCTGGCACCCCACCTCCCATCCCTATAATCCACCTGCCCCTCCCCTCAGCCAGAACCTCCTAGGGTTCCTGGATTTGACTAAATATTCCTTCATACACGGTTTCCTCCAATACCTCATCAGAGCACAAAGAGAAACCCAGGTTCTTGAAGGTTCTGCTAATGAAACATCCTATTCCAGAACAGGACCGGCAGGTACCAGTTGACTATCAACTCAAATAAATGCAGGGGGGCTCATTAGGCTCATCATCACAGAACTGTCTGCCCTAGGGTGGCTATTCTAGCCAGGGAAAGTCAGGAAGGCCCCCATTCAAAAGCTGATCCCCTGAAAGGGTCTGCATAGACAGAAGTCATAGGGATGAAAGGACAGATCCTTGCGTTATCTCCTCATGTGATAATGTAATAAGAGCCCAGGGTTCAAATCCCAGCTCCACCACTTTCTAGCTGTAAGTTTTCTGGCATCCATCTCTTTCCCTTTCTGACCTCAGTTTCTTTATCTTTAAAATGGTGATAGTTCAGGTATAAGTGAACTTTAAGATCTAACCCAGCCCTAAATGCCTGACTCTTATGAAATAAATGCTTCCAGAGGAAGGTGGTCTAGAGGGCAGAAGACAGAGGTGACGAAAGTAGAGGGATTTTAGAGCTGAGAGAACTCCCCTCAGGCTAAAATGAGCAGGGAGGTTAGGACCATCAGTATTTTGTGAAGCCATAGTTTAGGAGGGTGCAAATTAAAGGCTTCTCTCTGGGATTCACATCTCATAGTCTTTCTCCTACTTCTCCCCTCCTGCACTCTCCCTTTACTTCTCCTCCCCAGCCTGAGAAACAAAGCTGGTCTTGCCTTAGGTACCAGGATTCTAGTCACTGCTCTAAAGGCCGTCAATTCTGACTGAGCAGCTGGTCATTACCTGCTACACCTGGCAAAGCTCTGGAAGTACAGATGTCCCTGAGACCCTGGAAGCTCAGAGCCCTTGTTGAGTCAGGCTAGAAAGTGAGCAGAGCGCTCCCCGAGAAGTTTTCAGATCAGAGAACAGAACTCCCCCTTCCCATCATGAAGCCAAGGCAAGGGTTCTTTAGGAATGGAACCTGACCTGAGGGCAGGGTCCTAACCTTGTCCACAGATGAGAGCTGACCTTGGTCATAGAATAAGCCTTGAGATCAATTATAGACTGAGCCTTGACCCCACTTACAGACTGAGTTTTGATCTCAGTTATAGAATGAGCCTTGACCCCAGTTAAAAATTGAGCTTTGACCCCAGTTACAGAATAAGTCTTGACCCCAGTTACAAAATAAGTCTTGACCCCAGTTACAGAATAGTCTTGACCCCAGTTACAGAATAATCTTGACCCCAGTTACAGAATAATCTTGACCCCAGTTACAGGATGAGTTTTGACCCCAGTTACAGAATAAGTCTTGACCCCAGTTACAGAAGGAATCTTGACCCCAGTTACAGGATGAGTCTTGACCCCAGCTTTGATCCCAGTTATAAACTGACCCTGGACCCCAGTTACAGAGTGAACCCCAAACCTGGCCCGTGAGCCCTGACCCCAGTCGGACCACAGTCTGATCTGACGGGCCACAGGCCGAGCCTTGAGTCTGGTCGGAGGGAGGGAGCTCCCCAATATCTTCCAGAGTGCTGTGAATCACAAGGGAAGCCAGAGAATGTGTGGATAGCTCAAAGTGCTTCATCCCTGCTTTGGGAGACTGTCCCAAAGTGACGGAGGATGGGGAACGGAGCCGCATCTCCCTGGGTTGGAGTAGGGATGGGGGAAGAGCTAGCCTTAGAGTCAGGGAGGGAGTCTCATCCGCAGCCCCACGCAGCCACAAACTCCCCCCTCCAGGAAACCACATAGTTCATGGAGGCTTTAGAAGGGAGGGAGGGGGAGAGGGCGGCAAACACTCTTCTCCAGTGACTGGAATCTGGCTGCTGGCCCAGCCATTCCAGCAAGCTGAAGCCCTGCTCTCCTGAACTCCCCAAATTTCTCTCAACTAGCCTCCCCCCAGGGACTTATCAATATCTAACCAGCCCCATATTCCTCTGGCTCAGTGGGACTCCCCGGCTGTCCCCCATTCCTAATAAGAGGAAAGTAGAAAGGAGACAGGAAGAAGATGGCCCAAGGTAGGTAAGCAAGGAACATAGTCCCTCTCTCCCTGAGCACAATTTTATTTCTGAGGGGACTTTAACAAACAAGAGCACTGTGTCAGTGTGGAGAGGGACATGGGCATCTGTTTACGCCTTTGACTTTCTGTCAAGTAGAAAAGTCGGTCCTCTCATGTGGCCTGACCCTTGAGGGCAGAATGAAGAGCAATGCGTGGGGGTTATAGGGGGATTGGGGCTCAATGTAGGCACAGGCTTTGTGACAAGGAGAGCCCCTCAAAAGGTAAAAGGTGAGCTAGCAGAGGGCTTCCAGCAGGGGCCTGACCATTGGTCAACTATATGGCATAATCTTGAATGGGCTGGCTTAGTTGAAGCCCCTTCCAGTTTCAACAGCCTATGATTCCAGCTTGAAAAAAGCAAATCTAGGAGCAACCGGGAGAAGCCAGAGCAGGAGTCCTCACCCTGGCGTCTGTGAACTTGCTTTTAAACAATATTTAAACATTCACTCTTTCCTTCTCCCCCTCTCTCCTCCCTCTCCCTCTCCGTTTCCCTCCCTCCCTCCCTCCTTCCTTTCTTCTCTCCCTCCCTTCCTCCTTCCCTCTCTGCTCTCTTTCTCTCTCTCTCTCTCTCTCTCTCTCTCTCTCTCTCTCTCTCTCTCTCTGTCTTTCTTACTCTCTGTCTCTGGAAATATCTCTCTCATTTCTCTTTCTCCCTCTCTGTCCTCCTCACTGTCTCTTTCTGATTCTCTCTATCTCTCTCCCCTTTCTTTTTTCCTCTTCTCTCTCTCCTTTCTTCTCTCTCTCACTCTTTGTCTCTGTATCTCTCTGTTTCTCTTTCTTTCTCTCTTTTCCCATTTCTTTCTCTGTCTCTTTCTCACTGCTCTGTCTTTGTATCTTTCTGTCTCTGTCTCTCTGTCTTGTTCTCTGTCTCTCTCTTTCTCTCTCCCTCTTTCTCCCGATCTCTCTTTCTCTCTGTCTCTTTCTCCATCTTTGTCTTTCTCTGTCCCTCTGTTTCTGTTTCTTTTTCTCTCTTTCTCACCCACACCAACACCCACACACAATTTCCATATAATTGACTTCCTTTATACTCCTATGATTTTTATGTTATGCATTTAAAAACATGATTCTGAGAAGGACTTTCCCAGGTTGTTAAAGGAGTCTATGACACAAAAAGCCTAAGGGTCCCTAGGGTAGGAGGATGTAGATGCAATGGAACATGATGAAGAATTTTATCACAGTGAAAGCTGTCCAACCATGGAATGGTCTATCTCAACAAAGAACACGAGCCTTATCATTCTAAATGTTCAAAAAAAAGACATCAGGTACCATCTGATGGGGTAGAATGGAGGCCCTACCTACACTGGGTGGAATCTTGGTCTAGACCAGGCCTTCTTAAACTTTTTCCATCACAACCCAAGTACATAGGTATATAAAATAGGTAAACATATCCAACATTTACTAATAATAAATCATGATTTTGTAACCCCCATATTGTTACAGTAGAAGTCTAGTATATAAGTTCTTCAAAGTCCCTTCCAACTTCAAGATTCTCATATCAAATTCAAATGGTACCACTCTGTTGATGGCCCATCTCTTCCATTTTTCCATTGGTTATATCTCCCAACACCCAGAAAGCTGTTGACTGGTGTAATGTATTACTTTTAAATCATGACTATTATTAGAGAGGTCTGGGACATCCATTACGAGAGTAGGAGCTGATAAGACCAGTAGTTTCTGCCTCTTCAGTAGAAAAAACTCCAGGTTTAGATTTAGAAGATTGAAGTCCAAGTCCCTTGCTAACTGTGTCACACCTAACTAAATATGTATTCATTCTCCATGGACCTTTCTTCATCTTTTTTTTAAAAAGGGACTTTCTTTTTTCTCTCATTTCCTCCTTCCTCCCCTTTCTTTCTTTCTTTCTTTCTTTCTTTCTTTCTTTCTTTCTTTCTTTCTTTCTTTCTTTCTTTCTTTCTTCCATTTCTCCTGTCAACACAGTCAGTGATCTGGTATTGACTACACATGTATAATCACATTAAACATATTTCCACATTATTCATGTGGTGATAATTTCTTCATCTTTAAACTGGGGTCATTGTTGGTATAGAAAGTCCCTCCATGGGAGCTCCCTATTTTCTTTGCAAATCTGTCCCACCCTCAGCTGCTTTTCCCTCTTCTCCTCCTGCAAATAGAACAAACTTCTGACCAGTTACATCATCAATAAAGACTTAAGGTGGCCATTCTAGTAGTGAGGAGGAAAATTGTGTTGATAATGGGAAATCACATACACAGTCTTTATCCTCAGTTCTTTTGTACTAAAACAAGTCACCTCTCATCTCCAGTGCTCCTCTAAGACCTCACCTTGGTGAAAGTAAATTAACCCTGTGTTCTGTAAAGCTAGACCAGAGAAGTCCCCCTTCCTGGCTAGTCCTGCCAAGCTCAGAGGACTTTTAGTATGGTCCTGGCAATGAACTGAGTGTCTGTCATCCCAAGAGCAGCCTGGCTAAAGATGGAGATGCTCGTCACTGAGGGCTGGTCACCAAGGGATGAATATTTTGGGCCGGATTAACTCATGAAATTATTATTAAGGTAAAGAGGATCTTCGTCTACAGGGAGCACCCACACTGATGAAATCATGGATGTTCTGAAATATCGAAGGCCGTTGCAGACAGTTTGGCTGGCACAGCTGCTGGGAAGCCGCGCCCTCGTTCCCTTTCCTCACCTCCACCCTGTCTGGGTGGATGGGGAGCAGCTTGGTCTAGTGGAAAGACTACCAGTGCTGGAGCCATGGGATCATAGAATCGAAAGCCCAGAGCTAGAGGGGACTTGCTCTGGTCCTTAAAAGTCAGCAAGTTCGACCCCATCATGTTACACTCGATGAAACCCACATTCAGACGGGGTACACACCTGAAACTCTAACTAGTATCTCTTAGCTATTCGATCCATTTTTTTCACTATACACAGAATCACTCCTATTTCTATAGTACTGTGTGAAGCAGCTAGAATAAGTATTATTTCATCACCATTTGTCATGGATACCTTGCCATCTGCCCTAATGCAGCTTCTCCTCCTTATTTGTTATAACACTATCCAGACCATCCTCCTCCCCCACAGGGGAGCTGATACATGAGATTTTGAAAGTATACTCTGGATTGCAAGTGTTCTCATGGTGAACATAAATTCGCCTAACCCACTATATACATACATATATATATATATATATATATATATATATATATATATATATATATGTGTGTGTGTGTGTGTGTGTGTGTGTGTGTGTGTGTATGTGTGTGTGTGTATCTATAAAAAAAATTTCTCCCAGATCAAGATTCACTCTATCTAGTAATGGGTAGTAAACTAGGTCTGAAGTCAGGAAATCCTGAATTCAAATCTGCTCTTAAATCTGTGTGACCCTGGGCAAATTCCTTAACCTCAGTTTCCTCAACTGGGAATAATAGAACCACTTCCTAGGGTGATTGTGAGGACTAAATGAGATAATTTTTGTATCCATTGCCTGGCACATTGCAGGTGCTTAATGAATGTTTCCTTTTCTTCCTTCCTTCCTTCCTTCCATCCTTCCTTCTTTCCTTCCTTCCTTCCTTCCTTCCTTCCTTCCTTCCTTCCTTCCTTCCTTCTTTCCTTCTTTCCTTTGTTCCTCTTGTCCCAGGACTCCTTCTACTTTCTTCCTTTTCCTCTGGTAATTGTAATTAGATCAATAATTCCATTGTTTTTGGAAAGATATAATCACTGATAAGTACAATTCCTTTTGCCTTCCTGATGATTCCCATATCAAAACTCCCTTTCCTAACCACATTCCTCTGAATTTGTCATCTCCCTCATTAGAATGTAAGCCAGAGAAGGCAGAATGAGAGTAGGTTGCCCACTTCTTGGGAAAGGGAGACTTTCAAAAGCTGCCTGGTGGCCAGTAACTTGTAATGCCAAAAAAGACTGATTTATGGTCATAGGCCCCTAGATTTTATGTGTCTAACTTTATCATTTTACAGATGAAGAAATTGAGGCTGAGAAAAAAAATGACTTGTTTAAGGTTATCACAGGGAGCCAATAGCAAAAGTGGGATTCGACTCCAGATTCAGAGCATTCATTCCATGTTGCTGCCTCAGTGCACCTTTTTTTCAGTCCTGTCTCTATTAACTTCTTGTCTGATTGTAGGCAAGTTCCTTCTCTCTCCACATAGCTGCCAAAGCGGTCTTTTTAGAGCTCACATGACACTCCTATGACTCCCTGTTATCCCCAGGATCAAATAGAAATGCCTCTGGTTGTCATTTTGGTTCCAATCTATTTCTCCAACCTTGTTACCCTTTAGTTTCCCTCATGTACACTATGGCTCCATCCAACTGACCTCCTCTTGTCTCTCATACAGCACTCCATATCCTGGTCCTTTCCCTATGAACTGGCCATCCCCTATCCTTTCTCCTCACTTCTGCCTGTCAGAATTCCTATAATACTCAGTTTAAGTACCACCTTCTAAGCCTGATCTGTTGCTTGTTCCTTCTCCCCCAAGATTACTTTGTGCCTATTTTGTATATTTTGAGGGTATTTTCCCCACAGTTCCACAGAACCATTGGGCTTACCCCTCCATCAGGCACTGATGGGCTGGATCCCTTATACCTAAATATGCTCATGCTGTCTCTACTGGATAGATTGAAAGATCCCAGAAATTACCTCATTTCTGGCCAGTACCTGGATGTGTACCAGGTGCTTAATCAATGCTTGGTTATAGATCAGTTAATTAATATTGCTTCTGGAAAGAGAGTATCATTCTTCTGTCCTATGTATCTATGACTTCCCACACCAAAATTCTCTTCTCTGGCTACCATTATCTCTAAAGATATTGTCTGTATTAGAAATCCTTCCTCAAGGGCAGAGGCTATCTCACCTTTGTATTTGCTTTCCCAGGTCTTAATACCATACCTGGTACATTGCATTTGGATCCACCTCTCCATAATTCCATTTGGGGTTTTCTTGGCAAAGATGGTAAAGTGGTTTGCCTTTTCCTTTTCCAGCTTATTTTACAGATGAGGAAATGGAGATAAATAGGATTGTGACTTGTTTAGGGTCACATAGCTAATTAAGGTCTGAGGCCAGATTTGAACTCACAAAAATGAGTCTTCTTGACTTTAGGCCCATTGCTCTATCCATTGCCCCACTAGTACATAGTAGCACTTAATACTTTCTGATTCATTCATTTGTTCATCCATCTAACTGCATTTTCTGTGTTGGATTCTTCTTCAGTAAAATAAGAGGATTGCTCTTGAAAATCTCTTAATATCCCTTGTGTTTTTAAACAACCTGTTCTAATTTGACATTCTGTGCTTCTATGATAGAGGAGAGATTGGGGTTGGGGATCTGGAGGTTCGTTAAGTTCTGGGATGGATATTCAGAACTCCTGCCCTCTGACCCTGGGAGGTACCCATTTCCCTTTTCTCTCTGAGGTCCTTCCTTTCTCCCCAGTCCTCAGTGGCTTCCTCCCAGGACCTTAGGAGGGGGGTGACTGGCTCTACTGAGTCATGGCACCCTGAGAAATAACAGAACTCACCCACCCCACCTTTTTATTTTTGACAGTTGCTAGGAAATGAATCTATGGGAACCCCTTCCCTAGCAGGGCCTCCTGTTTATTATCTCTGCTAATCCGCCCAAGAAATGGAAAATTAGAAAAACCCAACGGGGCCCTCCTCTAGAGGACAACTTACTCTCCTGTCCCACCACCAGGATAACAAAGGAGGGGCCAAGGAAAGAAAGTGTTGTCTTTCCAGGGAGGTGCCTTCTCCCTGCGATTCCAGGAGGTCAATGGAAAATGATCACCATGGGCCTCTCATGCATCCTTACTGGACATGAATATTGCTGGGGGGTGAGGGTGGAGAGGAGAGAGACAAAGGCTGGGCCCATATAACGTTGCCCTGCTTGTCAGAGTGCCTGTTACTGCCACCTCCCAATGGCACAGACAGGAGATGTTTCCTATTGGGCTGTGGGCTTTGAAATGTGCCCTGAGTCTTATGTAGTAATAGCTGACAATTCTATAGTATCTTAAGGTTTCCAAAGCTCTTTGTCGGTTCCATGTCCACCACATCCTGGTGAGAGAAATGTTCTAAGCAACATTATCTACATTTTGCAAGTGAAAATGGAAGTAAACCAACTTGCCTTTGGACATAGGACTAGTAAGTTACTGAGCTGAAATTCAATCTGAGGCCTTGGGATGGGAAATCCTATTCTCTCACCAGCCAAAAAAGACTTTTGTTTTGTGTTGGGCTCTAGAGATGGTAAGAACCTCAGAGGCAATCTGATCCAACTTCATTTTTCAGAAAAAGAAACTGAGGTCCATGGATACTAAGTGATTTGCCCAGAATCATCTGCCCTCCCTTCTTTCTATAATCTCTCATCTCCCAATAGTTATCAGAGGAAAGGTTTGAACCCAGGCCCCTAACTTCTAGTGGCTTGCCCATGATTACCCAGGTAGTAAGTATCAAAGGCAGGATTTGAATCCAGGTCCTCTTCCTTCAGTCAGTTTTCTTTTTCTATTTTGTTTGATCCTAACAACCACATTTTGATAAGTAGTTCAGGTCCAAGGCAATCCTAAAAATTTTTGGATAAAAAACATTTGCATCCAGAAAGAACTATGGAGATTGAATGAATACATGCCATGTTCACTTTTTTCCCTTCCCATTTTTCTCTCCCAACATGATTCATAAAGAAATGGGTATTAAAAAAAACCAGATAAATAGTTCAGGGACCATGATCCCCATTCCTTAATGATTTCTAGTCAACTCCTTAAAGTCATAATCTTTATTTTATCAGTACTCAATATAATTCTTGCAAACGGTAGGCGCTTAATTTTTTTTTAATTGTGTAGTTTTAGAGAGATTCAGAGAGTGGAAGTGATTTGTTCAGGGTGACCATCCTCTTAGGAAGCACAAGAGAGCCCAAATTATCTGACTCTAAATTGCATGCTATGGACCCTCATTGCTCTCCATATTCAGCCTAGGTTCTGTCCCTCCATTCCTTAATTCCAGTTTCTTCTTCACCATCCTGCCATTGGTATAATCACACAGCCACATATTTTCAGGGACAAACACAAGTTGACATCAGTGCAAGGAATATTAAACACTTACATTTCTGTGATTCTTGAGTATTTACAAATGGTCTTCTCTACAACACCTAGTGGGGTACAATGGTATAAGTATTCCCATCCCCATCTACAGATTGTAAAACTGGGACCAGGGGAGAGGGCTGAGAGCTTGGGGAACAAACTTGACTTCAAAGCCATGGCCTCTGGAGTCAGCTGGCTTCAGATTCCATCTCTGAAATTTACTGCCTGGATGATCCCCAAGATAATTCATTTAACCTGTCTGAGCCCCAGTTTTCTTATCTACCAAATAAGGAATTGGAGTGGGTGACCCCTGAGGTTCCTTCAAAACCTAAATTTTTGATCCTTGATCACTTTTAAGGATCTAGGATTCCATCTCTCTTTCAGGATGGATCCCACTCCTATAGAGTCTTTAGATGAATTTCACTTCTATCTCCAGCTAAAAAAAATAAAAGTCACCAAAAAACAAAACATCATCCATGGGTGACCAACCATCTGATGATAAGCTTCTCCAGCCTTAGCTAGTCTGGTATGTGGACAACAAAACCTCATGGTCTGGGAGTCTTTCCAGCTTGGTACTTGGTTGCTGCCAGTCCCTTGGTACCCTGGTCTCCAATATCCCAGGGTTCCCTCCCCATGAGAAGGAGGGGAGTCCCAGGGGGATAGCAGGAAAGGATAAATGACCCTGTCTATAAATTGCAGGTAGACAGCATCTGCTCAGGGTCCAGCTTGGTCTAGATTAAGAGAAAATCTGGTTTTGTTTTTCTCCTTCAGAAAACTCTCTCCCCTGGTCCCTTTTCTGGACATCTGGTGTAGCTCAACTCCTTCACTGGTTATTCTCCATGATTAACATATAATCCTCTCCCCTCTGAACTCACCATTTCCCCGCACTGCTTTTTTCCCTTGCAGTTCTGGTCTATAATATACTCCAAATCCCTTTCTCTACCCCACCCCCCTAAGTCATTAATCAATCAGCATGGTCTATCCTCTCTGCCTGGCAGGGACTCCCTCCTAATCTCCACCTTTCAGAATATTTCTCTTCAAAACAGCTCGGGTGCCACCTCCTCTAGAGAAGACATCCCATTCCTCCAGTTAAAAGTTTTCTCTTCCTCTTCGAGTTTGTCTAGAGTTTCCTTGTCCCCTTCATTCATTCTTGTGCATTTGCATAAGACTGTTCTTGGTGGAGAAGTATGTCCCTTCTCTGAAGCTAGAACCCCAAAGATCTCTCTTATTGAAAGTTGAGACTAACTCTGCTCTTTCCACAGAAACCTCACTCTCTCCACCCATAAAGAAAGTCATCTGTAAATGTACTAGACTTGAACCTAGGAGACACATTTTACATTTATTTGTACACTTTTTTTTAAAACAGTAGACCATAAGGACAGGAAGATCAGAACTGTATCATTTTTAAAACTTGTTTTTCTCAGTTAAGATAAAGTCTTGCTTTCTAGAGTCAAACTGAATAAGTCTAATCTCTCTCCCCATAACACGACTTAACAGATATTGGAAGAGAATTATCATCTCCTCCCTGTCTACTTTTTTCTCAAAGTATCAACTACATTAAACAGTCTCCTTATAGTATGATCTCCAGCTCCTTTGCAACTGTATCTATAGTTGGAGAAATAATAACCCATCCCTCCTGTCCTTTCTGAAAAGTGGGTATCCCTTTTCCAACTAAGCTGGAGAATAAGTGATCCTCATCCTCATGGACCCATGGATGCCATGCTTGGCGCGAAAGCCTTGGTCTGGCTCATTGCTGACACGGACTGTTTCACCCTTCCTAAGGGACCCTCTGCTAACAGGGCCTCAGCATCCTGATGCTGTGCTTCAGATATACCAGCACCAGCCTTCCCTGTAGCTGGGATTGCTCTTGTGTGCTATACACAGCCCCTTCCCTCCCAGCTGATACATAATAATTCCACATGAGATGAACAGTAAAAAAGCTTATTGCATTCCCTACCAAAATGACAGGAGCACATGATTCAAACTCAAAGAAAAAAGCAAGTGGTTCAGTAGAAAGAGCTTTGGACTTAAAGTCAGGGGACCTGGATCCCAGTACTGGTTCTGTGGATGACTTGCTGTGTAATTTTGGGCAAGTGATCTCCCTCCCTCTTTGGGATCTAATTTCTGCATTTGCAAAAGGAGGGAGTTGGGGAGAGAGATACACAAGGTCTAACATCTGAGTCCCTTTAAATCACAGATGCTTCTCCTCCCATGAAGTGTTTGGGGATGGGAGAGAGGACGTTTCCAACTGGGGGTGTGCCAGGGACACCAAGTTCTGGGCTGGATCCCATAGTGGGGGGGCCCGGGGTTCAAGGTGACGCACAGTGGCCAGAGCTGAAACTCTTCCCGCTGGGAGGTCTCCAGCAGTGGTCTCCGGCCAGTGCCTGGTAGAGAGGAAGCTCGATCATTAAATTTTACACCTCAGCCACAACCCCGCTCTTCTGTTGACCATCAAAACAGAGGTCAAAGATGGAATTAGAATGGCATAAAGAAGGAACTCCGGGCTGAGAGGCAGGATACCCACCTTCTTATCTTGGCTCTGTCCCTAACTTCCTGTATAATCCTGGGCAAATGAGCTCCCCTAGCTGAGCCTCAGTATGCTCATCTGAAAAATGGGAGTTGGTATAAAATGGGACTGCATCTTCTCTTTTTAACTTCTGTCAGACTTCGACAAACTATGTTCTGTGTTCTTCCCTGTTCTAAAATCCCTCCCAGGATTGACATTTTGTGTTCTATGAATGAATAAAATAGCATCTATTTAAGTAGGTATTATGTGATTTCAGAGTTAAGTAATAGACTTGAGAGAAAATCAGTTGCCCTTAGAGACAATACAGATATATAGGAATGTAGCTAGGGAAAGGTCAAGTTTCAGGAATGGCAAATGAAGCCATTGGGAAAGCAATTTATATCCCTTTGCCAGAAGCAATGGTAGGACTCATCTGGTTGCTGTTCACGTAAGAACTGGAAGAGGGTGAGTTGGGGAAGATGGTGCACAGAGTGACTTAGAAGAAAAATGACAGAGGCAGACAGTTGGGACAAGCTAGTGTGTGGTCATCTCTCACTGATTAACCCCAGGACGAGCTGGACAGCAGAGGAGATAGAGACGTGGAAATACCTGAGGTCAAATATAGCCTTAGATACTTACTAGCAGTATGACCCTTGGAAGTCACTTAACCCTGTTAACTTGTTTCTTCATCTGTAAGATGGGGATAATGATGGTATCTACTTTCCAGGATTGTTGTAGGTATCAATTAGATAATTGCTATAAAGTGTTTTAGCACAATGTCCAATACATAATAAGTGCTACATACATGTCAGATATTATTATTAATTTTAACATACTATATTATATTACAATATGCTATATACACATTAGATATCATTATTAATTATAACATACTATATTACATCATAACACGCTACATACACGTTGGATATTATTAATTATAACATGCCACATACATGTTAGATATCATTAATTACAACATACTATATTACATTATAACATGCTACAGACACGTTAGATATTATTATTAATTATAGCATAGCAAGTGGTATTAGGGTGACATGGAAAGAAATTAATGGTAATTTGAGTGGCTGAAGTCAACCAGACATTACAGCAGCAACAACAAGTATTTATAAAACATTGTAGGGTTTTTAAAGTAGATATGTTATCTCCCTTAATCTTCATGATAACCCTGTGAGGTAGGTGCTATTATTATCCCCATTTTACGATTAAGAAACTGAAGCTAGAGATCTTAAATGATTTGTTCAGAATCACACAGCTATTAAATACCTGAGATGAGGGTTGAACTTCTATCTTTCTGTTAACAAGTTTAACACTTTCTCCACTACACCATCTAGCTCTGATATGATCCTGTAAACTTCCTCCCAGCTCTAACAATCCATAAACAGATGTTTTATTTTCTCTCTATATAATAAGGCCTTTATAATTGGGAGAAACATTATCATCCCACAAGATTTCTCCAGGTCAAGATGTGTTGTCTGTGGTCAGCCAGCTTAATGCTTAGACCTCTTTTGTGAGTGGACCAAAGTTATCAGTTTGGCTTCCATGCCGTTTGTTAACTAAATTGAAGAGAACTCAGTTCCCCAGTCATGGATTGATACATAAATATGTATTTGAGTAGCTGGGGGAACTGAGCAGTGGGTTACTCAGGATGGCCGATCTGCACATCTGGAAATATAACTTGGTAGATGGGGAGGATGCAGTATATGAACAACTGCATAGAAGAGGGATTATATCACATCAATACATCTCTCTCTACAGACTTCTGAAAAGACTGCTTTGGGGTTTCTCTAGACAAAGAACAGAGAAGATTGGCTGAATTTGCAAAATGGTGAACTAAAGGTGGGGCGTCAGGAAGGACTTCCTGAGTTGGTAAACTTCAGAATGGGCAGATAAGGAGAGTCAAATCACTGTAAGGTTAATATTGATAAGAAACACACTTCTATGGCATTTCAAGGTTTACAAAGTGATTTCTTCATCAAAAGGGGTGATTTGTATAATATAAATATCATTGTTATTTTGTAATTGATAACTGACTTTTAGAGATATGAAATAATTTGTTTAAGGTTATATAGCTATGACATGTCAGAGAATATGTAGATATAGAGAAGATCTGGATAGAACTCTCTCCTAAAAGAAGACCCATTATGGGAAGAACACTGTAATCCAGTATTTGGTGAAATCCCTGATACCAACAGAGGGAAGCTGAGGGTACTTGGAAACTAATCCTGTTCTCCCAGGTGGCACCAGAGTTTCATCAGATACTCTTTCCTTGGAGAACTACAAGAATGAAAATGGGGGAAACATTTCAGCTGGATTTAGGAAGTTAGAAGGATAGGCATTGAAAAGCCCTTGAAGACCAGTACATCATCTGCCTTTGAAGTGTAGTCCAAGATATCATTACTCATGTCTCCCCTTCTAAAGTTACTTTGAATCTATTTTGTATATAAATTATATTGATCCCCAGCTCCTAAAGATGTGAAAAAGAAATTAGTCTCCACTAAAGTCCTTGAGTCAACAATAGACATTAAAAAATATAACAATAGTTGAATATATATACACATATTGCCACAATACACACATATAGATACATACAAAGACACACACACCTATATACATATGTGTATATATGTATGTATATGTGTATATGTGTATGTGTGCATGTATCAGCTAGGTGGATGCAATGTATAGAGCATTGGCCCTGAAGTCAACAAGATCTGAATTAAACTCTGGCTTCAGACACTCACTAACCATATGACCCTGGACAAAGCACTTAACCCTATTTACCTCAGTTTCCTCATTTGTAAAATTAACTAGAGAAAGAAACATCAAACTACTCCAGTATCTTTGTCATAAAAACCCCAAATAGAGTCCTAAAGAATTGAACATAGATGAAATAACTGAACAAATACATATATTTTTTATATGTATGAGATCTTTTCTTTTTGCTTTGATCTATTTGGGGTAGAAACCAAGTGGTTCTATTTCTAGGTCAAGTATGCATAGTTTAGTAACTTTTAGGATATAATTCCCAATTGCTTTTCAGAATGGCTGGTCCACTTCACAGTTCCACCAACTATGACCTGATGTGATTTTGATAAGCATCTATCATGTGCTAGGTATTGTGCTAAGAGGAGATGAGGGAGTGATGCAAAGAAAGAGGAAAAAAAAT
The DNA here is from genome assembly GCF_902635505.1 of Sarcophilus harrisii. NCBI lineage: Eukaryota > Metazoa > Chordata > Mammalia > Dasyuromorphia > Dasyuridae > Sarcophilus > Sarcophilus harrisii. The sequence continues at coordinate 89,002,933 of NC_045426.1, forward strand.
CCAGTCCCTTCCCTCAAAGAGCTGCCAAAATATTTATAACACTTATTTTTATAGTGGCAAAGGACTAAAAACTAAAGGGTTGTCCACCAACTGGTTGGTTGTTGTCCTTTGTTTTTGAAAAGGACCAAAATGATTTTATTGTATTGGAGTCAAGTCTGAGTGACTGATCAGACCAATACAAGCTCAGAAGGCTGAGTTCTACTACAATTCAGGAACAAATAGCCCATAGGAACATTTGGAGTAGAGATGTCTCTAAATGTGCACGTCTCTAGGATGAGCAAATTATGATATGTAAATGTGATGGAATACTATAGTTCTATGAGGAAATAATGAAACAATTGCAGAGAAAACCAAAAAGATTTGAATGAATTGATACAAGATGAAGGAAGCAGAACTAAGAAGATAATTTATATATAATAACAACATTGCAAAAGTGAACAATTCTGAAAAATTTAGTAACCCTGATAATGTAATGGCCAATTGTGATTCCAAAAGAGCAATGATAAAGAACTTTACTTACTTCTGACAGAGAGGTAATGTACTAATATAAAGAATGAGACACACATTTTTGGACATGGCCAGTGTGGGAATGTGTTTTGCTTGACTCTTAGTCAAGTCTTTTTTTTTAAAATTTTTATAAAAAGGGGTTTGTTTTGTTTAGTTTTCAGTGGGGCGAGGGAGGGAGAAAAAGATAAATATTTTATAATTGAAAAAATACAATCTAATTTTTTAAAAAAACTGCATGTATATTGTTTGATTGAAACCAACCAGCTGCACCAACTCTTCTCTATAAAACCCATGACTTTTAGTTGCCTCAAGGAACTGTCCTGTTCTGGAGGGGGTGGGAACCAAATGTTCCAAACATCAGATAGGAGGAGTTAAAGATTACTAGGCAAAATTGGATGTGTCAGGTCCAAGGGCAACCTTTCTAAAGGACCTTCTTGGCAGGATAACATTTCCTCTTCCCACCATGATTGAAGACTATCACACATGAAGTTCTGGCAATTTTCCCCTCTAGGGATGGTGATCCAGATGTATTTGGCTCTTCCAGTGATTGAGACCTTTTGGTATCTTTGCCCTGTTTTTTCCTCCTATGTCTCTGCCAATGAATTTCATTTTTGTCCTTTGGACCTTCCTTGGGAAAGTTAAAATCCATAATAATGAAGGCCCATTACTTTATAAATTTCTACCACCCAGAAGGCATCAGAAAACTCTAGCCTGATCCACTATGACTGAAATTTATAAGGTAGGTGGCAACAGAGCCTAAGATTTATTATTGGTGTCATAAATATGAAATTATTGTGTCTTTTCCCACTATAGTGGAGAAGCAAAAGAAATAATGGGAAATTCTGTTTTCATTCCCCTAGATTTAGGGAAATGGTCATAATTTTGTGTATGAGTTCAGACAATGCCGATCACCTGACTCACTTTCCTAGTATTTATTTTCAATTCTGTCTTAATTAAATGAATTTAAAAAAAGATGCATATGTCTTTGTTGTAGTCTGACATAAAGAGGCCATTGGTTGGGACTCAGGATATGGTATGTGTAGTTGATGGCCTCAATTAGCTTGCTGAACTTGGGAAGGAACTAGAGGCCCTGGTCCCAGGATGGTGTGGGGATCCATAAAGCAGAAGGCTGCACATGTAAAATATTGGCTCCAAGGAAGGATGTGTAAGAACTTGCGACTGATGACCATACCTCATCCTTTCTAAATTTGTTTCTGCTTCTCCATTGGGTCTCTAATAAGATAAGATTGTCCTCTGAGATACCAAAATTCCTTTTAGCTTATCTGTCATTAGCGTTATTTTTCTTAACCTGATGGGAATAGGGTCTGGTTCAGAATGTAGTTTATTTATTTATTTTTAACACCAGTATTACAGTTTAATCAAAGAGAAAAGCCAGGGGCAGAAGAAAAACAAACTCCCTTTTATTCAAATTTAGAAAAGACAGCTACCCTGAGCTGATTTTTCCCTTAAGAATTTTCATTCCAATACAAAAATTCCCATTATGACCCCAATCCAAATTTCCTTTATACAATTCCTTTCATTTAAGCCAGAAAAAAAAGGTTGACTAGCTTGTTCAATTGCCACTGAACAAGAAGCTTCTTCCTTCCCCATGTATTCTCCAAATAGGTGAGATTTAACCACTGTTTTAAAATGAGTAAGGGTTTGTATAAAACAAGGAATTTAGTGTGTGATACCAGTAATGGAACAACTTAAAGGTCCAACACATCTACAACACTGCCTTTTCACCAACATCTAGCTTGTGACTGTCTCCACAAATTAAAAAAAATACCTGTGGGAATGTAGATTATTACAGAAAGTATGCTACAATAAAGTTTCTTGCCTGGTACACAGACATTAGTGACAAAAGAGAATGGACACCATCTGCTTGAAATGCCTTTCCATTTTCCTCCTGGTCTGGCTGAGGTTTCCTTAGTTCAAAAAAATTTGGGTTTAGCTGCCCATTGAGGTTGCACTATTTGCAGTGCTACTGGTATTGGCAAAGGGGCTGGTTTGTCCCACATCACTGGATGCTTCACAGGCTGGTGTATCCCAGGAGACCAGGTCTTTGGGAGGGTACTGCTAGAAGGGGAGGAGATTTACCCTTGAGCTCAGAATGTTCTGTATTGGAAGCAGTCATCCAGATTATCACCTAAGAAAGGAGGCTTAACTGAAGGAAGGAGATATTGGTTCTGGAAGGAATTTCTACCAGGACTTGGAGGAAGATGAGGAGGTTTGCCCTAGATCTTGACATCAAATTAGCTTAGATCAAAGCATTCACAACTCCAGGGGAAGTATCTTCCAATTCCTCTTTCCTGATCTTCAGGTAATGTTCAACTCCTCCTGATAGAAATGTTTTCCCTCAGGAAAGAGAGATGGAGGAGGAAGAGGAAGATGGAAGAGGAGATATTTGATGTCCAAAAGCATGGAGAAGCTTTCTCAGAGGTTCCATTGTAAGTAATCATCTATGAGATCCGTGGCTTTTTGTGAAATCCCAGCACCTTCCTGCTGGTCCTACTCACTCAGAATTGTTCCAAATTCCTTAGCTATAAGAGCCAATGCACCCTCCATGGATATATGTTGATGTATTGTGATAGACTTCTGAAGGAAAATGATCACATCAGGTGATCATTTCCAACATAAGGTCATGCAAATCATAAGATGCAAATGCTTGCTGCATAGTTCTTTTGTTCTTTATTGATGGAAAAAAATGGTGCGATTTGAAAGCCTTTCTTTATCATATTCATTCTGTATCTGTTGGTAAAACCACTGATAGAGCTTCTCTTTTTGATGGTCCTTACAATAGTCATTATCTTTATGGGAATATTGGTATCTCTCATAGTTATCTTCAGTTCCTCTGGAATAATTATACTTTTTCCTCAATAATTATTCAAAGTTACTTTTGTCTGCATTACACCTTTGTGAATCTTAACCCATAAACATATTTTAAAATCCTTTTATTCCTGGATATGCTGCTGCTGGGTTTCTCTCCTTCCTTTTGGTAAAAAATCAGGCAGAAGTCTCCTTCCACTTTTGTGTTTGTCAAGCAAACCAGAGCTAGAAAGTGGGGCTATTAAGTGTCCAGTTCTAAGCCTCCCACTGCATTGACCTCCAGTTTCCTCCAACATTACTGTCCCTCTCTCCCCCAACTGCAGCCATTGCTCCATTAAGAAGTGTCATTTAGTGGAAAGAGATAAGATCTTAGAGTTGTCTTTCCTCTGCTACTAATAAGCTATATAATCTTGGGTAGCACAATAGGGAGCTTTTTTCACTTTTATTGGCGTCCCTGGTTCATCTATTTTATTGTGAGTTTTTCTTTTTCATAAAACCAACTCATAGTTGTATTTATTAGTTCAATTAGTTCTTTTACTTTCAATCTTATATATCTCTCCTTTGATTTTCATAATTTTTATTTTGGTTTTTATTGAATATTTTTAATTTTGTTTTTTTCAAGTTTTTTTTTTTTCAATTTAGGTCCAATTTATAGATCTTCTCTTTCTTCCTTTTATTGATGTAAGTGTTTAGAGATAGAGATTTCCTTTAACTACTGCTTTGGCTACATCCTACATATTTTATTATATTGTCTTATTATTGTCATCATCTTTCACAAAAATATTATTGTTTCTATGATTTGGTTTTTTTGGCCCATTTATTCTTTAGAATTAGATTATTTAGTTTCCAATTACTTTTCGTCTATGCTTCTAAAGTTTTTTATTGAATGTAATTTTTATTGCATTTTGTTCCAAAAAAGGTGGATTTAATATTTCTGCTTTTTTGCATTTGTTTGTATTTGCATTTCTGAAGTTGTTATGCTCTAACATATGGTTTTTTTAATCCATTTCTTTTTAATAGCATTTTATTTTTCCAATTACATGTAAAAATAGTTTTCAACATTCATTTTTTTCTCCCTTCTTTCCTTACTTCTCCTTCCCCAAGACAGAAAACAATCTGATATAGATTACACATGTACAATCATTTTTAAACATTTCCATATTAGTCATGTTGTGAAAGAAAAATCATAACAAAAAAGAAAAACCATGAAAAAGAAAAAGCAAACAAAAAAGGTGAAAGTGGCATGTTTTGATATGCATTCAGTCTCTACAATTTTCTCCCTGGATGCAGATTGTATTTTCCATCCCAAGTCTATTGGACTTGTTTTGGATTAATGTATTAGTGAGCAGAACTAAGTCTGTCATAATTGATTCTTATGGAATCTTGCTTGTTACTGTGTACAATGTTCTCCAGGTGCTGCTCACTTCACTCAGTATCAGTTCATGTAATTTTTTCTAGGCTTTTCTGAAATCAGCTTACTCATCATTTCTCATAGAGCAAGAATATTCTATTACATTCATGTACCATAACTTATTCAGCCATTACCCAATTGATGGGCATTCACTCAGTTTCCAATTCCTTGCCACCACAAGAAGAGCTGCTACAAAGATTTTTGCATATGTGGGTCCTTTCTCCTATTTCATGATCTCTTTGTGATGCAAATCCAGTAGTGGCACCTTAAGGTCAAAGGGTATGAACAATTTGATAGCTCTTTGGGCATAATTTCAAATCACTCTCCAGAACTGCTAAATCAAATCACAACTTCACCAACAATGTATTAGTGTTTCAGTTTTCCCACATCCCCTCCAATATTCATCATTATCTTTTCCTGTCATTTGTCTGACAGATGTGGGCTGGTACCTCAGAGTTGTTTTAATTTGCATTTCTCTAATCATTAGGGATTTAGAACATTTTTTAATATGATTATAGATGGCTTTAATATATATGGTCAATTTTTAGGAAGGTATGTATAGCTGTAAAAAAAAGTATTATTATATATATTCAAGAAATACACTCTAAATCTAAATGGAAATTGGATTGGAGTTAGGATGTCTATGGGTTTAAGGCCTAGAGGCAAAGCATAGACTAGGATTGGGAAGTCAGGGAGAATCCAGGATGGGCTAACATTGGTTCTGGGGTTGTCTAGTAGGGAGAAGTGGACAAAGACTTTTGCATTTCTACTCTGGAAGTACATCATGGAAAGTCAAGGAAAGATAGAATTTGGAGTTTTCTAAAAAGGTCTATCTAATCAAGAAGTAGTAGAAGGCAAGGGGAATGAGCCCTGGAGCCCTGTGCCTCTGCCAACTGTCAGGTGGGGATAACTTTTTTCCTATGATGTTTAAGGCCATATACTGTCCTCTCCAGAAACGGAAAACACGTACAATGAATAAATAAACTGGTGAAAAGCTAACCATTGGGTTAACCCAAGCCTGGAATCTTATACTATTGACCAAAGTTAGAACCTACACAATTAGTAATTGTAAAAGATTAGTATTGTAGGATGTAGAATTAGAAAGGACCTTAGAGATCAATTTATCTACCCTCATTTTACATCTTAGGAAAGTGAAGTCTAGGAATTTACTGTTATTGTGCAAGAAATTGGAAAAAGGGAAATTGATCTAAATTGGGAAATTGAATCAAGATTTGAGTGATTTCATGCTTTTCCTTGAAACAAAGACTCAGTGTCATTTTGATGATGTTTTACAGTCACTAGTCATGGAATACGACAGTCTCTGAAGAATCCTAAAGACAAGGAAGAGAAGTATAAAAAGTATTTGTAAGTTGCCACACATTGCCAGCTGAAGGGTGGCATAAAATATACCATTAAAATGATGCAATTCTGTAGAACTGATGCTGAGTGAAAGGAGCAGGGCCAGGAGATCCTTATATACTTCAACAACAACACCATATGATGATCAATTCTGATGGACATGGTCATCTTCAGCAATGAGATGAACCAAATCAGTTCCAATGGAGCAGTAATGAACTGAACCAGCTACACCCAGCGAAAGAACTCTGGGAGATGACTAAGAACCATTACATAGAATTCTCAGTCCCTCTATTTTTGTCCGCCTGCATTTTGGATTTCCGTCACAGGCTAAATTGTACAATATTTCAGAGTTCGATTCTTTTTGTACAGCAAAATAACTATTTGGCCATGCATACTTATTGTGTATCTAATTTATATTCTAATATATTTAACATCTACTGGTCATCCTGCCATCTAGGGGAGGGGGTGGGGGGAAGGAGGGGAAAAATTGGAACAAAAGCTTTGGCAATTATCAGTGTTGTAAAATTACCCATGCATATAACTTGTAAATAAAAAGCTATGAAAGAATAAAAAAAAGGGGGGGGGAATGATGTAAGTCTGAAAACAAAAGGGAACCAGGCTGGTCACATAGAGAGAACAAAGGATAACCAGTGGATCATAGATAGCTTATGTGCTGTATTCATAGAATGAACAAAGAAAAGTCTCTAGCACACTGGATGAATCAAGAATTTTGTGGAGGATAAGAGGTAAGAATTGTGCAGGATATAATGATTTGTGGTCAGCACCACTGGAAATGGTCAGTGCCCACATCAGGGAGATCATAGACCATTTTAAATATAAATAAATCATGGGTCTTGATCAACTAAGAGAAAGTAGTCCAATTTAGTTTGAGCAGAATGTATATATATGAAAGGAAGCAATGAATAATAAAACTGGAATGTTAAAATGTGGCTAAGCTGAGGCGGGCTTTGAATACCAAGTTTAAAAAGTTTTACTTTGTACAGGAACCATGGAAGATAAGAAGTTTGATGCTTCCTAGATAAGTATCTTAGGAATAATAGAATGCCAAAGCTGTGAGGTATAGTGTGCTAAATATAGAGAATAAAGGAAGTACCATATGCACTAGAATATGTAAAGTAATATTTTTATAGTATCAAAAAAACAGGAAATAAAGAAGCTGGCATAGATTGGGAAGTAATAATAATAAAAATAGCTAGCATTTATATAGTGTCATAAGATTCTTCCTCCACAGCTCTGAAAAGTCAGTGCTATTGTTATCTCTATAATATGGATAAAGAAATTAAAGCACATAGACTCAGGATCAAATAGCTAGTAAGTATCTAATGCCAATTTTGAACTCAACTTTTCTTGAATCCAGGTTCAGCACTCTGTTCCTTGAACATGACTACTTTTAAAACTGCATGCAACCTGGTCCCAAACTATTTTTCTAGCTTCACTATACATTACTCCCTCACCTGGATTTTATGATCCAATCAAAATGGCCTTCTGTCTGTTCTTCAGGTATAAGACTATAACTCCCATCTTTATTCCCTTGCACTGGCTGAAATGCATTGCTTCTCTTCCTTTAAGATGCAGCTCAAATGCTATCTGCTGCACAAAGCCATTCCCAATCATCCCAACTGTTTTTTGTTTGTTTATTTGTTTTTATTATAGTTTTTTTATTTACAAGGTATATGCATGGCTAATTTTTCAGCATTTACCCTTGTAAAACCTTCTGTTCCAACTTTTCCCTTCCTTAGCTTCCCCCCCCCCACCCAGATGGCAGGTAGTCCAATATATGTTAAATATGTACATATCCATAGTTATTTTGCTGCATAAGAAAAATTGGACTTGGAAATAAGATAAAAATAAGATAAAGGAAATCAAAAATGAAAGTGGACAAAAACAGAGGGAATGGAAATGCTATGTTGTGGTTCACACTCATTTCCCATAATTCTTTTGCTGGGTGTAGCTGGTTCTCTTCATTAGTGAACAAATGGAATTGATTTAGTTCATCTCATTGTTAAAGAGAGCCACGTACATCAGAATTTCATCCCAATTGTTAATATTCTTTTTCTCAAATTACGTTGTATATAACTATTTTGTATATATTTGTAATTGTTCATCTTATAATTATGCTATATGTATCTTTATGTATATTTGTTACCTGCCCTCCATTAGAATGTAAGCTTCATATGAGTCTACTTTTCTATTACTTCTAATTTTTTCCAGAATTCTATTCAAGTAGAATTTTTTTTCTGATTTGTCTTTCAGCTAGATTTTTCTAAGTCTGAAAGGGATGCATAAAGTCTCCCAATATAATAGTTTTACTCTCTATTTTCCCCTCTAATTTGTTTCTCTTTTCCTTTAAGTATTTAGATAATATGTTATTTGATGCATTCATTTGATATATTTATATTTCTTTGATATCTATGGTGCTCTTAAATATAATGTAATTTTCCTAATTATCTTTTTTATCTTCTTTATATTTATGATTGCCTCAGCTGATATCATGATTTTATTTTATTTTATTTTTTAATCCAGGACAAATATAATGGATTTTTCTTCAGACCTTAATTTTAATTCTACTTGAATACTAGTGTTTCATAGGTGTTTCTTTTAAACAGTGTATGATTGGATTCTATTTTCTAATCCATCCTACTATCTTCTGCCTTATGGATAAGTTCATATTCATGATTATGATTGATAAATGTGTGCTTTCCTCTACTCTGTCCTCTTGTGTTTTTTCTATCTTTGCTATCATTTCCATCTTTATGAGTGAGAAGATGATAAAAGAAAGATTTTCTGACATGTAATCTAAAAATGAAATAGCTTAATTTTTTCTCTTTTACATCTCTTTTCTTGCCTTGAAACCAGGTTTTAACTCTTTCTTCTTTTCCTTTTTTTCCTTCCTTTGTTCTTCCCACCAACATTTGAAGTTATTTTATGTTTTCTGTTATCTTCTCTCCCTTTATGCTTCTTCTTCCTACTTTTTGGGGTTGGAATATATTTCTATTCTAATATTTCTCCCCTCCTTTCTCTGTCTCTGTCTGTCTGTCTGTCTGTCTCTGTCTTTGTTTCTCTCTGTCTCTCTCTCCCTCTCCCTCTTCCTCTTTCCCCCTCTTTCTCCTTTCCTCCTTCTTACATTCTCTTTTCCTTCCTCTCTCTCTCTCTCTCTCTCTCTCTCTCTCTCTCTCTCTCTCTCTCTTCACTTTTATTTGTTCTTCTCTCTATTTCCTTTTCAACCTTCCTTTATTTCTCTGTCTAGTTTAGACCAAGATAAAGTTCATAAGATGCTTGGTCCCTCACTGATTCCTTCATGACTAGAAAATTTACATCTTGTATATCTCAATATGGGATAGTAATAGTCAACTCCCTTTCCTCCCTCATCATGGCTCTACGTTAGTCTCACTTTTGTCTTCTCCTGAAACCATTTAAACATAAAAAAATCACTAATAGGCAGTCTGTTATTTTGAACTTATTGTTCAAAGGATATTAAGATTCTGAGAAGACATTTAATTCTTATCCTTCTATATGTATAAATCATTAATTCTCACATATTCTATTCTAATTAAGAATATTTTATTCTATCTATATGTACCTTTCTACATTTCTTTTGAAACCTGGATTTTCATTTCAAAATGTCTGCTCAGCTTTGGTCTTTTCATCAGGAATGCTTGGAAATATTCCATAATATTAAAGAACCAATATATTATTTGTCTGCAGGATTATACTTATTTCTTTTGGACAAATAATCCATAATTATAAGCTTTCATCTTTTATCTTTTGAAATATCATATGCCAAGTTTTGTTCTCATTCCCAAGACTTGTGTGATCTTTACTGGTATTTGAGCTCTTTCTTTTTAAATGCTTTGGAACATTAGAAAAGGCACTGAATTTGGAGTCAAAGGATCTAGGTTGAAGTCTTAGCTCTTTCACTTACTATCTGAGTGACCACAGATAAGTCACTTGTCTGTAGACCTCAGTTTCTCATCGATGAAATCAAATCTTTAATATCCTTTCCAGCCATGACTCCTATAGGAAATGGGAGTGGTTATTATTTTTGATTTTTTAAATTTTTGTTTAGGTGCCAAATTTTGATTAGGTAGTGACTAAACAGAGAGAACTTTTTATAGAATTGGACCAGAGGCTACTTCAGTGAGGACAATTGGCAAAAGCACTGAATTTGGAGTTAGAAGACCTGGGTGAATATTGTCTTCATCATTAAACTTTGCAATGTAATATGTATGATTGGGCAAGTTGATCCATAATGAAGTTGGATGAGGGGATCTCTAAATCCTAAGGGTCTTTCCCTCCCCTCCCAGATTCATTTATCTTTTTATTTAGATATTTTTGGATAAGATGAAGGAGATTTCTTTGCCTCAATTGCTACCTAGCCTAAATCACAAAGTGGATGTGACCTCAGTCAAACTGAGACCTATTGAAAACTTTAGCTTAAAAATGCCAAGGTCTCCCATTTCATACAGGATGATCTCCAATTGTCTTAATTTATATCTTGTCACTGGACCCAAAGGGCTCTGGAGAGGAAAGTAAGGCAGGTGTCTTGCATACTCTCCCTCACTTAAGCCAAATTCACTTGTATGTCATGGCATCACCTCCCTGATGTCACAGTCCTCTTCAAGAATGAAGGACAAACACAGCAAAATAACGGTTTGGTCATGTATACTTATTGTGTATCTAATTTATATTTTAATATATTTAACATCTACTGGTCATCCTGCCATCTGGGGGAGGGGGTGGGGGGTAAGAGGTGAAAAATTGGAACAAGAGGTTTGGTAATTGTTAATGCTGTAAAGTTACTCATGCATATATCCTGTAAATAAAAAGCTATTAAATTAAAAAAAAAGAATGAAGGACAAACAACAACCTCTGTGAGTTAAAGTTGACCTGGAATTGATGGAAGACTCTCCTCCTTCCTTCTTTTCTTCTTTCCTTCCTTCTTTCTTTCCCTCCCTCCTTTTCTTCTTCTGTCCTTCCCTCCCTCTCTCCTTCCTTCCTTTTCTCCTTCTGTCCACGTAAGGTATCATACCTTTCCCTACAGAAGCTCTTAAAAGTAGGTGTCAGACTACATCTAGGGCCAAGTCAGATTGGTACCTACTACACTATTAGCTCTTTTTATGTCCGGCATCTAATATAGTCCTTGGCAAATAGTGGATGCTTAATAAATGCTTGTTGGTTGATTGAGCAAGATCTGGACATGATAGCAACAAGAATTTGGACAAGTTTTTTGAGCTTTAAAGGATTTAAAGCTTGGATGAAACATTCCCTTAATCCTATTCTATTCAAATATGAAACCTGAGAGACTCCTCCTACTCCTAGAGTTAATGTCTTAATCTATTATATAAAAATCAGCATAACATAGCAAGAATACATGACTCATAGTTAGATCTGGTATGTTACAAAAGAATAATAATAACAATAATAACAAGACTGTGTTAAGCACTGTGCTAAGTGCTTTATCAATATTATTGAATTTGAGTCTCACATCAGCACTGGTGCTATTATTATTCTCACTTTACAGATGAGGAAACTGAGACCCTTCCCCAGAGTCACACAGCTAGTAAGTGTCTAAGTCTGGATTTCAGCTCAGGTCTTCCTGAACATAGACCTGGGACTCTGTCTACTCTACTATTTCAATGCCTTGATGAGGGGAAGTGGAAGTGGAAGTGGGGAGCCTTCCATTTATAAACCTTTAAGTACTTAAAAATGGGATCATAATCCCTATAGGGATGACTTCATAATTGATATCTGACGTCCTGAGCTCAGGTTCTATATATCAACTTGCCTGTCACATCATTATCTCAAGCTCAACATAATTCCAAATTGAGGTAATCATCTTCCTTTCAGAACAGCTCCCCTTCAAGATTTCCTCCCTTCTGTACATGGTACTATCATCCTCCATGGCACCCAGGCCTGAAATCTCAGTTATCTTCTTCAACACTCTGCCCCTGTCCAGACAGTCACCAAGTCCTGGAGATTCCTTCTTTCTAGTTTCAGTCGCAATCCTTTTTATTTTTCCCCATTTTTCTTTTACCTTGGTCTGAACCTTGGTCATGAGTTTCTTAAATTATCTTCCTACTTCTACTCTCTTCCCACAATCTATACTATATATGTCCTCTAGTGACTTGTATCCTTAAAAAACCTTCAGCATGACAGATGTCGCCATCATCATCATTGTCACCTCCTTACCATTGTCACTGTCATTAACTTGTCCATCACCCACATTTTCATCATAATCCCACATCTAAAATTTTGCTCACATTGACAGTTCTGTACTCTGACCCTCCCCGACAATGTCATTCCCTCCCCCTTCTTAGCCCACTCTTCCTCATTCTCAGAGTTCAGCACAGAACTCTCCTCCTCTAGGAAGTCAGCCCCAATCAACCCAGCCCCAAGTGACCCTTCTTTCTCTGAGTTTCTCAGACCACTCATTTGACCCAGAGCATAACTTGCCTCAAAGTGTTAATTATCTGTCTCAGCAATGCATATTTTACCTTTCCAAATAGGACACTAACTCACCAGGGGTAGACTTCTCCCATCCCCTACCTAGAATTCCCCATCTATGATCTCACCCCAACCTCCATTTCCATCCATCTAAAATCTTCTCTCTTTTTCATGTTCTAGCTCAAGTCCCAGTTGCTTTCAGGACCTCCCGCCTCTGATCCTCCCTTGTCCTCACTAACTTGGAATTCCTTCATAAGTCAATTATGAAATCTATGACCCATATATACTGCCTCCTGTACTACTTTTCTATGTATTTTCTGTGGAGAGGTAGTAATATAGGAGAGGAGAGAATGACAATCAGAAAACCTGGGTTTGAGTCCCTTTCCTATTTCTCTCTAGTTCTGTGACAGTGACTTAGGTGAATGATCATAAATAGCTTTATATTGTAACATGATTTTATTTTAGCTATAATTGGACATATAATCTATCAGGTGTTGGTCAAGTCACTTAAATTCCCTGAGCCTCGGTTTTCCCATTTGTAAACTAAGAGATTTGAACTGTATTGCCTCTGAAATCCCTTCCATTTCTAGGGCCCTCAATCTTGGATTTTCCAATCTGAACTTTCAGTGAGTTTACTAATGTAGGTCTCATTATTTCCACTGAAGAGAAAGATGGGGCTCATAAAAAGGAAGTGACTTATTTGAGGTCCCACAAAAGATGGCAAAGTCTGGCCTACAATGGAGATCTATAAAAGCCCAACCCCAAATTTTTTCCCTTGTACTATAGGCCTTTCATTTATGTGTTCTTCAGTCATATCACTATAGAACAGAAGCTTTGGAGTTGGAGTCAAAGAGCTTAGACTTGGAGTTATCACCTGAGTTCAACTCCTAGTTCCATCACTTAGCATTTATGTAGTCATTGCTAACCTATACATGCTCTTGAATCCAGCAATGGGCCCAAAAAAGATCAAAGAAAACAAGAGAGAAAAATCCATCTATGAACAAAAATAACTGTAGCAGCTTTTAGTGGTAGAAAAGAATTGGAAACTGAGTCAGTTCCTATCAGTTGAGGAATGACAGAACAAACTATGGCATATGAATATGATAAGATACCACTGTGCTGTAAGAAATGACAAAGGATAACCTGGGAAGACTTGGGTGAAGTCATGCAGAGGGAGGTAAGAAGAATCAGAATAATTTATACAATAACAGCAACATTGCAAGGGCAATCAACTTTGAAAAACATAAAGACTTGAATTGATTCTGATATGAGCAAAACCAGAAGAAAAATCATTCAATAACAACATTTCAGAAGCAATTTGCTTTAAAAGACTTAATAATTTTGATCAATGTAATGACTAATCGTGATTCCAGAGGACTAATTATGAAACTAACTATGTCCTGACTGATGGGTCAAGGATGCAGAATGAGACATAATTTTTGGACGTATTCAGTGCTAGAATTTGTTTTGCTTGATGCTACATATTTGCTACAAGGTTTTTTTTTTTCTTTTTCAAGTAGGGTAAAGGGAAAGAAGGTGGATATTTTGTAATTTAACAAATTTAAATTTAAATAAACAAATGTAAATTTAACAAATTCCTTCCCTCAAAGCTGGAAGGAAAAGAGAAAAAGGGGAAGCTGAAGAGGGGTCAGATAAGGGGAAAGGAGAAAGAAAGAGAAGGCAAGGAAAGGAGGGAAAGAAAGAATAGAAGGAAAGAACAAGGGAGACAGAGAGGGAGGAAAGGTTTTAATCTATGGTTCCTTCCTACTGAAAGAAGACACAAGCTATTCCTTTGTCTTCTCCCTTAGGCCTCATCACCCTAGAAATAGAGATGTGGACCATCAGGGCCTGGGGCCTGGGAGCTGGGGGAACTGGGCCCATTGCCCACCCTGATCCCCAGGAGATTAGGCAGGAGGGTGAGCCAACCCCTTCTGTGGCTAGATTCCAGGCGGATGCCATGCTCTCTTTGCCCAATTAACCTTTCAGCAGTGGAGTGGAGCGCAGTGCAGGCGGGGAATCGGCTCCGTGAAAAGAATCTGGCCCCAAACTCCCCTATCAGATCTGGCCCTCGCATAAGGTATGTGAAAAATGAGGCCTTGAGGGACCAGGCCAGCTGGCGGCTCAGCAGTGCCCGGGCTGGGCTGAGGAGCGCCGAGGTTCCGCGGGGGTGGACCCCCGTCAGGGTGAGACCATGGGGGCTGCTCCCCAGGGGCTTCTTCAGTAGTCCAGCTCCAGCAGTGGACAAAGTGTGTCCACAGGAGGGCGAGGAAGAGGTCATCTTCAGCTATCGGAGGGATTCGGTGGGCTCTGTTTGGCTCCAGAGGGTAGGACTGAGCAAGGAAGGAAAGTTTCTCAGAGGCAAGTTCCAGGCTTCTCTCAAGAAACCTCCTAGGACTGTGGCTGTCCTAAAGCAGACTGGACTGGTTCTGGAGGCAAAAACCCGTCTGTCACTGGAGTTTGGGGAGATTGCAGAAGAGATTCATTCCCAGCTTGGGACTGGCCTTGGGGAGAGGCAATGTGATAGCGCTGAAAGATAGCTCCATGTTACTTTTTCAGATCATTACACGCTCCCTCTGTGTTCCTGACTAAATGGCCCACCCTTTGTTCTTCACATATGGCTTTCTACTCCTTGTCTCTGTGGCTTTGCACAGGCTGTCCCTCATGTCTTGAATGCATTTTCTATAACTTGTTTCTTCCAAGATTAGCTTAAGTGCAGCTCCTGAGGTTCCTAGCTGATAGTGCCCCTTCTTGCTTCCAAATCACCTCATATTTCCTTAGTATGTATTTTATTTTTGAGCTCAGAATCTCTGACTTGCTTATATCCCATGTTGCCTCCTATTACTAGTGTTATCATTACAATATATCATTGTTACCCTCACCATCATCACTCTCACCATTATACCCATGGCCATTATCACCATGGCTACCATCCAGTCATCATCACCATCAGTACCACCATCACGATCATCACTCTCACAATTACCTTCTCCATCACCATAATCTCTCTCACCATCACTATCACTTTAGCAATGACTACATATTATTATGATAATCCACATCACCATCACTTCCATTATAACTATCACCAAAACCATCCCAGTTAGAATCACCATGACCGCCATCATTATCACTGTCCCTAGTATTAATATGACTTTCATAAACATAATTATATCACCATCATCACTGCTACTATCATGACTACCTCCATCAATATCACCAAAGTTATAACTAAGGCAGGGCAATTGAGGTATTTCCCCAGGACATTGACATCCATCTGTCCATCTGGAAATGGTCATTCGCTGTACTTCCCCATATTCCTCCTGAGGCCTGATGCTATAAAGCATGATCCCTGTCCCTTCACTTGACCTTGGCTACTACCCTCAGTATCCTATCACCATTCCCTCAAACAATCATTAGCAATTGAGGGGGGAAGTCAGACTCTCCTTTTCTTCAGATAGCTGAACTCAGAAAGAATGTCCCTTGTGTTATCAGCCCCTTCTCTCCCAATTGCATTTTTTCAGATAAATCAGTTCCTAGTTGTATCCCCTTCACCATCACTATTACAGTTATTTTCACCATCATCATTATTATGACCATCATCCCCCATAAAAGACCATTCATAATTTTCCTTAAAGATAATTCAGAATGTTGGAAGGGATGTGGGAAAACTGGGACACTGATACATTGTTGGTGGAATTGTGAACACATCCAACCATTCTGGAGAGCAATTTGGAACTATGCTCAAAAAGTTATCAAACTGTGCATACCCTTTGATCCAGCAGTGTTTCTACTGGGCTTATATCCCAACAAGATACTAAAGAAGGGAAAGAGACCTGTATGTGCCAAAATGTTTGTGGCAGCCCTGTTTGTAGTGACCAGAAACTGGGAAACTGAGTGGATGCCCATTGATTGGAGAATGGCTGAATAAATTGTGGTATATGAATATTATGGAATATTATTGTTCTGTAAAAAATGACTATCAAGATGATTTCAGAAAGGCCTGGAGAGACTTACACGAACTGATGCTGAGTGAAATGAGCAGAACCAGGAGATCACTGTACATAGCAACCACAAGATTCTACGATGATCAATTCTAATGAATGTGGCACTTTCCAACAATGAGATGATGCAAATCCATTCCAATGATCTTGTAAGATAGAGAGCCATTTACGCCCAGAGAGAAGACTGTGGGAACTGAGTGTGGACCACAACATAGCATTCTCACTCTTTCTGTTGTTGTTTGCTTGCATTTTATTTTCTTTCTCAGTTTTTTCCCTTCTTGATAGATTTTTCTTGAGCAGCAAGATAACTGTATAAAATGTATACATATATTGGATTTAACATATATTTTAACATATTTAACATGTATTGGACTACCTGTCAGCTAGGCAAGAGGGTGGGGGGAAGGAGGGGAAAACTTGGAACACGAGGTTTTGCAAGGGTCAATGTTGAAAAATTACGCATGCATATGTTTTTTAAATAAAAAGTTTTATTAGATTTTTTTTCTTTTACAAGCTGAGACATTAAGCCATTTGCCCAAGATCACAGACCAAATAAGCAACTGAATCAAGATTTAAACTCAGACTTTTCTGATTCCAGGTTCACCACTTTAGCCACTACACCTCCTAGCATTTTATATACATGACAAGAAATTGAATAACTCTCTGGTCAAAGTCCCTGATATCTCTTCTAGTCACTTAATAAGTACTTGATTCATTGATTACTAGGAGATGGAAAAGGGTGGGTATCATGGGTTTTCTATTTCAGCAGAGAGGATGGCCTTGGAATATGAACTGAATTTTTATGCAGCAGGGGAATCAAACCTAAAATCTTTCACTTTGAGCTAATGCCCCCACCCCAATTCCAGAGGGAAAAATAAGGCAGAAAGTTTAAAGCAATTTTCCCTTTGGAATGGGTGATACAAACTTTATTCCTTCAGAGAGCAAAATGTACACAATAGGAATACTGCATCTATAGGCATGTTTGCAAAGTGCCTTGCCATATGTTATCTTCTGATCCTTTGAGGTAGGTTCAACAATTATTCCCTTTTGGATAATGTTGTAAAAAATGACCCTGGCATGGGTTCTGTCAATAAAAAGTTATTTAAAAATAAATAAATAAAAAGAGAAAATAAAATAAAATAAAATAAAAAACAATTATTCCCTTTTTATAAATGGGAAAACCGAGGCTGAGACATTGTCATTTGCCTAAGATAACAGAGCTAATAAATAAATAATCTTTTTCCCTTTAGATCCTTAGCCTTTTCATATTATTAATGCCACTCCTCCATTTGCCTCAGTTTCTTCATCTGTAGAATGAGGATAACAATAATAGTATCCCCCTCCCAAAGTCATTGTGAAGATCAAATAAAATAATAATTGTGAAGCATGTAGCATAATGAATAGCACAAAGTAAGCATTATATAAATGCTTGCTGTTTTTCTGTTGAAGGCAAAACTATCTTTCTAGTAGTCCAGCAATCCTTTATAAAGGTTTTCTTGCTCCTTCTCACCTCCATGTATCTGAACAGTTGCCAACCTTGATATTTCTACTTCCACAACATCCCTCAAATTGGATCCATTCTCTCCACCGGCATGACTCCCACTTTAGCGCAATCTCTGAAAACCCATCACCTATATCACAAGTAATAGCCTCCTAAGTGGCCTCCCTGCATTAACTCCCTCCACACTCCCACTCATCCTAAGCAATGCTGCTGCCAAATTGATTTTTCTTAATCCCAGGTCTGACTTTGTTGTTCTATTCAATCAACTCCAGTATTTCTCTGTCAACCTGGAGGACAAAATACAAATTCTTCTGTTTAGTTTTGAAAGCCCTTCACAACCTGCCCCCAACCTATCTTTCAAACTTCACTGAGATCTTATTCCTCCTCCTCCTGCACTCTTCAATCTAACCATCTTGGCTAACAGAGACATGGACTTCTTTTTTTCTATTTCTCACAAAGGACAGTCACTCCATCCATCATCTCCCATCTCTGTAACTTTGCATTAATGTTTCCTCATACCTTGGAGTTCCCTCCCTCCAACCTTCCTTTGATAATATCCCTTTCTTCCTTTAAGATGCTCAGGAACTGTCTTCTGCAGGAAATCTTTCTCAATCCTTTCAATCCCTCTCAAAATGCTTAGCATTTAATTACTTTGTATATATTTGTATTTATTCACTTTAGACAGTATATATTTTTACATAATTGTCTCTTCTATTAGAATATAAGCTCATTTTTAAGTCTTTCAGCTTGAGCCAATGCCCACCCCGATTTCAGAAGGGAAAATGAGGCAGGAAGTTTAAAGCAATTTTCCCTAAATTGTCATGGAGCCAAGATCTAACTTAATCTTGTGGGTGTAGTATTTTGTCAGGTTCTTCTAATCTAATTAACGTTAATCATCCCTCTCATCTTTCCCCTTGCCATCTCCTTTCAGCTAACAGTCACTAAGAGGAGATGCTGAAAAAGGAGAGGAATAGGCGAGCAGGGAGGCCGTGCTGAAGTAGCATTGCTCAGCCCCTTTGCCACAATGCAGGGCCTATTTGAAGGGCTGTGCTGTTATTTAAGGCCCCTTCTTGGAGGTACCTTCTAGGAACCAGTGGGCAACAGTCACAGAGAAATCAGCCAAGAGACATTGACAAAGGCCCCCTCTGCAGGCCACTTCTTGGAGCCATAGTCTGTCAGAGCTAAATGAAAACACTAAAGGGTCCCTTCAACCCTTACCCAAAATAGGAATCCTGCCCACAACCCAAACAAATATAATTCAGAAATGATGATTCTACCAATTATACTCAAAAATGGTCTCCCAAATCTACCTCTTCTGTTGGTTAAACATCCCCAGGTCCTTCAACTAATCCTTTTTATGATCTACTCTCCAGTCCCCTCTCCATTCCAGTGGAATTTGGGGAGGCTGATTTTTCCCTCAGCCCAGCGACTTTTGCATTTTCTCAAGCCATCTCATCTTTTTTTTTTTTTAGATGTTAATGTAGACCTCACTATGTGGGTCCAGCACTTTCTATACAGAACTGGAAACAAAATGAGACACTTGTAGACCATCTAAAAGTCAACAAAGGGAGGTTTACTGAGTCATTGCCTGGAAAGGATACTCAGCAAGGACACAGCATCGTTCAGGTAGATGCACCTCCCCTCCTGGTTTCCATATGGAAATCTGTCTGGCCAACATGGTTTATTGGGCGTGGTGACTCACCCAGCAGTGGGAGGTCTGCAAGTCTGAAGGACATTGAGACCTTGAAGGCTGATGCCTTTTATGTTCTAGGCAACCAGAAATCCTCCTCAATGGCTCAAGTCTTAGATTTCTAGACTTCCCAGGTCACATGGATAACTTCTGTGTCTTTTAGAGGAAAAAACACTAGCCTAGCCTATGTAATGAGTGGTGAGTATTGTTCCTACCCCAGGCTATGACCTCCTCTTCCTTTCCATTATGGGCTATCATTATCAACACCCCCCCACACACATACCCCACAATCTTTTCTCCTCAGCTTCTCTCATTAACCCCTAATATCTGAATAGTGGTCTGTAGATTCATAGAATTTAGACCTTAGAGGCCATTGAATCCAACATACAAAAGAAATCCTCATCACATACCAAAAATTGGTCATCCAGTCTCTGTCAGAAGAACTCCAGAAACCTACCCCCTTTGGAGGTAATGGATGCTGATCTCAAGCCCAAATTTCCTGTTTCGCAAGTCTTATTTAAGGGCTTGTTGGAGGAAACATAGTGAATGAATGATGGGGTCATCTTCTAATACAAATCTCCCAGGATCATAATTTTCCCTGTATTCTTTTGTAGAGCTTTTTCTCTCTCAGCCTTCACCTCTTCTGGTTGAAAAAAAAAAAAAAAAACTGTCTTCATCTCAGGCTGTTTGGCATTTAAAGCTCTTCACAACCTGGCCCCCTTTTCATCTATGTTCCTCCCCTCCATGAACTTGGCCATACTGGTCATTCCTTCTCGTTCTTCTAATTGATCTGTCAATTCACATACCTACAACATACTCCCTCACCTCTGCGAGGTGAGGTCTGGAATCTTTAATTTCCTTCTAAACGTGACTCAAGCTCCACCTTTCACGAGAACCTTTTTTTGATCTGTCCCTTACTCTTAGGGCCTTGTGTCTCTCCTGCCAGAACTACTTTGTATTTATTTTGTGCATAGTCTTCTGTATCTTCCATTAGAATGTAAGCCTCTTGAGGGCAAATCTCTCTCTCTTTTTCTCTCTGTCTCTCTCTCTCTCCTCAAGACTTACCCAGACTCATACAGCTAGTACATGTCAAGCTTCTAAGGCTGGATTTGAACTCAGGTCCTCCTGATACCAGGAGGGCAGCTCCTTTTCATTTCTGTCTTTGTATCTCCAGCACTTAGCACTGGCACATAGTATGTACTTAATAAATGCTTGCTGATTTACTGGTTGGTTGCTTGGCTGTAGATTATTCATTAAGACAAATATAGAACTGAGATGATGCTTGTGAGGCTGGGGATTTATGGGAAGATTGGATTTACATTCATTCAACAAATACATTTTAAAGTACTTAGTACATGCAGCAAAATAACTGTTAGGACATGTATGCTTATATTGTATATAATTTATACTTTAACATATTTAACATGTATTGGTCATCCTGCCATCACGGGGAGGGGATGGGGGGAAGGAGGGGAAAAATTGGAACAAAAGGTTTGGCAATTGTCAATGCTGTAAAATTACCCATGCATATAACTTGTAAATAAAAAGCTATTAAAAATTTTAAAAAAGATTGAGGTAAAAGAAAAGCAATGTGTATTAAAAAAATTTTTTTAAGTACTTAGTACATGTAAGGTACTATGTCTAGTATTGTGAGTATAGATATGAAAACAAAAAAGTCTTTACTCTCAACTTATATTAGAATGGAAAGTTTTGATAAGACCATAAATAAATAGGTAACCTATATAAAATACTTGGCACTTTATCCCAAATCCCACTTGTTCCAATGGGTGAGTGCTGCAGAGAGCAGGGACATCTGCCCCTCAGGCTCTGCCTGCAGCCCTTCTAGAGGGAAGGGCTGATGTGGGCAGGGACTATACCTTGGCAGCCATTCCCATTGAGTGCAGGGTATAGAATGGGTTAACTCTTGGTGGTATTGATGAAGTGGTACACTACTTCCCCAAGGGGACAGTGCTCTAAACTTAACCCTTAAGACTCATTCAATGACCTCTTCTATATTCTGATTACACTAATACTTTCCTATAAGCAGCCCTTTTGTAGTTACAAGGAACTGGAAACTGAATGAACCCCTTAAAACAGAGACTATCTTTCTTTGTGTTTGTATTTGGGTCCCCAGCACTTAGCCCAGTATCTGGAACATAGTAAGTGCTAAGTAAATGCTTGTTTCTTACCATCCATGTTTCCTATATCCCTAAAACTCTTGCACTTTTGAAGTCTCTATTAAATCTCTCTGATACATATAGAAAAAAAAAAAAACCATTGGGCTTACAAGTCCAAAGACCTGAGTTCAAGTCTCTGTTGTTCCCCCTTTTGGGACTTGACTTTCTCATATAGAAATAAAAAGGTTGGAGTAGATGATTTCTATAATCTAGATATGACATTTTTTGTCTAAAGTGCTCTTGTCTAAAGTTCTATTACTTTGGCCCTAGGACCCCCCCTTCGGCCCCCCAGTAGAAAATTTCTGTATAACTTGTAGATTGTTGCCCTAGGACATAGTAACCACTAGATGGTGCTGTGGGAGTGTATAGCCAGCTGCCTGGCCCTCTCAATCAACCCAGGTGTATGCAATCAAGCATCCATTGGCTCCGTTCCCTACTTTACATACCTAGGGGTCTTATGTCATTTAGAGGTATGTATGAAAATTGATCTCTTAGCTCTATTCCCCTCTTACGTGTCTACACCCCTTTCTTTCCTTTCCAGCATGCTTTTCATAATTACTCGAGCTTCACATGCATAGTTAGAACATTTAATCAGATTAGTAAAAACATAATAAAATAGGGTTAATGAGGGTTAGTATTAACTCCCATTTTCCCATTCACATAAACACAAATGTTAATCTCCCTATTCAAATTATTTCATTCTTTCCGATTTCCTGCAGAAATAGAAGTATTTTAGTATAGTCAGAACATTGGGAGACCCATTTGCCCCATCACTGAAGACAACATGGACTTTGTCTACCTAGTCTTAAAAGTACTGTCTTGTCCCTAGAACTTTGACAGTCATTGTGGGGCTCCTGATTCAGGTCGACTATTGTTGTCCTTTCTGTTGCCGTATCCAGTGCAAATCAGCTAACTCACTCCTTCAACACTTTGTTGCACTTGCTGCCCATGCCTTGGTCTTGATCAAGGCACTTAGCATGAAACAAGAGTGCTGGAATAAACATGCAGAACTGCTCCATCTCAGTGACTTCGAGCTTCTCCATTCACCTTCAGAAGTTCCTGCATTCCCCAAAGTTTCATATCACCAGTGTCTATTGCCCATATCTGAATGCACATGAAATGGATCTTAATAAATCAGGGGTGCTAGTACGGTTACAAGATAATAGCAAGGAAAGGGAAGATATAGATGAACTCAGTGATCTTCAGCCTTCTACAATCACATTATCTTGTCCAAACTGATTCCCACCTCACCTCACCCCTCCCAAAGTTATACGTTCACCTTCTATGATCATCTCAGCCCATGCTACTGCTTGACTCTGTTCCCAGAAAAGGACTTTGTATATGATAAACATATGGTAGATGAATGAATGAATTCTTACAGCTTTTAAAGTCTAGAATGCAGTGTAACATTTATTTATAATAGCATTAAAATTAATTATAATTTGCTAAAAAGATATTATTATTCTATTAACTGATATAATATTTTAACATTTGGGGCCATAGTCATTGAGATGATGGACTAGCCTCTCCTTAATTAACTTCCTCAGTAATAATCTTCAGGATTTCTCTTGGCCCTATTCAGGCTTTTCCTGAAAGCATCAACATTTGGCTTATGTATCTCTAAGTTCTTTTGAACTAAGGCTGGCAGAATAATAAATACAGGGTAAATTTTATTTAGCTCAACAGAAAACAACAGAGAGATTAATATATAAGTCTGTTAACTCTTAGGAAAACTTTCTTCCCTCTTCTGGATGGTGGAATCTTCTTGAGGAACCTAATTACCCAAGACATATCATTCACATGATTATGCAAAAGGATAGGGATAGTTTTCTCCATGCGATTCTCAATTCCCTGCTTAACTGATTCTTCATACACTTAGCCACATAGAAGCCACAAGTTTGGTCTTTGAGACTTTCTCCAGACCATATGAGGCTGAATATCATCCCTTCTCCTCTTTTCTATGTCAAGGGAGATTCCACACCTTTTACATTAGCTATGGGTGCTCATGATTCACTATAGAGATGTTAAGGACCTATAAGCTTCTTTTCAGGTCTATGTGAAGCCAAAACTTTTTTTTGATTGTCTCTCTTTCCATTTCCATGTCCAAGTCTCCCCATCCTTAAATAATCTTCACTAGACGCTATCATCCTTCTAGATATTACCCTATTTGTTTCTTCCCTTTCTCAGACAAACTTCTAGAATAAATAGAGACATTCATTGCCTCTACTACCTCTTCCACCAGTTACTTCTCAGCTTTTTGAAATCAAACATATGACCTCTTCATACAAATGAAGCTGATCTCTCTAAATAAATGATTTATCAATTTCAAATCAGAGGGTCTTTACTCTGTCCTCAACCTCTTTGACCTCGCAGCAGTTGCATTTGATACTAACTAACTTTTCCTCCGGGATAATCTCTTTTGGGTTAAAGAGACACTATCTTCCATTAATTCTTCTATGATCCATCCTTATTGGTCTTTTTTGTGCTCTCTTTCTCCTCCTTCTCCTTCTCCTTCTCCTTCTCCTTCTCCTTCTCCTTCTCCTTCTCCTTCTCCTTCTCATTCTCCTTCTCCTTCTCCTTCTCCTCTTCCTCCTCCTCCTCTTCCTCCTCCTCCTCCTCCTCCTCCTCCTCTTCCTCCTCTTCCTCCTCCTCTTTCTCCTCCTCCTCCTCCTCCTCATCCTTCTCCCCCTATTCCTCTTCCTCTTCCTCCTCCTCCTCCTCCTCATCCTTCTCCCCCTATTCCTCTTCCTCTTCCTCCTCCTTCTCTTCCTCCTCCTTCTTTTTCTCTCTCCTCTCTCTCTTTTTCTCTCTCTTACTCCACCTCTCCTCTCTGTGTCTGTTTCTCTCTTCTCTGTGTTTTTCCCTCATTCTCTCTCTCCCTCCCCCCTTTTTCTCTTCTCCTTTGTTAATCTCATCAGTTTCCACCTAAGCAGATGAGTTCCAGATCTAAGTATTTGATTCTAATCTTTCCCCTGAATTCAAGTCCTGAAGGTTC
This sequence comes from Sarcophilus harrisii, assembly GCF_902635505.1. Lineage (NCBI taxonomy): Eukaryota > Metazoa > Chordata > Mammalia > Dasyuromorphia > Dasyuridae > Sarcophilus > Sarcophilus harrisii. The sequence continues at coordinate 89,027,868 of NC_045426.1, forward strand.
CAACTGTCATTTGGACATGTCAGTAGCATCAACTCCCCGATGTCATGGACCTCTTCAAAAAGGAAAGACAAACAGCAACAATTTCTGTTAAAAGTAGCACCATCCTTAAGATTTCCCAAGTTCATAAACTTGAACACTCATTTCCCTTTGCCCCACATGGCCAATTCATTGTCAAATTTTACTTCTATAATAACTCATTTACCTTTACCCTTCTTACTTACTAACATAGCCACTGCCTTTGCTCAGCCTTTCCAGCTTCTTTTTACTTGAGCTATTTTCATTTTCAATTAATCTCTCTGCCTCAAGTCTCTCCCTTTTCCAAACCATCTTCCACACAATTGCCAAAGGTATTTTCCTTAAACATGGCTTTGACTATGTCACTCCTCCATTCAGCAAACTTTGGTAGCTGCCCATGGCTTCTAAGATGAAAAGAAGCACTCTTCTGTTTGATTTTTAAAGTCCTTTAAATGGCTTCAAACTGGTTCTAACTTACTTTTACAACCTCCTTTAACACTAATCTCCTTCCATTATTCTATGGTCCAGCCAAATTGGTCTTCCTGTTCTTCATATATAGTACATTATCTCCCATCTGTGTGCTTTTGCACTAACCCTCATGCCTGAGATTCCTTCCCTCCTTTCCTCCACTCCTCTGTCACATAAAATCTTCCTTCAAGACTCAGTTTACTATCTTTTACATGAATATTTCCTGACTTCCCCAACTGCTAGAGCCTTCCCTCCTTAACCTACTTTTATAATGATTCATATTTATTCTGCTTATATTCATAGAGGTATCGGTTATCTCCCCAATAAAATATAGGCTTCTTAAGGGTAGGGACTCTGCAGGAGAGGGGTAATTCAAACCTCTCTAGTTAATCAAGAGCTCTTTGAAGCAGGTTCTATCACTATATCCCAAGCATCAAGCACAGAGTTTTGTACATAGTGGGTCCATATTTAAAGAGTGTAAAGAATAGGTTTCCAAAGTCCTTTTTTCCCCCAACCCTCAGACTGGTTTGCTTACCTGAAATGATTAGAGCCTTGAAACAACTCCAGATGGAGAAGAATCCAGCCTGAAATTGTGTGACTCAGGTTTTCCCAGATGGAAGAACTCAGACTGGAAAAGCTCCCAGGGGGCTGAATTCATAGGTTCATAGGAATTTGTTCTGGAAAGAGCTTATAAAGATCATCAAGTCTAGGTACCACATTTTACAGATGAAGAAACTGAGGTCTAAAGAGGTCCATTGAATTCCAGAGCCAGGATTCAAACACAGAAGCCCCTCTGACTGCATGTATTTCCTAACTCAGCTATAGAAGGGAAGGCTTCCAGGAAGAAAACTGGGACTGTAAGGATGGGGGAAGATGACTTAGTTTTGTAAAGACACAGCCTTAGATACTTACAAAGGATTTACAACATTCAAGGGAGAATTTTGACTTGAGAGAATAGCTTTTGAGGTCTACTTCTCGAAGCTTCTATAGCTTGGATTCCATCTGGCCTATTTTTCTATGGGTCTCAAAACTATTCAATATTGGGGATCCCTAAGAATATCAGATATGGGGGAGTTGAATGGGGCTAAGGGGGAATGGGGATAAAAGACAAAAGGGGAAGCAAGAGGGTTTTGGGATATTGTAGAAAACAGGAAGATGATGAACCAAATACCTCAGGTTCCTCACTGGGCTCTGATTGTCTGAAGAGAAATGTAAACCCTATGTCTAGGAAATAGGGAGCTGGCAGGAGAGGGCGGGGTAAAGAGATGGTATGGGGGGCTGCTTAATCATGGCACAGGGGGTGTTAATGATGGATGCCAATCTGCCGGGAAGGGCAGAAAAGTCCTGTGGTCCCTTGTGAACTTGCTGGGAATGTCTGACTGCTGGAAAAAACCAAGTTTTCCTCAAGGGAATGTCAGGAAATGGCCCAAGACAGGGGGAACCAGAACTCTCAGCTAAACCTCAGGGTTTAGTGTAAGCCCAGAGCTCATTCTCTGTTTTTTGACTGGGCTTCACTTAGAGACACGAGCTTGGTGGTCCCTGTCCCAGCCTGGACTCTAAGCTACCAGGTCTTCCCCCAACTTTCCTGGTCTTGGCCTGGAAACCCCCTTCTTCCCCTTAACTTAACTGGGATAGAGAGTGGGTTTTTCTGAAAAGTTTTTTAATAGCTACTAAGGAAAAGGAAAAATAAAAGGGAATGCAGAAAACAGGCCTAATGAGTTACTGATCCCAGGAGGGAATTTTTTTTTTCTTAAGAAGGCCCTCATCTAGCCATGAAGGCTGGCACAATTTCCTCTGTTAATGACCTGTCCCTTCACCCGAAAAAGAGCCCTGGATTCAATTAAATTCAACAAACATCTATGTAGAGTGCACTGGGGACAAGGGAGAGATCTAAAGTGAGTGCTGTACAAAAATGTGAACAGAGAAAGAATTCACTTTCAGGCAATAGCAGAAAATACGACTGGCATTTGCCAGCCAGGGACAACACTGTGCATTACCCAGGAAAGGGAGGGGAGTCTGGGAAGGTATAGGATGCAGAGTCTGAGGAGTCTTTGTAATCTCATCCTCATCATTCTCATAGCTCAGGCTATGAGCATCCCAAGTCACAGCCTTGTTCTTTGCCATTAGCTTGAGCTCCCACCAGTGTTCTCCCCATCACAAGGGACCTGTTACTATGTTCTGGTCCCATTTAGCCACTGAACATCAAGTAACTTTTTATTAGGAGAATAAACATTTTCCCAATACTTTGGGGACTATCTATTCTCCTTTATACCACTTTAGTCTTAGGGGAGAGTGGACTCAGTTTAGCACAGTTCCTATATGGTACTGGTCCCTTCAGGTTCACATCCTGCTGGCGTAGTCATTGTCTCAGCTATCACTAGCCTGGTCACTCCTTGTTCCTTAGGGTATCAATAGTGCATAGGTTCCAGAATGCAGACTGTAGGATGAAGGAATGCTGGAACACCCTCCTGTATTTTTGAATTCATAATCCAATCTTTCTCACCTAAAAGAGAAAAGAACCCAGAGGCCATTGACCAAAGCCTTTATACGGGGCCATATATGCTCATGGGGGAAAGGATTTATGACCTTTTTCCTTGGAAAATTGTCTTTCATTTAACAGTGTCTTTCATTTGATACTGAGTAGAATTACTGACTAAATCAAGAGGAGGAGGTAGAAATGAACTTACAATGAATCTTCTCTTTGACATGGAATTAGCCAACTAGATCCAGTAACAGAAAGTTCATACATGGTTCACCAAAGGACTTGTATTCCCCCATCATTGTGCTTCTCCTGGAAGCAAGGTCCCTACCTTCCCCACTGGGTGGGATCTGTTTATGGGCCAGATCCCCATTTCCTATCTCTATGTATAGCTATGGTCCTGTACATGAATAGTGTATTCTTTTAATATCCTCACTAGCGTATACACATCAAAAAGCAAAACTTAGCTTTGACTTATGTGTTCTAAATTCCCCTATCTTTCTAACAGACTGTTCTAAGGCCTCTCTGAGTTCTAATTCTCTATATCCTTAGGTTCCTTCTAGCTCAAATATTTTATATTCTAATATCTTTTTGAGTATTTGTCTTTAATGGCTCCATGAAACCAAGTCCCAGAAAAATGAAACACTTCTCTTGGTCTTACAGCTCCTGAGACAGAACTTGGATTCAAATCCAGTGTCTCTGACTCTAAATACAGTATTTTTTCTAGTCTCCTCTTTCCCTGACGTCATCCCTCTGTGAGCTCCAGTAGCTGGTTCATTATTTCCTCCCTTTCTTATACGCTGGATCCCTATGCTATGGTTGGGAAGCCATGGAATCATGTTTCTAAGACCATTCTAGTGCAGTGGAAATAGTGTCGGATTCTGAATCAGAGACCTGGATTTGAATGTTCATATTGCCACATATTATACAGACAGTTACAACTTGTGTTACCTTATTAACTTGTTATATGTGCATTTATAACCTGTGTTACCTTGTTGACTTATTATATGGGCAATTATAAGCTGTGTTACCTTATTAACTTATTATATGGGCACTTATAACCCATGTTACCTTATTAATTTATTATATAGGCATTTATAAATTGTGTTACCTTCCTTTTCTTCCCCTTTCTTCTCTCCCCCTCCTCCTTCCCTCCCATGCTCATCCACTCTACTCTCTTACCTACCATTTTTTCTTTCCTCTCTCCTCTGCAGTCCTCTCCCCCTTCTTAGTCTGCTCTAGTTCTCAGTTTAGGAGAAAAAAAATATCTGTTGTAGTCAGAGAAATTCCACTCCCTGAGTCTGCCCTTCAAACCCGACAGGTTTATTTTTCTAGAGTTCTGAAGAAAAATGCCTCTGATGGCCAGAAGAGAACTTGACTCCTCTTTCCTTGTTTTTGTGTTCCCATGAATTTTGGGACTTTCTTCTGACGCTTGGAAGCTGGGAAGGAAGGGAAGGACAAACTCAGTCTAGAAGAGTGTCTGAGATTCATGCTCAGGACATCCAAGTCAGTTTTACCTATGGGTAAGGCAGATACAGAAAAAGAACTCTTTTTTTCTTCTTCTAAAGATGGGGACATGAAGCCAGTGACTTCTGTGGACCTTTTCTAGGACTCAGGCATCGTCTACATGATCCAGGGTACCAGTTTTCACTCTGATCTTCAGGTTGGAACCATGGAACCAGCACTTAGTCTATGGTATAACCTATACATGAAGAATAGTGGTTGCACCTCTGCAAAGCTAACAGACCCATATGGAGTTTAACCCAATAGTCCCATTAGACCACCAAACTATCTGCCCTTTTGTGTGGGCAGCTAATGAACCAAATCCAGGTGTCCAAATAATTTCCCATCATGTACAGCATCTCTAGAGGATGCTTGCTCGGAAGACTGTAGGAAATATTTTCCATTGTTCATCCTCATCCTCATTGCCCCCTGTCCTGCTCCAATTCTTCTGAAATTGGGCAAACCATCTTCTAATATTGTCTCTAATTAACTGAGGGAGAAATATGACCAAATGAATAGGAAATAATGTAATCTAATTGCTACCCCACAAGTCTCCCACGGGTACCATATTCTAGTCTTCATCCTGATCCATATTCTCATTGTTCCTTTCTCTTTTCTCTTGGTCTCCATCTTTACTTCCAAGCTGTCAGATGGGAGCCCCAAACTGGAACTAATTAAAAACTTAACTGTGTTGACAGAGCAGCTTAGGAAAATAGGTGTTCTTCATGGTCATCCAAGTTCCCATGGTTATCCTCTACCCTTCCTTCCATTTCATCCCCCAAATCAATTCTCTTTGCATCTCCTTCTCTCCAATCACACAATCACTATCTTCGATCATGTCCTAATCATCTCTATATAGATTGAGGGAAATTATTATTTTCTATTATATTGATAACAAATTATTAAATGAGGATTAAAGTTTTCCCCCTTTATTTCTTTATTTAGGGACTAACCCCTGTTGGCCAGGATGATTTAGGAGAATATTCAAATCCCTTGGTATCTTGGAATCTTGGGCAGGACCTTGCCCAGTTAGAAGAGCTTGTTTTTGATGAAAGTATAAACAGAATCTAATCTGGGTGGATTCTTGCCCTTAGGAAATAATCCCATTGCATCGTACCCTTCCATTGGAATTTAGAGTAACCCAATTTATGAAGGAGAAAAACAACCAGAGTGGTTTGGATAGAGATGAATTCCTTTGTCCAGATTGTTCGAGGTGGTTGAGTCTCATGTATAGGTCATGTTCTCGGCAGGAGGATGCCCTCCGTAATCTGTCTACCTCCTCATTAGTTGTTCACCAATCAGGATTGATTTTCACCTGTTAGGGACATCTCCTTTTCCAAAGGTGTTTCAGTATTCAGTGATCACTTTGTCTTTGGTTACAAAGAGGGATCACTATTAATTTATTGATTATCTGCTAATCTAATTAATAAATTGTTAATTACACAGAAGCTCTGTCTTTTGAGCTTTTCATTCATCACAGGGTTGTTATAATAGCCTCCAAGTGTCCCCCTTTTCCAATCTGCCCTTCACATCGCTGCCAAAGGGGTTTTCCTTGAGCACAGATCACTCAAATGCTCAATAAATGCCAGTAATTTGTAATTATAAACTCCTTTGTTTGGCTTTTAAAACCCATTAGAATCTGGCTCCAAAATATCTCTCTAGTCTTATTATATATTACTCCCTTTTGTGCATTTGACAGTTGAGCCAAACCAGCTTTCTTACTATTCTTCACATCAAAATCCTTCTCCCCTATTCCTGGAATATACTCTCTCCTTACCACCTCTTAGATTTGCTCATTTCTACCAAAGTTCAGCACAAGCATCTCCCCCTCCACAAGACCTTTCCTTATTTCCTCAGCATTGTGTTCCACCCTCCATGACCTTGTCTATATTTTGAATATATCTTGTATACACTGGTCTGTATGTATGTGACTTCTCTTGATAGAATGGAAACTCCTTCAGGGTCAGAATTGTTTTATTTATGTCTGTATATTTCCAGCTCTAAGCACAATATCTGACATTGAATTTTTGCTGATATTAGAGAAGTAAAATTACTTGGGTTATTTTGCAGCAGGGCCAGGATAAGAAATCAAATTTCTCAACCCACAAACCAGATTTTCTAAGTCTAGTGCTTTCCTCCACAAAAGTCAGCATGGTTTACTGAACTTTTGGTCAGAAACACGACAACCCTTGGTTCAAGTCTGTACTCTGTAATTCAGGTTAAGTCACTTTCCCTGTCCAGACCTCTGCTTCCTCATTTATAAAAGGAAGAGGAATCACAGACGTTAGCACTGGCTGAGACCTTAGAAGTCGCCTGTCTAGTCCAAATAAGTGTCTAAGGAACATCCCAGATCTAAATATCCTCTCTCATAAAATCTGGGAGCCCCAGTTTCTTCATCCTGTAGTATGGATCTCTTTCATTTGTCCTTTTCAGTTCCAGGCAGCATGGAAGAAAAAACGGAGCTGCTCTGGGGAGCTTTAACCCTATGATCCGGTCTGGATGTTGAGGATGGTTTGGCTGCTATTGTTTGTCCTTCGTTCTCCAGGATGACCATGACCTCAGGAAGGCAATGCCATGGCATGCAAGTGAGTTGGATTTAAAGGAGGGAGGGATGTGCAAAGTCATGAGCTTCACTCTCCCTCCAGAGCCATCTGAGTCTGGTGGCCAAATATAGATCAGGGTGACTGGAGATGGCCCTGGAGGCCCTGGAGACCTTGGCTTTTGCCTTTTGAAGTAAGGGTCTTTAACATGTCTCAGTTTGACTCTGATAGTCAAGCAGAGAAGTCTCAGCAACCAGAATCCTAAGATGTTACCACAGGGGGTGGTTTGGACTAGAATGAACTAATATTATGTAATATTATTATATATAGTATATATGACATAATATTATATAATATATATTATATATAATATTTTAGTATAACATAATATTATCTATAATATTGACATATAATAATATATAATATTAAAATATAATATAATAATATTATAACTACTATTATGTAAGAACTGAGGTAGACTGAACCAAATGCTTCTTTCTCAGAGACTTCAGTAGTATAGGGAAGATTATGGCTCTATGATATTGGGGGAAAATGTTTGTGCTTGTTATGACTTTGGAGTAAATATTCCTTTGTAAAAAACTAATCAGTCAAATGGCGAAATGGAACTGGAGATTTGGGGTCTTTAAAATTGGGGGAACTCAAATGATGGGGGCTCTGCCAATGGCAGAGAAGGGAGAGCCCCCTGCTCTTTTAGAGCTCTGCAGCCTCCTGGGAGAAGGGTGAAAGGTAATACCCCAGGTATTCAGGGAGTAGGGCCAGAGTGAACCCTGTTATCCTAGAGACTTCCCTCTGTTGCTTGGCTCTAGTGTATCCTGCCCAGGTCTTCTCTGTATGTAGCTTGCCAGCATGTTGTTTTTCTAATAGACTTTGCACTCTCTGAGAACAGGGACCGGTTTTTGCCTGTCTTTGCATCTCCAGAATTTTATACAATGGCTGGTACATAGGAGGTACCGCATGCTTGTTCATCAAATGACTGATGGGGGTTAGCAATCCCCAAACAACTCCTCTCACAGGCTTGCTGTAACGATGAGAGGAGATGCTCAATGGCCAAATGCTTTGCAAACTCCAAGTCCTGCATCCGAGTTCTTAATTGGAGGGAGTTGCTGGCATCCAGAGCCCCATTACCTTCCACCGGGGAGTTCTTTAAAACCTCTGGAGTTGGGCTGTCTGCCTGAGCCCAGCCCCTGTTTCAGGAACAGTGTGTTCCCTGGGGAAGGAGACCCACAGAGCACCAGTCTTAAGGGGGCCATCCTACCTGGACAGTTTCCCTCAGGCCTGTCGGGCTACTGGCCAGCAGCAAACATGTGGAGCTGACATGAAGCAGGCCCGGCCTCGTGGGGGAGCCGGTCGGCCCCCAGGGGCCATCTGTCTCCATCCCTCTGTCTCCAGCCCTGGGATCCTCAGGGGCTGGACTGTGTCCTTGGAAAGGAGAGGTCTGGAACTCTTTGATGGATATCATGTCACACATCTGGGTCAGGCTGGCCTGACAGGGGCGTGGCTCCGTAACAGCAAGGATTGGACTTTGTCTAATAAGGAGGGAAGGAGAAAAGATGAAAACTACTGCGGTCCTGGAGATTCTTCTGAAACAGGGCACTTATGTAACCATGGCTCTGGTCAGTTCACAGCCTGCTCCGGAGGAGTGAGCTCTCAGTTCACGTCTGAAAGACCCAAGTTTGAGTGATTAATAATAATAACTAAGAAGGATACAACACTTTAAGGTTTGCAAAAAGTTTCCCATTTATCGTCTCATTTGATCTTCACAACAACTCTGGGAGACAGCTGCTCTTATTTATTTGTTATTTATTATTATCTTCACTTTACAGATGAGGCAGCTGAGATTAAGAGAGGTAAAAAGTCACTTGCCCAGGGTCCCACAATTAGTAAGTGTCTGAGGTAGGATCTGAATTCAAGTTTTCCCAACTCCAATACCATTTAAGGTCCCTACAAGATCTGTTGTCTATCAGCGTGAAATGATTGAGTCAATCATTAGGTTGCTCTACTTTGCTGGCAATAACTGATCAGATGCTCAATCAATCTTCACTGATTAGCCTAATTAGACTTTAGGTTAATGTGAAAAGTCTCTGAAGGCCATTTGATAAATGACTCCTAGAAGTCTGATGATTAAGTTTTGTCATATGCTCTGGGTCCTACATAAAAATATTTAATTAGCTAAAATCAGTAAGTTCTAGAGAGTGAGAAGACAGGACACCCCTGGAGAGTAATTGCCTCGAGGGAAAGCAGAGGTCTCAGCCTTGGCTTTGACCTAAGTATGTCTCCCTTTCTTCCCCTTTGGGTGAATAAGGACATTGTGACTTGAAGAGTTTGGAGGATGCTGGGATTCCCATCTTCCCATTGCTATCTTAATGGCATCCTTGGATCCACTGACGGCGGATGGGACTGAGGACAGACTAGACATAAATTCATGACTCCTTAAAGATCCCAGCAAAGAAACAACACTACGCTTATTAGTAACTTCCTGAGTATCCTCTGGATAGAAGAAAAGCACTTCCAGAAGCCAGGAGCTGTAATGAGTTACCTGTGACCAAGTGGATTCTCTAAGCTTGAACCACTTTTCCCCTGGATTGGGGAATGGTGTTTCACCTGCTTCTGGGGTGGCTCTTAGTGCCAAAAGCTAATAAATACCCTTCCTAAAAATTTCCTACAGCTGAATGACTACATTGATTCTCAATTACTAATCCCAGGTGTACCAGTGGGGGTTTGAGCTGATAGAGAATTACCCCAATTCTTTTTGAGGAAGAGATGCAGCTTTGTTCTGGGACCCACAATTCACCCATCACAGTGTTGGGCTAATGATCCTCAGAGCTTACACGGGCTACACATAAATCCTGCCATCTCATGTTCACATCATGGCCAAGGGTGGTGAAAAGACCGCTGCTTTGGGGACTAGCAATGATGTTAGGTCCAGCACACCATGTCCCAGAGAAAAGAGCCCCAAATCTGGGGTGAGCCCATTGGAAGCGGGGTGATCATCAGACAATATTGGGGGCCCTGTAGTGTTAGATGGATGAGCCGTCTCTCAAGCATGTGCCCCTACCGTAAACATTCCCTCTGTGTGTGGCCCTTCACATATGTGCCCACCCATGGTGCCTGGAACATGTTAAATGCTTAATCAATATTTATTGATTTTTCCCCACTCAAATGTGCTCTTTCTATGTCTCTATTCTTCCTACTGATTTTATGAGACTTCATAGGACATTATGAGCCACTATACTATTATTTTCTTAGTGTGCTGTTTTAGTAAATGCCTTTGCTTTGAACAAATTACATCCTCTGAATGACTAGTAAAAGTAAATACATTAATGGGGGCAAAGAGGATTTTTTGTAGACATGGGTTCAAGAATACCCTCAATCAGGAATAGTTTTTTCCTGAGGCTTTGCCTTCATTATCTTTTGGGAACCTCAGGGAAATCCTGTGAGAAAAGTAGTCAAATTATTTTTCTCCACACTTTAAAGTTGAAAAACCTGGAATTTAGAGAATGGAAATGGCTTGCTCAATATCAAACAGCTATTCTGTTGATCTGCTGGGGAAAATGAGGCTGAGTGGGAAAGGGGAGTCGGGGCCATCCCTTCGAGAAGGCCCCCCAAAGGAGGACTCCCTCTGACTTTTTTCTCACAGACTTCTCCTGGATCCAGGACGGTACTGGGGGTGGAGGAGCCAACCCTACCCCTGGGACTTGGGGAACACAGCCAGGATGCCCTTCAGGCCCCAGAGCCAGGGTGTGTTTCAGACAGGGTCCCCCTGAGGTCACACCGGGGTCTGGAGCCCGGCAGTCAGATGGATGTTTCACAAGGACAGAAGGCCCCGGGCCCAGGGTGGGGGAGGTGTTGGAGGCCCAAACATCTGTCCCAAACATCTGTTTCCTCTTATGCCCAGTTCTGTGGGCTGGCCTCCAATTATCCTCCTCTGTTCCACTCGTGGTCCTCCCCCAGTAAAGCCATTGCACAACAGGGCTCATGGGCCAGCCCGCCAGGCTTCACGGGACTGGGCACCTGCCAGTATTCCCCAGTGGTGAGCAAGAACAAGAGCCCAGCTGGTCGGGGGCTCTCCCCTCCTGCCCACGCTTCCTGAGGCCTCCTGGGACCAGCATCACCACGGGCATCCCTCCTCTTGTCCTGCCCCTCTAACCGTCAGGGAGACAGCATCCTAAGGAACCGTAAGGGCATAAAGAAGCCATCCAAGAGAGGAGGGATTCCTAGTCCAATTCCTTCATTTTTCTGCTTAATTTTTTGTATTTAAATCCAACCCCAGACATTTCATCTTGTTTACCTCACATGTAACAAGGACAAACCAGCCTCTATCTCCCAGAATGGGGATCAAATGTGAGAATTGTGAAGATCAAATCAGGTAACAATTATAAAGCAATTAGCATAGTGCTTGCCACTTAGGAACGATCCTGTTAGTATTGTGATTATTGTTATATCCAGAAGATAAAATGAGACTCAGGAAAAGGGCGTCACTCACCTGAGAAGCTGAGCCCAGGACTTCTGGATCCAAATGCAGCCCAGTTGGACTGAGCCTCTCTGTCCAGTCAGACTCTCCCCTTTCACAGCTCCCAGCAGGGTCTGCAGGAAGGGGGATGGAACCCACCGAGCTGTTGCCAAGCCCCGATCCCATAAACCCCACAGTGGTTGGGAGATGGCGGTGAATGGAGGGGATCAGTCAGTGGCCAGGAAGGGCCAGGATTAAGCCAGGATTCACCCATAGCCAGGCTAAAGATTCAGGCTGAGCCTATGGGCAGAGTCTGTCACCAGGGTCAAGATTCGGTCCCTGATCAGGCTCAGGGCTCCCAGTCTGTGGCCAGGATGGAACTCAATCTGAGGCTAGAACGAGGGCTCAGTCTGAGACCAGACAACGCTTTAGTCTCTTGTTGGGAAGGAGCATTTTTCTCTGTGTGAGGGCACAGAAACCTGCCGTCTTGGACTCCTTATAGCCCGCGAACCAATTTTTTGGCAAATGGGTCCAGGCTGCACTGTATCAACACAATCTGGAGTGGGACTTTAAATCCTGAGCATCCCACCTTTCGACTCTCCCCAGTCCCAACCCCCAGAAACGCCTTTTCTTTTTGCCCTAAAATAAGGTTGGGGGAAGGCAGAAGATAAACTCGTAGGGTCTTCTTGGGCAGTCCTGCCCCAGACCCCCAAGACCTCAATGCGGCGTCTTTCTTCCCATCTTCCCAGGGAGGCTATGAGGGGGTCCTGGAGCTCAGCGTGGCCCAGCCCGGCCGGGCCCAGGCCTGGCCCCAGCCCTGGCCAAGATGTCTGGCAGCTGTGTTTACTCAGAGCCTTCCAAGGAGCGTTCCTGCCCGCGTCTGCCGAACCCTGCTTCCCAGCTCCCATCCAAAGGAAGCTATGTTTCAACAAATCCACTTCCCTGCTAATGGATGCCCTCCTCCTTCCTGCTCACCCTCGTCCCCACCTACATCCATGGGCTCTAAGGATGAGTTTATTTGTCTCATACAATAGCAGGTGAAGATCTCCAATCCAGGAACAACAAGGCTGCCTTCTTTGCCCTGGATAATAACAATTACTCAGATAAACATGGGATCCTGAGCTGCCACAGGTCACAGATGTTAGTCCTCATTTTACAGAGAAGGGAACTGAAGCTTTAGAAATGTGACTTGCCCAAACTGCAGCCAGTATCAGAATTTTCAGTCCCACCCGTCCGGACAGCAATCACATCACTGCCATAAGGAGCTGAAAGACCCTTCCAACAAGCAATGCATAAAGTTTGCATTACGGGCTGATACTTATCTCGATGAATGGGGGAGAGAGTGATATTGTTCATGGGAGAAGAGAAAATTAATTAGCTCAGAAACCAGAATTTTTTTTCCCTTTTTGTGGGGTTTGGAGTTGAGAGGAGTAAACTCCTTAAGCAAAGAGAGAAACTGGCTTAGACTTCAGCAGGAAAAAGTAGCTGTTGTTATAGACAGACTCAGTAAGTAAAAGAGAGGTGGGGGACTGTAAATGACCATGAGGACCCAAAATACTCCTGTACTAGTATATTGAGGGGATATATGAGAGGGAACATCTAGTTTTGTGGAATAGAGGCAGAGGTATACTGCCACTTACATAACATGGCACATGTGAGCTAAAGAAATCTAGACTGAAGGGAAGCTTGTGCAACAGAACATGGAACGAGGATGAAAGACAGAAAAAAGAGCTCAATCAAGTCCAAAATATTTATAGCAGATATATGTGATTTATATGTATATGTGGTTATATATTATATATAAATATATTATCATATATGTAATAATATATAATATATTATACATGATATATTACATATGTTAAATATATATTAATATATAATTTTTTTGTGTTAACAAAGTCCTGATAACAGGGTAGTTACCCACTGATTGGGGAATGGTCATATAAACTGTGGCATGTGAATGAAATGGGATCATGAGTCATGTGCCGTTAAAAGTGAGAAATATGAAAAATACAGAAAGACATTGGAAGATTGGAATGAAGTGACAGAGCATGAAGCAGGCAGATCCCAGAAAATGATTTATACTAGAGGTATCAGACTGATAGCCCTCCTAAAAGGAACCTGAATAAAATGCAATTGGGAAATGTTTTGCAAAAAACAAAATGTTTGCAAAAAATAAAAATACAATGCAACATAGATAATGCTAGTATGCGGTTTTCTAAGTCAAATATGAGGCCCTTAGGTATCTTTTTCTGTTTGCTTGACACCATGGATTTTATACAATAATGTAAATTTAAAAAAAGCAGCAATAAATAAAGTCTGTTTTATGATTATAAGGACTGTCTGACTGTGAAGGAGATAGGTAAGGGCTCTGCCTTCCTTGCAGAGGAGGGGGCCTATGGCTGTGGAGCACTGCATATACTATGGGACTTGACTGAGATGTCGGTTTGCTCATCTGCTTTTCCCCTACACACACTCCTCGTTTCTATTCTTTGTTATAAAAGATGACTTTTTGGGTGAAAAAGTGAGAAGGGATATATTGGGGAAAGAAGTGGATTTTCAGCTCAGCAACAGAAGAGTTGGGAAACAGAAGAGCAAGGAGAAAATGAGAGCTAGGGATTTAGCTTCATGGAACAAGAGCCAGGGGACCAGCCAGCATTCCCTGCTCCCCTCCTGCCCTATCCCACCTCTGGGCATTTTCATAGTCTACCTCCCCACCTACCCCTTCCTCCAAGGCTCATTGAAGCACCAACTCTACCATGAAAGTGCCTTTGATCCAACTTCCCACCAGAAGTCATCTTTCCCACCTCGATCTCTAAGGTCTCTATGGGTGATCCCTCCTCTGTAATTAATTCAGGCTCCTTTCATTATAGTTCTTTGTGTGCCCTTTGTCTTGTAGGAAGCCTTTCCTGATCTCCTCAGTTCTTAATGTTACTATCTCCAAAAATTATTATGGCAAAGTAGAGTGAGAGCCTTGGCTTTTGATCCAGAAGATCCGAGTTCAAATCCTCATTTTGCCATTTACTTGTGTGACCTTTGTCTTTTGTCAGCTGTTTCCTCATCCAATTCTAGACTGATGATCCTGTGATTTCATACAAACCTCGTTGCCACTTATTTCTGCAACTGCTCTATCTCGCCAGGAAAAGGGAAGCTTCTGGAGGGCAGGACCTGTATTTGTCTTTCTGTAGATCTGAGTAAAGTTTACCGAAGGCTCCAGTAATTCTAAATATCAGTATCCACTCAAAACTTTGGTCCCCAAGCTCCAAGCAATAGTTCTCTTTACTATTGCCAAATGAGATGATAATTATAAATCATTTGGCACCGTGCTGGAACGTAGCAGCCACTTAATAAATGCTTGTTCCCTTTCCCCCTTTTCTAGTCAGGGAGGAGATACGGTTCAAAGAAAAAACAATTATATAGCAATAGTAAGGAAAATAGCAATAAAACATTTCTCCTCTACACCTGGGGCATGCTATTCCATAAATATGCCTACCAAAAAATGGGAAGAGCAGATATATCTGGGGAAGATACCCAGTGTGAAAGCCAAGGATATTTTCTATTGGTATTTCTATGCAGCTCCCATTAGGTATGTCCCTGCTGGTCCAGGATGGCACACACTCCCTCCTGCGGCTATGTGGAGTCTCTACTGGCTAAGTGGGTGACTTATTGGCTCTCCCTAGTATGGGCTCTCACATCTCTGATACCCAGCATTGCTCACTTGGTCCTAGGGTTTCAACTGGCCTCCATCAGTCACAAACTTGTAGAGTTCCTGGGCTTGGTGCATCAGCTGGAGTCTTTTCCTGGATGCTGTCTCTTTCTCATAGGAAGACTGGGCTATGTCACTGCTCCCTCAGCTTGAAGCTCAGTAAGTCTGTTGGAGAAACATGGGCTTTAACAAAAATAGTCATTGCACTGGGAAACACACACACACACACACACACACACACTCCAATGGCTTCCTCCCATAATGAAGTCTGTCTGTTTCCTGGAACCCTGACGAAAGATCTCTTAGCCCAGATTGTGCGCACTCTTCCGAATGCAGAGGAAGAACCATTCCCCCTAAATTCAGTCTTCAGTCTTAAATTTATCTTTTTATTTGTATTTCTTAGAGGAAGATTTCTCTCAGAGGCTTTATTCTGACTTAAGTTTAGATCTATGGAACTCTGGGCTCTGGATTTTCCTGCTTTGTGTGTTCAGGTGAGGAGACAAGAACCAAGTCCTTAGTGGGGAGAGAAGCCACGGTCCTTTATCTCCCCCAATTAGGAGGGGTTAGTGTTCCTGGGAAGCCATTTCTTCTATCATTGTTTTGTCTAATCTTGCTTCTAGGTGAAAGAGACTGGAGATGGTTATGGCTTTGTGGGCTCTGAAGGGTCAGGAGAGTGAACCATGAGAAGTCTTGGAATCTGAGAAATGAAAAGAGAGAAGCCCTAACTGACCTCCCTGGTCCAGTCAAGTAGCAGCAGAGATGTTTGTTGAGTTAATTTGAAGCTAGATTATAACTAGTAGATAATAGAAAATAGAAATGATAGATTATAGGTAGAAAGAAGATACATAGGAGATAGAGGGCAGTTAGAGATGATAGATGATAGAACATAGATAAATGATAATAGTACATGACAGAAGATAGGGAGATGATAGATAAATGATGAAAGATGATAGATGGATGAGAGATGATAGAAGATAGATCATAGATTATAGATAGTAGATAATAGAAGACAGGTTCATAAATGGATTGATGAACATAGATGATAGAAGATAAAGAGATGATGGATGGATGATAAATAGACAACTAGACAGATAGATAGATAGATATAACCTCCATAATACAAATATAGCTCCTTGATAATGTATCACTTTTCACCCCAATATCTCCTTTAGCACTAAATTCAGGCAATGTGGGATAATGTCCAGGATGCTGTGTTTAGAGTTAGAATATTGAGATTTGGATTCTTGTTCTATTACTCAGGGAATCTTGGGAAAAATCATTTCTGCAGTCTATTTCCTTGATTTCCTCATCTATAAAATTAAAGGTATTGGACATCCTCTTGGGTCCCTTCCATAATTAGATCCTATAAACCTTGTAGGTATTTGTAAATGTTTGTTGAATTAGCAAATGAATCAATCATCAAGTATTCATTAAATTCTGTATTGGTCATTATACTAAGGGTTAGGGATATAAATACAAGAAACAATAATAATAATAACTACTACTTTTATAGTTTTTAAGGTCTGCAAATATTTTTTTATTTGATCCTTATAACAAGTCTGGGAGACAGGTGGTGATTATTGCCCTGACTCATAGGTTAAATGACTTTGCCTAGAATTCCATAGCTAGGAAATATCTGAGTCTGGATCATGTCTTCCTGACTCTAGGACCAGTGCTCTGTGTCATGCAGCCCCCTGTCACTGCCTACTCTCAAGGAGCTTACATTCTAATGGAAGAGAAAAAAATATATATATACTCATATACTCATAAATAGAACAAACATAAAGAGGATATATACAAGATAGATCAGGAGGAAGAGCCCTAGGAATTGGGATGAGGGGAGGAAAATGTTTCAGACAGAAAATGGTGTTTAAACTGTATCCTGAAGGCAGAAATGGACTCTGTGAAGTGGGAAGAAAGGAAAATATTTGACACATAGAAAACGGCCAGTGCAAAGGCACAGGATGACAGCATCATGTGTGAGAGACAGAGACAAGGTCGTTTTGGCTGAGTCAAAGATTACAGGGACAAAAATGAGGTTCAATGAGTTTGAAAAGTTTCTAACAGGGAACTGGACAGAGAGAACCTAGTCTTTCAAGCTTGAATAGTATTCTTTTTCTCTTCTATGTATGTGGAAACTTTGAGAGCCCACTTCTGGAGTCCCATGATGGAAGGGCACTTCTCTCTGATTTAGAATAAGCATAAATATCCCATGATTATTTCCTGTCAGCTTACTACCTAAGTTGAAAAGCCTTTTATTTGACTCATGAGCTGGAAATGGCCTCGATAAAGTTGTGAACAAACAGAATTTTCTCTTCTCTTCTTTGGGGATCAGCAAGACAAGAATGCATGAATTTCCAGGTGATGAAGGAGCCTCAGGCCTCCTCTCTCACCAGGCTGCCATATGGCTATGAACTCATGATGCCTCTTGTTTTTTCTGTCTCTAAATTTTTTCTTTCCTCATCTTATGTGAATAAATATTGAAAGTGGAATAAACCAAGTTAAAGCCTTGTGAGCTTGAAAAAACTGAGTCACCAGAAGTCTATCAACTAAAATTCATATCAGAGTTTACTAGTGGTTGTAACAGTGAGCCTGATGAGGAGCCAGCCCTGAGGAGTGAGGATTTATTTGACACAGTCCAACAATAAATCAATCCAGAAAGAAAGACATCATGTTCTACAAGCAGGGAAGCATCTTGTTCCTATTGATTATTCCACACCCAGAATTGAACTTGATTCAACAAATGTTTGGCAATCATCACTCTAAGTTTTGAATCTGCTTTCTCAAAGTATTGATGTGACAAAAGAGAATGAGTTCTTTATCTGAGAAACCTTTATTATATAATCTCAGAAATTATCTCTATAAAATTTAATTGTTATTAATTGATATAAAGGAGAGATCAGGTAATTGATCTTAGGAGGTAGTTACTGGTAATTAATACCAGGGGTATCACACTGGATGAGCTCCTTAAGGATAAAGACTAAGTTTTTTTCTTTTTATTCCTAAAATTTAACAAAGTTGCCTGACCCAGGTTAAGCATAAAATAAAGGCTTTTCTGTTCCATTCCATTATATTTCATACCTTGAATAATCTGAACTATTTATTAAGTCCAGGTTCTTTAAAGATATCTTATCTATAACTTCTTGTGGTGATAATCTGGTCCTGAATTGTTATTATAAACTCTTCAGTTCCCACAAAACAAAACTATATGTTTTAGCCATTTGTTTAACACCTCTTTGTCAACAGTTAACTGTGTTTATATAGCTATTTCCCATGAAGAATCTTTTGATTCCACTCTTGAATCTAAATTGCCTCATAAACTCAGCATAGACCTATATCTCATAAAAATAAAGTCCAAATAGGTACATGATTTGGACATAAAAGATGATACCATAAAAAACTAGGAGGGCAAGGAATAATTTACCTATCAGATCTTTAGAGAAAGGTGGAATTTGTGACCAAACAAGAACTAGAGAATATTATGAAAGGTAAAATGGACAACTTTGATGACATTAAAATTAAAAAGTTTTTACACAAACAAAACCAACAGAAACAAAATTAAAAGGGAAGTACAAAGCTGGGGAAAAATTTTACAACCAGTATTTCTGATAAGGGTCTCATTTGTAAAATACATAAAGAAGTGTGTCAAATTTATAAGAACACAAGTCATTCCCCAATTGATAAATGGTCAAAGGATATGAACAGATAATCTTCAGATGACAAAATTAAAATCTATAGTTATATGAAAAAATGCTCTAAATCACGATTGATTAGAAAAATGCAAATTAAAACAACTCTGAAGTACCATCTCACATTTCTTAGATTAGCTAAGATGACAAAAAAACTGATAATGATAAATGTTGGAGGGGATGTGGGAAAACAGGAACACTAATGCATTGTTATGAAATGATCCAACCATTCTGGAGAGCAATTTGGAACTGTGCCCAAAGACTTATAAAACATTTTGACCCAGCAGTGCCATTACTGGGTCTGTATCCCGAGGAAGTCATAAAGGAGGGGAAAGGACCCACATGTGCAAAAATATTTATAGCAGCTCTTTTTGTGGTAGCAAAGAATTGGAAAATGAGCAAATGCTCATCAACTGGGGAATGGCTGAACAAGTTGTGATATATGAAGGTAATGGCATATTATTGTTCTATAAAAATTGATGACTTAACTGATTTTAGAAAGGACTGGAAAGATTTGCATGAACTGAAGCTGAATCAAACAAGCAGAACCAAAAATACATTGTACAAAGTAACAGCAAGCATGTGTGATGATCCACTATGAAACACTTGCTTCTTCTCTGTGGTTCAGTGATCTATGGCAATCCCAATACACTTTGGACAGAAAATGCCATCTGCATGCAGAAAAAGAACTAAGGAGACTTAATGTAAATCAACACATGCTATGTTCACTTCTTTTTCCTGATTTTTTTAAATCTCTCCCGTGGTTTTTCTCTTTTGTTCTGATTTTTCTCTCTCAACATGATTCATAAAGCAATCTGTATTAAAAATAAATAAATTTGCTAGAAAATCTCATGTTTTAAATGTCAAAAAAAACCCTGCTTCATAGACTCTATGGGTGTGTGTGTGTGACCTGCTTTTAATAAACAAATCCAATGATAGGTTCCTTTTTATCAACTTTCATTATTACTCAGTGGAATGGTGACAAAAGTATTTCTATAAATTTTTTAACCTATTTATTGAATGCTCAGAGAATACCTAATAATCTTTTTCCTTTTGGAAAGAAACAGTCCACTCTTTCTAGCTGCCCTTTAGGGTGATGGTTACTCTATTTCTTTGATATTGTATGAATTTTTGGTAGTATATTTTCTAAATCTGTTATGATTCATTTTACAATTCCAAAAGGCATTACGTGAGTGTTAATTGTTTCAAATATGTTCTTCCCATTAAATTTTGATTTCAGGATACCCATCTTTTATCATAATTAGCTACAGCATTTACAACTTCATTGTTTTATGCTTGTTATACCTTCCTTGGGGGAAACACTGAGATGTGTAATAACTGTCTTTATTCCCTGATTCAATCTGACTTCCAGATTCAAGCTAAAATCTTTTAGTCCATATGTTTCTTTGAGAGCTCTTCCACACTTTTTGAGTCAAAATGTCATTTTGAAAACACTGCAGAAACATTCCACATGAGAAAAGAACTGTTTAATGTGTTTTTGGTAGAATTCTATATCGTTTGATGTTATCTACATATAACAAATGATTAATGAAATCGTTTTTGTTTAACTTCCTCTTTAACTGGAGAGCAATACTTAGTTCTGTTTAGACATGATTATAATATGGCTAGACAAGGTTGAACCATAGTGAGTTTAAGCTGCCTCCTTGAAAAGTGTCATTTGGCATCAATTGTTTTTGATATTATTGTCTTGCTGGTATGTTTTAAGGAGAAAACAACTTTCCATTTGGACATCAAAAACTCTAAGGTTCTTGCTATACTTGGATAACTTTTGTACATTTATAGCACAGGATGTAGCTAAAAGGATGGAACAAAGTCAAAAGCTTTATAATAATCAATAAAGGCATTAAAAACATTATGGCACCTTCAGGCTAATTTCCCATCGTCACTGAATCAATAAATTATCCTTTATACTCCAGGACTTGGGAACACACTTTTTTTGCTTCACAGCCAGTAAATGTATATACGTATATATAAAAATATATATATATATATATTGTATATATATGTATGTACACATGCATGTGTTTTGTGTAATCTAATTATGTCTATGTACATGTATGTGCAGATACATACATGCATGTACATATACATACAGGTATCACATATAAAATGAGTGTATGTGTGTGCATTGTTTTCTTATAAGTGCTTATAGGTGGAAAGGGGTTGAGAAAGGAAAGGCTATGAATGTCTTGTATAGAATACATCAAGAGATATTGACCTCTATTTAGAAGGATCATTGATATTCTCATTTCCTAGTAGTATATGTGATACTTATACACACTTTTGGTAAAGATGAAATCCCTGAGGAAAGCTGGAGTAGTCATTTACAGGATACTATGAAAAGTGGGGGTCAATAATTATGAAGGCTATCCATCCCCACCACTGACTAGAGAAATTGATGTTTCAGTCATCCCCTCTGAATGTAATTGCCATAATGATATAATCCTATATGATACAATTCATTATGTTATGACACAATTTTTCAATTTTTCATTTTATCAAACTTATATTTTCATTGTGTTGGACTTATGACAATAGAGACAAAAAATTTTCCCTATCTTCCTTCTTTAGGTTGTTCCTTTCTCCTTTAATATCTTTACTTCTCATGTATATCTTTATTTTTTGATTGATATTGAATAACTTATTCTATGTCACTTTAACCTTTTTTTAAAGCATTAATTTTTTCTCCCTCCCCATCTAATTCCTACCTCTCATCACTGTAGGAAAAAATGTGAAACAAAACCCTTAAAACAAAACAAACAAATGTCAAACAAAACAAACCTCTACATTGGCCTTGACCAAGAAAATATGTATGTCTCATTCTGCACTCTTAGTCCATCAGGAAATGAGTGGTATGTTTCATCTTCATTCTTTTGCACTCATGAGTTATCATTAATCATTAAGTTAATCAGGGTTACAAAATTTTTTCTCTCTAGAATGTTTTCATTTTATAAACTGTTCTAATGCTTTTCATATTACTCTGCCTCAATTCATAAAGGTCTTCTCAGTTTCCCCTGAAATTGTCTATTTCATAATTTCTTATAGCACAATAATGTTCCTTTACATTCATATACCATAATTTGTTTAGTCATTCCTCAATTAGTTATCTCCTTAAATTGCAATTTTTTCTCTACCTAAAAAGATCTGTTAAAAATACTTTTTTGTATGAATGGCTCCTTTCTTCCTTCTTTTATTTCTCTGGGGCATAAGGAATATAGTTGGGTCAGAGGACGTGCACAGTTGGTAACCTCCTTGACACAGCTCCAAACTGCTTTCCAGAATGGTTAGACTAATTCCCAGGCCCAATTTGGGACCTGTTTTCCCACAGTCTCTCCAGTGTTTGGCATTTTCCTCTTTTGTCACCTTTGCCAGTCTGACAGGTAAGAGGTAGAACCTCAAAGTTGGTATAATTTGTGCTTCTCTGGTCATTAGAAACTTAGAACATTTTTTCATATAATTGTTTAATATATTATTATTTGATAATTAAAATTTTAATGACTATTGCAAGGTGGATTTTAAAACAAAGATTAGGGTACAGGGTGTCAGTGGGGGAGGCTGCTCTAGCTAACCTGATGGTCAGTGGTTGGAGCCGGTGAAATCACAGGTTTGAACGGGATCCCAAAGAACTGACTTCTCAGAGAGAGAAAACTAACTTTCAGCACTAACCAAAAAGAGTTTGAGTTCCACTTCTAGAGGGAGCCCTAATCCTGATCAGAGGCTGAATCCTCAGCCTGGCCGCAGTTCAGGTTGGGACATCGCTTCTGGATTCCTGAGTTCAAATCCCACTCGACTCTTTACATTACCTTCCTGGGGATCAGTTTCCCTAACTGAAAAATTAGAGGTTGAACTCGATGGCCTCCGAGGTTCCTTGCAGTCCTGGATCCTACGGCTAATGGCCTTAAACTCAGTCCCTGACTTGGGCCTAATCTTTGTCTCCCACAGACTGAGTCTGGGCCATGGTTAGAGTCTGACTCTCAAATATGGCTTAGTCCAAACCTGCTCCTGGACTTAACCTTGGAGACGGACTCCAGGCCTGGAGGAAGCCGGGCCCTGCCTGCGGGGACCAACCTGGTCTGGCTAAGCCTGACCTTAGTGTGGGGCCACGGCCCTTCTCCTTTCTCCCACACACGGTCCTGACCAGTGATATGCTGAGTTCAGGGTGGAGACTAAGTGACTAAACTCATCTTTTACACAGAGAGGAAGGGAAGGGCCAGACTCAGAGGGGGGCAGAGGTGGGAAAATCTCCCCTGTGTCAGGCTGTCTGTCCAGATGAAGTGGATTAATTCTTGGCCTGGGGAGGCTGCTTTTTTCTGTTTGGAATACTTTCTTCATTGCTTACTCATTTTGGCTTTCTCTCTCCCCCTCCATTCTTCCTCTGTTTCTCTCCCCCTCTCCCTCCCCACTGTGTCCTCTGTTTCTCTCACATCTCTCTCTGTCTCTCTATTTCTCTGTCTCTATGGCTCTGTCTGTTTGTCTCTCTCTCCTCTTATATCGCTTCACTGTTTCTATCATTCCTCATATATTCCCCTTTTTTCTTCCCTCATCCTTTTTTCTCCCCCTCTCTTCCTCCATTTCTTCTCTGCTCTTCTCCCCGATTTGTCTTCTCTCTGTCTCTCTCACATATTTCTTTTTCCCATCTCATTCTTTTTCTGTCTCTCTGTCACTGCTATACATGCACACTCTCTTCCCCTTTCTCTTCTCCCTGGTTCTCCCTCTCATCTCTTTTTCATGGAGACTCACAAAAATACACACACACACACACACACACACACACACACACACATACACACACGCACACTTTTCTTGGTGCTCCCATTACTAGGCTCTCTCTCCTGGGTTTAAGAACTTATTTCTCCCTTACAGAGTGGGAAACCTCTGTTTTTCCTATTGCTGAAATAATGCATTTTTAAAATGTTGCTTTAATTTGCCTTAATTACAAACTGACCTCATGCAAAAACACCCACTACCATACAAAGTCACGCATAGGTGTACAGTCATATCCTGCTATCCCTTACTGTCACACAATCCCATGCACAGAGACAGCCTCCTCTCGCTGTCCCCCAGACAATATCTAATATTCATCGTCCAACATAAGTCCCTTAGCAGTTACTCAATCAAATGTATTTAGTGGGTCCCTACTATGTGCTGGACACTGAACTATGTTGGAGAGAGGAAAACAAAGAAGGAGACAATCTCCACTCATTGCACTCGCTCTCACAGCTCAGCTCTGTGCTCACCCACAGTCACATAGACAGTGCCTTAAAACACAGTCTCTACACATTTGCACCCTGGTGCACATCCACAGTGTGGCAGGAACACAAATGGAACTATTCCCGCCACACATGCACAGATTTACATAACTCTCCCTCATCCACACACACTCCCACCAGGGTGCCCATCAGTAAAAAGCCTGTGCCCCCCTGGGTGGGCAGAGAAGAGAAGGACAGGGCTGGGTGGGGCTGGCCACAGCGCTCCTCAGGGGCGGGGCCTTCCTCTCCCACCTGTTTAGTCTTCATGGAAATGCTGATTTTTATCCTTTCCTGTCTGGCAGCCACAGTGGCAGCGAGCTCCTGCTCTGGCCCTCCCTTCCTCTCCCTCTGTCTCTCTCTCTCACGCTCTCTCTTTCTCACTTTCCCACTCCCCATCCCCCAACAGCTTCCTTTCCTTTCCTTCCTTCCCTCCTTCTTTGCCTCTTTGTTTCTGTCTCCCTCCCCCTGACCTCTACTGTTTTTTTTCTCTGAATATTTCTGTCGCTCTTTTTCACTTAGTTTACTTCTCTCTTCATCTTCCCCCGAATTTCCTCTTTTTTTACTCCCCTTCTTTTTCTTTCTTCCTTCCCTCTCTGATTTTCTCTGGCATTCTTTGCATTCATTCCTTCCTTCTCTGTTTCTGTGTCTCTATGTCATTCTCTTTGTCTCTGTCTCTTTCCCCTCTCTGGCTCTGTGTGTCTCTTTCTCTGTGTCTCTCTTTGTCTTTCTATTTCTCTGTCTCTGTGTCTCTTCTTTTATGTGTCCCTGTGTCTCACTGTCTCTTTGTCTCTCTGTGTGTGTCTTTCTGTATGTTTCTCTCTATATAATTCTTTTCTCTATTCTTGTCTCTGTCTCTGTCTCTTTCTATGTATGTCTCTCTGTTTCTCTCTCCTCTCTTTGTGTCTCTTTCTCTATCATTCTCTGTCTGTATCTCTCTCTCTTCTCTCTGTCTCTCCCTGTGTGTCTCTTTCTCTGTATCTCTTTCTGTCTGTGTCTCTGCCTCTCTCTGTGTCCCTATGTCTCTCTGTCTCTAGGTCTCTGTGTGTGTTTCTCTCTCTCTCTCTCTCTCTCTCTCTCTATATATATATATATATATATATATATGTATATATATATATATATATATCTTTTCTCTGTTTCTGTCTCTATCTGTCTCTTTCTATGTATGTCTATCTGTTTCTTTCTGTGTGTCTCTTTCTCTGTGTCTCTGTCTTTCTGTCTGTTTCTGCCTCTCTCTGTGTCCCTATGTCTCTGTCTCTGGGTCTCTCTCTGTGTGTCTTTCTGTATATGTTTCTCTCTCTCTCTCTCTCTCTCTCTCTCTCTCTCTCTCTCTCTCTCTCTCTCTCTCTCTCTCTCTCTCTCTCTCTCTCTCTCTCTCTCTCTCTCTCTCTCTCTCTCTTCCCCCTTCTCCCCCCACCCACTTCTCCTTTCCACAGAGGTAGCACTCCAGACTTACTAGATTAATTGCTATCCTCCCAATGTGCCTTGAGATTTCCTGCCTTTATGCCTTTACTCACTGTAATTGCCTCCACCTAGAATACTTTCTCCCACCTCCATGCTGAATTCATTCATAACCAACCTTTCAAGCAGGGGTTCTTAACCTGAGGTCCATGAACTTGTGTGTGTTTTTTGAAAATATTTTTACAACTGTATTTCAACATCATTGGTTTCCTTTGTAACCTTATGTATTTTATTTTATGCATTTGAAAACATGATTCTGAGAAGGAATCCATAGGCTTTCCCAGGCTGCCAACGGGATACATGACTCAAAGAATGTTAAAAGTTCCTGCTCTGAAGTTCAACTCAAATACCTGCTGTTCCAGGAAGTCTCCTCTGCAAAAGTCAGCAAGGTGGAGCAGAAAGGGAACAGAGTGAGAAAGAAGCTGCGTTCAAATCCTGCCATAGCCTCCATCTATAAAACAAAATGGTTAGATCTGATTGCTTCTAAGGTTCCTTCCAGCTCAGAGGTACTTTGTTTTGCTCTTCTAATGAACCTATCATGTAGTTTTGCATATTATAGTGATAAATGTTGATGTCTTATTCTCTTGATGAGCTACAAGAGGTCAGGGATAGGGCTCTGTACACAGCAAGCACTCAATAGGTATTTATTGTTGTGTTCAAACCATAGTTTATAAAAGTGGCCATGGAAGCTGTATTGTAAAGGAAGAGCCTGGAGACCACAATATCTGTTGCTGGAGATTCATTACACTGATGCAATAACAAGGTACTAGTACTGGCATTAGGGTCAGGGCAAAGAGAATGACCATGCTGTAGGGGGAAAGGAGAAAAATAAGCATTTAAATAGCACCTACTATATGCCTATGCTGCGCTAAGCAGTTTACTTTGATACTTACAATAACCCTGTGAAGTGGGTGTTATTATTATCCCTATTTTACAGCTGAAGCAACTGAAACACCCAGGGAGTCAGTGACTTGCCCAGGATCATACAGCTAGTAACTGTCTGAGGCTGGATTTGAACTCAGTTCTTCCTGACTCCAGGTCCAGTCAGCTATCTGTGTCTATTTAGGATAGGATGGAAAAGGTGGATATGAGACACCATGAAAGTAGAATAAGCAGAAGAAGTGATTAGATGTGGGAGATAAGGGAAAGAGTGAGGGAGGTCTGAACATGGGAAATTAGGTGGATGGTCATATATAATGGAGGACAAAATGGGCAGCTGGGGGTTGGAGGGCAGGATTCTGGACCGATTGAGTTTGAATTCTCAGTGGCTTCTACAGATGGAGGTATTCTGTAGGTACTTGTCAGTTTAAGTTTTTATTTTTGTTTTTGTTTCGCTCAGGTTGCCTTGTGATCCTTCCTCACTCTCTTAGCATCCATAGTGTCCTTCTGGCTTGCTTAGAGACCATCTTTTATGGGAAGCCTTTCTTTCTTCCCAGTCATTATCCTCAGTGAGTTTACTGTTTAAGGTCCAGGGAAAAAGGAAAGAAATAAACATTAAGTACCTACTTATGTTATGCATTTTATAAACATTATCTCATTTGATCCTTACTACAAGTGGCTTATTATTATCCCCATTTAGTTAAGTAAATTAAGATAAAGAGAGATTAAGTGATTTGCCAGAATTTCACAACTAGTAAAAGTTTGAGGCAGAATTTGAATTCGGGTCTTTCTGACTTTAGAGCCAGTTCTCCTAGAAGCTCCAGATGAACTCCATTGATTGTTTTTCAAAGACCACTGGTAGCGATGCAATTGTATTGGAAGTTATTTCAGTCCCCTGGGATGTGGTCCACATCAAAGAATGGACTGGGGAAACTGGTGATATTTAGCCAGCGGAAGAAAACATTAAAGGTTAAAGGGGGAGAGAAGGATAATAGATGTCTCCCAGGATTTAAGGGTCTGTCATAGCATTAGATTTATCTTGACTTCCCTCTCTAAGAAAGCAGAAGTAGCAACAATAGATTGAAGTTAAAAAAAGGGAGATTTAGGACTGATCTCAGGGAAGAAAAAAACAAAAATAAAAACTTCCAAAATTCAGTCATCCCAAAATAATAAAAATTGCTTGTACCAGCCTGCTGTCCAGCAGGCATTTTATGAATGCCTACGCTTGGGAGGTAGTGAGCTCTCCTTTCTTGATCAAATAAAACTTGGATGATCAGGTGGCAGGTGTATTCCTGTTCAGACATGGGTTAGAATGTAAACTCCTTGAAAACATTTGTCTTTATATCCCCAGCACTTAGCATTGTGCCTACCACATAGTAGGAGCTTAATAAAAAAATGTTTAGTGACTGATTGAAAGACTAAAAAATAGTTAAGGGTCGTTACAGCTCATAGAGGTAACAAATTTAAAGTATAGATTCATTTTAGAAACCATCTAGCCCAGAAACTGAGGCCCAAAGGAGTGATAACTTTCTCTAAATTTACATAGGAATCAAGCAGTCATTAAAATTAAAACTTGTTTTCTTTCAGTTTAACATTTTCTGATTCCATGAATCCCTTTTCTTTTTCTTGTGACCTTGGGAAAGTAATTTTCCCACCCTGGACATCATTTTCTTCTTCTGAAAAATGTGGAGTGTGCAAAAATGTTTGTGGCAGTCTTTTTTGGTAGTGGCAAGAAACTTGAAACTAAGTGAATTCAGGTGGAAAATGGCTGAATAAGTTGTAGCATATGAATATTATGGAATATTATTGTTCTATAAGAAATGATCGACAGGATGATTTCAGAGAGGCTGGAGGGACCTACATGAA
The DNA here is from genome assembly GCF_902635505.1 of Sarcophilus harrisii. Classification (NCBI taxonomy): domain Eukaryota; kingdom Metazoa; phylum Chordata; class Mammalia; order Dasyuromorphia; family Dasyuridae; genus Sarcophilus; species Sarcophilus harrisii. The sequence goes on from NC_045426.1 coordinate 89,056,218, forward strand.
CTGATGCTGAATGAAATGAGGTCATTGTACACGGCAACAACAAGACTATACAATGATCAGTTCTAATGGACGTGGCTCTTTTCAGTAGCGAGGTGATTCAAGCCAGTTTCAATGGTTTTGTAATAGAGAGAGCCATCTGCACCCAGAGAGAAGAGGGTAGGGATTGAATGTGGATCACAACATAGTATGTTCACCTTTTTTCTTTCTTTCTCATTTTTTCCCTTTTTGATCTGATTCTCCTTGTGCAGTATGATAAATGTGGAAATATGTATAGAAGAATTGCACATGTTTAACATATATTGGATATTTGTGGTCTAGGGGAGGGGATGTGTGGAGGGAGGGAGAAAAATCTGGAATACAACCTTTTTTTTGAAAGGATCAATGTTGAAAACTATCTTTGCATGTATTTTGAAAATAAAAAGCAATAGCTTAATAATTTAAAAAAAAGAAAACTGAGTAAAAGGCATCATCTATAATTTTTTCAGCTTTGAATCCAATCATATTATAATACCTGATAAAAGAGGAATGGAGTATTTATTTGGGTCTGAGGCCTTTAGTGTAAAATAGAAATCATTCTCATCATCATTTCTATATAATATTCTTATAATGATAATAAAATAAACTTTTCCTAGGTTATAGGTTAGAAAACTGGACTCAGAATGGGAATGGGGGTCCCCTGAAGTCACACACACTAACAAAAGGAGAACTGGAAACCTGGTTTCCGGCTTTGGTCAACCAGTAACTAGAATTAGGGCTTTGTCTGCGTGGCTCCAGAATTGGGGCTTGGTCTCCTTCTAGGTTAGGGCTCGCAGCTGATGTTGCCATGACCTCTGTGGGTCTCTCTGCCCTTTCCTGAGCTGGCCAGAAGCCCCAGCTCAGCAGCCAAGGTCTCAGGGCCCCTCTAAGGGCAAGCTTCCTTCTCAGATTGCCCACAAGGTGTGTGGGGAATTGGGAGGGTCATTCCCATCCCCCTGGCAGCTTCAGGTCCCACCAGAGGGTTGGAGTCTGGGCTTCGCTCTGGCCTTGGGAGAGTGAACAAGCCAGCCTGTCTGTTCTGGTCCTTGGAGGGAGCCCCAGAATCAGTCATTCATTCAGGCTGACCACGCCTTTGGCAGGTAGCCCTGCTCTGAGAGCCAGGGCTGCAGCCCCACTAGATGCCAAAGCCCTCTTGAACCGGGGGTCGGGGCCAGCCAGCCAGAACAACGACAAGGTCATGGCCAGGCCAGCACCAGGCAGCTCCTCCACTTGGCAGCCTTGCTCTTGGAGCTCTTCCCCACATGTCAGCTGGCCTGGCTGCTTGGTGGGAAAACAAGCAGCCCATCCCCTCGCCTCGGTCAGGAATCCTCCCGAAAGAGAGGGAGGCTGCTTCCATCCCAGCTTCCCACCTGCTGAACCGACAGAAGGTCCGCTCGCTCCCTGGCCTTGGAGCACTCCGTCCAAGGATACGCCACCATTTTGCTTGGATGCCGAGATACAACATCAGTCTCACATCGAGAAGCTTCTGCTTCTCCCCATCTCCCTCCCTTTCCCCATCCCTGTTATCCATCATCCAGCTCCTCCTTCTCCCACCTGAATGGTCTTAAGCCAGAGTTTGGATCCTGATCTTTGTCTTTGACATCTGTACAATGACTCTGAAACACAGTTTCTTCTTCCACAAAATGAGGATTTCATATCCCCCAGCACTTGGTAAAGGCTTGCTGACTAACCGATTAGATGATCTCCTACTACAAACACTTTCCTGCCCACCTCCTTCCCTCTGTCCTTCTCCCTCGTTAAGACCTTCATTCCCCAGCCTCTCGATGCAGCCTTAACTGGCCAACAAGAGAAGTCACCTTCTCCTGCTACCATGACTACTGTTCTCACCATCCCTAGTTCTGCTGCTCCAGCTATTGACACAATCCACACAAAGTCACCTACAAAAACCCTCCAGGGATCCTTCCTCCATCCAAATCCTGGGATGGATAACCCTCCTGAGGGTAGCCAGCACCTTTCGTGAGCAGATGAAGCAGGAAGAATGCGGGTTGGAAGTGAAAAGATACAACATCAGATTTCAGCTCTGAAACTTGATAGGTGGGTGATCTTGAGCAAGGTAAGACTCCTCTGCTTCTCAGTTTCCTTATTTGTAGAATGGTGAAGGCATCTCCATTCAGGGATGTTCCAGTGAAAATGTATCAAGTAGCTCCCCCAAAAAGCATAATTCTGCTTTTAAGATTAATCTGAATTATTTATATTTTTGCTATGACAAGACAATCCACAAAACAATCAAACCCTGATTTATGATGATTTCAGATTTGTAAATGTTCACACTGAAAATTAATGGGTACGAGCCGGCTTCAACATATTCCCTGCTTTCATTGCTAAATCTACTAGCCAAGATATGAAAAACAAAAGGAATTAGTACAGGATAATAACTTTCTGAGTTCTTTTTTTTTTAAAAACTGTAAAACCAGATGCACTTATAATAAACAATTCTATCTCCCAAAGGCCTACTAACAGAAGTGCCTCCAGGTTTGCAAGGACCTTGTTGAGTTTGCATCTTGACTAACCTGCTATTACTGGCTCCAATTCCCAGAATGAGTTTCAGTTTCTTTCTCTTATCCTCATGTTCTCACAGTGTGAAGGACTATCTCTTGGTACAAGGAAGAAAATTGGAAAGTGCTACAAGATTTCATAGACTTGTCAAATCTTGAAATGGGAAGAGCCAGTGTTAAAGGACCCCTTTTGGGTAGGAAGTAAGTCATACTAATCCTGCTTCTTAGTTAGTGCTGGAACCCCTACCATAGCAGCTTTGACAAGGGTGCAGAGGATGGGAAAGGTTGTCTGCAATAATCAGGGAAGTCTTCCTGAAAGAAGGAGGATTTTGTTTAGGCCAAAAAAATGGGGAATAGGCAGAGATTCCAAACATGGTCGCCATGTGAGGACCCTCTGTCCATTGGACCCTCTGTCCAGTGCCCTCTTTATCTCTACCTTCACCTATCTCCTACTTCTAAACTCAATAATAAACCTCTTTTATTAATCTAAAAAAAAAATGGGGAATATTTGGAGACAGAAAAAGGCAACTGGAGAACATCTGGAAGGGGTATGGACATGACCAAAGTAAAGAGAAAAATGAGGAAATTGTGAAATGATAATTATTACAATAACAAATCTTTTAGGTTTGCACAGTGTTTGCATACATTATTTCATGTAATCTTCACATTTACAGATGAGGAAACTGAGGTTGTGTGAATTATTAAATGACTTGTCCAGGATCACACTATTAGAAAAGGACTGGTTTTTCTAACTTCAAGTCAAGAGCTCTACTCATTACCCTACCAAATTGAATTCCTCTTCTGCAGCCCCACAGAAAGGACATGTTCAGATTTGGAAAATAGGGATTGAGATAGGTAACAGAGAGGACCTGTAATTTATGAAGGGAAGGGGGAGGCATCCAGTAATCCAATTTAAATTCAGTTCAATCCAGTCAACAAGCATATTAAGCACTTATTCTGTGCAGATCCCAGAGGGAGATAAGAGAGTTGGCGATAGGGCAGAGTCTCAACAGCCTAGAGGGAAAGAGTCTTCAGAACAGACAAATATGCTTCCTAGTGTTGCATGAGGAGCTCAGGAGAGATGGTCAAAGTGCTTGGGTGAGGTCTGATGGGGGAAGACCATTGGAAATGGGGGATGAGAATGTTCTTTAAGGTTCCTACCAGCTTTAGGTCTAGACGCCCATGAGCCTGTGAGCCTCTGCAGTGGGCTGCCCATTTTCCAGTCAGCCTGCTGTGGCTGGCTCCGGAATGTTGTCTCTGCAGCTGGGTGGTCTACTCTGCAGTGGAAGATGTGCAGCGTTGGGAGCCAGCCTTGCCACCACGAAACAAACCATATGACCTCATGCTCACCACATCATGGGGTTCTGTAGGTGGCTGGGAGGACCCTGCCAGAGGTCCTCCAGGCCAAAGTTTGGTGTGCTGCTTCCTAGGATTGTAGGATTTAGAGCTAAAAGGAGCTCTAGACATCCTCAAGTCTAACTCTCTGATTAGAGAAAAGAAATTGAGCCCCAGAATGAGAAGAGAAAGGAAGGGACTTCTCTGTGGTCACTGAAGTAGGAAAAAGCAAAATTACGATTGAATGAGATCCCTCAACTCCCAATCCAAGGCTTTTCCTTACACAACATACTACCTTGTTGAAAATAACAGAATGAGTGCAGGCCAAACCTCAGTGGAAACCCTTTTAGACAACAGAGGTTGGTTCATTGATTATGGTATTTCCTTAAGTCTTTTTTTTTTTTAATTGGGTCTCCCTAATTTTTTTATTTTTATTTTCCCGTTACATGTAAATAACTTTTTTTTGTTCTATATGCAATTCAATTTTTAAATATTTCCATATGAATCATGTTGGGAGACAAAGATCAGATAAAAAGGGAAGAAGCATGAGAGAGAAAAAAAAGGAAAAAAAAGTGTTGATTTACATTCAGTTTCCATAGCTGTCTCTCTCTCTCTGGATGCAGCTGGCATTTCCATTCAAAGTTTATTAGGATTTCCTTGAATCACTGAACCACTGAGAAGAACCAAGTCTTTCATAGTAGATCATCATACAATCTTGCTGTTACTGTGTACAATGTATTCCTGGTTCTGTTTATATCACTCAGCATCAGTTCATATAAATCTTTCCAGCCTATTCTACTATCAGTCTGTTCATCATTTTTAATAGAACAATAATATTCCATTATTTTCATATACCATAACTTATTTAGCCATTCCCCAACTGATGGGCATCCACTTATTTTCCAATTCTTTACCCCTACAAAAAGAATCACTTCAAACATTTTTGCATATGTGGGTCTTTCCCCCTCTTTTAGGATATCTTTGGGAAACAGTGGATCTTCCTATTTTGTGCAGGGGAAAGTAGAGGGTCCATTTCCTGAGTTTGTATCATTCTGATCAGCACCAACAATGTTTCATTTCCACCCAGGGTTAGTTCAATACTTCTTAGATAGTCTGGTGGTTCTCATTTCTGGGGGGGCTCATCACATCGATGCTGAATTTAATAAGTACACCTGATAAATTTTTGTACATCTGCAACTGATAACACCCAAGTTCAAGATTTCCTTCAACCTCAATTTCTCTAGTATCAAACAATAGAGGCATATGCCCTTACACACCCACTTAAGTCTTAATTTAAAACAACCCTGCCACTTCTTACTCTCATGAAGTCCTTTCTTCTTTCTGTCTATCTCAAGTCATTCTTGCTCTAATTAAGATAAAAGCCCTAGATTGGGGACTTTGCAAAAAGTCAAAACTCTGAGTCCTTGAATATGAGTGTTAGGAGGGATCTCAGAGATGATCTGGCCCAAGCCCATCATTATGCAGAAGACAATTTTCTCTCAGAACTAGGAATCTAATCTAGCTCTTTGGACTGCCAATCCATGAGTCACTTTTGACTTCTAACTCAGAAGTTCTTTTCAGTCTCTTACATTATCAATAAAAAAAATTCATTATATAAATGTATGACTTCATGTTCAAAGGGCTATCACACTGTGCATAGCCTTTGATTCAGCAATATTGCTGAATATAGGTCTATTGTTAGGTCTATATCCCAAAGACATAAAAAGGGAAAAGTAGTTATCTGTACAAAATTGTTTATAACAACTCTTTCTGGCTAAGAAATGGAAATCAAAGCAACAACAAGATTATACGATGATCAATTCTGATGGACGTGGTTCTCAACAATGAGACAAGTCAGGCCAGTCCCAATGATTTTATGATGATGAGAGTCATCTACATCCAGAAAAGGTCTGTGGGAACTGAGTGTGGGTCACAACATAGTATTTTCACTTCTTTTATTGTTGTTTGCTTGAATTTTATTTTCTTTTTCATTTTTTTCTTTTTGATCTGATTTTTTCTTGTGCAGCAAGATAATTATATATATACCTACATTGGATTTACATATATTTTTATTATGTTTATCATATATTGGATTACTTGCCATCTAAGGGAGAGTGTGGGAGGAAAGGAGGAAATTAGAACATAAGGTTTTGCATATGTTTTGAAAATAAAAAGCTTCAATTAAAAGTAACAAAAAAAAAAAAAAGAAATGGAAATCAAAGGAATGACCATTAATTGGGGAATGGCTAAACAAGTTGTAATATGTAATTGTGATGGAATATTATTAGACTATAAAAAATGACTAATAGGATGACTTCAGAAAATACCTAGAAAGACTCACACAAACTGATGCAAAGTGAAATAGAACCATTAGAATGTTGTACATAGTAACAGCAATATCACATAATGAAGCATTGTGAATGATTTAACTATTTTCAGAAATACAATCCCAAAAAACTCATGATGAAGTCTACTACTACCTTCGGAAAAAAAAAATTGATACTGTCTGAATAAAGACTGGAACACGACATTTTTAAATTTTCATTCTTTTTTATTTGAGTCTTCTTGTACAAAATGACTAATATGGAAATGTTTTACATGATTGCACAATAAATAAATGAATAAATAAATAAATGAGTTCCTTCTCTATCACTAATGAGCCATAGCTTCCTTACAAGAAGACAGAGAGTCAGCAATTAGCTGACTCATGTGAATCATGAAATTTTGTGCAAATTTCAGAAGTTTTCCTAAAATGGCAAAAACAAAAACCTCAAAAAGTAAATAACTCCAAATAATTTCTTTGCCTTGAGAATGAACTTCTGCGCTTCTATTTAAATATAGAGGGGGCCAATATTCTGTGAGTTCACTTCAAACCAAAAGTTTATATCATCTTCTGGAGACTAAAAGATAACTAGTTTCTTCATCCTTTTTTCCAATTACTTTAATCCATGCTGGGAATTTACAGTATCATGTCTCAGACTGATATGCCCTCAGTGTCACTTACAAAGGGGGTGCTTCACTTTTGTAGCTACACCTATTCTTTCCCTCTAATTCATACTCAAAGATAAGATTTCCTTCAAGTTAATTTTAATACTGCAAGTTTGACAGTATCCTGTGGGTCTGAACTTTTACAATTGTGTCTCAAGGGCCACAAACAATGTATTCACCTATAACTGTCAAGTCACAGATACACTTAAGTCCAAGCAAAGTTATCTACCAAGATGGCAGAGTAAGAACAATAGCTAGGATACAATCATACAAATATACAAATAAAGCATCAGTGAGAATAACTACACATTTAGAGAATACTAGCAGAAAGGTATATATATATATATATATATATATATATATAATCAGAAAATTCATACTTCTAGCACTGTTGACCCCTGATATCCTTTCCTCATGTATTTTTCCCACTACTTATCTTAGGGTCTACCATAGCTTCCAAGTGCATGATTTAGTTGGGGTCCCTGGACCTGCTCCTCCCTAAAGTTTTCTGCAATTTCCAGCTTCAAAGACTAAAATCCCCTTGAATCTGCAGTTAGTTATGGATCTTTTCCTTGAAGCTGCTTCCCAACTGGAATGTTGTCTTTCTCTGTTTGTCTGTCTAGAAAGTATATTTCTATTCCCTGCTAGATGCATTTCAACAATTCTTCAACTTTGTCAAATTACTTCATGTTGGATGTATCATCTCCTACTGGGTAAGTACCCTCTGCTAAAGTTATCATTACCAATAGAAAGAGAAGAGAGAAACTCATCTTCTTTTCCAAGAGGGCAAAAGAGATTTTCTCTCTCAGGGGCTGAATTGTTGCTCAGCTGCTGATTTCTGGCTGGGTTGTTTGCAGAATTGCTATGCTGTGTGTTTTAACCAGGGGTGGAGTCACTTCAAGCAGCCAATGGCAGTCATTTATTTCAGTTTAAATCAGACTTTTTTCCCTTTGTCCTAAAGGGATATAAGGTATATATACATGTTTTTGCATTTAGAATAACACCTCATTCTTTGCCTGTTATTTTCTCTGATTACACCTGAAATGGGAGGGAGAGAGAGAGGACTGATCAGGGACCTGTACAATTAAACAAAATTTTATTACATTTGTACAATATGTGAGAAAGATGTGTCCTCTCACAGCCATTTAATTTTGGGTCAGGTCAGTAAGCATTAGGCTTTTGACAGACTTCTCCTCAGGGGTGAGGGAAGAGGAATACAGCATAGGGCTTAGAAATGTAATGATGATCAGTTTGACAAAAAAGGAGTAGAGCAAAGCAATAATACTTTGTATTCTGGTACTACCAAAAAGCAAGATGAATCAGAACAAACCAGAAATACCAATAACTCACTTGTTATAAAGGTTTCTGTGCAGATGGTGCTAATCACAAAAGTAACCAAACCAAGTGTGTACATGGAATACACTAATGGTTTGGAGGTGTTTATTATTTAAACTATTTAATCTTATTTATTCTTATATGATTTCTTATTTGTTTTTACCTTTTTGTTTCTATTGACTCTTGTGTTTTAATGTCAGATTTTCTATTTAGGTATGGTCTTTTCACAAAAAATGTTTGGATCCTCTGTTTTATTAAATATCCTTTTTTTTTTCCTTCTGTAGAATTACACTCAGTTTTGTGGAGAAGATTATTCATGGTTGTAATTTTTTTTTTTGCTTTGTCTTCTGGAATATCCTATTTTGAGTCCTCAATTCTGTAATGTGGTAGCTATGAGATCTTATGTGATACTAATTGTGGCTCCCCTGTATTCTCCTTGATCTGACAGGTTTACTAGTATGTACCATAACTTATTCAGCCATTCCCCAATTGATAGGCATCTACTGATTTTACAATTCTTTGCCACCACAAAAAGATCTGCTACAAATATTTTTGTACATGTGTATCCTTTCCCCTTTTCTATGATTCTTTGGAATTCAGATTCAGTAGTGTTTTATAAGTTAGATCAATTCACAAGTCCACCAACAATGCATTAGTGTCCCAGTTTTTCCACATAGCCTCCAACATTTATCATTTTCTTTTCCCATCATCTCAGCCAATCTGATAGGTGTGAATTAGTATCTCAGAGTTCTTTTAATTTGCACCTTTCTATTCAATAGTTATTTACAGCATTTTTCATATAATTTTAATTTACTTATCTGAGAATTATCTTTTCATATCTTTTGATCATTTATCAGTTAGGGAATGACTTGTATTTTTCTAAATTTGGCTTGATTTTTTATATATCTTAGAAATGAGGCCTGTATCAGAAACACTGTTTGCAAAAAAGTTTTCCCTCATTTTTCTGTTCTTCTAATTTTGGCTGCATTACTTTTGCTTGTGCAGAATCTATTTAATTTAATGTAATCAGAATTATCCATTTTGCATTTTATAATGTTCTCTAGTTCTTTTTGGACTATAAATCCCTTCCTTCTCTAAAGATTTGATAGGTAAACTATCCCTTGCACTCTTAATTTGTTTATAATATCATCCTTTACACCTAAATCACATACCCATTTTAACCTTATTTTAGTATGGAATGTGAGATGTAAGTCTATGTCAAATTTCTGACATACTATTCTCCTGTTTTCCCAGCAATTTTTGTCAATAGTGAGTTCTTATCCCAGAAGCCGGAGTCTTTGGGCTTATCAAACAGTAAATTGCTAGTCATTGATTATTGTGTTGTGTGTATTTAACCACTGATCTATCACCTTATTTTTTAGCCAGTTTTGATGACTGCTACTTTATTATAGAGTTTTAGGTCTAGAACTGCTAGGCCACTGTCTTTTGTATTTTTTCCATTAATTCCTTTGATATTCTTGACCTTTTTTTCTTTTTTCCAGATGAATTTTGTTATTATTTTTTCTAGCTTTATATAATGAGTTGGGTTTGGGTATTTTTTTTTTTTTTGGCAGTTTAATTGGTATGGCACCAAACAAGTAGATTAATTTAAGTAGAATTGCCATTTTATTATCTTAACTTGGCCTATCCATGAATAAGTGATATATTTCCAATTTTTTGGATCTGACTTTATTTGTATGAAAAGTGTTTTGTAATTGTGTTCATATAGTTCCTAGGTTTGTCTTCGCAGGTAGACACCCAAATATTTTATTTTGTCTGCAGTTATTTTAAATGGAATTTCCCTTTTTGAATCTTGCTTCTAGCTTTTGTTAGTAACATAGAAATGCTGGTGATGTGTGTGGATTTATTTTATATCCTGCAGCTTTATTAAAGGTGCTAATTGTTTCAAGTAAAATTTTGGTTGATTCTCTAAGTATGCCACAATATCATCTGCAAAGAATTATACTTTGATCTCCTCACTAACTACTCTAATTCATTTAATTTCTTTTTCATTTCTTATTTCTAAAACCAGAATTTCTAGTACAATATTGAGTAATAGTGGTGATAATGGGCATCCTTGTTTCACTCTTGATCTTATTGGGAATGTGTCTAGTTTATCCCCATTAAAAATAATACTTGCTGGTGGTTTTAGATAAATGCTGCTTATCATTTTAAGGAAAATTATTTATTCCTATGCTCTTTAAGGTTTTTGATAGGAATGGGTGCTGTATTTTATCAAAAGCTTTTTCTGTGTCTATTAAAGATTATTGTATGATTTCTGTTAGTATTGTTATTGATAGACACTTATGCCAATAATTTTTCTTATATTAAATCAGCCCTGTATTCCTTGTGTAAAACCCATTTGGTCATAGGGTATTATCCTGCTGATAAATTATTGTAATCTCTTTGCTAAAATTTTATTTAAATTTTTTTCATCAAATGGAGGTGGCCTAACTGTATCAAACCTAAAAATATATTATAAGGCAATCATCATCAAAACGATTTGGTATAGGCCAAGAAACAGAGTAGTCAATCAGTGAAATAAATTAGGTTTACAAGACACAATAGTCATCAATGATTAGAGTAATCTTGTGATTGATAAGCCCAAAACCCCGAGCTTCTAGGATAAGAACTCACTATTTGATGAAAATTCTTGAAAAAAATTGGAAATTAGTTTATCAGAAACTAGGCATTGACCCACACCTAACACCCCATGCTGAGATAAGATCAAAATGATTTTCTGATTTAGACATAAAGAGTGGTAGTATAAGCAAATTAGAAGAACAAAGAATAGTCTACCTCTCATATCTGTGGAGTAGGAAGGAATTTATGGCCAAAAAAGAACTAGAACACATTATGAAGTGCAAAATGAATAATTTTGATTATATTAAGTTAAAAAGTTTTTGTACAAAAACCCAATGCAGATAACATTTAGAAAGGAAGCAATAAACTAGGAAAAATTTTACATCTAAGGGTTCTGATAAAGGCCTTATTTCTAAAATACATAGAGAAATGACTCAAATTTATAAGGATTCAAGACATTCTTCAAATGATAAATGGGCAAAGGATATGAACAGACAATTTTCAGATGAAGAAATTAAAACCATTTATAGTCATTTGAAAAAATGCTCTAAATCATTATTGATCAGAGAAATGCAAACTAATAAAACTCTGAGGTATCACTACACACCTCTCAGATTGGCTAAGATGATAGGAAAAAATAATGAATATTGGAGGGGATATGGGAAAACTGGGACACTGATACATTGTTGATGGAATTGTGAACAAATCCACCATTCTGGAGGGCAATTTGGAACTATGCCCAAAGGGCTATCAAGCTGCGCATACCCTTTGATCCAGTAGTGTCTCTACTAGGTCTGTATCATAAAGAAATCATAAAAGAGGAGAAAGGACCACATGTGCAAAAATGTTTGTGGCAACCCTCTTTGTACTGGCAAAAAACTGGAAACTGAATGGATGCCCATCAGTTGGAGAATGGTTGGGTAAATTGTGGTATATGCATGTTATGGAATATTATTGTTCCATAAGAAATGATCAACAGGATGATTCCAAGAGGCCTGGAGAGACTTACATGAACTCATGCTAAGTGAAATGAGCAGAACCAGGATCATTGTATACGACCACAAGAAGATTATATGAGGATCAATTCTGACGGACATGGCTCTCTTCAACAATGAGATGATTGAAACCAGTTCCAGTGGTGTTGGGATGAAGAGAACTATCTGCACCCAGAGAGAGAAATATGGGGATTGAACATGGATCATAACATAATATTTTGACTTTTTTGTTATTTACTTGAATTTTGGTTTTTTACTTTTTTTTCCTTTTTGATCAGATTTTTTGTGTATGCAGTGTAATTGTGGAAATGTGTATAGAAGAATTGCACATGTTTAACATATATTGGATTACTTGCCATCCAGGGGAAGGAAGAACATTTGGAACACAAGATTTTGCAAAGATGAATATTAAAAATTATGTGGTTGAGGCCAATTTCAATGATCTTATGATGAAGAGAGCTATCTATACCCAGAGGAAGAATTGTGGGAACAGAGGGTGCATTTTCACTTTTTGTGAAAGTTGTTTTCTTCCATTTTGTTTTCTTTCTCATTTTTTTTCCTTTTTGATCTGATTTTTCTTGTGCTACATGACAATTATATAAATATGGATATATTGGATCTAACACATATATTTTTTAACATGTTTAACATATATTGAATTACTTGCTTTCTAGGGGAGGGGTGGGAGAAAGGGGAGAAAAATTTGAAACACAAGATTTTACAGGATCAATGTTGAAAAATTATTAATGCATATGTTTTGAAAATAAAAAAAAACTTTAATAAAAATAATAAAAGAAAATTATGCATGTTTTAAAAATAAAAAAGATTTTAAAATCAAAAATAAATTTTTTGCATAAATATTTATCAAGGAGATTGATCTATAATTTTCTTTTTCTGTTTTGCCTATCACAGCAACATTTCAAACCAATTATATCATATCTGAGAGATTGCCTATAAAAGTTCCCAGTCAATTTTCTGCATTCCTTCTGTTCTTGGATACTTAAGTTTTATTTGAAGAAGAAAATTTTAATTTAAAATAATTTAAAAGTATCCTTTTAACACTTCAACAATGTTCTGGCCTTACAATATAGTTTAGGTTTGATACTGCATGAACAATCAGTATTAGTTCAATAATTTTGATCTGAGTTTATTTGTATAAAAAGTGTTTTATGTTTATGTGTATATAGTTTCTAGATCTATTTGGCAGGTATATACTCAGGTGTTTTATACTATGCAGGTATTTTAAATGGTCAAAAAATATTGAATAATATTTCTGACAGTATATTTTCTCTATTTTTTATTTTTAATTAAATCTATTTTAACTTTGTGATCATGATTACTATCCCTGCTTTTTAAAAATATACTAAATTATACTCCTGCCATTTATTTTATCTTTGTGTGTATTCATTTTTATATTTCCTGAGAGCAAAATATTATTAAATTCAAATTTTTAATCTTATATCCATTTCCATTTTATATTTATCCCATTTACATTTTAAGCTATAATTACTTGTATATTTTCCTCCTTTCCATTTTTCCTCTATCCTTTTCACCCTGTTTATCCTATTTCTCCTCACTCCTTTGCTTTACTTCTCTTCACTACCTTGCCCTACTATTCCTTAATCTACTCACCCTTCTAAGAGTTCCTCTGTTATTCTTCCCCCTATCCTCTTGCCCAATTATTTCTTTCTGAATTTAGATTTTTATATATACATATGTATGTATATGTGTGTATGTGTGTGTATATATGTACATATTATACATATAAATTTCACTTTTTAGCTCACTCCCAATGAAAGTAAAATTCCAGCACTACCTGCCTTTCCCCCTTACTAGCTTTTTCTTTATCAGTTTTTCCTTTTATGCCTCATTTGTATGAGATAATTATTCTTTTTTATCTCTCCTTACAAAGTTTTTTTAGAACAATCCATTATACTCAGCTCAACCTACATCTTTCTTTCAAACTACCCAAATAATGTTGACAATCTTTAATACTGTCACTATTTACTATTAGCTAATACTGCTTGTATTTTCACATATATGAAGTAAAGAATTTGACCTTATTGAGTCCTTTGAAAAATGGTCTTTGACATTTATATATTTCTCCTAATTATATCAAATTTTGCCTTAAGTTCTGAAATTCTTTAAGTTCATTAAATTTCCTTTTATTTCCATTCAGGATTAAACTTAACTTTGCTGCATGAGTCACTTTTGGCTTTAACCCCAGCTCTTTGTGTATACAAAATAAAGAATTCCAAGACTTACATTCCTTCAATGTAGTAGCTGCTAGGTCCTGTGTAATCTTTATTGTACTTCCATGATATTTAAATTGTGTGTGTGTGTGAGGAGGGGGTTCCTTGTTTCTAATATTTTCTCCTTAATATGGCAGCTTTGAAACTTGGCTATAATATTCCTTTAAGTTTTTCTCCTGGGATCTTTTTTAGGTAGTAATTTTATTATTTCTACTTTGCTTTGTTTTTTTTTTTAGAACTTCAAGTCAATTTAAAAAATAATTTCTTGTAATATTGTATCAAGATTCTTTTTTATTATAATTTTCAGGTAACCCAATTAATACCATTTCTTTATGATCTCTTTGCCAGATCAATTGTTTTTCTAATGAAATGTTTCATTTTTCTATTTTTTCATTATTTTGATTTTGTTTTATGATTTCTTGATGTATTGGAATGTCACTTGCTTTCCATTTTTCCCAATTCTGTTTTTCAAAAAATTGTTTTAAGTTTTTGATTCTCTGTTTCTAGTTGGTTCACTTTTTTTCTTAATTTTCTTGGATTGCCTTAATTTTCTTTCTAATTTTTCTTTTATCTCTCTCATTTTTACTTTTTTTGATTTTTGTTGAGACAATTAGGGTTAAGTGACTTGCCCAGGGTCACACAGGTATGTATTAGTTCCTTCTCTCTGTGGCCAAAGGCCAGGATGCATCTGGTCAGCAAAGTTAGGCTTGGTGTCTTTCAACAGTGAATGGTCCTAAAGTCTTTTCCTACTCACCTATCAGATCCCCACATTGTATGTGAGATGAAAGTAAGGCTGAAGTTGCCACTCAACTCAGCTGCCCCCTTTCTTGTTTTGTTGATTCTAAAGAGTTGGCCTGGAGGTGTTTGTACTTTACTCAGGCCTAACCTGGGCCCCTGGAGATTGGGGTCTTTCCTGAGGTATTTTTAGATTAGAACAACCAGTTTATCCTAGGTGTATTCCTGTGGCTCCAAGGTGATATTTTGTTGGGGAGGAAATTTGGAGAGCTAAAAGTTTTCTGACTTACTCCATCATCTTCTCAGAATCCTCTTGTTAGTTCTCTTTTCAGAATTTATGTTTTAATATTGTGTATATTTTGTTGCATTTTTATTTATTTTGTTAAATATTTCCCATTTATAATTTATTTGGGCAAGATCAACCTAGTGTTTAACACCTCTGATCTAAAGATACCTTTGGGATAATGCTGTATTGTTCTTTTGGGTAGAAGGTTCCTATCCTATCCATACTCTGCACTTCTGTAAATCTTAACCATCTTTCATGGATAGGATTCAATAAGTATCTCTAACATGGAGGCCTTTCCTGACTGCCATAGCCCAAAATGGTTTATTTTCTTTAGAGTTCTCCAAAAAGATGTCACATTCATCATAGGGGATTAGAATGCTAAAGTAGGAAATCAAAATATAATTGGAATATGCCCTGGAGCACAAAATGAAGCAGGGGAGACACTAACAGAATTTTGTCAAGAAAACTCACTGCTCATAGCAAACAGTCTTTTCAGAAACCCAAAAGACAACTCTACACATGGATATCACCAGATGATTAATATCAAAATCATACTCATTACACACTTTGCAAACCAATTGTATACCATACAGTCAGTTAAAACAAGATCTGGGGTTGATTATGGCTCAGATCATAATATTCTTATTACAAATTTTATATTTAAATAGAAAAATGTAGGGAAAAATCATCGGACTATTATAGGTATAACATATATATATATATATATATATATATATATATAAAACCTAAATAGCATCCCTTGTGAATGTGAAGTGAAGGTGATGAATAGATTTAAGGGATTAGATATGGTAGATAAAAGTGTTTGAAGAATTATGAAAAGAAGTTCAAAATATGGCACAGGAGACAACAACAAAAACCATTTCAAAGAAAAAGAAGAGCAAAAAAGAAAAATGATTGCCTGATGAGGCTTTACAAATAGCTGAGAAAAGAAGGAAAGGGAAAGGAAAAATAGAAACAGGAACTAGAGGCTAAAATATAAATATTTGCTGAATTATGGAGAAAACGAGGTAGTTCCAGATATATATTTACTTCTGTTTCATTGTCTACATTAAAGCCTTTGACTGTGTGTATCACAACAAAATTCGACAAGTCCTCAAAGAAATAGGATACCAGATTATTTTACTTGTCTCCTGAGGAAACTGTAAGCAGGTCAAGATCAAGAAGCAACGGTTAAAACCAAACATGTAACAACTGATTGGTTTAAGATTGAAAAGGGTTCCTTTATACAAGACTATATTTTGTCACCTTATTTATTTAGCGTGTATGCAGAGTACATTATGTGAAATTCTATGCCAGATGAACCAAAATCCAGAATTAAAACTGCCAGGAGAAATATCAACAGTCTCAGATATGTAGCTGACACCACTCTGATGGCAAAAAAAATAAAAATTAAGAAGCCTTTTGATGAAAGTTAAAGGGGAAGCTTGAAGTTTAGCATTAAAAAACACACATCTAAGATCATGGTAACCGTTTCCATCTTTCCTGGCAAATAGAGGGAGAAGAAATGGAAGCAATGTCAGACTTTGAGCTCAAAGATCACTGCAGGCAGCAACTGTAGCTATGAAATTTAAAAATGCTTACTTCATTGAAAGGAAAGCTATGGCAAATCTGAACAGTATATTAAAAAGGAAAGATATTACCTTACTGAAAAAAGTTCATATAGTTATAACTGTGGTTTTTCTAATAGTAATTTGTGGCTGTGAGAGTTGGATCATGAGGAAAACAGAGCAATACACAACTGATTCTCATAGTGTGGTGTTAGAGAAGACTTCTGAGAGTTCTAGGACAGCAAGGAGATCAAATCAGTCAATATTTAAAGAAATTAACTAACTTTTTTGGAAAGACAAACTCTGAAAATCTGAGCTTAGTTTGACCACCTAATGAGAAGATGGGACTCACTGGAAAAGACCTTGATGTCGAGAAAGATTGAAGGAAAAATGAGAATGTGATAGAAAAGAATGAAATGGCCCATAAGCAACAAACATGAGCTTGAACAGACTCTGGGAGATGGAGAATATTAAGGGCCCAGTGTGCTATGTTCCCTTGACTCACAGAGATTCAGGCATAACTGCATCTATTTTTGCTTTTGTTTTGTCTGAGATCATGATTGCTACTTCTGCCTTTTTTTTTTTTTTTTTTTAACTTTAACTGAACCATATTAGGTTCCTGCTCTAGCCCTATGTTTTAACTCTGTGTCTTTCTATTTCAAGTGTGTCTTCTGATTTTTAATCCATTTTGCTATATGCTTTCATTTTATGGGTAAACTCATCCCATTCATCTTCAATTATGATACTGTATATTTTCTATCTATCCCATTTTTTGTTTCTTCCTTGCTCTTTCTTTTTATTCTGTCCCTCCAAAGTCTGTTTTATTTCTAATCACTTTCTCCCTTAATCTGACTTCCTTTTTCCTACTGAGTACAACACATTTCTATAAACAACTGTGTGTGTGTGTGTGTAGATATAAATACACACACATATACATATATGTGTATATACACATGTGTGTATACATATATATGCATGTGTATTCTCTTTAAACCAATTCTACAGTGAGATTCAAACATTGTCCACTACCCCTTATTTTCTCCTTCATTATAAAAATTATTCCATATAAATCTCTTTTATGTGAGAAAATTTCTCCATTCTATGTCTCTCCTTCCCCTTTCTCCCCAGTGCACTCCTCTTTCCCACCCTATTATTGTTTTGGAGATCATTCCAATATAATTGACTCATACCCATGTACTCTTCAAAACAGGACATTCCAGTAAATAGCCTAAATTTATTTTTTAAAGTATTAACTCTTTGCTGTCCAAGGGACTTTTATTGAATCCATTATGATTACTCTTTTGTGTTTACCTTTTTATACTTCTCTTGAGTCTTGTGTTTGAGATGTCAAATTTTCTATTCAATTCCAGTGGTTTTTTAATCAGGAATGCTTTCATTAAATATTTATTTTCCCCCATGAAGGATTAAACTCATTTGGGTAGGTTCTTGATTGTAATACTAGCTCCTTTGCTTTCTACAATATATTCCAAACCCTTCACTCATTGAAAGTGGAAGCTGCTAAATCTTGTGTGATCCCAACATGATTCCATGATTTTAAATTATTTCTTTCTGTCTGCTTGAAGTAGTTTCTCTTTGACCTGGGAGTTCTGGAATTTGGGTATATTGAGAGATGCTTCATTTGGGGATTTCTTTTAAGAGGTTTTGTGTGAATTATTTCAATTTTATTGTATCCTTTGGATCTAAGATATCAAGCAGTTTTTCCTTAATAATTTCTTTAAATATAATGTGTATCCTTTTTTTTAATCAGTATTTTCAGGTAGTTTATTAATTCTTAAATATCTCTCCTTGATCTATTTTCTAGATTAGTTGTTTTTCCAGTGAGATAGTCCACATTTCCTCCCATTTTCCTCATCTTCTAAAGACTTTATTTTAGTAATATCTCATGGAGTCATTGGTTTCCATTAGTTCAATTCTAATTTTTAAGGAATTATTTTTATCAGTGAGATAGTGGGTTAATTCTGCTTTTTAAGGAGTCCTTCTCTTCCATGGATTTTCATATTCATTTACCATTTGGCCAATTCTCTTTGTTAAGGTACTATTTTCTTAATTAATTTTTGTTCCTTCTTTTACCAAAGTGATAGTTATCTTTTCATTAATTTTCTTGCATTATTCTCACTTAACCCCCTATTTTTTCCTCTAGCACTCGACTTTTTAACTTTTCCAAGTATTCTTTTTAGGTTTGGGTCCAATTAATATTTTTATTTTGAGGCTTTCTCTTCGTAGTGGTTTTTTCATACTGTTGTCATCTTCTGAGTTTATGTCTTAGTCTTCGCTGCAACTAGCGTAACTTTTTATGGTCAAATTATTTGCTATTTGCTCTTTTTCCAGACCATTTTTTCCTTTGAACTATGAAGTTGGACTTGTTCAACAAGGGCTAAGAAGCCACTGTCCAAGCTTTAGGCTTTTTCAATGCTGCAGTTTTCAGAGCTAGTTCTAGGAATCTGCAGTTCTTTAGTGCTTTCCAAGGTGATGTGAAGCAAGGAGAGGTATGGTCATTGTGTTATTGTTTGTGCTCTGGTCTTCATCCAGGAAGAGCCATAGTTCCCTGCAGCCATAAGTTCTCTTTGCTTTGGTCCTATGACCAGGATACCCCTGCTCCCTTGTGACCATCGACAAGCATTCCTCTCCACCTTGGAACTGCAAGCCAGAATTTTATATGGGCAATAGGGTTGCCAATAAGAGACAGGTATACACAGTGCCAGCAAAGGGTCTGTGGTCATCTTTTGACCAGTTGTGTGAACCCCTTACCATCTCTGGGCTGAGAGCATCTGAAGCAGCTTATTTCTCGAGGCAGCCACTTCTTGTTCCAACTGCATGTTCAAATTCCAGACAGGCATCCATTCTAGGGCCAGACTTCTCCTGCTGACTTAAGTTTTCTTAAACCTCGAGTTTTTGTTGGCTCTGGCACTCCAAAATTTGATTTGAGGCATAATTTTAAGTTGTTTGGAGGGGAATGTTGGGAGAGTTCAGCTGTGTAGTTAACCCTAAACTGCCATCTTGGTGCCACCCCTTTGACTTTGGATCTTCAAAACCCTCTTCTTCTATAATATAATTTCCTCATGTGTAAAATGAAAGGGGTAGACTACATGAATTCAAAGACCCTGAGCCAAAAAAAAAAAAAAAAAAAAAAAAAAAGGACAAAAATGGTGAATTAGTATCAAGATGGTGAAAAGCACATTCTGAGTCCTTTACCTCTCCTAGGATTTGGATTCAAATCCTACCTCTGCCACTTACTTGTGAGACTTTAAACAAGTCCTTCAATTCACTTTCCTCAATTATAAAATGAAGATGTAGACTAGATGCTCTCTGAAGACCTTTCCAAGTCTAAAACTATGATTCTTAGAGATTTTTTTAAGGCTCTTTCTCCTCCAGATGTCCTTTGTGAAAGAAATCCAATTATGAGAACAATATCCCTTTTCAAATTTCTCATGGTATCAATTTCCTAGTTATTTCTGGATTTTTTTTTTTATCCCTAATAGATTATAAAATCTTTGAAGGCAGGAACTATGTTATAGCTATGTTAAAATTTTTGGATTCCAAGGATTCAACAGAACCCGTGCATATCACAGTAAATTAATTACTAAGTGAACTCAATTAGATATGTCTGTGCCAGAGGCTGGAAGACCCAGGTACTTATTAATCTATGAATTAAGATTGTAAAGAGTTATGAATATCACAGTAAGGCACTGTACCATTACCTTGTTGATAATGAGGTGACATTTCAGTTCTTACAGGGGATTCGTAAATTAGTTTGAAAATTTGGGATTTCTTCATAAAGTGACACAGAGCAGGAAGTCCAGTGGTTTATGTTGAATGGCTCAGATTATTCAACACATATTATGTGTCAAGCAAAGTTACTAGATATGATACTGCTGCTCATACAAATGAAACCATCCTGGTTTACACACAGGGAGCCTATTCTTACTAGATAACAGCACAATTTCTGATGCTTGGGATCTTGGATTTTTGTGGAATCCCCAAAACTGACTTTTTTTGCTATCTTCTCTTCACTCTACCAAAATTTAGATATTTTAACTAAAGGTATGGATGGAGATGGGCCACATGTCACAATACTCTCTCCGTCTTAGGGTGTGAAGAGATGTTCTATTGCCATGGGAACAAGTCCAGCTCACAATTCTGGTTTCTTCCCCTCCCTCCAGGCCAGAGGTATCAACTAAATTCATATTACTCCCCCCCACCCCTCCCCTAATACTTATCTCTTGCTTTTAGATCTCCACAACCCCCAGGGATTGTAGTCCTCCAAACCAGATCCTTTTATCCTTCAGAGATCATCCCTCTACTGCTCCAATTCCCCTAGAAAGAATCTGATTTGGTTGTTTCCACAGCTGGGATTCCTAAGGAATTCACTGTTTCTCTTCTCCTGCTCTCTGGGTTTCTTAGGAAGAAAAATATTGAATACTCAAGAAATGGCAGGGGCAAAAATTAGAGACAGTTTTGGATGCTTTGACTTTGAAGAAATATTATGGCTCTAATCCTCAATTTAAGCTCACAGTCTACCACCCACCCCAGGAAGTCTTAAATGACCACCCCTTTACCTCCTTTTAACAGTACAATGAGAGCAATACAACCCAGTTTCCAATTGGAGCTAGCTTTGTGTTTTATTTTTTTCCACTTTAATTACCCTTCCTGTCTCCCTATGTCTCTTCTCTTCCCCTAAACTGTAAAACCTTCCAAGTACAGAGACAATGCCTTCTTCTGTAACCTCTACAATTCCTAACAGCGTCAGGCATGTAGGAGCCATACTTTACAAATTTGTAGATGTAATTCTTGTTCATTTTAAACACTAGGAAATAAGCCAAGATGAGTAAGTTAAGTGACGAGGGAGAGAGATCCTACAATGGTGGACCCTTACTTTAGAGATGAAAACAACTTGTTCAGGTTCACAGTGTGATGTGGACTGGCCTGAGAGCAGGGCTAAAGGGCTGGATTGAGAACTCAAGAGCTACAACTTACAAATTCTGTGCCTGGGGAGGGGTGATGTGGGATGGAGTAGTGTATGACAATTATCTGTAGTGAGATGAAGGGGTATATACACAAAACCATGCTAGAGTGCTCATTTGGAATGTAGCTTCATGGAAAGAAAGCTCCAAATTTGACTGCCTATATAACCTTATTATAACTAGATTACCTAGCTTCTGTTGTTTCTCAGCTGCCAAAGGACTAAGGTACTAAATTTTGATGCCCCACTTTAACATAGTTACAGTAATTAAGTATATTCAATTCATAGATTAACAAATAGGACACTGGGAGAGGGGGCGGGGGAAGTACATATCTCAGATTCTGGCCAAATTATCTCTTTAATAGTTCAGTGGACTGGATATATGTACACGATCCCCCCCCCCTCCCACCCCACCCCCCCACCCCCCAGCTCTTGTTCCTGGAGGTAGAATTTCTTCAAGGCTCCACTACCCGTCCCTCTTCCTCCTCCCCAACCCAGGATCCACAGATCCTGTGCCATCAAATCAGAGACGTGGCAACTTTTTTTAAAATTAAGACCTTTTTTTTTTAATTAATGTGTGCCTGCGAGTTTGCCTGAGGGGGAAGGGTGGGGAGGGTTGCCCAGGGAGATACTCATTTGAGAGGGGATGGAGGGCAGGAAAGAAACCAAACCACACCAGTATCTTGGAAAAAAAGCAAATTAAAAAAAGATTCTCCGCGCCATTGCAGGGGGTTGGGGGAGGGTAGGGGAAGGTGGGGGAGGAGAGGTTTTGGAGAAAGAAATCAACAAGGGAATTCCCAAAATAACTCAAACTTAAAACACAAATGGAAAAAGGGGAAAAAATAAAACAAAAAACCCCCACGAGAATAACATAAAGTTCACTGCTGCCTCCCAGGTTTGTCCCTTCTCTCCCTCTCCGATGTCTCTCTCCTTCCTGGTGCATTGGTCGTTTGCAACGACAATAGAAAACTCAAACTAAGGTGTTGGTAGGTTTTTCAGGCTGGAATCGCAGGGTATCCCTCCCCTTTCCTGCTTAAAAGCTGGTCCGTGGTTTGCTGGTGGGGTGGGCTCGCCCTGGGCAGCGGCCTCTCTATGCGTGCCCGCTCTCCAGGCTGTTGTCCTTGGCCTGGGACCCGATGTCAGCACTGAGCATAGTCTTGGCCTCTCGACCCTCGGAAGGCCTGGGGTTGCCAGGCCTGCGATGTTGGTAACTGAAGTGGCGGCGGAAACGGCGCTGCGGCGATTGCTGGCTGCGGATCCTCTTGCCCTTGTGGTTCTCCTTCTCGTCCTCGGGGCCCTCGGCACGCAGAGTGGGTCCCCATCGGCCGGCCCCGGCGCCGCGCAGGGGGGGCCTCCCTTCCCGGAAGCCCCCACGCCGGCCCACGCGGCTCTGCTCCCCACTGCCCGCCAGCTCGGTGTCGGCGCCATCCGCCGGCCCTCGTCTCAAGGCCAGAGCCACGTACTGCGACCGACGGGCGAAGTGGAGTGGGTAGGATGGACGGCGGGGGACGCAGCTCTTCCACGTCTCGTGCTCCCCGGCCGGCGGAGCCCCATCGGCCGGCTTCTCGGGGCCTTCGGCTCTGGGGCAGCTGGGGCGGCTCTTGCGGGGGGCCTGCTGTGGTGGACCTCCACTGCTGCGGGGGGGACCCCGGCGGTACTCGCTACGGTCAGCCGCGTACTTGCTCCCTTGCACGGGAGCGCCCCCGGGCCCGGTGACATTGGCCGCCTCCACCCCCTTCTCTCCTTCCACCACGTCGAACTCCACGGGCTCGCCGTCCCCAACGCTCCGGAGGTACTTGCGTGGGTTGTTCTTCTTGATTGCCGTCTGGTGAACGAAGACGTCTTCCTTGGTGTCGTCCCGGTTGATGAAACCATAACCGTTCCTCACATTGAACCATTTCACTGTCCCCCACACTTTGGTCGCCAGCACTTTCTTCTCCCCAGACGGAACCAGGGTGGGAGCAGCCTCGACCCCTTTGCTTTCAGAGCCAACCAGGGGACCCTCGGGTCGAGGTTGGGCCATGGCGGTGGCCACAGCGGGAGAAGTGGCACTCTTCATCTCGGTCTCCCCCAGGGGCGCTGACCTCCGGAGCCCCCAGCCACTCCTGCTCCTTTTCCCACCCCCCACCCGGCCCCCCACCCCAACCGTGGCCCAGTCGTCTGGTGGGGGGGGACGGCCGCTAAGGCCGCGAGGCTTCCCCGGGGTCGTTCTCTCCCACACCCACCACACCTAATCCCCGCTCAGCAACCTGACATCTTCTCTGGAGAGCCAGGAAGGCAAAGAGCTTTTATAGGCGCCACCGGCCAATTAGCAAGATGCTCTCAAGGCTGAGAGTTAGGTGAGTGGGGATTGGCCAGCCCAAAGGTAGGTCACAAAGCTGTGGATCTGTGCCTCTTCGACCCAGGGAAAGGGGGAGGGGAGATAGAATTCCCCTGAGAGGTGGGAGAGAGGTCCTTGGGAGTCCCGTCCCCAGAAGCAACTTGGAATCCTAAAGCTCATCGGTTCCAGTTCTCCTAGGTCCTCTTGAACCTGGCTGTGAATCTTGCCAAGGGTCTTACTTAACCACCGTGTGAAAGGGACACAACAGAACAAGTCTCCCTTACATTTGGGGAGAGGAACCAGAGAAAAGTAGCATGATCAGAGTTGGCCTTTGCTATCCTTAACACTCGCATGGTATGAAGAAATGAGCCGTCTTTTAGAATGGATATGAATCATAGGTACAAATGCATAGCTTGTTACTGAGTATTTTGTTTTTGTTGTGGTTGGGTTGCTTTCTGTCACGTCCAACTCTTTGTGACCCCATTTGGAATTTTCTTGGTAAAAGATATATTGGAATAGTTTGCTGGTTTCTTTACAGATGATTAAACTGAGGCTAACAGGGTTAAATGTTTTGCCCAGGGTCACAGAGCTAGATTTGAATTCATTTCTTTCTGACTCCAGTTTCAATGTTTTGTCCATGGCACTACTTAAGTACCCCTGTCAGCTATTAGGAACAACACCTTATAGGATTCCTTATAGGATTCACAGCTGCAAACACCTTAGAAATAATCTAATTCAATATGACCCTTTTTTGTCCCAGGGCTCTTTTACACTCTTAAGAATTATTGTGGAATACCCTTCCAAAGAGCCTTCCTTTATGCAAGTTATATCTATCCATAATGATCATATTAGAAAATGAAAACATCATAGTATTATTATGAAAATAGTTTTGACCTCATGGACTTTCTGAAAGGGTACCGTTGTTGGATATAAATTTTATTGGATTCAGAGCTGAAAAAAATCTTAGAAATAATCTAATTTGGTGATTCTCAAACTTTTTGAGTCTCAGGATCCCTTTACACTCTTTAAAAATTATTACAAACCATCCCACAAAAGAGCTTTCATTTATGTGGGCTCTGTCTGTCCATACTGATCATATTAGAAAATGAAAACATCTTAGTATTATTATGAAAATAATTTTGACCTCATGGACTTCCTTGAAAGGGTCTCAAGAATCTCCAGATAACACATTGAGAAGCACTGATCTAGTCCCAACATCTTCATTTGATAGAAAAGGAAACTGATGCTGAGCAAAGTTAAATAACTTGTTCATGGTCACACAAGTAGGAAGGAATAGAGGTTGAGACTGAATAATATGGCTTTTCAATTTAATTCACTCTTTTTTTTTCTTCTTGCCACATTTCTACAACTTATCAGTCAACATGCATTAAGTATATGCTGTGTGCCAGGTGCTGTACTAAGTGCTGGGAACACAAAAACAAAATCCCTTTTCCCTCAAGGAGTTTGCATTGTAAGGATATAAATATAGACATGGTATATATCTATATACATATAGTATACATATACATATATAAAGTATATTTATACACACATATATACATACACATATATAATATACATGCATATAGACATAGATGGGTGTATATGTATATATAGGTATATCTCTGTATAGGTTCTTTATCCAAGTCACACCCATTAATACCTAAAGATGTCCCTCAAGATTCAGTCCTGAACCCTCTTCTCCCTCTATTTTACTTGGTGATTTCATCAGCTCCCATAGATTTAAGCACCATCTTTATGGTAATGATTTTCACATCTACCTATCTTTTCCACTGCCCTCCAGTCCCATATCTTCAACTGCCTTTCAAACATTTTGAACTGGATGTCCAGTGGACATCTAAAACTCAACATGTTTAAAATGGAACTAATTATTTTCTCCCCAAACTCTTTCTACTTCTAAACTTTCCTGTTATTATTGAAAGGACCGCCATCCTTCCAGTTCCCTGGGTTGACATCTTTAACTCCTCACTATCTCTTACCCCCATCCTCATATTCAAGCTGTTGCCAAGGCCTATCAGCTACAACTTTGGAGCATCTTTCAGGTATAACCTCTTCTGACATCACCACCAGCATGGTACGAAGTCTCATTACCTAATGTTTGTACTATTGCATAGACAACGGGTAGGTCTGCCTGCCTCAAGTTTCTCCTCACTCCATCTTTCATTAACCCATCAAAATGATTTTTCTAAAACAGAGATCTGAGTTTTAAGGAAATGAGGGATTCCAGGAGGCTTTGTGATGAGGAGGAATATTGTTCCAAGCATGGGAGACAGCCAGTGCAAAGCAGAGACAGGAGACTGAATGTTATCAAGGAAACTATTAATATAGTTGGATCATAGACACCATGGGAAGATGAAACATATAAACAGAATATAAATGGAAATAAAGCAGTGGAAAAGTTGAAATGTGCCAGGTTATGAAAAGTTAAAATGTCAAAGGACTGTGTATTTGATACTAGAATTAATAGGAAGCCACTGAGTGTTTACTGTGCTTTAGGAAAATTCACATCAATGATGAGAATAAGATGGTTTGGAGAAAGAAGACATTTGAGGTAGGGAAGCCAATTAGGAGTTAATTTTAAAAGTCCCAATGAAAGGTGATAAGGGCCTGAATCATAAAGGCATTTATAAAAGAGCTAGCATTAAGTTAGAAGTGACAAGATTTGGCAACTTACTGAACAGTGTAAGCAATAGATAAAGAGAAGAATCCAGGATGCCTGGACATCTTGAAATCTTGAAGAAACTGGGTTTTGTAGCAGAAAAAACTGTAATCTGTTTTGCATACATTGAATATGAGATACCGACAGAATCCTTAGCAAGTCTCAAGGGATATGTCCAAGATCACACTGTGTGTTAATGGCAAAGCTGCAATTTGAACTCAGATCTTCTGATTCCAGTGTCCTTTCCACCTCCCAATGTTGCTTCTTTTAAACAAGGTCAGGGGAAAGGGTCAAAGGAACATAGATATAGAGCAGAACAGAAGCTTAGAGACTCTCCTAGTCCATCCTCATTTTTACAAATAAGAAAATTTAGGTCCTCAAGAAGATACTTTCCTGTGATCATACAGCTAGTAAATTGCAGAAGTAGAACCCAGGTTTTCTGACTATATATGCATTTCCCCCGGTATGCAAGATCTCTCTCTGTCATATGTCTTTATAGTAGAGCCATATTTGTTATGGACTAAGTGGAAGCAGTAAGCACAGGAAGCTTGATGCTCCCTACTCTTTGGTCCTCTTTCCTTCTCTGAGCTTAGATTTGTCTGGTTCCTCTGTTACTTTCTTCCAGCCTGCAGATGGCTCAAATGTTTTCACTTGAATTCTGGTTGGGTGGTTCTCCCTAGGTTTTGAGGTCACTTAGTACATTCTTTTCTCTAGGGTGCTGAAGTTCCCCCCACTTCAAAAGACCCTATTATTTTTTCTTTTTTTAGTTTGATAATAGCATTTTATTTTCAAAATACATGCAAAGACAGTTTTCAACATTCACCCTTGCAAAACCTTGTGTTGCAAAATTTCTCCCTCCTCTAGACAACAAGTAATCCAATATAGGCTAAACATGTGCAATTCTTCTAACATATTTCCACATTTTTCATGATGCACAAGAAAAATCAGACCAAAAAGGAAAAAGAAAAGCAAGCAAACAAAACAATAAAAAGGTGAAAATGCTATGTTGTGATCCACACTCACTCCCCACAGTCCTCTCTCTGGGTGCAGATAGCTCTCTCCACGACAAGTGTATTGGAATTGACCTGAATCACCTCTTTGTTGAAAAAGGTTAATCATCACATAATTTTCTTGTTGCTGTGTACAATGTCCTTTTGGTTCTACTCACTTTACTTAACATCAGTTCATGTAAGTCTTTTCCAGACTTTTCTAAAATCAGCATGCTCATCATATCTTATAGAACAATAATATCCCATTACATTCATATACCATAACTTATTCAGACATTCCCCAACTGATGGGCATCCACTCAGTTTCCAATTCTTTGCTACTATAAAAAGGGCTGCCACAAACATTTTTGCACATTTGGGTCCTTTTAAAGGGAGAGATTTTTTAGAGGGAACTACTCACATTGGATATAGGTTAGAGGGAGAATAACATGCATATAGAGAGAGGAATATATACATATATATAGAATAATAATAATATACATATAGAGAGAATAATTATATACATATACATATATATATATATATACAGAGAGAGAGAGAGAGAGAATAAAGAAGGGGATAAAAATTTTCTAAATTTATAAAGAAAAGAGTCTTAAGAAGAGGTTGGGGTGTATAAAAAGGTGTATAGAATGGGGGAAATGGGATAGGAAGGAAATAATATATATATTTGTAAGACTGTAAAAGATAAGACCCTATTGTTGCTGGGAAGACTGCTGACTAACTCTTTTTCACTTTAGGTCCCTTAGTTTTCATTTTTAGATATTAAACAAGTGATTGCTATTCACTTCTTCCTTACCTCAGTCTTCAGTTGAGAACAGCCCTCTGCTTCCTCTGCCTACATTTGCCAACTACAACTCAAGCTCCTCTCCTAACATCTCCCATTGGGAAATATATGCACACCTCCTTTATAGTTACCTTTGTTTCTCACCATCTCCTGGTTGCTGAGCTAGACCATGCAAATTACACTGATGCTTGAAGAGGCCACAAAAAAGTATACTAGAAACACCATTAGTTTGGAGTTTTAAAGGAAGCTGGGTGATGCGATGTTTTAGTGTGTTGAACTTGGATTCAGGAGGATCTGAGTTCAAATACCATCTTAGACACTTATTACCTGCGTGACTGGGCAAATCACTCAACCTCTCAGACTCAGTTTTTCCAAGTCTTTGAAATGGGGATAATAACATCTACCTTACAAGGTCTTTGTGAGGATCAAATAAGATAATATATGTCCATTGTCTTGCAAATATTAAAATGCCATATAAGTGATAGCTATTATTATTATTAACAAATACCAGTGGTTGGAGGGATACAACTGTTATCATCTGAGAGCATGTCTATCACAAGGATGAGGACTCATAAGGAAAATATGAAGGTAGAAGAAAACTGGGAATTGTCAAATCCCTTGTTTCCCAAGAACTAATTCAGGAATTAGGGCTACTCTGCAGAGTAGAATAAATCCACAAAATCTTAGCCATCAAAAGTCCTCCTTTCTTAAAACTGATCACGCTGCCAAAATGAACCCACCACAACTGCCTCCTCCTTTTTTCCTTCTTGTTCCTCAAACCCAGATCCTGATTCCACTGCCCCACACCTCTAAGGGTCACAGTCCTGAGAACATGAGGTGTCCACGTAGAACGTTCAGAGACAGAAAATAGCATGGGAAGCATTGTCCTGTCTTGTCCTCACTTTATAGACCTGGACTGGGAAGGTCCAGCCCAGGGTCAGCTAGCCAGTGAGACCTAGCTAGTTAGGACTCCGACTACTTCATTTCCTTTTTTCCTTAGGGCAGTAGTGTAAGTTACTGTAAGCGGTACTGGCTGAGTTTGGGAGACAAGGAGTCAGGAATGATTAGGATCTAGACTCTGACGATGCTATTGACGGGCTACGTGGCTATATTTGGCCTCTGTTAGTCTCAGTTTCCTCATCTGAATAATGGCCATCATCATACAAAGTGGACATACCTCATAGGGTTTTTGTTATGAGGTATGCACTTTATGTGCCTTTTAATGCCGTGCAAGTATGAACTATTATTATTACAATGGCTGAAGAATTAACTGGGCAAGCTCAGGGAAGCCCATCCCCTTCCTCCTTTTCCCAGTTGTCTACCAGGGGAAACACTGAGAATGCAAGGGGGTGGGTTATTTTGAGATGAGCTCATGGCCCAGGGAGGATGTCTGGGAGGAGGCCCCTGGTGGAGCTGGGAGGGTGGGGTGCTGTGGGAACTCTCCTTCCAGCCTCCTCCCGCCTGGCCCTGCCCAGTATTTGGCTGGACATAGCTGTGTGGGACTGACAGAATCGTAAAGGGGCCTGTCAGCTCAAAGTTGGAGGGGCGAACTCCACCCAGAGAAAGAGGAAGGAGCAAGGGAGGCCCTGAGGCAGACTGGGAAAGACCAAGTCCCTGGGATGTTTCCCACTGACCCCAAGAAACCTTGGCTTCAGCCAGATCAAGGAGGTAGGAGACCATGTATTCATGATTAGGTGATCCCATTGAAAACTCCTGCTCCTCTTGCTCCCTTTGAGACCATGTATTCGTGATTAGGTGATCCCAATGATAGCTCCTGCTCCTCTTTCTCCCTTTGGGGTACACAGGGCAGAGTATTTCAAAGGCTCCCTCCAAAACAACATCCACTCAATTCAATTCAGGATGGCTTTTGTCCCATTTTGTGTACAAGCTGGTGGTAGGTTCCACAAGAATGAACTCCAATCCCTGCCATGGGGGGACCTCTTGGGCAAGTACGGTAAGGCAAAATTCCATAAGTAACATGACAAATATAAGATGTGTGGTTCAGAAAATGGCTTCTCTGGAAGGCCAGCATTGGGCAAGGTTAGTGAGCGCTGGGATGGTACAGTCACCCACTCACTTATGTGCCAAGCATTGTGCTAAGTGCCAGGGCTACAAAGATAACATCTGTCCTGGAGCAGAATGTAATAATCTAAAAGGGGAGGTAACATGCAAACAAAAATAGGAGATAATAGAGGGAAGACATTAAACTAACAGATCAGTACAGGAAGACTTACTAGAAGAGGTGGGCACAAAATGAGGTCCTGGAGAATCAAGGAGCTTTATATGAGCAAGAAGTGGGGAGGGGGCATTCCAAATAAGAACAAAGAATAGAGGCACTGGGATGAATGCAAGGGAACTGAATTTAGTGTCAGAGAGCCTGAGTCTGAAGTCTAGGAATAGGTGATAGATAAATAGACATGAAGGAAGGAAAGGAGGAAGGAAAGGAGGGAAGGAGGGAGAGAAGGAAAAAAAAAAGAAAATGGATAAAAATTAGATAGTAGGAAAATAGAGATAGAGATAGCTAGGTAGATAAGTAGATAGATATGTAGCATAGAGTATACATTTATAAACCATTTTTATTCTTATGATGATGATGATTATAATTTTTAATATGTGGGGTTTGGACAAGATAATCTCTATTGTCCTTTTAGTTTTAAATCTTCTTGGGAAGGGGATGTTCTATTTCCCAAAGGTAGAACAATCAGAAATCCACACTCCTCCCCTAGAATGACACTAACCAAGCCACCTGGTAGCTCCAAAGCAGAACCACAGGCTGACTCAGTGGGATGAGTGGAAGAACATCTCATGTCTCTCCTAGGCTTTGCAGAACCTGTCTACAATCTTCCTCTCTTTCCTATGTGAACCAGATGTATAGACCAATACCTCAGAGAGGGCTGGGAATAAGCTTCGACTCTGACACCATGTGATTTGGGGTCTTAGTTGTACTCTCTTAATATGAATGGATTGGGTTAGAAGATCTTTTTAAATGGCCATCAATTCTGGCATTCTAGAACTCCATGACTTATCCCTAGGAATCACATAGAAAATTAGCGACCCTGACTTCTTTTCATATACAATGAATCTCTTCTCATTATCTGCTGCATTTCTAGACTTGTATCTAATCACAGAATCTTTGAGTGAGCAGAAACCCTCTAAAGTTATCTGGTCCCAGGCTCATAAATAACCAAAGAAGGAGGAAGCCTTTGTCCAATGTTCTAGACAAGTGGTAGTCTCAACTGCTTGTCCACTATGGGGCAGTTCTTTTTTTTTTTTGTTTGTTTGTTTAAGAAAGATCTTTCTGTTGAGCCACAGTTTGGCTTCCTGTAACCTTCTCTCTTCGGTCCCAATCCTGCCTTCACCATAACAATACAAGTAAAATAATCTCTTTTACAGATGAAGAAAATGTGACTCCAAGAGGTTGAGCAATCTAGCCCAACATTATATATACACAAGTAGCAAGTAGCAGAAACAGTATCTGAAACCAGGTCTCCTATCTCTAGATGTGAAACTCTTTTCATAATACCATGGTCCAGTTTTTTTAGAGAGCAGAAAAATAGAGGCATTGAACTTCTAAGTATGGTGAATTTCATGGGGAAGCAGGATAGTGTTGGGGAGGGGAGAAGTTAATTTTGGTTTAATTTGGCTGTTGTAGTGAGAGCTTTACTAAATACTCTGGAGAGAAACGGGAAGACGGAACAATCTGTCATCTTGGGAAGCCCCAAACCTTACTGGAGAAACAGGGCTCACAGGAAAACACATGAGAAAGATTTTTACGTGTTAGGTTGCATGGTCCAATTGGAAGTACAGTAGGATCTTGGAGAAGAGAGAGATCACTGTGGGATGGGGATATTCTGTAAAGGCTTTCTGGGCAGGAGGAAATGCCTTTGGAATTGGGAGATTTGATTTGGCAATGGGACAGCTGGAGAAATGGGGGTGGGTGGGTCATGGTATCAGGGTTTTATAGAATTTCACAGCCAGAAGAGACCTCAAAGATCATCTAATCCAATTGTCATCATTAATAGCTAATATATACATAACATTAAAAGTTTTCACAGTATTTTACATATATTATCTCATTTAGTTCTCATAATAACCTGGAACAGACTTAAATAGAAATCTTCCTCTCCTTCCTGACAAGTTGACATCCAACCTCTTTTTAAATATCTCCAATAATGAGTAATTCACTACCTTTCTAAGGAGCCCATTCCTGCTTGAGGCAGCTCCAATTGTTAGGTGATTTCTCCTTGGATGGAACCAAGATCTTCCTCTGTGTATTGCTTACCCCCTATTCCCAGATCTGTGTTTTGAGTCCAAGCAAAATGAATCAAACCCTTCTTTTTTCTTGGCCACCCTTTATATATCTGAAAAGTTATCATGCCTCCCTTAAGGTTTTTCTTCTCCAAGCTAAATGTCTCCAGTCTTCAAAATGGTTCTTCTATTACCAAGTGTCTCCTGCTATATTGGTCCCTCCCTTCGACATGCATTGCAGCTTGCTAAAGTTCTCCCTTAAATGTGGCCATGAATTGCAGCACAGTACTCCCTGGGAAGAGGACTCTAATTTAGAAGATTCTGCCTTTTTTTAATGAAACTTTTTTTAATTGAAAATTTTTTGTATCTTTGTTTTTCCATCACCTAAAATGCTCTGTATTGTTCTCCTTTTCCCAGAGAACCAGCACTTGTTTCAAAGAATTTCTTTTAAAAGAAAAAGAGTAAGATGAGAAAATATATATATAGGTAAAACTCATCAATATGTCAAAAAACCCTTGAAAATAATGTTCCACATCCATGGACCTCCAACTTCTGCAATGGAATGGGGAAAGTGAATTCTTATATCTCCTTTTTAGAGCCAAATTTGTTCTCCATCATTTTGCTGCAATCAGATTTGATTCCTCTGTGGTTGTCATTCTTTCCATATGCACTGTTGTATGTCATTGAGTATGGTCTTCTCTTGACTCAGCTTCTTCCACACTGCATCATTTCTCATGAATCACTTCCTGCTTCTCTGTATTCATCATATTCATCATTTCTAACAGCACAGGAATATTTCATTACATTCACGGACTACCATTTGTCCACTCGTTCTCCAATCGATGAGGGTCTACTTTGTTTCCAATCCTTGACTATCATAAAAAGTGCCATTCTAGCTGTTTGGATTTGTATGGAGGCCTTCATTTTGACCTCTTTAGGGTTTGGGTTTAGTAGAGAAATCTCTGCATTAAAGGGAATGAACTTGATTTGTTTAACCAGAATATGTCTCTGGGCTTGCCCAGTTTGGCTGACCTAGTGGCAGTCTTGAAGGGCTTTGGATCATGTCTAAATTGCCTGACATGGAGCCCTACCACTAGTCTCCTTTGACTGGCTGCCTCCATCTGTGAACCTGGAGGCACTTTGCTGCTCTCTTTGCTGTGTCCAGAGGGTGACATCCCAGTTTGTACCCAGTGAGGATACCATGAGCAGACCTTGCCTTTCCTTGCTCCCTCTCTTTCGCCACAGGAACAGGCCTGTGTTGATCGTGATTTTTAGTTTGAGGTGCTGGGAGACCCCGAGCTCCAGCCGGGATTGCTTGCCAGCCAAGTCTCTCAGAAGTCCTGAGAAGCCAAGGTGCCCCGTGGGGAATTTTGGACCTGGAATGGGAACTAGCTAAACTATAAACCTAATCTTTTTCCTCTCCCCAAAGAGTGGGGTGATCCAAAGGAGATGGAGATCAAGCCCCTCTTGTTAGGGGGAATAAACTTGTATATTTGGGATTATACCTTCTGAAGTAACTATTTCTGCATAAAAGCTCATTTGACTTTTAATAGTTAATTGAACTGTGTGCAATGTGTGCAAACTTTCCAAGTGAGGGAACAACAAAAGCGGGGGCTGAAATCATTTGCAGAGACACCCAGAGGTATCTAAATACCTCTCAATACCTGTTAGGGTGCAGAAGAAGCCTAGTGGTCAGGCAGTGAAACCTAATCTGCTTGGCCTTCAGGCAGCGGGGGCCGAGCCTGTGTTACATTTGAATCATTCCAAATTGATTTCCAGGATGATTGTACCGACCCACAGTCCTTCCAACGGTACATTAATGTGTGTCTCTTTTTCTTAATCAGAAGCAGAGGCAGCCTGGTATAATAATGCAGAGAGGAGACTTAGATTCAGAAGATCTGGATTTGAATGCCAGCTTTGCCATCCTGGACAAATAATTCCACTTGCTCAGAGTTTCCTCATCTGTAAAATGGGGACAGCGATCATTGCCCTTGCTACATCAAAGGGTTGTTGGGGAGAAAGCCCTTCACAAACCTCCCTGCACCATAGAAATAGGAGTTATTGTTATGACTATCATTATTATTGTTATCATGATTATTGAGCCCAGGCCCCAGCAACCCTGGCCAGACGCTGCTGGAAGGAGCCCTGTCTTGTTAAACAAGGTGATGACGGCATGTGTGTGTGCTTATGTGTCCCTTCCCCAGCCCCTAGGCCTCTCCCTGGAGCTGGAAGAGCTCAAGATATGTAGAGCACAGCCATAATCACCCAATTATTATTCCATTCCATGGCAACAAGCTGGAAATGCAGTGGGCTGCCCGCGTTTATGTTCCTGAACTCCCAGCCAAGGCAAACTCAGCCTCCCCAGGGGAGAGTCCCCCTCCCCGACCATCCCCACTCTGAGAAACTCAGGCCCATTACCTAATTATGGCCAGAGTCCACCCACCAGCCACTTCTGAGCCGCCCAACTTATCTGGTAGCACCTTCTGAAGGGGCACTTCCCCCCTGGGCCAGGGCTCAGGGGACACCTCCTCTCCCTTTACCCTGTTCCCCAGGTCCCTCAGTGGAATGATTCCACTGAGAGAGGTCACAGGTCAAGTGCCCTGAGCATGGGGAAAGGTTGAACCTGGAAGGGGAAGGAACTGTCGGGAAGATGAGAGGATGGAGTTTGGAGATGGAGGGAGTCAGATATGGGACTGTGAGGATAAAGGGAAGGAGAAAGGGGAGCCTAGAACATTTCCAGATGAACATCTCCCTGGAGACTTGAAAAGTATGATGGAAGTAAGGATGGAGGTGAGACGTGAGCCTCCTACCTCCACCTGTGGGAGAACAGGACCACGGGATGCTTTCACACAGGGAGGTGGTGGTTTTGGAGACACACAACTTGAAGAAATGAACCTTCCTCACTCCGGACCCAGTGCTCTATCTACTTCATTGCCTAGCTGCTCCATCACAGGGTCGTGTAAGCTAAGTGCTAAATAAAGGATGTTATATAGATTTTATGAATGCAGGGGAAAATCTTACTTGGGGCTGATGTGGTCAGTATAAGCTGAAACTGGATGATGAAGGCAGGATAGAATTTGGGAAGGAAGAGAAAAATTCCTTCCTGGAGCGGGAGGCCCAGAATTTGGAGCAATGGGTGATATGTGGGAGGAATTATTTGGGTCCAGCACATAGAGGGATTTGAATTCTGGGCAATGGATTTATTTCTTAGCCACACTGATGACATGGATGATTTTAGAGAAGAGTGCATAAGTCTCCACAGAAATGGCCACTACTCCAGTTGAATCACTCTTTTTACCTCTTGTCTGGATCATTCCAATGCCATGTCCTCATGTGTCTGTCCATCCTGAGTGTCTCCCCTCTCCAATCCGTCCTCCACATAGTTGCCAAAGTAATATTTCACATTTAGTTTAATAAATTCCAATGATTCCCAGTTACCTCCAGTATTAAATACAAAAATATTGTTTGGCATTTAATGGGGATAGTTGATAGGAAAGCTGGACCGGCAGTTCAAAGACCTAAGTTCAAATCCTCAGAAACTTTGCTGTATGACCCTGGACAAGACCCTTAACTTCTGCCTCAGTTTCTTTATCTGCAAGATAGAGAAAATCGAATTTCTCTGCCAGGGTTCTGTGAGGTTCAAGTGGGATAACTGTCAAGTGCTTTGCCAGACTTAAAGTGCTACATAAATCCTAGCTATAACCTTTAAGATCTAGCTATTCTGTCCTTTCTATTCTTCCCTTGGGCTTTTCCATTTCCCATTGTTACTATTCTTTGGGCCTGAAATATTCTTGCTCCTCACCTCTAACTCTTGAGTTCCTAGTTTCCTTCAAAGCTCAGTCCAGATTTGATTCCTCCAAGTCCCTTTTCCTGATGTTCCCCCAGCTACTGGTGACCTCTCCCCTAATTATCTTTTATTTTCTATACATATTTATATGTGTATCAGTGGTCTCCCGGACCATCTCATTTTTGGTCTTCATATCCTTGGTGCTGAGCACAATCCCTGGCAAGGGGTAGACACTTAATAAAATGCTTGTGGGTTTCGGAGAACAGAAAAGCTGTGTGACTTTGGGGAAAGCATTGACCTCTCTGGCCTGTTTCTTCTTTTATAAAATGAGGGAATGGAACTGGATGAGCTAAATTTCATGAACCATTCCAGTGTTTTTATCAAGAAAACTCCAAATGGGGTCACAAAAGCATCTCACACAACCAAAAAAAAAAAAAAACTGAATAAAAAATATGACCCTGTGACCTCTCTGCAGTCGAGATACTCTCTCTGATATATAGACCTGTTCATGTTCCTCTTCTCTCTATAATATTGTCGTATGTCTATTATTTGACTATTGTCCAATCTGAATAGGAAGAAGAGAACTTAGTAAAAAAAATTCTTCTTAGATTAAATCTTACACTTTTCTTTTAATCTTTCTATTGTAGTTTTAAAAGTACATCATTTAAATGTGTAAATATGTTTAGAAGAATTACATGTTTAACCTATACTTGCTGGCTGGGGTTGGAGGGAGGGAGAAAAATTTAGAACACAAGGTTTTGCAAGGGTGAATGTTGGAAATTATCTTTGCATGTATTTTGAAAAATAAAAAGCTATTATTTTTTAAAAGTACATCATCCCTCCTTCCTTCTCATCTTGGAACACACATCCTTTCTACTAGCCCCCTTTCCCTACTGGTGAGTTTCTTCCAAGGTGACCTTCATTTTGGGACTTGGCAAAAATCATCCATGTTTCACTCCCCTCCTGACTGTGCTTCTAATTCTCTTGACTTTATCAATAAACTTCTCAAGGGACCTTTTCAGGCCTTTGCCTTTATGTCTTCAGCTCTCTTATAGGTATCTTTCTCCACTAGAATGTAAGCTTCTTGAGGGCAGGAACAGTTCATCTTTTTGCTCATATTTCTATTCTCAGAAATTAAAACAATGCCTGGCACATAGTGAGAGCTTAATAATGGCATGATACCTGCTTGTTCCCTGCCCTAATTTACAAAGAAGAAAGAAAAGAAAAGAAAGAGAAAGAAAGGAAGAGAAAGAAAGAAGAGAGAAAGGAAGGAAGGAAGGAAAGAAAGAAAGGAAGGAAGGAAAGAAAGGAAGGAAGGAAGAAAGGAAGGAAGGAAGAAAGGAAGGAAGGAAGAAAGGAAGGAAGGAAAGGAGGGAAAGGAAGGAAAGGAGGGAAAGGAAGGAAAAGAAGGAAGGAAGGAGGAAAGTAGAGAAGGAGTGAAGGAAAGGAGGGAAGGAGAGAAAGGAAAGAGGGAGAAGAGAAGGAAGGCGGGAAGGAGAGAAGGAAGGAAGGAGGGAAGGAGATAAGGAAGGAGAGAGGAGGAGAAGGAAGGAAGAGAGAAAGAAGGAGGAAGGGAGAGAGAGAAAAAGAAAGGAAGAGAGAAAAGAAAAGAAAAAGAAGCAAGACAAAAAACATTCATAGTAAAGTGAATCAAATTCCCACTTTACCCATATAAAACTGTATGTTTCATCCTGAATCTTTTATGGTGGTTTTCCTAAATGTCATAAATAATATTATTTGTACTTGTGTTTTATATATCCATTTCTTCCCTCTCATTGAACGTGCACTAACCTAATTCCCTTCATGGGAATGGAAGAAATTGTATTCAATGCTAATCTTCTTGAGCACAGGTGAATAATCCATCATTTATGGTCCTGAAACCCTTGATGATCACAGCCCTTCAAGCACCACCTGATTATTCCAAAGTAGCTCTCCTATTGGATTTGCTGAATCATCCCTACTAAAATCCTTAATCCAAGTGCTTCCATTAGGTTGGACCACAGGGGATAAGGGAGCTGACTACAGAAGGTGCCTGTGAAAATCCCCATGTCACTTAGGATAAAATGGCTAGCATGGGTAAACAGGAGAAACAGTGTTTGTGATAATAAAGTCCAAAAAGTGCCCCTGGGAGGATGAGGGACAAACTAAGACAGGGGTAAACTTTGGCAGGGTGGATTTTTTAAATCTGGGATTTGGAAGGGGCCCTCTGGAGAAGAGCAACAAAAATAGGTTCTGGTAGAAACAACAGTGGTCTTGATGTCTAAGGATGGGGGTTCCCATTCTGGCTCTGATGCTTGCTGGATATATGACTTTAGGTAAGTACTTCCACCCTTCAGAACCTCAGTTTATTTATCTGTGAAATGGAGAAAATATTTGTGCTAATGACATTATTTAGTATTAATAATATATTAAGAATCAACTGAGAGTTCACTGACTCCATGTTAAAAAAAAAAAAAAAAAAAAACCTTGTTCCAATGCCATCTACTCATTTGTGGATGGGTTGCAATAAAGAGTGTGTGGGTAAACTTTGTAGAGGGAAAAGCACATACAACTTTTTAATATTTTTTAAAAAAGTTTTATGTTCCAAATTCAATCCTTCCCTCCTCTCCCCTCTCCCTGACATGGTAAGTAATTCAATATGACATGCATTTGAAATCATGTAAAACATTTCGCCATTGGTCATTGACAACACACTTTTAAATTGAACCTACTATAATTAACATTTTATCC
This sequence comes from Sarcophilus harrisii, assembly GCF_902635505.1. NCBI lineage: Eukaryota > Metazoa > Chordata > Mammalia > Dasyuromorphia > Dasyuridae > Sarcophilus > Sarcophilus harrisii. The sequence goes on from NC_045426.1 coordinate 89,095,366, forward strand.
ATGAATTTTTAAAATATAGACAATCTACAGAGTAATAAATCAAGACCTGACTTTTAAGTATTTGCTAATTTCCAAGGTGCCAGGTGTGAGCTGGCTCCAGCACAGGCTAGGGTTGCAATCTACAGCAGTCGAGGGAATTCCCATACCAAGGAATGTAGAGATTCTTGATGTTATTTAAGTTACTACATATACTTGTAAATGACAAAGTTGTATTTCTTAAGCCTATAATTCATCGGGGTTTATTTTTTTATTTTAATATCTTAAGTCATATCTTCATTCCAGGTTTAATCCTTCACTTTGGTGATTTAAATCAGACTGTCAGTCTTTAGAGACATCATGTACTTCTCTTTCCCCTCACCTGACACAGGACCTGGAGCATGAGAGGAGGGAAATAAATACCTGTGGATGAAATATCAGAAAAGGATGATCAGAAAATAGCAGATAAACCAAAGTAGCAAATAATAGGAAAGTGTTTTCTATTTGGCTTCATTTTGTGTATATCTATGTGGGGTTATTTTTAGTGGCTGGCAGAAGGCATATTTCTCTTTCTTGATGTGATGAACCTTGAACATAAAATCTTCCTCCTTTCCCCCACTAATCAGCCCGAAATATCATCATTCAGTTGTACTGACTTAGGGCTTTCTCAGTCTGTGCATTTTCTGAGGCAGCAGAAGTCCCCTATAACCCAGGACCATCTGGGTTGGAGCAGGAAGGTTTCCTTCAATTATCTTGGGGTTCTTTTCTGGTTATAGAATCCTATTGGTAAAACTAGAAGGGACCAATCTAGTCCAGCCTTCTCCCCTTCCCCTATTTTCCCTTTGAAGAAACCGATATCCATCAAAATTATGCAATTAGCTCAAACTCAATTTGAGCGTTATTAATGTTAGGGGTAACATTTAAACTCGGGCCCTTTCCTTCCCAGAGGCAGGGCCCTTTCCCCGACAACAGACCACCTCCTGAGTTCTGGCGATGATGGTCCTGGTGATGATGCTGACCCTGGTGTTTGTGATAATGATGTTGGGGATGGGGGGTAGTGATAGGGACAGGGGGGATGAAATTCTCCCTACCTACAGAGTGTTCCCAGCCTGACTAACTCCCACAGGGAACAAGGGCAGATACAAACAGGACATGGTAAGTCAAGGAGGAGATAAAAAAGTAATTGAGATAAAATATATTTAGTGTCCGGGCTGCCTTTGGATTCACTCCTTCTACCCCACCAGTCAGTGGTTGGTGGGTGTGATAGTAACACCCTCGAGTTCCTAATCTCAGGTCATTCAAGCACTGGGTCCCCAGTTTCCCACACCTCTCTGGCTCCCTTTCAGCACCAAGCCTGGGGGGAGGAGGGGGAGGCGCTTGTTCCAGGTGATGAAGACTGGAACCTTTCATCATGGCTGAGAACTGAGACAAGTTTGGACACATGGAGCTGGGAGAATCAAACTTCATCAGAGGTACTTCTAGGGGTAATGGGGGATGGGGAATTCAAGAAGAAAGCTGAGATTGTGAGACTCCACTCAGCTCCAGTCCCCCTCCCTTCTCTCCCAACACCTCCTTCCCCCTCCCACCAGGCCAGTTTCACAATAGGGGTCAGCAGAGGAAATGAAACATGCTGAGAAGGAGAGAGAGGATTCTTATAAGATTTGGACCATCGTAAATCAGGGGAATATGACGGAATGATGTTTCCCCTTTTGCTGGTGAGAACATGGTGTGCATATATTTTTGTTGGGTGTCATATATTGGCAAGTGGTCTCTGGATAAATATGTCCCTGAGGAACCTGGGGAAGTGAATAGAGCTTTGCAAAGAGGGCAGACCAATGGCATCTGAAAGCCTGACCCTAGAAATTAAGGATAGGAGCGGAAAGTCACTTGAGTTTTGAACTGAGGTACCAAGAGTAAGGTTTAAGAGGAGGGCACAGAAACAGTTTATTTGTAGCCATGAGAGATTGATTCTGTGCTTCCTAAAGTCTGGATTGTAAAAGATAAGTCAGCCAGTGAAAAAAGTAAACAATTCTAAGTGAGATCAGTCCCTTTCCCATCTGAGTCACCAATAATTCTCTCATCATTGCTACCAACAAAATCCTACCAAATTGCTACCAAAAAAAATCTTTAACCAATTGGCATCTTCTATACCATCACCAATATCAATGTAGCCACTGATATAATCATCGTATTACTGCTGCCATTCTCATGCCAAAATCACCATCCTCCTCACCAGCAAAATCATTGCTATTTCTCACTATGCAAACATTTTCATTATCATCGTTCCCTTTGCAGTCCTCAAGGACTAATCCCACCACAGCTGATCAATACCCTTTCCATTTGTCAGTATCTGGGGCTGTTTAAAGAAAGCAATCCAAAGATATTAAGTTCATGAAACTAGCCAGAGGATGATGAAGGCAGAAGAGGTCATGAGTCAACAAACTCACAAGATAGAGGACACGATCACTTATTCTCTTTGGCTTTGTGGCGAAGCACAGATTTAAAATATATTTACCTGCATAGCTTTTGTGAGCTTTTCACAAAGCCTTTACTCAATTGATAATCAAATAAGGTTTATTTGGTAACAACTGAGTGCAGGTTACACAAGGGAGTGTAGGATACTATAGGGTATAAAAAGAAATATATTGTAAAGGGCCTTTATCCAGATGGAACTGCCAATCTATTTCAGGAAATATGGCATAAGGTTAATGGAGAGTTAAATAGCAATATCAAAGTTAAATAATAAATGAGAAACAATATGAAAATTCAATTTAATTTTCTTTGTATTTTCTCTACCAAAGACACAATGGTCTTTGAATTTAGACAATAAAAAGGGTTGGTAGGATTTGAAATCTAAGATATATAGGAAGATTATAAACGGATAGAAATTTGTAATAAACCTCCACTTGATGCAGAAATAAGCACATTACTGGAGTAGGTGGTCAAGGCAACAGTAAGGTCTGTGGAGGCAAAGTCTAAGGGCTATCCTAGAGACTCTAGAGACAAGTTACAAGTATCAAGGAGCTCATTTTGTTTCTGATGTGCCTGTTGCATTCCCTGATAGCCCTCTCCTTTTTAATAGCAAAGTGCTATGACTCTGGTGTTCTATTGTCCCAGTTCTATACAAGAGCAAGCAGTCAAGTCAATTTATGAGGTTGTGTTTCCTAAAGGGCATGAGGTCTCTTTGGGCCAGGGGGCTGCATAAATATTATCCCCTGTGGGAGGTTCAGTGGCTTTCCACCTCAAAGGCAGCTTTGATTAACCTTTGGCACTGGGCACTGGGGAAGTTTCAATCACAGTTTATAGTGCGGCATCCTCCTTCTGCAGCTCTTATTTTCCCAATTGGCTTTAGCCTGGGCTAAAAAGACCTACAGTGTTATTACTGTTCAAGAATGCTCATAAATTAATAACTGAAAAGTCATCTTCATGGAAAAAGGAAAGGACAAACACGCCCCTCCAAACATATCCTTAGGGTCAAGAGCTAAAGGACCTTGGAACATAGAATGTCAGAGTTAGAAGGGACTCTGGGATACAGAATATGGATTGTTACAGAGAACTCTTGGGATATTGAATGTCAGAGCTAGGAGGGATCTTGGGAAATATGACTGAGAGATACACAGAACTTAGGATCTGAGGAATAGAACGTGAAATGTTACATCCAAAGGAGACCTTAAATCAAAGAATTAAAGGGCCTTAATGTGTAGAATGGTTTGCTTTGCTGCTTTTACTGCTCATTTATATTGAATGAATGAATGAAAAAAAGCATCTTATTCAGGGATTACTAAGTTCAAAGCATTTTGCTAAGCTCTGGGGATACCAAGAAAAAAGTAAAATAATCTTTGATCTTAAGACACTCACATTCTAAAGAGGGAGATAAGATATGTGGGAAATGTCCCCTGCAAGTTAGATGGAAGTATCTCATAGTTCATTGTGTGTAGCGACAATGCAGATAGTAATGCTTCTTAATGTTATTTCCATTAATAAAAATAGATAAGTTTTTGAAGTGGAATCATTTGATGGTACCAAGAACTTTCTTTTCTGAGTCTTTAATAGATATGACTATAATACCTGCAGGAGCAGTTGCCAGGCTGCACCTCCATGGAGATTGCTTCCCAGGATGGTGCTCTAAGTGTTTTGCTAGAAACCTTGCAATTCTGGAGGGTCTTGGGTTTGGGGTCCTGGGATGTGTGGCACCTGGGAAGGTCATCAAGGTGGTGATGTAGTTTTATTTGCCTGGCATTTATTGCCTCCTGTCTCTCCCTCAAGGTGCCTTGCTGATTCAGCTGGGCTGATTTTCCTGCCCTGTGCGTGGTTAGAAGTAGGTGGGTATGGCTGATATTTTCTCCACAGGAGTTTCTTCCCTGGATGGGGGGAAGCTGGGGAAGCTGACACTCCCATCCAAAATACCCCCCAAACAAAAAACTCTGGCTTTTTTCATTCAAATTATTATTCAGTTTTCCATTTATACTGTACTTGTGCAATTGATTCTTTGGTCCCAAATAAGAGTCTTTATATTTACTCTCCCATAAATGTCATTTGATTCAGTCTCTTACTGATCAATATATTATTGGATCCTGAGCTCTAATATATTAATTGTATCTCTTCCAAATTTAAACAGACATTTTCTTATAAATTTCATCCAAATTATTTATAAATATATTAATCAGAACAAAGCCAAAGGCAAGACACTGGAGCAAACTACTAGACACTTTCTTTTGAACTAATTCAGCAAATAAATTTCCATCTCTTCTGAATAACTTTCTCTGATTCCCTCTACCTCCTAGATGTTTAATGTTCTCCTGAAATATTTCTATATCTTTTTCTCTGATCTTCTGTGTCCTTCTTCATTCCTTAGATTGTGCAGCACTTGGGTAGCCACTCCTTCACACCTGAGTCTTCCCCATAAAAAGCTATCTCAGGTACTATGTAGTACTCCATGGGTCTGTATCTACTCAGAACCATAGCTAATAAGTCCCCACCAATGTTATTATGTTAAGTAGTAATTAGTAGAACACGAGAAATTTAAATTAAAAATATTTGATGATATATCAGAATAAGAAAAGCAACTTTTCTCCCACAAACACTGGACACAGATAATAAATACACATGTGGGGGAGAAATGTGCCTAGGGTATCCTCCAAGACCAACTCACCCTCCCTATGCTGTAGGGAGAATGATATTTTCTGCTGTTGCCCTTACATGATGGGCCATCTCTGGCTATTTTGACTATTGCTCAAATAGATGGGGGCAGAACTCTCTGACTACAGCCTGAGTCCTTAACTGAGCTGTTACTCTTCCACTTCAGAGATGAAGTGAGTTCTACTTTCCCTCTTTTTGTATGGACAACAGATCCTTAAATCTCAGTTCTTTTAATAAGGGAGGAAGATCCTTAACACACTCATTGTCAAATTAGCAAAATAACTATTAGGTGCTTTTTCTTCAAAAGGAAAGGAATATTTCCATTTCCAGAGTCCTGGCCTTAAGCCACTCTTCTCTCCAAAAGAAATTTTTCCTTGAAAATTCAACCACTTTTGGAACACAAAAATGGAATAGAACCCTCAGGCATTTATTTTGTCTTTACACCTCCTGACTTGAGCTTAAAACCAGCATCATCTCTGTACCAAGTCTGGGGCTTACTTAGATTTAGAAAGTCTCTTAATTTCAGTCAGCTTCTGCTTGTCAGTCTGTATCCCTTCAAAATAAATTTTAAAACAACTCTCATAACAAACTATCAAGAGCTGTCTGGGCTTGAGGCTCTCAAGTGTCTTTATGCTGCCTCCCTTCTTCAGCTTTTAGCTCCCCTGTGTAAAGGAAGGGGAAAGACAAAAAATAATATGTCAGGTGGAATTCTACCTCAATCCTTTGTGCCAAATTCTTGCCTTTTTATGTAGATAGATAAATATACACATATCTAGACACATATATGATGCATAATACATAAGTAAATATTAATATGTATATACAAAAATAACATTTTTACACAAACAGTTATGATTACCAATATTTTTGAGCTGCCCTACACAATATTTTTATTGAAGATCATAGATTAAGACTTGGAAGGGACTTTACAGGTCCCTGAAGAGAAATGAAAGCCTCAAGGTTAAATAACAAAGTTACACAGATGCTAATAACAGCAGTAACAATAGATAGTATTTGATACTTTTAAGATTTATGAAGTACTTTGTAAATATCTCATTTGATCTTCACAATAATTCTCGGAGATAAGGGTTAATATTATTTCCATTTTACATTTGAGGAAACTGAGGCAGGCAGTGACTTGACCAGGACAAACACAGCTAGTAAGTGTGTGAGGCTGGATTTCAACTCCTACCTTCCTTACTCCAGGGCCACAGCTGCCTACATTCCTAGTAACAGAGGTGAGATTTGAACTCAGTCCTTAGGACTTGGCAGCCAATACTAGCTCAGAGAACTAGTTCTTTACATACCATTACAGAATATGGAGTCACACTATGAGCAGTATGGGTGAAGATCCTTGGAAAGGGAAATGAGTTTGCAGAAAGCATTTAGAAAAACATGGGAAGACATCTGTGAACTGATGAGAAATAAGCAGAAGCAGACCTCTATGACTACAGCAAAGGAAATGAAAATAACACTCAAAGGAAGCCAGATTTGGAGTAATTGAATAACGAGTAATAGTCCCAGAGAACAGATGGAACATTCCTCCCTGGTCTCAGCGGAGGGGAGGGGGTACTCCCAGGAGAGCCGGTTGTATACATGATCAGGAATAGGACGTTTTGCTTGCATGTTTTTCTCCCTTTATTGCACAGGAGGATTAAATTATTCTTTTGATTGGGGAGCAAAGAATAAAGAGAGCTGGTATTTCCAGAAATGTTCACATTGCATGAATGAGGGGTATCAATTTAATTTAATTTTAAAAGAATCAGTGGTAAAGGTACTGAGATGGGGGAGGGGAGAAGCAGGTATCTGCCCCCTCCTCCACTTGTCCAGGGGGACAAAGGTGCTCCGATGTACCACAGACCCCCCTGCCCAGCGATCCCGTTGGCACCCAGGTTCAACAGATGGACCCAGACACTATCCCGCGGCTGAAATCAACCTTGCTCCTTTCTGCTCTGCCCCTGAGGCTCCCTACCCACAGCATCCTTGCCTGGGCTCAAACAGCTGCTTCCAGGCCGCTGAAATAATATGTTTTTTCACCTGCAGGAGTAAAGCAGTCAAGGGGGACAGCATTACAGGGCGGATCTGGTTAAGGTCATAAAAATGTTGCAGTAACCTATATATTATTTTTATGCTGATGCTTAACACAGCATATTTTATAACTGTGCAGAAGTCCCGTAAATCAGAACCCCCAAATGTTGACTCGCACACGCAGGGGGCTTAGAGAAGGGGGGGATTGCTGCTTCTGGCTATCCCACACAGGGACCCACAAATGCACACACACACACACACACACACACATACACACACACTTTGGGCCCAAAACCCCTGGAGGCAAGGGGAAGGCAGGAAAAGGAAGCTCCCAGACATCCTGGGGACCGGCCATCCTCGTGGGGGGTCTCCCAGATATTTTGATGGATGAGTTGTCAGGAGAGAGAGCAAAGGCTTCCTCTCCCTCCCCATTCCCTTCCCCCCAACTATGGCAGAGGAGAGTGAAGAGCGAGCCAGGATTTGGCTGTAGCCACCAAGGTCCTCTCCAGCCACCACTGCCGTCTCTCTGCAGACAGTGTGTGGTCAGGTAGGTCATTTGGGAACAACATTCCCTGGTCTGGGGACTGCAGATCCCTTTGATGGGGGCAAGACTGGTTGTCACCCACAGAAGGGATGTCTGGTGGGATTTTCCATTGGTTGATGTTGAAAGGTCAAGTGGGGAAGGTGGGGAAGAACGGTGGCGGGGGGGAGTTTGGACAGCTCTTTCTTTTCCATTCTCTTTTTCCACTGTGGAATTGGGAGTTGTGGCCAGTGTTGGGAAGTTAGACATTCAAACTAGACCAGGCATCCTTGGAAAGACAGAGGGAGGCGGTCCATGGATCCAACATTGTCACAGACTCCTAGAATCTGAGGGCTGGACGAGCCTTGGGACATTCAGTCCAAAGCTTTCTTCATTAACAGATCCTCTCCATAACATCCCTGGCAAGTAGTCATCCTGCCTCTGCCTGAAGACCTCCAGCGATGAAGAGTTCACAATTTACCAAGGGTGGCCCTTTCTATTTCTGGGTGGCTTTAATTGTTAGGAAGTTGTCTCCCCACCTCCTGCCTTTTGGTCCTTTACCCCTCAATACCCTCATAGATCAATGATCTCACTGATATGGGAACGCCCTGTAACAGTGCCAGTTGTGACCCATTCATACCTTCTCATCTTGGGTGACTGAGCAGAAATCTAGATTTCTTCATCTTCCTATGGATCTCTGCTAATTAATGCCCACTGGACCTAAGCTGAGCACATCTGATCTTTCACATGACTGAATATCAAGAACTGGAAGCCACTGATCATATCCCCTTAACCCTAATCTTCTCTTCTCCAAGCTAAACATCCCAGATCTTTTCAATCTTCCACAACTCAGAATGGCATCCAATCCCATTCACATTAGTCTCCCTCATCTTTGTCAATGTCCTTCAAGTGCAGCACTGCATATGAAGTTAAGGTCCATAGATAAGGGTCAAGCAGGATAGAAAACAGTGGGATTTTCAGTTCCTTCCTGCTTCAGTAATGCAGCCTAAAGTCACATCCCCTCTATGGACCTCTGATGTCATAATATTGACTTACATTGAATTTGCAGTCCCCTGAAAGCCCAGACTTTTTCCAATAAACTGTTTTCTATGATACCCACAAATATCTCCTATCCTTGTTCCTTTGGTTGATAGCATGAGACAGCAGATTTGGGTCTGAATCCTAGATATCTGTTTGACATTGGGCAAGTCACTTGACCTTGCCAGATCTCAGTTTCCTTACCTGTTTAATAAGCAGATGGGACTAGATGATTTCTAAGGCTCTATCCAAACTGAATTCTATGAATCTTTGTCTTTTTTATTCTGTTCTTATATTTGAGAAACTTACAAGGAAATCAGATGTATAAACATGTCATGATTTCAAAACACTTACAAAAGAAAAATATTTTTTAAATGGCTGGTTCAAATTGAATCCACCCATGCTGAGGATGCTGGAAAAAGAGCAATTGATTAATCAATGCAATGACCAATCATTGATGTCAGAAAGCCAGTGATAAAAGCATGTTACCTTTTCCTGATAGAAAGGTAATGATTCATGATGAAGAAATTTTTACATATGTACACTTCCACACACAAACACACACACACACACATATATATATATATATGTATATATATATATATATATATATATATACATATATATATACACACACAATTATCTTAGAACATGACAAAGAGGAAATTTTTTTGGCTTGACTAAGCATATTGGTTATAAAGGTTTGGTTCTTAAACTTACTTTTCTTATACTTACTTTTGATTTATACTTTTTCTTTTACTTACTATATACTTTGTGGTTTTTGTTTTTGTGGGGGAAAAATGAAGGTAAAAAATGCTTGAAATCCTTTTTAATTCTTTTTAAAAGAATTTTTTAAGTAATCAGCAAGAAGTAGGTTCATAAATGGAAGACTTCCTGGAAGAAGTGACTTTTGGGAAACATTTTATTTCTCTCTTTTCCCCAGTTAACTTAGAAATGAGCTTTTGGAAAGCAATCTAGTTGGGTAGATAACACAATCTATTTTATCTAGGTAATACAGAGAACAAAAGGTCTTTGTCCTGGATCTCAGCATTGTATAATTCTATAGATGCAGCCTAAGACTGTGGGAATTTTCTGAGAAGCCCCATCACGCTTCTGGCTCATGCAGAGGTTTTGGTTCTTGAGAACCTGGCTGGAAAATTCAGGCCAGCCAGAGAGGGGCAGGTGGTGGGATTAGCCAAGGGCTGGCTGGGTATATATCAGGACAGGTGCTGGCTTAGAATGGGATGTCAGACAGGATGTGGGTTGAGGTTGGCAGTTGCTCTCAGGAGTCATGGAAGACCAGGGGAAAAGTTGAAGGCAGCAAGGTGTGAGAGAATGAACTCTGGATCTGGAGTCAACAGATCTGAGTTTGAGCCCAGGTCCAGCTGCTTATTATTCAAGGCACTTAGAGTCTAATGGGGGAGGATGCAAGCAACTATATACAAACAAAATATAGACAAGACAATTTGGGGATAAGCAACAAAAGGAAGGCACTTGTATTAAGGGATATCAATAAAGACTTCTTGTAGGAGGTGAAATTTTAGCTGAAACCTGGGAAATCTGAAGACCAAGACTGAGGGAGAAAGAATTCCAGGCATCAGACTTGGGAGACAGAGTGTCTTGTGTGAGTAAAGTAAGAAGGGGTCAGGTTACAAAGAGCTTTAAGAGCCAAAAAAGAGAGTTTTTTATTTGATCCCGGAGGTGGTAGGGAGCCACTGGTATTTACTGAATGGGTACAAGAATAATCAGGAAATTTGGAAAGGGAAAGGGTTTTTTTTTTGAGGGGAAGATGAATTTTAGACACATTAAATATAAAATTTTGAGATGTCCAATAGGCAGATGGATATAAGGAAATTTATGAGGAGTTTGGAGAGTGCTTAGGGTAGATCAGTACAGAGATAATTGAGTAGATGGGAGCTGGTGAGATCCCCAAGTGAAACAGTATAGAGGGAAAATGAAAGTGGGGCCAGGATAAATCCCTGGGGTACACTCATTATTAATATAAGTGTGACCTGAATGAAAATCCAGCAGAAAGGAGCGAAGAACCAGAAGACAGCAATATCATGGAAGTTTAAAGAGAGGAGAGTAACAAATTAGATTGACAGTGAAGAATGAGGATTAGAAAAAGACTATTCAATTCGGCAATTAAGGAATCACTGGATGGGACAGCTAAGTAATGCAGTGGATAGAACACCTAACCTGGACACAGGAGAAAGAGTTCAAATACAGCCTTAGATATTTACTAGTTGTATGACCCTGGGCAAATTACTTAACCCCAATTGCCTCACATGCCCCAAAAAGAGAGATCATTGGTCACTTTGGAGAGGGCAAGTTTGGTGGAATGATGAGGTCAAAAGCTAGTCTATAGATAGATAAGAAGAGAGTGAGGGGAAAGGTAGATGGCCTTCCCAACAAGTTTAGCCATAGAAAGGGAGAAGAAATATGGGAGGATAGCTAATGGGGGTGACCAAGTGAGAAGTGTAGTTTGAGGGAAGGAGGGATGAGGCCTGTTTGTAGGCAGGAGAGTGGCAACCAGGGGACAGAGACAGACAGAAGAGGTGAGAGAGGAGGTGTGATGGAGGGAGCAAACCTGCTGGAAAAGACAGAATGAAATGGGATCACTTTTGCACAAAGAAGGATTAGTCTTGGCAAGGAAAAGGGCCATGACTTCATGTGAAATAGGGGTGAAGGAGGAGATGGAGCAGAAGGCATCTGAGTGATGTGGGATGAGAAAGGAGGGAGCTTTTGGGGAATGGCCTCAGTTTTTCCTGTGAAATACAAAATCAAGTTAAAGGACTACAGGGATGTAAATTATCAGTAATATTACTATAATATCACATATATCTAGAAATGTCACTGGATCCAGTAATTTTTCCTCCTTGCTTCCATTTTCTCATCATCCAAAAAGCAGGAATAATAATCCTTGTATTACTACTGTCTCAGAGAGCCACAGAAATAGCATTGTGGGGATTGGAGAACCATTTGGGGCTGGGGGGGGGGGGAAGGATGGAGAGAGGGAAAAAAGAAGAAAGAGGAGGAAAAAGAGGAAATAGAGGGAAAAGAAGGAAGAAAAAAAGAAAAAAGAGAGGAAAGGAGAAAGGGAAGAAAAAAAGAAAAAGGAAAGAAAAAAAAGAGAAAAAAAGTATTTTTCAAGGCTTGTTTTGTACCTGTTATTGTATATATGTATTTTGTTATTGGATGAAATACAACAATGTCTCTGCTTTTAATAGGGGAACACAACTCATGTGCAGGAGGGTTTATCTACAGGGCACGTGGCAAGACCTAGAGGTGATTCAAGTTTAGTGTTAGAGAAAATGGCAAAGCCCAGCAGGTAAAAGAACGAGAGTACAGCAAAAATGCAGATGGCAAGACCCAGGTTTCCTGAGGGTGACACAATATCAAAGACTGACTTCAGTGAGAATCCATCTGAGGCAACATTCAGATACAAATCAGGACAGAAGCAGGGGGCCATAGTGCCCCGGGACTTTCTATGGGATTACTTCAGCTGTGAAGTCGTTCTAAAAAGGATGGCATGGATCCTATGGTCTGTTTTCTGTTGACCCATTTACAACAAGTGCCAATATGGGGTGAGCAAGAACCAGAGCTATAAAATCAGATTCTAAATATAGCAAATCTGAATTGCAGGCAGCTGAACTCACCTCTAGAGTTCTGTTTCCTGAGGAAAAAAATGTGTCTAGGGGAGAAATGGGGACTGGATTTGTGGCAACCTAATACCTGCTGTGGCAGCATTTGGACATTTATATGTGACATTTTTAGAATATATGTGACATTATACTACACAATTAACTGTCCCCTTTAATGCTGTTTCACCTACGAGAGATGAGAGGTGCTATATAGTGTGCAAAATACTGGATCTGGTGTCAGGAACACAAATTCAAATCCTGCTTCAGACTATTGTTAGCTGGGTATTCCTAGGCCAGTCACAATCTATTTAAGCCTCAGTTTTCTCCTCTATAAAATAGGGATAATGATAGAATCTTCCTCCCATGGATGTTTAGAGGATCAAATGAATGAATATTTGTTTTTTCACTATTATTATAACTTTTTATTTACAAGATATACGCATGGGTAATTTTTCAGCATTGACAATTGCAAAATCTTTTGTTCCAATTTTTCTCTTTCCCCCCACCCCCTCCCCCAGATGGCAGGTTGACCAATACATGTTAAATATGTTAAAGTATAAGTTAAATACAATATAAGTATACATGTCCTAACAGTTATTTTGCTGTACAAAAAGAGTCGGACTTTGAAATAGTGTACAGTTAGCCTGTGAAGGAAATCAAAAATGCAGGCAGACAAAGATAGAGGGATTGGGAATTCTATGGAGTGGTTCATACTGATTTCCCAGAGTTCTTTCCCTGAGTGTAGCTGGTTCAATTCATTACTGCTCCATTGGAATTGATTTGGTTCATCTCATTGCTGAGGATGGCCAGGTCCATCAGAATTGATCATCATATAGTATTGTTATTGAAGTATATAATGATCTCCTGGCCCTGCTCATTTCACTCAGCATCAGTTCATGTAAGTCTCTCCAGGCCTTTCTGAAATCATCTTGTGGGTCATTTCTTACCAAACAATAATATTCCATAATATTCATATACCACAATTTATTCAGCCATCCTCCAGTTGATGGGCATCCATTCAATTTCTAGTTTCTAGCCACTACAAAGAGGGCTGCCACAAACATTCTTGCACATACAGGCCCCTTTCCCTTCTTTAAGATCTCTTTGGGATATAAGCCCAGGAGTAACACTGCTGGATCAAACAGTATGCACAGTTTGATAGCTTTTTGAGCATAGGTCCAAATCACTCTCCAGAATGGCTGGATGTATTCACAATTCCACCAACAATATATCAGTGTCCCAGTTTTCCCACATCCCCTCCAGCAATGAATGAATATTTGTAAAGTGCTTTGCAAACCTTAGAGAGATACTAATTATACTATTTTTATTATACTTTTTGATGATTATTAATATAAGTAATAACATAATATTTATAATTTATTTATTATTATTCTTATTTCTGTTCTATTTTAGCAAAACCATTATATTAGGTGGAGGGATGGTCTATATTTTTTTTTCTACAGACATTTTCTCTTAATAAATAGGAAGAGTCAAAGTTATATTCTCAGGAAAAAGGCAAATTCTTAGTCTAGCAGTCAGTTTTTCCTTCTGTCTTTCTGTCCGTTATTCTGCCTGCTTGCATATTTATCTTTTTACGTATCTATCCATCTGGGTATTTCTAGCTCATCCAGGCTAGTACTCCAGGAGCTATTATGGATCTAGTCACAAAAGCTCTGACTTGCTCCATTTCTGACCTGGTCCTGTTTGCCCCTCCCTAGGCAACTTGGTCCTCTTACTCCTCCACAGTCTTCTACCTGTTGATAGCAACCTTGATGTGGATGCTCAATGGGCTCAGCCTCTTGCAGCTCAGAACTCTTAATCTCAGTGATTTAGCCACCAGTCTTAGCCTCCACCTAGCTGGGATCACAACTGGGACTACTGTGTCTGGCAGGGTCAGTTTTCTCAGACATCTTAACAGCCTTCACAGTCTAATTAGTTCAGGTCAGTCTTTGAGTTCCCTTCTGCCATTCAAAAATAGATACATGCTAAATCTAAATCAAAATCTCTAAAGGTTTCCACTCTTTCACAAGCACAGACTGTGGTATCCTTGTGCTAGGAGTTAAGACTTACATCCAAAGGCAAACAAAACTCCTTGGAGAAAAATATGCAAGACAATGTAAGGGTTCTGTGGAATGCAAGACCCAGCACTAATACTCTACTTGAAGAATTACAGTTTTCACACACATCAGAGGAGTTCCTGACACAGACAAGCCAACTATTTCCCCTAGGACAGTAACCCCCAGCTTCTTTATTGAAATCTGAGAACCCTTTTCTGGTAATTGGTTCATAGAATCCTGGAATCCAAGTTGGAGAGGACCTCACACTTTGTCTCGACCAATCCATACCTAAGCAGAAATTCCCTTTAAAACAATCCGACATGGTAGCAAAGAATTGGAAAATGAAGGGATGTCCATCAACTGGAAAATGGTTGAATAAGTTGTGGTATTTGGTTGTTATAGAATATTATTGTCCTGTAAGAAATGATGAGCTGCAGGGCTTCTATGATGATGAAATGATTTGAAAAATGCAATATGCTTTACAAACTTTAAAATGCTGTAAAATCCTAGCTATTTTATTATCAAATACTTCCCAGATACTATGCTACCCTCCCAGAAAGAGCTTTATTTACCTATTTATATTTTATATATAATTAGACACATACATATATCACAAATATATAATAGAATATTATAATAAAATGATGTCACATGATATCATGTTATAATGGTTTATAATACCATTTGCACTGATATTTTGTGATATAATTCTATAAATTATAATATATTTTATTTTGATTAATAACATGTGATATGGCATATGATGTTATACTAAAATATGATTGATATTATGTAGTAATATAAGATGGTGTTATTAGTTTCATGGTATAAGTTATGATATGATATAATGTAAGGTTATAGAATTAATTATAAAAATGTAATTTTTATTATATTATATATTATTAAACTATTATGTTATGTTGCATTATATTATATTAATGTTATGTTATCATATGTTATGTGTTATTTTATGTCTTTAATATGGTCTATATCATAAACTTATATAAATATATTATAAAATATATATTTTTAAAAAAAGATGAGAAGACTGATTTCAGAAAAACCTGGAAAGACTTACATGAACTGGTGCTGAGTGAAGTGAGAAGAACTAGGATAACATTGTATACAAAAACAGCAACATTGTGCAATGATCAGCTATGAAAAAATTAGCTTTTCTCAGCAATACAGTGATCCAAGACAATTTTCAGTAGACATGGGATGAAAAATACCATCCAGGGAACGAACTATGGAGACTGAATGCAGATTGAAGCATTCTATTTACACCTTTTTTGTTTCTTTTTTCTCACTATTTTTCCCTTTTAGTCTGATTTTTCTTTCACAACAAGAATAAGGTGGAAATATGTTTTAAATTATTGTACATGTATAACTTATATCAAATTGCTTGCTATCTTGGGAAGGGAGGAGGGAAGGAAGAGAGGGAGAAAAAATTGGAGCTCAAAATCTTACAAAGATGAATGTCAAAAACTAAATACCATGAAGTAAAAAATAAATAAATAAAATGTTAAAAACATGT
This sequence comes from Sarcophilus harrisii, assembly GCF_902635505.1. Lineage (NCBI taxonomy): Eukaryota > Metazoa > Chordata > Mammalia > Dasyuromorphia > Dasyuridae > Sarcophilus > Sarcophilus harrisii. Next base: position 89,111,302 of record NC_045426.1, read on the forward strand.
TAAAAATATTTTTAAAATGTTAAAAAAAAACAGCCTGACAATTGTATCTGACTTGTATCTGAATGTTTCTCATGACTATATGATTTTAAAAGTCCTTTCTAGCTCTATGAACTAATAGGTAGTAGAGAGAAGTCAACGATGAGAAGGAACTTCCTTGTTAGAGGAATAGCTTCTGAATTCCTCTGACCACAAATGGTTAGTGATAGGCCAGCCTATCACTTCTGGTGAGATTTAGGAATATACTGGCACAATTATGGCACATGTGCAGGACTGGACCAGTTCCTTCACAAACCAATCATCTATTACTTGGGGTAACAACCCTGGAGTTTTCTCCTACTTACTCACTGTAAGAATTTGAATTAATTACTTCTCTTTTTTGTGCATGATCTAGGACCTTACAGCCAATTTAGAATTTAGGAAACTTTCACGAATCATAACTGAGTCAAAAACAAGGAAAACAATAGACTTTCATTACAGATATATTTTTTACAGCGGTAACATAAAGCCCAATGAATTACATAAAGGCTCAGGCATGGAGGGAAAAGGGGCAGAAGAATAAGAGATTAGGACAAAGGAAGCATCTGTCAGAGGTAGGGCAACCAGTGCTTGATGATTATAGTCTTTGAGCCACAACAGGAGGAAGAGGAAAGTAAACTGTGGTCCCACAGGAGACCTCTCTCCAGATTTGGTACACTTAGGTTTTCACTTCTTCCAGTCAATAGGTGGGGCTGCCTGTATCCTTCAGCATTTCTATATTAAGGCAGCTTGATGATGTCAATGAAAGCTAGAGTTTTTTATAAGGAAAGGCAGATGGTATCATAGATGCTTCTCATGAGTTACTCATTCCTGATGTCAAAGGCAGAGAAAAATCATAGATTGGCTAATGAGAATTCTGCTCCCTAGCATGGGAATAGAAACTTTCAAGCATAAAGGCTTTCAACAAGAATTTCCTCTCAAAAAATCAAGGCAAGAGGAAGGGATGTATTTAGAGAAGAGGCAGCCTCTGCTATAAGAAAGGATAAAATAAACAAAAAAAGCAGACAAGTTTTTTTTCATCTATAATATGAGGATCAAAATTGCTATGCTACCTACCTCAGAGGGTTGATGTTAAGATCATAGGAGATAATTTATGAAAATTGATATATAAATTTGAATGTGGGAAAAGCAAATGATTTGGATGCAGCTGTAGGAAAGCAAGACAAAGGTCACCAGCTCCACCCTGCCCCTTCTAACCCTGTTAAATGAAGTTCCAGAATAATATAAATGGTCACAGTGTTAGATGCCAGGGCTGTGATGGAAGCTAAAGAGAATTTACTCACTGAAACCTAAATATCAGATAGGATGGGGGAATTGCACTGAGGTGGAAACAAAGCAGTAAAAATTCAGTTTGACCTAAAGGATTCTAACAGTGCTGGCTAGGTGTGGCTATGGATCTGATTCACAAAAGGGCTAAAAACACTCCCCTCAGGGGGCTACCACATAGCAGACTCACAGAATCATAAAATTCCAGGATTTTATAGTTGGAAGGGACATCAGTAGCCTTCTAGTCTAAGAGAATGAGCAGATAGCAGTAGAAGCCTGGGAGAGAAATAACAGAGAAAGCAGCTCATCAGATGGTGTTAGTTCTCAGTTCTACACAGAGAACAACACAGAAGATATTATCAGCACCTCTTCAAGGAAGTAGCTTCAAAGTTTTCTGATGTTCAGAGAGTTTTGATTAATTCCTCGATAGTTTGCCATAAACATCTAGAAGTTGACAGAAGAACAGAATGCTAACAATTGCTATAAAGAAAAAAATATATGTCAATATATTTGAAGATAAATAAAGACAATACAAAGACAATAAAGACAATAGAAAGTAATTTTTTTCTGATCGCTTTTTCTTTCAAGTTTCTAATAAAATCATGGTCAGAAGTCCAAGTAAGTCTGCAAGTTCTGGAGTCTTTATATTGCTATAAAACAAGCCATCTAAAAAATGCTTTTAGAATTTTTTTCTTTCAATGCATCTGAAAAAATATTTTCCCCAAATTAGAATGATAAACTCTGATAGATATGTTGAGACACTGAGAAGCAGAATTATTTTTAAATTATGAAAATACCCAACTGGAGATAAAAAGTTGCAACACAGCTTTATACCATTCCATTATTCACAAATTCTAAAAAACTTATGAGGGGAGGGAGAGAGAGAGAGAGAATAGAGAGAGAATTGTGTCTCAATGATCTGGGAACTCATCTGATTTTAAATTTAAAAAATCCTTGGATTTTAAACCAATGCTAGACTTATAAAAATGGAATTTGTGAAAGGAATGTTTAAAAGAGCCAATGTGATAAAAATATAATTTCATGATGAAGAACTAAAGAATATATATTAAAACCTTGTGACCTTATTGCGAAATTGTGGGAAAACTAGTGATTGAAAAAAGGACAGATGGGGTATTAAAACTTTTTTAATGATACAAAAAAGTAGTTAGGTTTGTTATACAAGTCCATAAAGTTTATTATTTTATTTTATTCCAGTTAGTTTGCACACAAATGTACAATGACTTTGAAATCTGCTGTATGCCAAATAATATAATATAATGTAAAGAACATTATTACTCTAGTTCTCTGGAAACAATGAGGCTGGTTTTTTGGGGTTTTTTGACAATTACCACCAGTTGAGTCATAATACTACCCTTTATGTGTATTTGTAATTTTTCCCTGAGGACATAGTTTACCAGCAACAGAATTCTTATCTTTAGCATTAAACCCTCCCATTCTTCCTCTTAAATTCTACATTTCTTTTTGAGGATACTGTTATTCTTCTAGTTGCACAGGCCAACAATTTAGGAGTCCTGTTTAACTCTAATCTCATTCACCAACCATATTCAATTAGTTACCAAATCTTCTTGATTCTATTTCCTTCACATGTCTTAGATCTATCCCTTTCTCTTCACTCAAAAGATTATCATTCCAGCTGAGATTCTCACTTCTCTCACCTTGACTACTGCAATAAATAAATGTACACTTTTAATGAGTCTCCCTGACAATTTTTCCCTTTTCCAATCCATCCTCTACACAGAAGCCTAATTGATATTTCTAAGATGTAGTTCTTACTATGTCATTTCCCTGCTAAATTATTGACTCTAGGATAAAATAAAAACATGTTTGAATTTGGAGTCATAACCTAACTTCAGTCGCCTTTCCAGGCTAATTATACATTATTCCTTTTTGTGCACCGTGCATTCCCAACTACCCTCCTTAGCACAGCCTGCCTCCCATACCTGAAATGCCCCTCCTCCTTATCTCTAACACTTAGATCCCCTAACCCCTACAGGGTTCAGCTCAGCCTCCTACAAGAGTCCAGTTCTCTTAACTAACTTTTTGCATATTTTATCTTTATTTATCTGCATGCATGTTTTTCTTTCCCAAATCCCCATAGAATAAAAGATCCTTAAGTACATAAAAAGATAGTTTCATTTTTGTCTGTGTTTCTACCATAGGTTCTTGTATATGCTACATCCTTAATAAATGCTTGTAGAATTGTTAAATAGTGACAAATGTAAAGTCTTACACTTGGGTTCAAACAATCAATAAGATGGAGGAAACATGGTTAAACAACAATTTGAACAAAAAGAACTGGAGATTTCATTTTCTTATATTTTCAATGTAAATCAATGGGAAGATATGGAAACTTAAAAGGAGATACTGGTCCCAGTGCCCCCTACCCTGTTTAGATCATGTGTAGAGCATTGTGTTTAAGTCTGGGTACAATACTAAACCTGGAAAGCAGTCAGAGAAGGGCAATCAGCTTAGTAAAGGATCTTGAGTTCATGCCATACGGGGAAGAAGCTGAAGAACTTGGGGAAGAGTAAATGTAGGGGGAATTGATGATTGTCTTCAAGTTATTTGAAGGCTTGAAGAGAGGCAAATTTTAATCATGATATAAAGAAAAACTGCTTAACAACTAGAGCCATCCCAAAATGTTATTGTTTGTCCTTCATTTTCTAAAAGGACCAAAGACATTGCAATGTAATGTCTTGGCTCCTGTGAATTAGATTTAAATGAGGCAAAGTTGCACAAAGTCTTTGGCCTCCCTCTTCCCGCGATGAGACAAAAGTCAGGGTGACCTCCTGGGTCAAGATAATGTCTGACCCAGTCCTTCATAGCCCCTCCTTGGACCTCCTTCTCAGCCACTGGGACAAAGTGTTCTTATCTGCCCATTCCACTGGGAAAAGTCTTCATCTGCTTGGGATAGACACTCCCCCTAACTCACCTACATGTTTGAGGTCTGTTGCTTACCCCTAACCTGTTTTAACTCATTCAAAGTGCATGTTATAGCTTCTTGGAGCTACAGGTGAGAGTTGAGTGAAAGGAGAACACCAAAAGTAGGTAGATAGCCCTGAAAAGGGCTCACACCAGAGATTCTACTCTTCCCTGAAAATCCCATATACCCCAAAGAGGAAAAGGCTGCTTTAGGAGAGGGGATCCCCTCCATGGAAGCTTTTCAAGCAAAGGCTGATGGTGATTCTCAGGTTAAGTCACAGAAGACTTTCATTTCATGTGTTGTGATTTTCACTAGGTGGTTCCTAGGAGCTCTTCCAACTGAAAAATCCTGTGATTCTATAATGGGGGAGAACAGAGAAGGCTTCTTAAAGATGTGTAGAATAGCAGACAGGACCTCTGTGGAAGGATGTTCACATGGACTTCACGAGCCATCGTGGCTTGGCTAAGTATATTATGGCATATTTTCTTGATATCTGAAAGGGTTTCTCTGTTACATATTAATATACTGTGCTTACCCTCCTTCAGAAGTCCTACTTTGCTGAGTCCAAAAGGGCACTTCATTAAAAATAAACATAAGATCCTCAAAAGTAGGTCTTGTCTCACTCTTGTGTTTTGAGTTTGTAGTTCCAAGAATAATTACAGTATTTGACACATATCATATCCTTAACAAATGGTTGCTTTTGTCTAGATACATATCCACAGGTACCCCCCCACACACACACAGTCCTGGACACCTGCATGAATAGGGAATGACCTTGCTCAGGGGCTGTTATTCTCAAACTTGCATCTAAGACCATAACCTTTTTTATGCTTTTACTCCACACTGGGCACTCCTAGGACCCTGTGTACTGCAGATACAAGGTTTTATTTAGCATTTACAGGGGCAAGACAAAAAGCAACATACAGTGGGTAGAGATAGAGAGAAAGCATCAGAATTCAAAAGAGCTGAATTTAGTCTTAGCCCTGACCCAAATTGGCACGGTAACCAATCATTTAAATGTTTGTGTCCTGGGCATCTGGTCTCTGAGATTATAAATGACAGAAGAGATGGGGCTCTCTATTGGTTAAGGACATGGATCTGCCATGAAAACAGAACTTCCCCCTTGTATCATCCTCCTGTATCTCCCCCTCCCCAACTCCTGCCCACTCAAAAGCAAGACAAAGGCCTTGATATAAAGAGCACAAAGTCACAGCCACTGTGGGAATCTAGGCAACTGGCTTCCCCTCTCTGGGTCTGATTTCTATCCCTTAGGGGGCTGGGCTAGAGAATCTCTAAGGTTTCTTCCATTCTTATTCTCTATGGTTATATACTCCATCCACTCTGGGAAATCCCCCATTTAATAACAGATAAAACACAAATATGAAGTTCTAATTGATCACATCTAATGAATCAAAGAAAGATTTCTATAGGAAACAACATTCCACTCACCGCCTCTTTTTACCAGAGAAATTTTTAAATGATGCTGAGTATATAGGAATATAAAATAGATTGATAAATCAAACATTTATAGATAATAAATCATAATTTGATAATCCCCTATTCAGTTATACAGTTTACGAAATTTTGTCATAGTCTATGCATGAGGATATATACACTAAAGATAGGTAGGTGGTGCAAGGGACAAAGTGTTGGGTTTGGAATTAAGAAGGTCTGAGTTCAAATCTGGTCTCAGATACTTTCTGGGGGGATTCTGTAAAGAATCTCATCTGTATAATGGGGATAATAATACAGCATCTACTTCTCAGGATTATTATGAGGATCAAATGAGATCATAACATAAAATACTTATCACAGTATTAAATAAATATTAGGTACAATAATAATATTATAATTATAATAATAATAATTATTATAGCTCATATCTGTTCATGGGGCTAAGGTAACATGTGTGCTTAAGCAAAAAGACACATCATTTTGTTCCTTCCAGGACTATTATGAGGCTTAGATGAGATACTAGATGGAAAACATTTTTACACTAGAAAATACTGTAGAAATGTCAGCTATGGTTAGGCTTCAGATAGGCAAATTTCAACCCATCATATGATAAAAAAAAAAAATCTGACATCTAATTCTGTTCTAAAGTGGAAGGAATTGAGTGAGTTTCCCATCACTGCAAAAAAAACTGACTGGCCTTCAGGGAGTTGTTACAAGGCACAGGATATCACCCTCTCCTCAAATAAAATTCAGGGAATCCCTTTTACTGCTAAGATCAAATATATATTCCTCTTTCTGGCATTTAAAAATCTTCACAGACTGGCCAATTTGTGTTTTTCTAGTCTTCTCCTGTTTTTGCCTTGGGGGAGGAGGGAATAATTATTAGTACAATGCCTGGCACATAATTAGTGCTTATCAAAGGTTTGTTGACTGACTTACACATTATTCCCATCCAGGCACTCTATAGGTCTGGTCAAATTGTTTCTCACACAAGAGCCTCCTTTTCTCATCTCTGTGGCTTCACGCTAGTTGGCTCAATGCCTAGAATACTCTTCCCTCCTCACTTGTGCTTCTTGGAGTTTCTGTTTTCCTTCAAAACTCTTCAAGAGTCATCTTCTCCATGAAGTTTTTCCTGACTACCTTCTCCCAATCCCCTGCTGCTACTGCCCTCCCTCCCAAGACTGCTTCATATTTATTTTGAATATATTACATATAGTGTATATAACTATATATATGCACACACATATATAGTTATATTTATATTTATGTGCATATTTATACATATATACATTTTGTTTTTTCTGTTAGAACGCTACTCGAAGCAGAAAATATTTCACCTTTGTCCACATATCCCCAGCACTTAGAACACTGCCTGGAAAAAAGAAAACATTTAATCAACATTTTTTGATTTGTTGGTAGTCCAAGGTCACAGAGTAGGGCTTGGAGTGAATGAGTTTGTCCTCTGAATGAGAACCCAGCTTTCTTTCTGTCTCCCCCCTATAAAGCTGCTTCCTCTCTATGCTTTGGTTTCCTCATCTGCAAACTAGAGAGGATATAATACTTACAGTACCCACACTTAGGTGGGGCACTGGATAAGAGCACTGTGTGGAATCAGAGAGATTCATCTTCTTGAGTTCAAATCCAGCCTCAGACCTTTACTAGTGGTGTGATTCCAGGCAAATCACTTAATTCAGTTTTCTCATTTGTATTAATGAGCTGGAGAAGAAAGTGGCAAACCAGTATCTTTGCCATGAAAATCCAAATGGAGTCAGGAAGAAATGACTGAATTCCCCGGACCACAGAGTTGTTTTGAATGATGGTTAAGATAATGTACACGTAACACTTTGCAAACCTTATAACTCCCTATTGATGCCAGCTGTTGATATCTTCATCATTATGATCATTCTGTGTCCTCAAGAAGTTTCCAGCTCCATGAGATCTTTCAGAGAGTGCCTTCCTCTAGAACAGGGATCCTCAAACTACGGCCCGCAGGCTAGATGCAGCAGCTGAGGACGATTATCCCCCTCACCCAGGGCTATGAAGTTTCTTTATTTAAAGGCCCACAAAACAAAGTTTTTGTTTTTACTATAGTCCGGCCCTCCCACAGTCTGAGGGACAGTGAACTTGCCCCCTATTTAAAAAGTTTGAGGATCCCTGCGTCTAGTATCACCTACAAGAACTCTGGGCCGGTCATCTCCACATAAGGTCCTGGAGAACACTTCATTAGAAGCAGCTAGGATGATGGGATAAGACACTGGACCTGGGATTCAAATCCTGAGATGTGGAAATTTTATTTCTGCTCAGAACCTTATTCTCATCTATAAAAATGAGGGGATTCTATCTCTCTGATGTCTCATGTTCCAAAGTGTCTTCCAGCTTTGACTATATATTCTAACAATATTTTCATCTGGAAGGAATCTTGGAGACATTTAGTTCAGCTCCCTCATTTTTACAGAGAAGGAGGCTCAGAGAGAGAAACGGATTTCCTAAGATCCATGTGAGTAACAGTGATGAGATTTGACTCCCTGCCCCTCATCTTTCTTTTTTGGCCATGCAATGGGGGTAAGGTGACTCTCTCAGGGTCACACAGCTAGTGTCAAGTATCTGAAGTTGGATTTGAATTCAGGTCCTCCTGCCTCCAGGACCGGTGCTCTAGCTGCCTATCCATTACATCTTCAAGGTCTCATCCAGCTCCCAATCCTCAGACTCCCAAGGTCAGAATTCTTCCCACTACAGCTGCTTCCTGGCTCCTCTGCCCAGAGACAGGCCTCCTGTGTGCAAAAAGAGGCTTCTCCAAGGGGGAGGGAGGAAAGGGAACAAACGAATGAACCCTTGGAAACATTTTAGTGGAAATGTGGGCTCACTGCCCCAAGGAGCTGTTTGCTGGGAGCTGGACGACAGAAGCTTGGATGGGATTGAATGGGAAGGTGATGGATGGGCAGCCCATAACCTCCAGGGTGGAGAGCAGCAACGGTGAGTGGAAAACAAACAAACAGAGAAGCCGAGGAAAAAACTGCACCTGGCAGTGGAGGAGGGGAGGGGGGCAGGGGGTCATCTCACCAGTCCCTTGTCTCCCAGCAAGCCGCTTCCCTTCACTCGATTTCCCAGGCACACACTATCCCACACCACAAGGACATTCCTTCTTAGGGCTATCTGAATATGCTATTGATTCATTCAAGGATTTATTCAATTCTTCAGGGTCTGGAGACATGCTGGAAAGGCCCTGAGAGACCTTTTAGTCCAGTCCTCTCATTTTCACAGGCCTGAATTGGTTAAGGGATTTGGCCAAGATCCTGCTGGTATTGCTCCTAGTCTCCCAGAGCCACCTCTATGAGGCTTTTACTGTATCCCAGGGGTTAAGGCTCTATCTGGAACTGAGGTAAAAAGCTCATTCTGTGGCTCTGGGGTTAGGGCTCTGGGTGGTGGACAAACAGCTGGTTTCTGAGAACAGGACGTATGTCTCTTGTGTTCCTATGCTCCCCCTTCACCTGGGGCTTTCTGTCCCCCAGGCCTGTCTGGAAAGGCAGCTCATTCCTCAAAGTCCTCTCTCAAGAAGGACTTTAAGCCACCAACTTAACCCTTTGAGAAGAGGGAGAATTAAGGGATGCACCTGGTGCTGGGTGTGACCATCACCTCCTGGCACTGAGCTGAGCTTTCCAATGACTCATCCTGGCACCCCAGCGCAGAGACTTGTCCTTTCCATGACACCTCCTTTCCCCTGAAACCTATCTCCTGCCTTCCCAGGCCACTGAAACCAAAGTTGGCCCAGAATCTTGGGGGGGTGATGGAGGAAGGGGACTTTGGAGACGGAGATAGTGCTTGTGCCATCCAAGGACTTATGGAAGGAAATGGGAATATTTATCTTGGAGAAGAGGGATGGGTAGGGAGGGGCAGGGATGATAAACTATTCAAATATCTGAAGGACTGTCATGGGGAAGAGAAATTACATTCATTTTGCTTCAGCATAGAATGTAGAACTAGAAATAATAGGTAGAGATCCATGCTCAAAATAAGGAACAAATTTCCAACAATGAGGGCTGTCTCTACATGTCCTTCATTACCTCACTCGATCCTCCAAAAAAAGCCAGGCAAAAAGGGGAGCCACGTGGTATTTTCTGCATTTTACAGAGTCCAGTCATAGCAAAAAAATATATTATTATCATTAATTATTAACTGATTTTATGTATTGTTTCAAAGTTTGCAAAGTGTTTAATATACATTAACCCATGAGAAAAATGATTCATTCAAATTCACATAGCTGTTAGAGGAATGGGGGTCTGGGGATCCCTTATGGAGGCTACAGGCTAGGAGGAAGCCATAGCTTCTGTCTTCAATCTCCTTAGATGCCCCAACTTTAGGAGTGGGATTAGTCTCTAAGCACTGGGACAAGATAAGTGTCAAGCAAGCTTAGATATTAGAAGCAAAGTGGGACCATAAAGACCATACCATATTTCTTGCTAGTCTCCTTTCATCTAAGTGTGAACCTATCAGGGTTTGGGTTACGTTGGTCTTTGATTCTCTTTATCAATATGATGTAGTAGAAAGAACACTGAATTAGGGGCTGAGAGACCTGGATCCAAATTCTGAAGACCAACTCAGTTTTCCTTTCTGGGACTCAGTTTCTCCTTCTGTAAAAAATGGAAAAATAACCCTTAAGCTATTTACCACATGGAGAGGGGGCAAAACACCATAAATATTAAGGTGCATTAAAAATATGAGCTATGCCATTATTAACTGATTACAGGACTACTAGACCAACTTGCTCACTTTGCACTTCCCTCCTTAAATTACCCTGGAAATTAACATTTTACTTCCTTCCCACTTGGACAGATAGCTTCATAAGAGCAATGGAGCCAGCATCTGGTGCTTTGCTCCAACTAGGTGATAATAGGAGCAATGGAGGGAGGAGGAATTTTAGAGGGAATAATTTAATTTAATATAAGAAAAAGCTTCTTAGAAGTAACAAATTGACTTAATGTATAAGGAAGAGACTTGAACTTAAACTGAAAGACCTGTGTTAGGATCCTGATTTTGAAACTGGTCAGTTATGTGACTTTGTTCCTCATTTGGAAAATAGGGATCATATTACTTGCCTTATAAGGGTGTTGCTGAGATGCACTTTATTCATCTTTAGGCACCACAGAAAATGGTCTGTGGCAATGATGGTGATGGTGATGATGATGATGATGGTGATTTTTAAACACCTTGAGCAAGTCACAACTCTTACAGGAATTTCAGTTTCCTCACTGGGAATTGAGAATAATAATTCTCATTCTACCATCCTTACAGGGTTGTTATGAAGAATGCTCTTTGTAAACATTTAAGCTACATGGAAATTTAACTATTACTCAGGAAAGCCTTTCAATTATGAAGTAAAATACCCCTTGAGGTAGTGAGTTCCCCATCTTGGAAATGTTCAAGTGGAGGCTGACTACTCTTTTGTCAGGATGCTAGAGAAGAGCTTCCTTAAGAGTCTTTCACCTCCTATATTTCTCCGATTCTTTAAGAAGTTGGAATGGACTGGTAGTAGTAGATTAAGGAATGGTTGATTCTGTCTCATTGATGTTATAACACTCAGGGTCAGGATACCATTTATTTTTGTCCTCAACAAATCCAGGGTCTATTTGCATGCAAAACATTTACTTGGTGGGAGCTATCACTGACATTATCTTTGAGGGCATTTAGTTTGTCTTTGTTTTCAAAGAAGACCAATGACAACATGAATGAATGATGTCTTAACTTGCAAATGAATTGCAAATGAAATGATTTAAGTGAAGACAGGCTTTAAACCCATTGATGAGTTATGGGAATGCCTACTTCGGGCATGTAAAGACTTCTGGCAGAATGAGTGGACGAGAACAATTTGTTCACCACTTACATGATAGTGGTTAAGGGTCTACCACTCTTTAAGCCTTGGTTACTATTTATATGAAATAAAGAGATTGGGCTGTATCCACCCTAAGGCCTATCCAGTTCCGAAATTTTAGTCTTCTGTATTCTATAACTCCAATCTAATACTCATCTTACACTATTTGGCTATTTCTTCCAGAATCCCAATTACTTCCTTAAGCCATCACTCTTCCTTCTTCTTTCAGTACTGGTTTATAGTTAGTCCTTCACATTTGTGATACAGTTTCCCTCATCTACGTTTCTAACACATTTCTTTGTATTGGTTTTGTCTCCTTTATTATTTATTATTTACTTCCTCCAAAACTGGTCCTTCCCTTGTTTATGTATTGACTCTTCACAGAATGGCCATTTTTATTAATAAAATAGAAGAAAGATTATAGATCATAGAACCAAAAGAAACCTTAAAGGCCACCTCAATCCATCTCCATCATTTTATAGATGGAGAGATTAAAGCCTAGAAAGGTGAAGCAATTTGCTTACAGTTACACAGATAATAAGTGTCAGAGGCAGGATTAATGACTGTGTCTTCCTGACTCCCAGTCTCATATTTTATCTACTAGCCTACACTGCTTAACATTCCAATTCTAAAACTTTCTAGTTCTAGAATCTGGGCAAGTCAATCAACTCTTCTGAGTCTCAATTTGACATCAATATAATAGGAATAATCATTTTCTAGCTTACAGAGTCAATGGGGAAATTGCTTTGTAAACCTAAAAAAAACCCTCAAACTTTAAAAAATATTTTTTAAAAATTAAAACAACTCTTCATTATGGAAATGTGAGATTTCACATTAGTAGGGGTTTTTAACCTGGGACCCACAAATACTTTTTTAAAAATATTTTCATTTTAATGTAATTGGCTTCCTTTGTAAAATTATGTATTTTATTTTATGTATTTAAAAACATTATTCTGAGAAAAGGGCCATAACTGTTACCAAAGGAGCAGCAGACAAAAACTTTAAAAGCCTCCTAACTAGACTTTAAAGTATATCCCTAAGGAGTGAGAAGTCCCATGCTCTCCTCACTCAGTTAGGCAGCCTTTATGGTCAATCTGAATTCCGCGTTTCCCTTGAGGTGAGCTGAAGCCTGGATCCAGACACCAATCAAAGTTCCAGTAAATGAAACTTTGTTAGAAAGTGGGGAAACAGAGATTAAAGCACATCATGATTGTTCTCCTAGTCCCAGTTCCCAGTGGGTCTCTGAATGGTATGAACATAATGTCCACAGGACACAGGGTGTTAGGACACCCACGTAACTGCAGCTATGGTCTCTTCTTGCTCCAAATATGAGGAGAAGTAGTTTAATTGCCAGTCTGCCAACACCAGTGATAGTTGTTGCCTTCCCTTCTCCTTAAAAACCATGTCCATTCCCCACCTTCAGTCCCTGTAGTTAACATGTCAGCAGATAGCTACCCTTGTGAAATGCTTCACGGAAGTTCCCAATTTCCCCTTTACTTAAATAAACTAATCACCATATTTTCACTTAAATTTTTTTTCTAAAACAACTTTGCATGCAATGGGGGAAAACTGGAATCTTTCCCAGTAAGATCTGGAGTGAAGCAAGGTTGCCCACTGTCACCATTATTATTCAATATTGTATTAGAAACACTAGCCTCGGCAATAAGAGTCGAGAAAGAGATTAAAGGAATCAGAATAGGCAGTGAGGAAACCAAACTATCACTCTTTGCAGATGATATGATGGTATACTTAGAGAACCCTAGAGATTCTACGAAAAAGTTATTAGAAATAATCCATAACTTTAGCGAAGTTGCAGGTTATAAAATAAATCCCCATAAATCCTCAACATTTTTATACATCACCAACAAAATCCAACAGCAAGAGATACAAAGAGAAATTCCATTCAGAATAACTGTTGACAGCATAAACTATTTGGGAATCTATCTACCAAAGGAAAGTCAGGAATTATATGAGCTAAATTACAAAAAACTTTCCACACAAATAAAGTCAGACTTAAACAATTGGAAAAATATCAAGTGCTCCTGGATAGGTCGAGCAAATATAATAAAGATGACAATACTCCCTAAACTAATCTATTTATTTAGTGCTATACCAATCAGACTTCCAAGAAAATATTTTAATGATCTAGAAAAAATAACAACAAAATTCATATGGAATAATAAAAGGTCAAGAATTTCAAAAGAATTAATGAAAAAAAAATCAAATGAAGGTGGCCTAGCTGTACCTGATCTAAAACTATATTATAAAGCAGCAGTCACCAAAACCATTTGGTATTGGCTAAGAAATAGATTAGTTGATCAGTGGAACAGGTTAGGTTCACAAGACAGAATAGTCAACTATAGCAATTTAGTGTTTGACAAACCCAAAGATCCTCACTTTTGAGATAAGAATTCATTATTTGACAAAAACTGCTGGGATAACTGGAAATTAGTATGGCAGAAATTAGGTATGGACCCACACTTAACACCGTATACCAAGATAAGATCAAAATGGGTCCATGATTTAGACATAAAGAACGAGATTATAAACAAATTGGAGGAACATAGGATAGTTTATCTCTCAGACTTGTGGAAGAGGAAGAAATTTGTGACTAAAGACGAACTAGAGACCATTATTGATCACAAAATAGAAAATTTTGATTACATCAAATTAAAAAGCTTCTGTACAAACAAAACTAATGTAAACAAGATTAGAAGGGAAGCAACAAACTGGGAAAACATCTTCACAGTTAAAGGTTCTGATAAAGGCCTCATTTCCAAAATATATAGAGAGCTGACTCTAATTTATAAGAAACCAAGCCATTCTCCAATTGATAAATGGTCAAAGGATATGAACAGACAATTTTCAGATGATGAAATTGAAATCATTACCACTCATATGAAAGTGTTCCAAATCATCATTAATCAGAGAAATGCAAATTAAGACAACTCTGAGATACCACTACACACCTGTCAGATTGGCTAAGATGACAGGAAAAAATAATGATAAGTGTTGGAGGGGATGTGGGAAAACTGGGACACTGATACATTGTTGGTGGAGCTGTGAACGAATCCAACCATTCTGGAGAGCAATCTGGAATTATGCCCAAAAAGTTATCAAACTGTGCATACCCTTTGATCCAGCAGCGTTTCTACTGGGCTTATACCCCAAGGAGATACTAAAGAAGGGAAAGGGACCAGTATGTGCCAAAATGTTTGTAGCAGCCCTGTTTGTAGTGGCTAGAAGCTGGAAACTGAATGGATATCCATCAATTGGAGAATGGTTGGGTAAATTGTGGTATATGAATGTTATGGAATATTATTGTTCTGTAAGAAATGACCAGCAAGATGAATACAGAGAAGCTTGGAGAGAATTACATGAACTGATGCTAAGTGAAATGAGCAGAACCAAGAGATCAATATATACGTCAACAACGATACTGTATGAAGATGTAATCTGATGGAAGTGGATTTCTTTGACAAAGAGACCTAATTCAGTTTCAGTTGATCAATGATGGACAGAAGCAGCTACACCCAAAGAAAAAAAACACTGGGAAATGAATGTAAACTGTTTGCATTTTTGTTTTTCTTCCCGGGTTATTTCTACCTTCTGAATCCAATTCTCCCTGTGCAACAAGAAAGCTGTTTGGATCTGCACACATACATTGTATCTAGGATATACTAGGACATATTCAAAATATACAGGACTGCTTGCCATCTAGGGGAGGGGATGGAGGGTGGGAGGGAAAAATCTGTCAATAAAAAGTTACTATAATAAAAAAAATAAAAAAAAATAAAACAACTTTGCTCTTTAATCTGTCCTGTTTGTGATTGTTATTCTGAAGTCATGATGCTGGGTTTTTTTTAATTTTGTAACATAATAACTACCAATATTGACATTTTCAAAATAAATGAAATCCAAACATGTAAGGAAGTTGGAACTCAATGGGAAAACTGCTTATAGGTTCTTCTTGGAACAACAGACAAAGAGGTTGGTAGAATTGGTCTTATTGTGTGTCCAAAGGCAACAAGAAACATCATTTCATGGGACACTCGGGCATCTAGTATTACAGTGCTCAGGATGAGCAGAAGTAGAAAGACCACCATGAAGATAATTGCAGCTTGTACGCCAACATCTGTGGCAAAGAATAAGGAGGTAGAAAAGTTAGAGAAAAACACTCAATAAGGCCCTCTGAATTAAATCATCATGTAACACCTCTGACTATTGGGTCCCCATTATGTTGTGAAGATGATTTCTGAGATCAAATGTTGTTTCCTCATGGCAATGTTGGTGTCTCACCTGGTTCTGCTGCCAGGAAACTTTTATGGATTCTAGTTCCTAGTCTCCCAAAATTCTCTGGACCTTTCTTAGCTCATGAAGTTAATTATGAAAACTAATCTATTCTGTCTACAATATTACTTAGTTTAATAGCAGATTAGAACACAAAAAGGGGCAAAAAACAGAGGAGCCATGTTCAAAAATCTTCCTACAGCTATATGGGGAATTAGGCAGATAGGGTTATCAGACTACTGATAATACCTTTCTTCTCACTTGGAAGCAGTTATCCCCTTACTTGCCACCAAGGAAGAGGAAACTCCAGTTTGTGAGAGCAAGAGTCTTTTGTATGGATGCTTAATTCCAGCTCAGCAACCAATCAAAGAGGCTCTTTTCTATACCAAGAGGGTAAGTGAACAGAAAACAATCATAGAGTATCTGTCCATTCCCTTAAGTCCACTTCCAGACAGTATCAGGTAGAACATGATGCAAATGCACAGATGCTTTGAAATCAGTGACAAAGCCTTGCAAACAATATGTATCTGTTACATATATCTATATCTATATCTATATATATATATATATCTTGAATAATTTTCTTGTTCCATATTGTTTGCATTGGCATTATAGAAATTGTCCTTCTGGACCTGTTCATTTCCATCTGCATCTGTTCATATAAGTCTTCCCAGGTTTCTCTGAAACTATCCACTACATCAATTATTTTAATGAATATTTTTCAAGAAGATAATTGGAAGCTGTTGGCCATATGGGTGAAGTAACATCATAAAAATGAAATTAACAGTCACTTACATAGAAAACAGCTGGTTATAGGTGTGTATACCTTTTTATTTTTGGAATCAGTTTTGTGTGTACAGTTAAAGCATTAACTTTTTAAAGCAAAGTTCAAAATTAACATCATATTACAAGAAAGGGTAAAAATGAGAAAATAGCACAATAGCTCCAACTTGCCCTGTTTAAAGTATCAATGCAGAAAAATAGGAAATGAATAAAAAAACAAACTATGACCATTTCCTACAGAAATTTAATTAGGGTAATAGCCACAATAAAGAGATCAAAAGTGCCTAGAAACCACCTTAACCAGCAAACACTTGATTCCTTTGCTAAGCAGAGAGATATAGCAGCCAAGGGCAACACCATGTTAGATTATAAATTCACTCGTAAAATCTTATGGAAGAGTGTGGGGAAAGATTGTGAGCAGTACTACTTAATAAAACTCAGAAGTGGTAAAAGAAAAATTGAGTTTACAGAAAGCTTACCATGAATGTCCACTAAGCCAGACATCCTGAGAGTATTGAAGGATGAAGTTAGGAGGACAATAAATATATAAATGAAAGAGAGCTGTCAATATTTCTATAACAAACTAATTTGTCCATCAATGACTATGGAGTTTTTCATATTTCATATTTGAATTCTAATATTTGAATCTATGTTGGTGACATTGGAAAGTAAAAAAATAATAAAGCTGGGAAGAATGATTGAACAGACTAAGGGTCCCCAACGGAGATCAGGGCTGGAGGAGGCAGTTTTGAAACTAAAGGGATTGACTTCCAAGTATACATAAGAAGAAAAGACATCACATTACTATATCCCAAAAAGAGGAGATCATGGGGATATAAATAATAACCAATCCACACAGCTACTTTCATTTCTTTTTTCTCTTCCTTTTTTCCTTTCCTTCTTTTTTCCTCCTTTTTTCTTTCCTTTCCTTTCCTTCCTTCATTTCTTCCCTCCATTCTTCTCACCCTCCCTTCATTTTCTTCTTTTTCTTTCTCTCTTTCTTTCTTTTTTCCTTTCTCTCTTTTTTTTTCAGACTGAGTTTTTTTATTTTACCCATATTTGAAGTGTCATGGTCATTCACAGGCCCAATCCCACTATTGCTTAACATAGAAACTCTATTTCTCACCAGAGTCGTTTAGCCCCTCCTTAGGTAGCCTTGTACCCCTCTCCATCTCCACTCCCACTTCCTGGGGATTCAACTATGTGGGTGGCAGACTTAATTTGGACACCAGGTTGCCTGGTGCAATTCAGAACTACTGATAAGAGAGGCTCAACAGAAAGAGATTCACCAGCCTCAAGTTCACTAGAAGCAGGAATTACAGGCAAGTGCTTTAATTGTTAGATTATTTTTTAAACTTAATAACTACCAAGAAAATTAGTGAAGAAAATACAAGAAAGAATAGTTAAGCTTTTGCTAATGAAATTCTAGTAGAATATATCCTTATAGTCCCACAATTGATTTAAAAAATGTCAAAATTTCACTGTACTTTCATTGACTGAAGAAAAAAAAACTATGATTTGGTACAGCTACATACTGCCATAAAGGTTTGCCTCCAATAAAACATTTCTTATGTATTCCTTAAGATCATGCAAGATACATTAAAAATGTGCAACAATGTTGATAACTTTGATAGTTCCCTGATTTCCTTTCTAAAATGCCCATCCTATATGAAACCTATTCTGATTTCCTGCCCTACATTCCAGATTCAAAGTATTTATTTTGTATTTAGTCTATGTATACTCATATGTGTGCAAATTAGCTCTACTGAGAGAATGTCAAGGGCAGGGACCCTTTCATTTCTGACTTTTTAATATTGTGCTAATGGCATCACTCCCCAGTATACTACAAAGCATCTGAAAGGAGACCCATTTTGGCCTAATTACCCATTCAGGAAAAATTAAATGCACCAGTAGTGCCTATTCTCCAGCCTCAGCCCATAGGGCTGGTCTGTGAGCAGATGTTGAAGATGGAAATTGAAATCTGGCCTAGAATTGAATTGGAAGGAGAAATTGGGTTTGTTAGAAAAGTCAATTCTTCCAACCCAAGATCTGCCTCGAAACAAAAGAGCACCTCTCTCTCTATCTCTCTGTCTGTTGGTGTGTTGGTCTATCTGTCTCTCTTTCTCTCTCATTCTTTTTAGTACAGTGCATTGTTGTTCTAGAAATACTGTATCTCTTGTAAATAAATTGATACTACAATTTCTGAGGAATTAAATATCTGGGGTGCTCAAAAGACATTGGAGAGCTTCAGAGTGAGCATAGACTACTGCATATTATAAACTGGATAAAAGAATGAATGAAAAAATTAATTAAGCACTTATTATATACCAGGGATTATCCTAAGTGCTGGGGGTACAAATATAAGCAACAAAGTTCTCTCAAGGAGATTCTACCTTAAAAAATAACACATAAAAAGGAGATAGAAAAAAGAGGAAAAAAGGGAGATAGAAAACGAAGGGTAGAGAAGTCACCATCATAGTGATATATAAAGGATGGGGAACTGACCTGGAAGATTGATTCTGGTCACAATAAGGCAAAAGGTCCCCAAAGTTAAGAGTCCTGGAACAGAGTCAAGCTGGTTCCAGAATAAAGGGGTTGAGAACAATGTCTGGAATATAGACAGAATAGTCTAGAACTGGCTATAGTCAGTGATGTTCTGACATGGTTCCATATGTGTGCCTGGAACAGTGAAAAAGTTATTACAAAAATATATGAAATATGTGGAGATGGATCAATCCCAAAACAAGGAGAGTTGGTCCCCAAAGAGTGAGTGCCATTTACTGAAGGCTGAGAAGAGCTGTAGGGAATGAAAGAGCCTGGGAAAGGTCTGAAAGAGAAAAGGACTAAAGAATGAGGAAGTACAATAATAAAAGGGACAGAGTAAACAAGATAATAATAAATATATTTATGATAAATTGTAATAAAGAAATATATAAAAATAAAGAAATACTAAGAAAGAATGACTTTAATAAGAACTATCAAAGGCAGGAGTTGCAGGAGAAGTAGTGCAGAAGACCTTCAGCAAAAAAGGTCTTTTATGTGTAGATTTAGGTTCATGGAGGTGGGTTATAAATTCTATCTAGTGATTAGGGCAGAATCTCTAATAAGAGGATCTGATATTTTGGAGACAGTTGGTATTAAGTCATCCTTGAGAATTCTAATGGAAGAGCTGAGGGTGCAAGTTCTGGAGTTCATGAAAGATTCCAGGGTTACCAACAAATGTGGGGAAAGTTTCTAAAGGAGTTGTTCACCATTTTATTACATTATAGATCCTTTGGGCTTATCTGATAAAGTCCATGATTCTCCTTTCAGAATAATGATTTTTAGCACCATTCTCCCTTTTTATAATAATAACTTTTTATTTTTCTTCGTTTTTAGAAGGTTATTTTTTATTAAAGCTTTTTATTCTCAAAACCTATGCATGGATACTTTTTCAAAATTGATTCTTGCAAAATCTTGTGTTCCAAATTTCCCCCCTTTCCTCTCATCCTCTCTCCTAGATGGCAAGTAATCCAATATATGTTAAACATGTTAAAATATATTAAATCATATATATATATATAAATACATTTCTACAATTATCATGCTGCACAAGAAAAATCAGATCAAAAAGGAAAAAATATAAGAAAGAAAACAAAATGCAAGCAAACAACAACAAAAAGAGTGAGAATGTTATGTTGTGATCCACATTCAGTTCCCACAGTCTCTCTCTGGGCATATATGGCTTTCTTCATCACAAGACCACCTCAATCATTCCATTGTTGAAGAGAGCCACATCCATCAGAATTGATCATTGTATAATCTTGCTGTCACTGTGTATAATGATCTCCTGGTTCTGCTCACTTCACTCAGCATCAGTTCATGTAAGGCTCTCCACACCTGTGAAATCATCCTGCTGATGGTTTCTTACAGAACAATAATATTCCATAACATTAATATACCACAATTTATTCAGCCATTCTCCAATTGATGGGCATCCATTTAGTTTTCAGTTTCTTGCCAGTATCAAAAGGGCTGCCACAAACATTTTTGCACATGGGGGTCCCTTTCCTGTTGTGTCCTGCTTTCTAGAGCCCTCAAGTTGGGGGGTGATTAAAATATCCCTTCCTAGTGGAGAAGTGATGGATTGGGACTCCCAAGGATGGTGGAAAAAAGGAGTCTGTTTATTTCAAGGGCTTTCCCCTTTTTATAATGTAACAAAAACAACACTGTGCATGTGGGACCACGTAAACAACTTGCTATTATATGTAGATGACTCTTTGCCACTTGGTATCACTCTGCTTCAATCACAACACAAGTTGTCACTGCCCCCTGACTTCTCAGGAAGGCTGAGAGCCCCTAGGGGAGATGGGAAGCTGAACTAGATGTTGTCAGCAGGTCCCCTCTAGGCTAAAAGGTCTTATACCTCACCCAGAGTTCCCCCAATGTCTGTGATCCTCTATATTTTCCCTCCTTTATGATCTCTTTGTGTTATAAGCCCAGTAGAAACACCGCTGAATCAAAAGGCATGCACATTTTGATAGCCTTTTGGGCATAGTTCCAAATGGCTCTCCAGAATGGTTGGATCTAACAATATTCACCCTAGCAAAACCCTGTATTCCAAATTTTTCTCCCTCCCTCCCCTAAACAGCAAGTAATCCAATACAAGTTAAACACATGCACTTCTTCTAAAACATCTTTCCATATTTGTCATGCTGCATAAGAAAAACCAGATCAAAAGGGAAAAAGTGAGAAAGAAAAGGGGTACCTAGGTAGTGCAATGGATAGAGCACCAGCCCTTAAGTCAGGAGAACCTGAGTTCAAATCTGGTCTCAGACATTTAATACGTCCTAGCTGTGTGACCCTGGGCAAGTCACTTAACCCCAATTGCCTCAGAAAACAAATAAAAAGCAAACAACAGCAATAAAAAAGATGAAAATTCTGTGTTTTGATTCACATTCAGTCTCCACAATTCTCTTTCTAGATGTCCATGACCTTTTCCCTCACAAGTCTATTGAACTGAATCACCTCATTATTGAAAAGAGCCACATTCATCACAGTTGATCATCACATAATCTTGCTATTGCTATGTGCAATGTTCTCTGGGTTCTACTCAATTCTCTTAGCATCAGTTCATGTGAATTTTTCCGGGCTTTTCTGAAATCAGCCTGCTTATCATTTCTTATAGAAAAATAATCAGAACAATGTTTTTAGTCCACAAAACAAATTACATAGAAGTACAAAGAAAAATAATTCTTTTTTTAAAAAAATAGTAAAATCTTTTTTTTAAAAGAAACTGATAGAAAAGCCTGGAGAGACTTACATGAACTCATGCTAAGTGAAGTGAGTAGAACCAGGAAATCATTGTACTTGGCAACAACAAGATTATGCAATGATCAATTCTGATGGATGTGGCTCTTTTTAGCAACAAAATGATTCAGGCCAGTTCCAATGGTCTTGTGATGGAGAGAGCCATCTGCATCCAGAAAGAGGACTCTGGGGATTAAATGTGAATCACAACATAATATTTTCACTTTTTATGTTGTTTGCTTGATTTGTTTTCTTTCTCATTTTCTTTTCTTTTTGATCTGATTTTTCTTATGTGACATGATAATTATGGAAATATGTATAGAAAAATTGCATGTTTAACATATATTGGATTGCTTCTTGTCTGGGGAGGGTCTGGGGGGAAATGATGGAGAAAAATTTGAAACACAAGTTTTTATAAGGGTGAATGTTGAAAACTATGCATATATTTTGAAAATGAAAAGCTAAAAAAATTAAAATGGGGAAAGTAATAATCTACCAAAAAAAAAAAAAAAAAAAGAAAGAAACTGATGTCTCCTGACTCCAAGCTAAGAGCCTCTGCTCTAGGATTTTGTTTAGACTAGAGAATGCCTAAGAACCAAGGTTGGTTTTTCCAAGGGGAGTTTAAGTTGGCCCTCACTCAGTTATGTCCTCAGAGACTCAAGGAATGAGGATGCTCCTTCCGTAACTGTGGCTCCCATAACTGAACACAACACTCTCAATGTGGTCTGACCAAGGCAGAGGACAGAGGAACCATCATCTCTTTCTGGATTCTATGTCTCTCAGAGGAACCCGGGACCATATATTTATTTTGACTGCCACGTGCCCCTGTTGACTCATATTGGCTTTGATTTATCTTTCCAGGATGATTACACATTACTCCCCCTCATTCACTCTATGCTCCAGTCAGATTGTCTGGTCAATGTTCCCAGTGCATGACATTCCATCACCTAACTCTTTCCCTTGCAAAGGGTGCCTCCACAGACCCAGAATGCTTCCCTCCTTCACCTCTACTTTTCAGAATTCCTAGCTTCTTGCTAGGCTTTTCCTCTTGTTCCCAGTCCTTAGCCCTAACAACAGAACTGTCCAGAAATGGAATGGGGAAGTGGTCCATCACTTCTCCATCACTTGAAGCCTTCAAATCGAAGCTGGATGCCCATCTAGCAGGGATGGTTTAGAACAAGTTCCTGCTCAGGAAGAGAGCTGGAAGTGACAACTTCTGAGCTTGACTTACTGGATCTCTACAACAAAGAAGCCTGGCTAAATGATTTCTCAGGCCCATTTTGTAGCCTATGACAAGAGGTCCTTCTAAAACTCTTTTTAGAACTAAGAGGCTATAATCCAAATAAAAGTTGGCATGTATTTACATAGCACTTTATGGTTTATAAAGTTCCTGGCATCCAACATCTCATTTTTTGTGAGAAAGATAATGTGAAGACCATGGTGTCCATTTTACAGGTGATAGAACTGAGGACCAAAGAACTGACTTACTAGAGCTCCTATGATCAATAAGTATCAGAAACTGGATTCAAGCCTGGGACTTCTAAGTCTGAAATCCAGGCTCTTCCCAATATTTTTCTACCTTTTACTTTTCCCAGCATAACATATTTATGTTTTTGCAACTCACCTTTAGAAAGCTTCTCTCTTAATCAGTAGACTTGATCACCTTGATCTGATCATTAGGAAAAACCTAGACCTTTGAAGCTGGAACCAAGAACAAAACCTAAAGAATCCAACATTGTTAGAGATTAGTACCCAATTGCACTTGCTTAGCGTTTGTTAAAACTTTAAAAAGTTATGGTGGGTTTCCCCTTCCGATTGGAATAAAAGATCTACATTTAAAGGAAATTGAGTGGATGTCCCTCAGCTGAGGAATGGTTGAATAAGTATATATGAATGCAATGGAATATTATCGTTCTATAAGAAATGATGAGCAGATTGGTTTCAGAAAAACCTGTAAAGATTTACATGAATTAATGCTTAATGAAGTTAGCAGAACCAAGAGAACATTTTCTATAGTAACAATAAGATTATGTGATAATCAACTGACATGAACTTGGCTCTTTTTGACAGTGAGGTGATTCAAGGCAATTATAACAGACTTGTGAAGGAAGGTGCCATCCACATTCAGAGAGAATTATGAAGACTGAATGTGGATCAAAGTATAATATTTTCACCTTTTTGTTATTGTTTGTTTCCTTATGTTTTTTCTTTTCCCATGTGTTTTCCCTTTTGATCTGATTTTTTTTTCGCTCAGCCTGACAAATACAGAAATATCTTCAGAAGAATTGTACATATTTAATCTATATCAAACTCTTGCTGTTTTAGGGAAGGAGAAGGGGTGAGGAGAAGAAATTGGAACAAAAGATTTTGCTAAGTGAATGTTGAAAACTATCTTTGCATGTGTTTGAAAAAATAAAATACCATTAAAAAATTTTAAAGATCTACAGTCAGGAAAAATAAATCAACAAATTAGTCATGTCTGACAAAGATGGTCTCATTCCATACCTGGAGTTCACCACCTTTCTGTCAAAAGGTAGTTGACATACTTCACAATCAACCCTCTGAAGTCAGGACTCGTCAGCACATCAATTAGAATTATAAAGTCTTCCAATATTATTTTTTTGGGAGGTTCAGGTTGAGTGCTAAAAAGAAGTAGATAAGTGTGATGACCGTGTATTTTAAAATCAGCCAGAGTCAGGAATTCAGGTTAAGGGAAAATCTTTAATCTTTATTCTCAGTAGAGGTGAAGGATCGGAGGTAAAGGAGGATCGGGGGTGAAGGGGGGATCTCGATAGCAATGTGTGCAGCTGAGTCAAGAAGCCAGCCAGACCAGAAGCCAGCCAGCCTTCCCTTTCCGCTTCTCTCTCTGCCCCTTTGCCTCCACCCACCAAAATTGTCATTTCCTATACAACACATTAGGACTTGCACAAAGAGTAGGCGGGGGCCATTCTTTCTCCAAGCATATATATTAATAGAGTATGGTCCAATGACTATTTAACCACATGTGCTTGGGACCTCAGCATCAACTCGAGCTTCAGCCCATTACAGATAAGTGGTATAATAACTAGGACACTGAATTTACAAAAAGGAAGTCCTGAATTCAAATATATAGTCAGAGACTTTCTTTATCTTCCCTTTCTTCCATTGAAATTCCTTAAGAAAATTATCTATTCCTGGGCTCCCCAATTCTTCCTCTCTCACTTTCTTCTAAACTCTCTACAATCTAATTTTCACCCTCACCATTCAACTGAAACTTCTCTCTCCAAAGTTACCCGTGATCTCTTAATTGCCAATTATAGGATGGTCTGTTTTCAGTCTTTGTCCCTCTTGACCTCTCTGAAGCACCTCAAACTTCTCATCACCTTCTCTTTCTGCAAACATTCTTTTTTCAAAGTTTTCATTACACTGCTGTCTCTTGGGCTTTTTCCTATCTTTTTGATTACCTCTTTTTGTCTCCTTTGCTGATTCTTCATTCATGGGATGCCCAGAAATCATGAATCTTGTTACTCCTTCCTCCTCTTAGTTCTTTCTTAAAACATCTTCTCTTTTCTCTTTATACTAACTTGATGATTTTATCACATCCCCTGGGTTCAGTTATCATCTCTACGTGAATGATTTCCAGAGTCATAGACCCAATCCTAAACTCTCTCCCGAGATCTGGTCTTACATCACCAACTGACTTGTGGACATCTCCAACTAGATGACTCATAGGCAAATCCAAAATAGAATTCATTATCTTCCCTGACCCCAAAATTCTCCCTTCTTCTGAACTTCCAAATTACTGAGGAGGGCAATTATTAATTAATAATTTATCATCATTTTATAATTATGTGATAATGCACAATAATGTAATATATAACTATAAATTATATTATTATATAAATACATGTTATATATAATAATTATTATAATTATTCTGTTACCTCAGTGTATCCTCAACTTCTCACTTTTGCTTTCTCCATGTATTTTACCTGTTGTCAAATCTTTTAATTTCTACTTTTGCAGCATCTCTCATAGGTATCCACTTCTCTCCACTCATACAACCACATTCTTTGTTCAGGTTCACATTGATCCACTCTTGTGATCATCCTATAATTGGTCACATATGCACCCACAGATGCATATCTCAATAAACTTCGATGGCTCCCTACTACCTCAGGGATCAAAAAAAAATCTTTTGTTTGATATTTAACACTTTTATAACCTAGCCTCGTCCTCCTCGTATTCTTAGATTTCCTTCCCAGCATTTCTGGACTTTATTGCCTTCCATTCGTTTCATGATGCTGTTACACTGGTCTGCTTGCTTTTCCTTTCAGATGGCATGGTCACCAGTTCTACATCTTTACATTGTCTGTGCCTTCTGCCAGGAATGCTGTATCTCTTCTTGACTTCTCTGGCTTCCTAAAAAACTCAGATCACCTTCTATAGGCTTTTTTAGGTCCATCTTTTTTCCCTACCAATACACACACACAGAGTTAGTGCCTTAATCTTGAGATTATTTTTGTTCAGTTGTTTAGTCCTATCTAAGTCTTCATGACCCCATTTGGGGATTTTCTTGGCAAAGATACTGGAGTGTTTGGCCATTTCCTTCTCCTGCTCATTTTACAAATGAGAAAACCAAGGCAAACAGGACTAAGTGACTTGCCCAAGCTCATACAGCTAGTAAATGTCTGAGGCTAGATTGCAACTCAGTTCCTCCTAACTTCAGGCCTAGCGCTCTACTGCACCACTCAGGGATTACTTCCAGTCTACTCTGAATATGTAGTAAACATAGTTATTTATGTGTTCTCTTCCCCATGAGAATGTAAGTTTCTTGAAGGCAGACACTATTTCTGCCTTTGCATACAAAAGGCTTAGTGCAATGCTTAACACATAGTAAGCACTTAATAATTGCTTGTTGACTGACTGACAGATATAGAATTCTTGGGGTTTGGTAGGTGAAAGAGCCATGTCCTGAAGTTCTGAGATATGGGTGAGTTCTGGGGCTTTGCCTACTAAGACATATTTAGACAAAAGGATTACATCTGAATGAGATCTTAGATCTCCTCAAACCTACCTTATTTTACAAGAAGTGACCTAAGACCCAAAAAGAAGAAATTTACTCAGCAAGACCCAGATATGGGAATGAAGACCAGGATTTAAATTCAGGACTCCAAATTCAAACTCTTGTGTCCTTTAGACCATGGCGCACTTCTTTCTGCAAATTACCATGGTGTAAAGTTCCCACTGACTAAGGAATAAAAGGAAAATGGCAGAGCCTCCCCAATTAAAGGGACTTCAAGCCTAGTAAGAAGAGATGGTCTAGTCACACATGACCCACCTTTAAAACGCCTGTTCTCTTTTAGGTTGAAAAGGGAAGGTGCGCCCAGTCAAATACCCTGTCTCTTACCTGGTACCAACCCCTAGCTTCCTAAACCTGGTCCTGGCACTTGCCAGCTCCCTCCAACTCAGCCATAAGTCTAATTTGGAACTGATTTCTTTAGACACTATTGTTTCCTCTTGCTCTTTCAGGTCTGTCATCTATAGTTCAACTTCTGCTTATGTGAGTTGATAAGTTCCACATAAGAATGTCTACTGAGATAAAAGCTCCCCCAAGCAAGGAAATGCCATTCAGGAACATGAAAATTACAGCCTTTCCAAAGCAATCCCAATAGATTTTGGACAGAAAATGCCATCTGCGTCTATAAAAAGATCTGAGGAGGCTGAATGTCATGCTATACTCACTTCTTTTTTCTGCTTTTTAATCTCTCCCATGGTTTTT
The DNA here is from genome assembly GCF_902635505.1 of Sarcophilus harrisii. Taxonomy (NCBI): domain Eukaryota; kingdom Metazoa; phylum Chordata; class Mammalia; order Dasyuromorphia; family Dasyuridae; genus Sarcophilus; species Sarcophilus harrisii. The sequence goes on from NC_045426.1 coordinate 89,138,992, forward strand.
CCCTTTTGCTCTGATTTTTTCTCTCTCAATATGATTCATAAATATATGTTAAAAATAAATAAATTTACAAAAATATAAAAGAAAATTACAGCCCTTCCAACATCCATTAAAAAAACTTGAAACTACCAGATGGGTAATACAAGTATTATTACTCCCATTTTATAGATGAAAAAACAGGTTTAGAGTAGAGAAGTGACTTATTCAGATCACACAGGTAGGGATAGCTAGAGGAATCAAACCCAGTTTCAATCTTACTCCCTCACTAAGATACTTTTACCTCCTGGATTTTTAAGCCACATATGGTAAAGATTTCCAGTGTCTAGGAGACACTGTTCATTTGTGCTCTTTTGGTTTAGAAAATGCATTGCATTAGAATCAGAAGGAAGGGGTGGGGTACATAAAAGAAAGAAAAGCCTTCCAAGAAAGGTTGTTTCTAGGGTTTGAAATTAATGACAGTTCTGGTAAAATTCTAAGAATAGGGTTTCATGGACTTGGGAAACCAACAGATGCCACAGCAGGAGGATTAGGGGTTGGGGAAAAACCAGACATGGTTCCGATGGAATGACTCCAAGAAACTGGATCGATATCGAGGCTTCAGTGGGCTCTGGAGACAAAGTAATTTGCCAAAATGCAGTCAGGGATAGTCAGTACCATCACCAAATCATCATCATCATCATTATCACCTTCACAATCATCACCATATTCATCACTACTGCAATCCTGGTCATCTTTACCATCACCATCATCTTTGCTGTTATTCATCATTCTCACCATCACCAGAATTAAGGACATAATTCTCACATTTACAGTCCCCATTCTCATCTCCACCACCACCATTCTCTATTGCTGTTGTTTTCACCATGAGCATCACTAGAATCACTACTCCCAGTCTCATTTCCATCACCATCATTACCACCTTCATCTTTAATGATCTTTAAAATCACTGGCATTATTCCTTAAAAAAAAAACCTTAATTTCCACCTTCGGTCTGACCAAAAATTCAGACCTGACCCCAATTGGTCACTCTACTCACAGACTAGTCATAGACAGAACCAAAACCTGCTGTCCGGTTGCTTTCTAACCACAGTCTAGCCCTCTTGCCTAAAAGCCATGTCACAGGCACACATGTTCCTGCTTGAAAGGAGACCTGTTGAAAGGTAACTTTAACCTGCTGTGAATAATATTATGGATAAGTTGGTCTGTAGGAGTAAATTGCTCTGTTCCATTCTGACTGCAGGGGACACATCTCAGATCACATGTCCCACTGCCAGGATGAGAAGAGGAAGAAGAGGGCAGTCTCTATAGAGGAAGGTCACTATTCTCCAGTAATCAAATGGTGGGTCAGGAGACTGGACTTCTTTCAATGGAATCATACTCCCTTCTCCCTTCCTTCTTCCTTCCCCCCAATCTCCCTTAAGCCTTCATCTCCCCCTCCCTTGGGCAATGACCTCGGTCAAGGGCCCATAAAGACTTAATTATCATCCAAATAGATTTTCCAGAGCAAAACTCCAAGTCAAACCCCTGGTTTCCTCTCGGGAAAGCAAACATGTTTATTCCTCATTGACAGGCAGTCCAAGCACTCTCCTTACTGACATATGCTGTCATGGGGGAAAAGGGAGCATTTGTAGCTAAGGGAAAACAACCCATTTTTCTTCCCTGGAGGCCCTTGTTTACCTAGCACTGGGGTGAGGGTGTTATTTCAGGATATTTGCAGAAAATCGGTTGTCAGCATTTCCGAGCTGAAGATGAGCTCTCAAAAAGACTGAGATGGGACTTCTCAGAATAAGAAGGGTGTGTGTGTGTGTGTGTGTGTGTGTGCGCGCGCGTGAGGGAGGGAGAAAGAAAGACACAGACAGAGAGACAGACAGACAGAGAGACAGCGACAGAGACAGACAGAGGGAGAAAAAGAGACAGAGACAGAGACAGACAGATAGAGAGAGAGAGAGAGAGAGAAATAGAAAGAGATAGAGACAAAAACAGAGGGACTAAGTAGGACTGGATTGGGACGAGACCCATTCTAATCTCCTTCCTCACCAGACTACATTCCTTCCTATCTGTTCCATTCATTCTGTTTCTTTTCCACTCCATTCCATTTACTACCTGTGTGACCTTAGTCTAGTCAGCTAATCTCTCTGAGCCTCAACTTCTTTATCCATAGGACATGAAAAATAATAGACACCTTACCAGATTGTTGTCAAGATCAACTAAGCTAATGTATGTGAAGCACTTTGCAAAATTTCCAGTTCTATATAAATTGTAAGCTGTTATAATAAATTCCACTAATAAATTCCACCCATTCTGGTCCATTCCACTCTAAATGATTCACTTCTATTAAATGGCTATTTATTAAGTACTTCTAGGTGTGATGTACATTCCATCCAGATTATGTCAATTCAATTTAACAAATATTCATTGAGGCTTCCTATGTGCTCGCCCCTCCCCTTCTCTCCCTTTTGCTCTCCCCTCTTATTTTCTCCTCTCTTTTTCTTTCCTCTTTTGTTCCTTCCCTTCCATCTTCTCACTGCTCTCCTGTTCTCTCCTTTTCTCTGTTCCTTTCTTTCTTGAGACTAGATTTAATAAAGATTATATACATAATCTTGCAGTGAAGTTCAAAAATGGAACTCCACAAAGACAAGATGGGGAAAATGATTATCTAAGTAGAGCTCAGTTCCACGAGGGCAGGGGAGTAGTTCTTAGTGACACTGTATCACTTCTACATGTACTTAATAATTTATGTAAAAACACATCACTTATATTTCATGAAAGTTGAAAATCAAAGGGGGCAAAAACAGAGAAACTAAATAAAAATTAATAGGGAATCTCAGACTTAAAGGAAGTATTCCACACCTTCGGAAGGGTATGTGGTTTGAACAAATAAAAAGGCCAGTAAAAGCAATACTTGTATAGAGGCACAGGTTTCCTATACTTTTTTTCAGCCATTTCTTTGCATAAAACCCAACCTAACAGGAACCTGGGAAGTATATCTAGAATGGTCATCATAAGTAAGAATGAGGTCTTTCTCTGAGGGAACCCGATGGAAAATAAAAGGAGTTATCATAAAGGCCTTTCCCATCACAAACCTCAGAGCTGAGGTCCTCAGAGAGTCTAAGAAAACAGGCATATTGTAACCTTAAAGTAAGGGTTGCTGCCTTTGCTGAGAGTATAGTAACATGCTCACTGGGAAGAGTTCCCTGAAACTCAGCTAAGCCATGGCCAGAGCTGCAGCTGTCCAGCAAGAGTCAGCCCCAAGGCTGCCATATCCAACTCACCTAGCGGGATGCTCTATGCTGAAAAGAACTGGGGTTAGGCTATCTGCCTGGTCCAGTCGGGCATCAGATTCCCAGCAGCTGAGCATCCCATGGAGTGCCAGTGACTCCCCAGCCCAGCAGAAGGAAAGCTTAGTGAGGATCAGGAATGAATGAGCCATTTGGTCCAGGCCAGCTCAGCATCGGTCCATCTAGTGCAGATGCCGTACTCTGTGGGGATGGAGCCCACCTAAGCCGCCCATCCAGCAAAGAAGCCCTGCCCTGAAAGGATCTGGTCCAGTCCAGCAGCCAAGGGATTTACTCATCAGTTTTACAATACAGTAAAATTTGTGAGGACTTTTCAGAAAAAGAAAGAAGCACATTGAGGTCTTGGTGCTCCAGAATTATGAACTGCTTTTGGAGCAAGAATTTCTGATAGCTGTGCCTCATGTAGCTCTCGGACCTTTCCCTTCATGGATTCATGAATGAAACTTGATTCCGTGTGTTTGCGGGATCATGAATCCATCCCTGATTCCGTGTGTTTGCGGGAGAATGAGCCTCAGGTTATGGGAAGAATGTGTCGTAATTACTGTTTTTGTCATACTGTTTCAATAACGATCTTTGACAAAATATGATATACTGGCTGGTTGCTGATGAGAGAGGCACACTGGTGGGGGCTGATGTGCTACAGTATAAAGGGGTGAATCACCCACAGGTTACCCCTAGAATCCAACATAGTTGATCCTCTGCAGCAGGTGACCCAGCTTGCCCACACCAGAATGGGTTGAAGTGAACTCCAAATGAATGTCACATGGGAATTGAATTGAGCAGCAGTGAATTGAATTCAAAAGTTAAAATGGCATAATAGATAAGAGACTGGAGTTGGATTTAGGCTCTGGATTCAGAATACACCAGCTTGTTAGCCTAGACAAATTAATCTTTCTACATGGACCTCAGTTTCTTCATTTGTATAATGAGGAGGTTGAACTAGATGAAGTTACTTCTAAGGCTCCTAATCATGATCCTATGAGTCTAATTTGTTGGATTCACATGCTGCAGCAATCTCTGTGGAAAATGTCAAGGAGTTTCTAATGAAACACAAATTCTTTATGTCTAAATGAGAGTGACACCCCAAAAAAATTAGCGCACTTAGAGACAGCTTTGATCAGAGAGGGTCCAGCCAGAGTGAAAGGCCTTATGGCCTACTGTCCGCTCCCCTGGCTAGGCCACATCTTGAGCACTGGATCAGGCTTTGACTAAAACAACTTTAGCTTATTTTGTTTTTTGCTTGTCACAGTTTAGAAAAGTTACTCTGGAAAAGCTGGAGTTCATTATGTGGGTGATGAAGGGACTGAAGAGAAGGTAAGAGCTGCAAGAGAAGACTAAGGGGGAATATGAGTTCTGTCTTCAAACATGAAGCAAAATCTGCCATTTAAAAAATGGATCAGGCTTCTGTCTGGCCCCAGAAAGCAAAAGGAGGTTGGGTGAATCATAGCTACAGGAAAGCAGATTTGGGCCACCTGAAAAGAAGATCTTTCCGATCAGCAGAACAACCCAACGGTGGATTGGCTGTGTCTGAAGGAGTGAGCTCCTCCTCACTGGGAATGTTCAAGCAAAGGCTAGGTGATCATCTGTCAGGGTGGCCAGAGAAGGCATTTCTACCTGGGATGAGGACATTGAAGAAAGGACCTCTGAGATGCTTTCTTTCTCATTCTCTAGGAACAAGTACACGTCTGTTAATCATGAGTGTGTGAATGTATGTACCTGACTCGACACCTGTGAGGGAGTGTGTACAGAAGCATATATGTGGATCTATGCAGATATGAACATGTCTGTATGTGAGTGTGTGTATAGATGAGCATATGTTTGTGCTTGAAGATGTATTTGGGACTGTAATTGTGGGAGACATCTAGGAATCTCTGTGTGTCTATTTGAGAGCATGTCTTTGGGTCTCAGTTTCCTGATTTGTAAAATGAAAGTCTCTTTTTGTTCTAAATTCTAGGATCATGAAGTCAGGAGGACCTGAGCTCAAATCTGGTCTCAAATACTTAACCCTTCCTAGCTGTGTGGCCCTGGGCAAGTCACTTAACCCCAATTAGGAAAAATCAGGGAAAAAAATGTCTATGATCATGTACTATAATCTCTCTCTGTGTGTGTGTGTGTGTGTGTGTGTGCCTGCATTTTGTGTGCTTGTGCATTTATGTGTCCAAGTCTCCCCTTCCTCCTTCAGGGCTGTCTTTATCTTGCGGATGTGACAACCAGCAGAACTAAGGAGGCAGCTTGGAGATAACCCCGTATCTCCGGGGCTTTAGCAGAGCAGAGAGAAAGTTGGAGAGCTCCTCCCCAGGCGACAGGCCAGATGGACACCAGCCCCGCTGACACCTGATAACAGCACCTCCCAGCCTCTATCCGGGAGGAGGATGTTGCCGTTGGAGGGGAAGACTCAGGATTCTCATCCCCCAGCCTTTGCCCCGGAGAGACAATGGAGCCTTCCTTCTGACGCCCATCTCTGGGGCCCCTCACACCTCACCCCCATCGGGGACAGTGTTCTCCAAGCTGAGTCACCAGCAATGGGGATGGACGGGCCTTCATTTCCCCTTTCTTGCCTTTTGCCCTTTCTCCATCCTTATGACCTGACTGTGAGCCAACTGGCTGGAAGAAGAGCTGGATTCAGTCTATAACTCAGCCTAACTATTGTATTCTAAGTCTTCCCTCCTTTGGTTCTGAGGAGGAGCCTGATATCTCTTAACAAGACTAGAACAGACAGGGTGTGGGGCTGAGGAAATGACTCCAAAAGGCCAAAAGAAAGCATGAGAATGTATCATTTGTAATGGCTTGAATTGGGATCCAGTTACTATCAAGGGCATCTTAGCCAAAGTTCCAGCTTAAGGAAAGCTCTAGCCAGCCCAACCCATTAGCCAGCTAGCAGATAGATATGATGAGCCCAGCTGGTCCCAGGGGAACTGCAGAAGAGTGAAGGCCCCAGAGAAAAGAAAAGTAGTTTGGAAAGATAAGCTTCCCACAGATGAATAAGTTCTGTAAGAGCGTCAGAGTCTGTGGGAGCTCAGAGGGGGGAACCATCAACGTGGGTCCTGCCTCAAATGATGGGTAGAATTTGGAAAGGCAGAGGACAAGGGCAAGGAAGAATCCAACCATGGGAGATGGGCTGGACTGAGCTTTGAAGGATGAGGGGGCTTAGAAGGATAGAGAAGAATGAGGAGAGAGCCATGAGTGAGGACTGCACTGAGCTGAGCCTTGAATAATAAGCAGAATTTGGAAAGACTGAGAAGAATGAGGAGGGGCTGGTCATTAGAAAACCTGAGTTCTTTTAGACTTTGCCATTTCTAGCTCTTTGACTTTGAGCATCTCAATTCTTCTGCTTTTGGAGCCTCAGTTTCCTCATCTTTAAAATGAGGATAATCTATTCAGAGAGGATCAAATGAGATCATGCAGTGAAAATTCTCTGAAAATCTTAAAATATTGCATCCTTGAAGGAGAGCCCACCATGAGTATATGTGCAGAGATGGGAATGAGAAATGACTGTGAGGGAGTGTGAGAATGTGTATGTGGCTATATCTGTGTATGAACATGTCTTGAAAACATGTAAGTGTTTAAGAGGCAAAGTTGGATGTGAGGTAGGGAAGTGGAGAATCAGTTGACACTTAAATAATTGTAAAATAAATAAATGAAAGGATTCTATCTAGAAGGGGAAGATCCTGGGGTTTCTGGCCAAAATAATTGTTATTTATATTCACCCTGAGGCCAAAACAAAGACTTTGGGCTTGGCTTGGGACCCTTGTTGTCCAATCAGTGAGAGCCAGAGAAATTTGGTTTAAAGTATGGTCTTTAAGAAAGAAATCTAGTCCATGAATCCCAAAATATCAAAGAAGGAAGGAAGGGAGGGAGGAAGGGAGGAAGAGAGAAAGGGCGAAAGGAAGGAAGGGAGGGAGAGAAGGAAGGAAGGAAAGAGAAAGGGAAGAATGAAAGGATGGAAGGAAGGAAGGAATAGAAAAAAAGGAAGGAAAGAATGGAAGGAAGGAAGGAGGAAAGGAGTGAGGGAGAGAGGAAAAGAAGGGAGGGAGGAAGGGGGAAAGTTAGCAGAGTTGCCCCATTCACAGTGGAGCAGTTACTTCTCACAAAAGTTGTTTGTCCTTCATTCTTGAAGATTACCATGACCTCAGGCAATGATGTCATGACATGCAAGTAAATTGGATTTGAGGGAGGGAGGCTGCGCTAGGTCACCAATCTCACTTTCTCCTCTGGAAACCATTTTATGGATGGTTTAATGGTCCCGGTTCTACTCCTGTTGTATGCCAGTGCTGTGCAGGGCCTTGAATACCCAGATGAGGACTTTGAATTTTAGTCTGAGGCCCGGGGAGCCACTTAGGAAGCCATTTAATGATCCCATCCTTAAGCGAGCTGGGCCCAGCTGGGCATGGGGCAGTGTCCTGGCATGGGGCAGCAGGGCATTAAGAAGCTTTGCTGTGGAGCTCAGGTAAAAGAGGATTTCTCCCTTGAAGAGCTCACGGAGAAGAAAACAGGCCATTTGACTGAGCTTTTATCAGTTGGTTGCTGTCCTTCCTTCTTGAAAAGGACACAGTGACATCCTGGAGTCACGCTGTGTCCCACGGTGACTGATCGGACCAAGCCGAGCTCGGGATGCTCCGCCACAGGTCAGACACAAATCGTCCCTCGAACATTTGGGGGGACTCTCCAGCTTTGCTCATCTCAGGTTTTTTTCTGAGCTGATTTAATTCTGCTTTGCTCACCACCTTCTCTGACGGGGGTGAGCCACACTAATGTCTCCAATATCAGTCAGTCATTTCTAAAGTCCTCAGTTTGCATGCTTTCATGGAACTCCACTCCTTGAGGGCAGGAGGGAAGACAAGACATAAAATCTAATTCCATTTCATAACCTTATGAATCCCTCACTGTGGGTTTATTGCTGCTAGGTTCTCGGAAGGCATCCCTGACCATGAGATGCTTTCAGTCTGGTGGGGGAAATGATGAATAGTTGTGGTCCCGTGAACCCTATTGAAGCCCTTCCCAAAGCTGTATTGCAGACATGGAAAGTCATGAATTTAAGAAACTGGTAATATCCTGCCTATAACACTGATTTAGAAGGTCCCCTTTTGTACTTTGATTGTTATTCAAGGGCTGATTTTTCTCTTAGTAAAGAAAGAAACATCCCGCAAGAGCCAACTGGAAGCCTTCAGTGTCTGAGCTAAAGAGCTTGAGTGTCCTTTTTAGCCATTATAGGGAAGGTAGAGTAAATTTTGTGGCTTTAAATGAGAGGTTTCAGGAAGAGCACATGTGGCAGAGTGGGCGTCTCATTTCCTAATCCCCTTATGGTCCTAAGAATGCCAGAGCTCGCCTCCACCCCCACCATCACTCAGAAGTTTCCAGAGAATCCTAAGGAGTAGAAGTGGGTCAGCAATGTGATCAGACCATTCCCAACTGCGTGTGGTTCACAACATAGCATTTTCATTCTTTCTGTTGTTGTTTGCTTGCATTTTATTTTCTTTCTCATTTTTTCCCTGTCTGATTTGTTTTTTCTTGTGCAGCAAGATAATTGTATAAATATGTACGCATATTATTGGATTTAACATATATTTCTACCATGTTTAACATATATTGGACTACTGGCCATCTAGGGGAGGAGGTGGGGGAAATATCAACGCAAAGTTTTGCAAGGAAAAATCCATATGTTTTGAAAATAAAAAGCTTTAATAAAAAATAAATAAAGTCCTCCAGTGAAAATAAAAAATAAAGTCCATTCCCAGAGCCACAATGAGGAAAGGACAGTTGGGATGTTGCCTCGGGTTAGCTCACAAAGAGAGGGCATGCCATCCATTTCCTTCTGAAAGTTCCTAACAGAACTTGGCTCTTCCCCGAGACTTGAGGAGCATGTCATTTTGGCACCTGCCCCCCTCCTCCACGGTATCCCCTCAAGATCATTGGCTCTGTTACTGGGTTCAGGTTATTTATGCCCAGGGCGAACCTTTGACAGCAGGGTTGGTGGGAGACTTTTGCCTTTGGATTCAGCCTTGGTGGAGTGACCTCTGGAACTCCTAGGATTTCTCATAGATATAACAAGGAATATGGGCACTTAGGGTGAATTCAGTATCAAATATTCAGAACTTTACATAGCAGGAAAAAGGTTTTTTTTCCCCTTCTATTTTGAGAGTAAAAAAATGCCTTTGTGTCATGATAGAGCCTAAGTATCCAGCACACTAGCTAGATATCTTTGGGTTGATTGTGACACTTTTGGTGTTGACACTGTGGAAGCCAGTGTCCTCAGACAGACTTCACTTGCTTCCTACTGAGCGAAGGAAGCTGCAATCTCCAAAAGCAGATGGACTTTGAAGTTCTGAGAGATTTCATGAAAATTACTAATGAGACGTTTTGCGGGCTTGTGAATTCACAAAACTGCACCCTGGGGAAATGTCCTGAGTGTCCTGTCCTAGTTAGGGCTTTGGGAATGGATTTCACACTAATCACATTGCAACCCATGGGGTAGCCAGGAAGGCCCTGGGTGATGGTTAGGTTTGAGGAAGGGAGCTCTGGCGTTCTTGGGACCATTAAGGGGTGGGGAGTAAGGAAAGGAGGTGTCCATTCCATCACATTAGTTCTTTCTATGGGGTCTCTCAAGCCCTCCAAGTTGAGATATGAAAAAAAAATGAATGTCAGTCTATTAAATCCGATATTCCACATCAGGAAAGAACCTTCTCCAAGGTAGAAGATGGGTAGAATTTGGAAAGGCAAAGGACAAGAGCAAGGAAGAATCCAACCATGGGAGATGGGCTGGGCTGAGCTTCGAAGGATGAGTGGGCTTAGAAGGATAGAAGGATAGAAGGAGGGAGCCATGAGTGGGGACTGCACTGAGCTGAGCCTTGAATAATAAGCATAATTTGGAAAGACTGAGAAGAATGAAGAGGGACTGGTCATCAGAAAGCCCGAGTTCTTCTAGACTTTGCCATTTCTAGCTCTTTGACTTTGAGCACCTCAAGCTTTCTGCTTTTGGAACCTCAGTTTCCTCATCTTTAAAATGAGGATAATCTATTCAGAGAGGATCAAATGAGATCATGCAGTTAAAATGCTTTGAAAATCTCAAAATGGTATTACATCCTTGAAGGAGAGACCAGCATGAGTATATGTGCAGAGGTGGGAATGGGAAATGACTGTGAGGGAGTGTGAGAATGTGTATGTGGGTATATATGTATATGAACATGTCTCGAAAACATGTAAGAGGCTAGGAGGCAAAGTTGGATATGGGGTAGGGAAGTGGAGAATCAGTTGACACTTAAATAATTGTAAAATAAATAAATAAAAGGATTTTATCTGGGAGGGGAAGCTCCAATGTAGAAGATTAATACTTTAAGTAACAATGAATATCTAGCCCTAATCATAGACTTTTTATCAAAGAGAAAATTCCCTGGATCCTCACTTTTTACAATTTCCCCATTTCCAATTCTTAAGTCATAACCAAATCAATTCTGCCATTATTTCTGAAAATCCTGTGTCATATAACTCCTATAACTCCACCTACAATCCCTTGAACTTCCCAGACTAAATCCTTCATCCTTGGCCACCATTCCCTTGTATATATTGTCTCCCACTATATGAATGTTAGCTCTCTGGGCACAGGAACTGTTTTTAACTTTATGTTTATACCCTAAACTGCTTAGCACAATACTTGGAACATAGTGCTAATGCATTTTTCGGTACTTCTTGGATCTCTAAGATCCTTCCTCCCAATGAAACTCTCCAGGACTTATGACTCTAACAGGCTCTGGGACAGAATAGAACAAGGGAGATCCCCTCCTCCACCCCCTTCCGTCACCTCCTCCACTCCTAATTCCTCTGCCCAAGTGCTTCCATATTATCCCCTTCCTGGGTCTGTTCTCTTTTATCAGAGTAAGGATCCAGACCTCTGACCCTGAGGTGTTGTTCCCAGTCTTGGGACCCACAGTCCCCACCAGGCTGAGGTGTGAGTCCAACCACAACTCTGAGCTAAGAGTTCCTAAATTTGTTGATGGAAGAATTTTGAATTTGTTGATTGAAGGATCCCTAATCCTTCCACTCCAGAATTGGCCTGGGGACCAAGTCCAAAGAACCCTCCTTTGATAACAGAAAGAGTGTCAATCTCAGCACCAAATTAAGCCTCAGCCTAAGATCTCCTGGCACCTCCTGGGCCCCTGGCTCTGAGGCTCTTCGGGAGGAGAGAGGCTTACAGGGGCTTATTCCCTCCACTTTTTTCTGACAGAACTGATCCTTGCCTCTGAACATCCACAGTCCTGCCCCTGAGGCTCCCCACTGCCTCTTCTTTCTATTTACACCACCCTCCTCCTATTTTCTCTCAGCATTTCCCCCCCTTCCAGAAGGTTTTCCAGGCTGTAGAAATTATGTGGATATTCCCCAAGGCTCTGTCCAGGTCCATCTCCTCTTAACTCTTTTGCCTTCCACTTTTGTGCATTCAGTGACCATCCCTATCCTGATTCTGAGATCAAGTTATTCAGCCCCAACCTTTCTCCCAACCTACAATCTCCCATTCCTAATTGCCTATTGAACATCTGAAACCAGAGGTCTTGTAGACGTATTAAACCCAACAAGTCCAAACTGACCCCATTCTTTTTCCCCCAAACTCCCCTTCCCTAACTTCCCTATTATTTTGAAGGTACCAAAAATATCCAATCACCAGGCTCAAAATCTAGTCATCCTCATCTCCTCACTTTATCTCTCTTGCCCCACAATCCCATCAGTGGCCAAAGACTGTCAATTTGCTGACCTTTTGTCCCTTCTCTCCTGATCTCCCACCATCATCCTTGGCCTGATGGAATATCCTTCTGCTGGATTTTTCTGCCTCAGATCTCTCTAGTTCCATCCTTCACTCAGCCATTAGTGAGATAGTCCTAAAATGGTCTTACCATTTCACTGCCCTATTCAGTAAACCATCATGATTCTTTCTATTGTCACCAGGATTAAGTGTAAAATCCCATTTGGTTTAAAGCCTTTCATGACCCAGACCCTTCCTGTTTCCTCAGACTTTTTGCATTTTACTCCCCTCCTTGCCCTGTACAATCCAATAACTTGCACCACCTTGTTCTTCCTGGCACAAGTCATTCTGATCTCCAGATTGGGCATTTTCACACTCTGTGCTCTTCATCTGGTTCCCTGGCTTTCTTTAAATTTCAATTAAAATTCCACTTTCTGGAAGAAGCTTTTCCTGGTTGGTCTCCCTTAATATTTGTATATTCCCTCTGATATTATCTTCACTTTATCTCATCTCTATCTTGCTTGAGTTCTGCAGGTTGTCTCTCACGTTAATTTGGAGGGCAGAAACTTATTTTTCACTTTTCTTTGGATTTCCAGTCTTAGCAGATTATAGGCAAGAAATTAAGGCTTGTTGACTTCTTGCCTGGTTCAGGTACAATCAACAAGCATTTATTAAGTGCCTACTGTGTGACAAAGGGAGGGGGTATACAAAGAAACAACTTTCCTATGCTCTCTATTTGACTCTGTGATCCTTTAGTCTTTATGTACTCAGATGATAATCCTGGGCACAGATTAAACCTTGACTTTAGATACAAACTGATCTGGGACACTCGGCACAAATCGAGCTTGAGTGCTGAGCACAGTGCCTGGCATACAATAGGTGCTTAATAAATGCTTTTTGATTGAGTGAACCTAATCCCGCATTGAGTCTAATTGTACCTTATTGTCAGACTTCACTGGGGATGACACAGTCCAGTCTATCTTAACTGCTGGAGACTCAGCTCAGAACCCATGAGAAGTTGGCAGAGAAAATGCTCTTGGCTAATTCTGAGTCTGGTGCCATACGGGATGGGAAGATTGTTCCTATATTTTCTGGAGAATGACCTTCAAAGTAGACACATCTGAGGACAACTCATAATCCCTCTGGTTCAGTGAGTAAGTTTATGAGAGGTTCAAAAGGTTCTTGGGGGGAAGAAGTCAGTTACTTTCCCTGGTTTTATGTTCTTAGAAGAGAATATCTAATACAACTTTTAACAGAACAGGAATCCCCTCTAAAATGATCCCCTCAAGGGCCTTTGCTTGATGGACAAGTCATTACCTCCCTAGGTAGTCAATTCCATTTTTGGACAGCTTAGATCATTAGGGAAATTTTCCTTCCACAGAAACAAATTCTTCCTCCCAATCCCTTTGCCTCCTGCTCACCCCTCTCTCCATGGCTCTGAGTATTGTCCTCTGGGGACCAATAGACCAAGAAGACTTAATCCCTCTTCCCAGCCTCCTCACACTCTCCTCAGACAGGAAGCCAGCCCACTTCCAAGAGAACAGCCTGAAATTAGCTCCCAAACTGCCTTCTGCAATTGCCAAGAGAGCCCCAAGTTTAGGGTCCAAGCCTCGAAGAGCATGCTCCAGATCCCCTGGGTCCTCGTGTTACATGTCTAGACTGTTCAGTCAGCTCTCTTTCCACTTGCCTTCTTCCAGACCTAGGAGGAATACCCTTCAGTAGGGGAGACCCAGTTCCCTTGGTACAAATAATAATACTACTGCTCCATTTTCTAGCACATAAGGTTTAAAAAGAATTTTCTTCATAATAACCTTCTACAGTAGATGGACTTTTTATTGTTTGTTTTTGTCTAGACCTGTGATTCCATCAATGATTGTGTAATGAGGAATGAGAAAAGTTTGGGGAACCAGAAGGGAATCTCTCCCACCGATACAAATCAATATGGGCTACGGCTAACTGAAAGAGTCATCTGGGTGCAGACGTGTGACAGTGACATATGGGGCCAGGGTTACACAGCTAGCAAATGTTCCTGATTCTTTTCTTGATAGACAATGCAACTATTACTAGTTACTTACAGAAATGGTGCCATAGTGCATAGAGTGCTGTGTCTGCAGTCTGGAATCTCATCTTCCCAAGTTCAAATCTGACCTCAGTCACTTAACTAGTTGTATGGTCCTAGGCAAGTGACTTAACCCTGCTTGCCTCAGTTTCCTTATCTGTAAAATGAGCTGGAAAAGGAAATGGCAAATCACTCTGGTGTCTTTGCCAAGAAAACACCAAATGGGGTCATGAAGAGTGGACTAAAGTGATTAAAAACAATTAAAATATCAACACCACATAATTAGGAAATGTCTATGCAAGAATTTGAACCCAGAGCTACTGACTCTAGAGCCAGCCTCCTTTCTAATAAGCCTTGAATATAATGGGAGGGGAGTTTGTTTTATCCAAGAGGCACCAAGGAGCCATATGGTGGTGCAGTGGATAAAGTTCAAATTCTGCCTTAGTCACTTACACGCTGGTGATCCTGTCACTTTAACCACTGATTGCCTCAGTTTCCCCATTTGCAAAATGGGCATAATAATACCACCTGATTCTCAGAGTTGTTGTGAAAATAAAAACGACTGAATATTTGTAAAAATGTCTCTGCAAATGCTAGCTGTTGTTGTTATGGATGAATCCACTTTGGGAGACTGAAAAAGAACAATCAGATTTTGAAAGGTCCCATGTGAGAGAAGCGTTTTGGAAACGAAGGGAAGAGAGAACATCTAGGAAGAAGAGATACCCAATTGGGTAACCAAGTCAAGAACCATAGCGCTAATTTACTGCTTTCCCTCCCTCAGTATGTCAACTCTGGTTTGTGCATGTGGTCCAGGGAATCCTGGGGTCTCTGAAACCCTTTCAGAGGTTCTACGAATTGAAAATCAGTTTTTATTTCTAATAAGGTAAATATCTATAAACATAACACACATAAACAAAACTCTTTGGACATATTATTTTAACAGTATAAAGATACTGAGAACCAAGGTTTAAGAACCACTGTTGTAGACCATCCCACCACATTTCATTC
The DNA here is from genome assembly GCF_902635505.1 of Sarcophilus harrisii. Classification (NCBI taxonomy): domain Eukaryota; kingdom Metazoa; phylum Chordata; class Mammalia; order Dasyuromorphia; family Dasyuridae; genus Sarcophilus; species Sarcophilus harrisii. The sequence goes on from NC_045426.1 coordinate 89,154,080, forward strand.
TCTTTTTATCCCCTATTGAAGGCTTTGAAGATCTGAGTTATAGCTATCCATGTCAGGTGATCTGGTGAAACCTACTCTTTGCCTTCCCTCTCTTAAAAAATCTCTTGTGAACTATGGCAGATATTTATAAAATCATCGGTAGGATTAGGATTTATTCCATGACTGGGATTAGATCTAGATCCAAAAAGTCAATATATATAATTTTTTTTCTTAATTTAAAAAAAGTCAAAAGAAAAAGACTAAAGTTAAAGGCAAGAGTTTCCTCTAAGGTATCAATAGGTATCAATGTGCATAGAGTTACTAGATTTGGAACCAAAAAAACTTGAGTTCAAATTTTACCTCAAGCACTTATTAGCGAGGGGATCCTGGACAGCCATTTAGTCATTCTTAGTTTCACTAAGTACCAAATGAAATAATATATGTAAAAACATTCTGAAAATTTTAAAGTGCTATATAAATGTTCACTGTTATTACTATAAGAAAATTGCCTGCTGGAATTGGGCATTGAACCCTCCGTTCTGGCATCATTTCCCTTCGAACATTAAGCCCGGAGCCCCAGCCTAGGTGGGGATGACTGCCTGAGTCCCAAGAGGGCCATTTTATAGGATTGTTTGGGGATAAAGTCTTATAAACTCACATTCCTGTTGCCCCCTCTGAACATCTGTAAAATCGCAGTAATAAGCCTTGTGCTGCTTATATCATCAGATCTCCGCCCCCATCTCTCACTCCAGTCCCTCTAGTTCCTGGAAGGTCCCTCCCCTGGGTCCAGGCCCCTGAGTACTGGAAGGATACAGTCCCTGAGTTCCACCCTCCTCCACGCATTCCACCCCAGACTCCAGGTTCCAGCCTGGCCCCAGCCTCATCTGCCCCAACCCCCTCCAGCCCACCCCCTGCAAGTTCCTTTCCCTGCCCTGACAGCTGACCCCTGAGTTTTAGTCTGTTTTATTTACTGGTCCCTTTTGGCTGTCACTTGGTTTATTTTGCTCTCCCTCTGGCTTAGCTCCCTCTTTGCCCTAAGCCGGTCCAACCTCCCTTTCTCTTACCACCCCACCCATCTGTCTTTCTAACTCTGGCCAGATTTTCCTGCTGGGCTCCAGCCCTCGTACTCCCCCTGGGTTCCTTCCCAGCTTCTTGTCATCTGTTCTCTGTCTCCTCTTCCACTGAACAGTCTTGGGGGCTGGTTTGGATTAGATCAATGCATGTAAACCTGTTGACAGCAAACTGGTCTACAGACTACCATATTTTCAGGCCAGTGATCTCGAGATCAGAGGGAAAAATTGTCCCTAGATTGTAAGATTTCTCTTCCTATTTCCCCATGCTGCCATCTCAGCTTTGGATGAGACAAAGCCCACAGACTCTCAGAGATGGAGCATCACCAGTCTCCTTAGTGACATCTTTGACAAGGGTCCTCCCTTGATGACTTCTGATGATGGTGAATTCACTACCTATAGATAAATTTTGCAGAGCTCTCCCCTTATTCACAAGCTAATTTATCCTCTGGCCTTCAGGTGGGCCTCTCAACAGCCACCATTATCCTGATTCCCAGAAGGCAACATTAACTACCTTAGGGGAAAGTAACCTGAATTTAGGGGATTTTGCTTCTGGGTCTTCGCTTGTCCTGTTCCCTATGCTTAGGATGCTGTCCTTCCCGCCCTGGGTTAATTGTTGAATGCCTAAAGATCATTTTAAAGACAACTCATCTGTTGCTTCATCCAGAAAAACTTCCTTGACTCTGCTGGTTAGTAATGACTTCCCAATATATGTGTAGTCACTGCTGATGAAGACATGGCCAGTGGCCAGGCTCAGTGGTGCTGGACTTAGTGGAATTTTCCCAGAGACCAGTCCAAGAGGTATCAGGACCAGCACAAATTCCCCTCTATGCCCCATTCCCAGCCCCTACCCACAAATGAAGGAGCAGAGAAGGATGGGCCAGAAGGCTGTTCAGAATTTGCTGAGTCTGCACAAAGGGTGGGGGGGGGAGGGGATAGGTTGGAGGGGACCATATACATTTGCCTAATGGGCCTTAATAATAGGGCCAGGAGAAGGAGAAGGGGGGGCTGAGATTAACTCTGGGGGAAAAAGCATAAAATGTTATGAAACACATTGGACCACAGTAAGGGCAGGCAGGCAGACGGCCCCTGAGCCCCATAATTCAGAGCAAATGTTCGCCTACAGCTCCGGGGCTCGGGCCCAGCGGGGGCACCTCAGTAAGGGGAGGGGGACAAGGCAGCTCCTTTCCAGATTCACCACCTCAGTCTCTCCTCACTCCCTCCCCCCTTCAATCCTCAATCCAACCAACCCTACCTTTTCATCTTTCCCAACCTCCTTTCCTTCCATCTTCCCAACTACCAGGAATTCAGGACCAGGGGTCCTTTGCTCAGATCAGTTGCTGACAGAGGAAGAATGGAGATTGAGGGAGGGCATCATTACATGGGTATTTAACTGCAACAACTTTCTCACAAACATATTTTTACAAATTTAATCTCTTTGGTCCTTTTCCTTTTCTGTAAAATGAGTGGGCCAGACTGTGATTATGATAATGATGATGATGATAGCATTTATATAGAGCTTTAAGGCTGTTTAGTGCTTGACAAATATTATCTCATTTGATCCTTGTAACAACCCTGCACAGTAGATATTATTATTCTCCCCATTATACAGATGAGAAAAATGAGACGGCCCTTAAGAAGTTACCACGGGGTAACACAGCTAGTAAGAGTAGGAGGGTGGATTTGAACTCCTCTTCTTGACTCCAAGCTCACCACTCTATCCTTACATGCATTTAAAGTATCTTGAATCATAAATGCAGAGATAGAAAGGTCATTGGATGTCTTTGAGTCCTTCTACAAATTAGGAAATTGAAACCCAAAAAGATTAAATCACTTGCTCACATCACCCAGCTAGTAACCCAAGTGTTCCTTACTTAAATTCACTACACTGAAGAGTCTTAACCTTTTCTTTCTCATGGATCCCTTTGGCAATGAAGCCAAGGATCCCTCTTCAAAATAATATTTTCTCTTATTTTCTTTTTCTTTTTAAAAGTTTGTTTAGTATTATATTTTCCCCCGATTACATGTAAAAACAATTTTGACACTTATTTTTAAGACTTTGAGTTCCAAACTATCTCCCTTCCTCTTTCCCCAGCTACTTCAGAAAATGTTAATTTTCAAAATACGTAAAATAAAATACATAGGATTTCAAAATAAGCCAATTCTATTGTAACACAGTTATCAAAATATGTTAAAAATGCAACTTCCCAAGTCCCAGATGAAGAAGCTCCTTCCCTCCCCATCAATCTGTCTCTCTGAAGTCCTTTGCAGCTTTGACATCTCCTTTGGGAACTGAGGTCTCAGGTTCCAGTTCTTCCCATGGCACCCAGGCCAGGTTTCAGCTATCTTAAGGACTGTGGAGGCAGTGAAAGTGGGCTGAGGACGAGAACCAGGTCCAAAGGAAGCACTCTAATCTTTTTCTTGCAAGTCTACTGTAGCTTCTGCCTACCAGGTGTGAGTGGTGGAGGTGATTCTCAGGAAAAGAAAACATAATGAGAAGAATCTAGATTTGAAGTCAGACAAGTATCAGTTCAGAGCTGCTGGACAGGAATATTTGAACAAGGCTCTGGCCATCTCTGGACTTGTTTCCCCATCTGTAAGATGAAGGATTTGGAAAGAATGGTTCAAGGAACCATCAGGCCTTAGATCTTTAGATCCTATGAATGCTAAAGGATTAAGTCTTTACCCTTCTTCCATAGGATTTTTCAGATGAAATCTCCCTGAAGACTTGGCTCAAAGGTGGCCAGAGAGCCTGAACCATTTGCCTGAAGGCATCCAAGAAATTAGGGACAAGAGAGCTCAGTTCAGAACACAGGCCCATAGAACCTCTTCTATTTTGCTGCCCCATATTCTGCAAAATAGAATCCTGAAGAAGAGAACAAGATTCTTGTTTGGCTCAGTTCCATTCAAGAAATATTTTTATTGAGGACCTACTCTGTATATACCTTTATGCTTAGGGCTCTTATCCTAAAGGCATCCTCACCTCAAGGAGCATGCAGTCCACCAAGGGGGGGGGTGTGAGGCACTAAATTACAGGGGGAAGTACAATATAATTTTAATGATGAGGCAAAGGAGAGATGGAATCCAAGTACTCTCTGACTAGAGAGGGTTCAGGAGGAGGTGGTACCTCAGTTGAGCCTTGACCAAAGTGATTCCTGCTTCCTGGGGTCCTCCAGTCTGCTAAGAAACAAGGTCCCAGTGATTTCGTATGACCTGGGTTCCCCAATGTGAAAGACATGATCCAGCTAAAATAGAGTGCCTAGGAATGCAGAAGTGTCCCTTCCAGCCCCAGGCAGGGGATGCTCCCAAGGGATAGGTGAGCCTAAGAGCTAGAGATGGAAGGGAACTTGGCAGACACCTCTCAGAGGACACCGGGGGAGATGACTAAGGCTCAGTAGTTTGCCCAAGGTCCTGCTAAAAAAGGAAGACTACAATTCCAGGAGTGGACTTCTGACTTCTTCAACTACTTCAGGGCTTTCTGTACCACACAGGAGTTAATAGAGGAGATCCCCTGGCTCCCCAAACCAAGAGTTCTCTGAGGGTATGAGCTTATATTTACCCTTCAGACCAGGAGCTCCTTAGGATCAGACTTCCTAAGGAGTATTCTCCTTAAGAAATAGGCTAATTGAGGGCAAGAGCTGTCTCTCCTAACCACAGGCCACCAGGAGGCAGGGAATGGTACCCTACTGCCCCCACAGCAGGGAATTTCCAGGGGGTAGGGGCTGTGTTTCTCCAATCCAATCCACCATAAAAATATGTCAAAGACTCCCTATAAGGGAGCTGAATATCACCCCCCTTCAGACCAGGGGCTCCCAGGAGGCAGGATTTGTGTCTCCTCCTTAGACCAGACAATCTCTAAGGGAAGGGACTGTGTCACCCCTTCAGCATCAGAGCTCCCAGAGGGTGGGCATTCCACTAGACTGGAGCTGACTAGGGGCAAGGGTGTATATCCCTGTGGAAATCTGGAGGAAACAGAAGCCTCACCCCTTCCTCTGCCCGGATAGGTGGGACTTCATTTCATCTGCCTTCTTACTTTCTTCCAAGGCAGTGGCAATAGGAAAACAAGATAAAGGGATGAGAAGGGAGGGGGGAACACTTGGCTAGACTGTTGATTGAAAGGACAAGACCTTAGCAACAGGATCACAGAACTTCCAGGCTCTGGATTTTCCATGATCCTCTGTAAAGAATTAGCTCAAACAAGGGTGGTGGGAATAGGGAGGGTGCACTTACCACTAAAGCTGGGACCCCCAAGCTCAGAGTCTAGAATCTGACTCATCAGATTCATGTCATAAAATGGCAGAAGGAAGCTTAGAGATCATTTAACTCAACTAATTCATTTTACAGATGGGGAAACTGATGCCCCCCCAAAAGAAGAGCCATAGTTGGAACCCAGGTCTCCCATCTCCAATTTCAGGGCTTTGTCCACTGCACTAAACCATTTCCAACCAAAAAAAATTCTACTGTTGTATTCTTATTGAATGAACAAGCTATGGGTAGGGGCTGTCTAGATGGGAGGATTCATCAACACAAATCCAACATTTTGGGTTTTGCTTAGATCTGAGCAATAGGCTGCCTATGAAGAATATTGCCATTGTTGGCTTAATTCTGAGTAGGGGCAGTGCCCACAGGACAGGTTGAATAATAAGGAGACAGAGCTTTAATCCAGGAACTTATTGGGATGTTCCTATATTATCTTTTCTTGAACCTGTAAGGATGGGTACTCAGTGACGGTAACTAGGGATTAGGGCAGGGAGGTTTAGGATAGTCAATAAACTCCCACTGCTATGGAGTCCCTAGTGTGAAAAAGAGAGCAATGATACTCTAAGGGAAGGTTCCCATCATCAAGACATACCCCATATGAAGATCTCTGCCCTCAAGGAGGTCCTAATCTATGGAGGGAAAAGCACCCAATTTCTGGGTACTATATAAGACTCCCTAATCTAATGGAGAAGACTCAACCCCTAACCTGGGAAAGGAGAAAAGGAAGGGAAGTTGTCTAAGTGGTGCATGAGAACCATATCCTTTTAATATTGATGAAGGAATGTTGGGATCTGCTATATTTTTAAGCAGTATTTTGCCATGTAAAAGGAATCTCTTTTTTATTTGGACACTTACACTGGACCTCTTCCAAGAGAGTGGAACATAGCTCTGCTATTTATTATGTGAGCAAATCACTCTATTTCTCTAGAATTCGTTTTCTTTATTTATAAAAATAGGAGGCTGGATTATATGGCCTCTTTTGTCTTTTCCAGCTTTAAGTCTATGATCTGGTGCCCAATGGTGAGTACATCTCCCTGTTTTATGTCCTTCTTCATTGATACTAATCATCAGAGAGTAACTGAACAAAAATAACTACATTGTCCCATCTTTTAAGAACCCTAGTATGTTATTGACATGTATATAAGAGATGACTTGCTAATGTCTAGAAGTGACATTTTGCTCTACCAATCAATTTTCCCATCTTAGGAAAAGATTGCTAACAGTGTCAAGATCAAAAAAGATCTCAACTGATTAGACCAATGAACTGAAACTAAGAAGATGAAATTAAATACATATACACATAAGTGTAGGTGCATATTCACATCCTTTTACTTAGATTAAAAATAATCAGTGGCACAAAAGAAAGATAGATTTCCCCTTCAGGAGAGATTTGATTAAATAAAAGTTTATGTGACGAAGATATGGGGGTTTCCTGTGGCTCACAAATCCAGTGTGATTCAGTGACAACCCAAAATACTATCATACAATCTTAAATTTCATTAAATAGAGGCACTGTATCCAAAGAGAGGGAGGTGATATTGTTGATGTTCCCTCTGGGTCAGACCAGTTCTGGAGAATTGTGTTTGGCCATGAGCACCACATTTTAGGAAGGTTATTGAAAAGCCAGCTTACTTGGGAAGAAGGAACAAAATGGTGGCAAGACTGGAGACCATATCATATGAAAATTGTTAGGAGGAATTGTAGATGTTTATTTAGCCTGGAGAACAGAAGACTTAGAGGAAGTGGGGGAAGGTGAATATTATAGCTTTCATGTATTTAAAGCACTGTGCCAGAAGGATTAAACTTATTTTGTTTGCCTACAGAGGGAAGAACCAGGGACCATCAGGAGAACATGCAAAGACTCAGATTGAGGTTTGATGTAAGGAAGAACTTTGTCTTGGTGAGGAATATCCAAGAGGGTGGATTCCCCATCTGAAGTCTCCTATCAGAAGTTAAATGATTATTTGTCTAGGAGAGGATTATTATTCAATATTAGATTACCAGTCCTTGTGATGTTCTCAAAGTGTTTACCTACAAGTCCTTAGAAAAGAGATTTATCCACACGCCTCAGTTCCTCAGAAAGGGGTTGAATTAGCTGAGCTCTAAGATCCTTTACAACTCTAGATTTATGATCTGCCTGAAGTCTTTTCAAGTTATGATTATTTGATTTTCATAATCCCGGCCTACAAACTGGATAAAATTGAGATCAGCCAGCTCTAGACAAAATTAGGAAAAAGGAAAAGAACCAGATTTAATTATCTGGTCATTACAATGAATGACTAGGATTAACTGCCAAAAAAAACTCTGTAACTTCTGTGTTCATTTAACACCATTTAGCAATTAATGGCAAAACCTTTTTAAACACTTCCAAGCAAGGCTCCGTAAACTTTGGGAGAATTAGAGAAAAGGGAAAGGAAAAAGTCTGTGTCTTCTTCTGTAGACTAAAGTGGGGGGCAGAAGAGGGGAAGGGAGGAGAAGAGAATCCAGCTCTAGAAAGGAGAGGTGGTAGGAAAAAGGAACATCAATCCTTGGTGATGCGACATTCATTATATGATTAAAGGATCATGGAATTAGAGCTGCAAAGGATCTCAAAGGGCAATACCCTAAATTTACAGATGAGGAAACTAAGTAACAAATTTAAATGACTTGCCTATGTTCATACAGATAGCAAGTGTATGAGGCAGGAATCAAGCCTCCAAGTCCATCATCCTCTCCATTACAGTATGCTACCAGGGAGTGTTCACTCACTGCTTACTTAACTTTGGCCAAAGGTCCACTGGACCTCAGTTTCCTCACCTGCAATGTGAAGTGGCTGGAATAAGTGACTTCTTAGGTTCTCTTCTACCTCCAAATTTCTTATCATATTTACTAGGACCAGCTAGGTAGTGCAGCAGATACCAGGTCAGGCTGGGAGTCAGAAGATTTATCTTCTGAGTTCAAAGTCAGCCTCAGACACTTACAAGCTGTGTGACCCTGGGCAAGTCACATAATTCTGTTTGCCTCGGTTATCTCATTTGTAACCTGAGCTGGAGAAGAAAATAGCCAACTGCTCCAGTATCTTTGCCAAGAAATCTTAAATGGAGTAGGAAATGACTGAACAACAACAATTACTAAGTCGATAACACCACAGAATATTTGGACTTCAACTTCCTATTAAGTATTTTCATTCAGTTCATTCCAGAACAAAGACAATTATTCTCTTTGGCAGAGAAAAATCAGAGTGGAGTGATTCTGCTTTCTTTCTGCTGTTCATTATCATCACCCCAATGTCCTCTAGCAACAGCAGCAGCAGCAATCTCTTCCCCTCCTTTGACCACCCCCCCTTCTTCACATGGTCATGTTTACAAAGGCGCCTAATTGTCCCTTCCTCTCTGACCCTTACTTTCTACAGTGTATGTGTGTGTGTGTGTGTGTGTGTGTGTATATACATATACTTTAGAATATATATTTATATATATACACATACACTTTAGAATATATATATATCACCCTAAACTAAGACCTCACAGAATCCTCAAATTGGATAGTGGATGTTTGTAAGGAGCTAGTCCAGACAGAGAGGAAGCTGACCTTGAACTTCAGAGTTCAAGATCAAGAGCCCTAAGTTTAGCCCAACCTGGACTCCAAACTCAGAACCAAGTTTACAGCCCCATGAAATTTTCTCTTGTTTGGTTAATGGGCAGCACTCAGGGGGTCGATTGTCCCTTACTCTCTGATCCTAGATTGACTGTTGGGCTACCTACATTCTCTCTAGTTCTTCTGCCCAAAATAAAACTCTTCATCCACCTAAGCCAATTGAAACATGATCAAGTTAGAGACAAAACTCGACTAATGAATGAAGCAAAAAGTCACATCTCTCATAATAAGTTACAAAGGTTTCAGATAGTCATGTTTACAAAGACGCCTAATTGTCCTTTCCTCTCAGCCTCTCTGACCCCATCTGCTAGGTCTGGCCAAGCTCCCCCGATTTAACCTTCCCTTTCTTCCCTCCTCCTTCCCAGACTGCCAGAGGAAGGGAAGAAAAGTTAGCGCCAGCCACTGTGGTACAATGGAGAGCACTAGATCTGGAGAAAGTCTGGGCTTCATTTCCACTCTGGGCAACTCAATTTCCTTCTCTCTGAGCCTATGCTTTGCCTCTTTCTTCAGTTAAAATATGGGTAGAATAATTCTTAATCTATTTATCTCATGGGATTAGTGTGAGAAATAGTTCTGAAGGTTTTTGATTTTGTTTTATTTTTTTTTTTAGCAAAAAAAAAAATCCCACTTAAGAGAATCAGAAGTCAGAAAAAGTGTGCATATAGGAGAAAAGAAAGACAGAAAGAAAGACAGAAAGAAAGACAGAAAGAAAGACAGAAAGAAAGACAGAAAGAAAGAAAGAAAGAAAGAAAGAAAGAAAGAAAGAAAGAAAGAAAGAAAGAAAGAAAGAAAGAAAAAGAAAAAAGGAAGGAAGGAAGGAAGGAAGGAAGGAAGGAAGGAAGGAAGGAAGGAAGGAAGGAAGGAAGGAAGGAAGAGGGAGGGAGGGAGGGAGGAAGGAGACAGTACACAGGAGCTTGATAAGCATTCACTCTGGGCCAGGCACTCTGCTAGTCACAATATTTCTGATGTGACCTGATCAAAGCCGAGGAGGACACAACTGCCACCTCCTTTGTTCTGGGCTCGTGACCTCCGTCGGTGAAACCCAAGGTTCTCTTAGCTTCTCCAGCTGCCAGGTCTCCTTACTGACTCATCTTGTGCTTGCAGGCTACTAAAACCCTCAGATCTTTTTCATCTCCCCATCTGGTCCTTGCAGAATTGACTTTTTAAATTCAAGTGCAGGCTTTCTTAGAAATCCCTCGCAACCCTGAAGTCCCATGTTTCTCATTATCCTAAGTATCGGTTTGCTCAGAAGGGGAGGGGGGCTCTTCACGGGGCACGGACTGGAGGTGAAGCTTGGGAGCTTCCCAAAGTCGGAGGAAGAGGGCAGGAACCACAGCATCCATTTTCCAGATGCGGCTTGGTTCTGCTTCCGTTCTAGTCATTCCTATGGGCTGGATGGTGTCCACAGTCGAGCTGGATGCTCTTGTCCGGGCAGACACTGGTCCCCGAGACTCCCCTTCTTCCCTTCTCCCCCACGTAAGCGCCTGCAGCCCGGCTGAGTCAGGACCGCATCGATGGATCCATAAAGCCGGGTCTACATCGGAGGCCACTGAGCGCAGAGTCCCGAGACCTGAATCCAAGTTTGGGATCTGACGCCCATTAGCTGGATGCCCGCGGACCCCCCCCTTACCACGGGACCGCGCGAGGGGGGGGGTCTGAGGGGATTTTTAGGGGCCCTTTTTGCTCTAACGTTCTATGTCCTCTGATCTGAGCCCCTGATACTGTAGGACACCAGATACTCTTACTGATGAGCTCCCTGGTCGTCCCTAGAATCTTGCCCTATACTGTCCCAAACCTTGGGGAGGTAGAAGAGCAGCAAGAAGTGGCTGGAACCTGCTCGGTTCCAAGAGTGAATTTTAGAGAAAACTTTCTACTCTGTTCCTGTGTCTTTTGCTTCCCATTTCCTGTCCCATTTCTCACTTTATATTTTATATCACCTGGCCCTTTCCAATCCATTACCCACTGAATTAAAAGGGGGGAAGGAGGGGAGAAAAATGAATTAAACCCCCCTCCCCCCTGGACCACACACTTTGGCCTTTAGAATTTATGGAAATTGTCCATAGCTGGTCATCTGAGGATACATTAAGGTCTGCTTCCATCTAGTGGGGGGAATGGGGAACTGATGGGGAGGGGGAGGGGAGAACAGGAGGGGATCCATGCAAAGAGATCAACCTGGAGGGGCTGCCGATAGCCTCGAAGACCTCCCCCCAGATTGTGCTTCTTGCCTTGGGGAGCCCTCGTTCTGGGAGTCAAGTTTAGCAAAGGCCGTTCTAAGTCTGAAAACAGTATCATTGCCTTTGTTACAATGATACAACGGGGAAAGAACAAGATTTTTTGAATGAGGGGAGCTGAGTTCAAATTCTAACACAATTTTTTGCTGCCACTTGCTAAATGTGTGATTTCAGGCAAGTCACGCCAGCCTCTAGATCTCAATTTCATCTCTAAAATGAAGGGAGGTGAATTGAGTTATCTTTAAGGCCCCTTTCAAATCCAAATCCTACAGTGGCTTTGGAATACTATTCCCATGACTCAGCTCCATTAATTGTCAGTCAATTAAGCATTTATTAAGTGCCAGGCACTGTGCTAAGTTCTGGAAATATAAGAAAGATAAAAAATAATCCTTGCGTTCAAGGAACTCATAGTCTGATGGGAGAATCAACAAACTGTATATAGGATAAAGAGAAAGTATTAGAACTAAAAGGAATTAGAATTCATATTACTATATAATAATATATAAAATATAAATACATAAACTGTAATGTGATCATATATAAATATCAATATATAAAATATATAATAATAATAACCTTATTTTAAAATAATGAATCCATCTAAGGTAGAGATTAGCTACTTTAGGATTAGATCTCCCATTTTATGGATAAAAAAGCTGAGGTTCACACAGGTGGAGGGATATGGTCAGAGTCACCTAGCCAGAACCACCACTTAAATTCAAGTATCCTAACTGTAAGGCCAGTTTTCTTTCCTATATTATGTTTTCTCTCATAACAATAAGTCCCCTTTCTAAAGTACTTGGAGAGGGATGAAGTACTTTCTTCAGAATGACTCTGTGAAGTGGCTAACGTGGATTTATACCTATTTTACAGATGAGAAAGTTGAGAATCAAAGAGGCAAATTGACCTATCAGCTCTTCAGAAGTCAGAGCTAGCACAGACCTTTGGGATCATCTAATTCCAGTTTGCTCAGGCTATGGCAAATGGGAAAAAAGAGACTCAGGGATGGGAAAGGAGTGGTCCATGTTCATATAAATGGGTAAGTGGCAGAGCTAGGATTTGAACTCGGGCTCTTGCCTCCAAGTCCTTCGTTATTTGCTGTCCTGTGTGGCCTCTCTATGGCAACGCTGTGAAAGCTTTGTCTTGGTCCACTTTTCAGCTCCCTTTTATTTGCCATTTTCTCCTATTAGAAGGTAAGCTCTGTGAGGGCAGGGATTAATTATCTTTCTAGCATTTAGTACCAAGTCCGGCTACATACTGAACTCTTAATGAATGCTTATGGCTGTGCACTTGACTTAATTACCTGATTAATAAGGAAGATGAGTCTAAACCATCAGGGAGTCTCTGGTCTGAAGGAGACTAGCCCTCCCTTCAAGGAGCTTCCATTACTCAAAGGGCCACAGGAACTCCAAGCTGTCTGGACTATGGATGGTTTCTCCAGGTGAGCAGGTGTTAAGGATGGAGAACAGGAAGGTGACTTTGGCTAGAACTGGAGGGAGACAGACATGTGCTCACATATCTCTGGCTTTGGAGGTCTTGAAATAGCTTCATTTAACTAGGGAGGATCCCACTCTCTGGGCCAGCAAGAATATCAGGTCATTACCCACCGGCTCTGACTTTGATAGTCTCAGTTGCTTCCTGAGCTGCCTGAATCCCTACTGCAGAACCCATTAGTCAGTACTCTCCCTGAGCTCAGATGGGGTCCTGCCCGTCCTTTGGCAACAATGGAGGACTCCTGGCCAGGCCCTCTATGCCCATTGGTTCCTTTTTGAGGGTGAATCTTCTCTGATGGTGATGTCAGGATGTGGGGAGTGAAGGCTATCCCCGGATTTGACCTCAGGACCTGGCTCAGTCAAACTCAAGAATTTCTCAAGTCTCGATTCCCCAAGTTTCCTAAGGTTGGATACTAGCACTGATCCAAGGAGGGAGGTCAAGAGATGGACAAGACATGGAACGCAAGGAGGCTGAAAAGAGCAGCTGCTCACTGAGCAAATAGTCAATATAGCTCAGCAGAAAGTATATCAGACTAGTCGCTTGGGTTCTGTTCAGGGTTGTACATCAGTCATAGGATCATTTCTTCCTTGTCTACTTCAAAGGGCTTTTGTAAAGATAAAATGAGAGGACAGAGTTCCATGTGGAACATTTATTCAAATGTAGTGGGAGACCTCTGGTTAATTGAGTTGAGACTAGAATGTTAAGTGTTAGAAACAGAGACAATGGAGTGTTAAGGCAGTTGACTTTTCACTTTGTAAAGAGTTCAGCCTTTCCAATTTTTGCAAGATTCCTTTTGTAACTTGTAAAGGGTATGAGACTCACACCCTGAGTGACCCATTGGTGGATTATATAAGGGGCACAAAAAACAAGGAGTGGTCATTCACAGCTTGTAAAGAAAGTGTAAAGACGATGTAGTTACATTTGTGGGTCCTTTAGGAATATGAAGAAGCACCTCCATCAGCTTGATGGAATTGTGGGCTGGCTGGCCATTGGCTGGCTGAGGGATCACCCAAACCCCTGGGGACCATCTAAGGCCTGCCAGCTCTGCAGAGGAAAGATGCTCCCTGTGAAGCCAAGGAATTCATCCTGCAAGCAGAGAAGACAGCCATACATGAAGAAATCACTCCTCACATTTTCCCCTGTGCCTTTCTTTTTAAGTAGGGGGCAAAAAGGCAAAGATTTATCTCTTTTTTCTTCATTCTTTCTCTCTCTATCTCTTTCCCTTCTCTCTTTCCTCTCTTCACTTCCTTTCTCTCTTTCTCTTTCTGTCTTTTTCTCTCCCCCCTTCCCTATCTTTCTCTATCTGTCTGTCTGTCTTTCTGTCTCTGTCTCTGTCCATCTCTCTGTCTTTCTCCCCTCATCTCAATGGCAATGGTATCTGAGAGCAGAATAATTCTGAGGCTGACTGGGGGAAGTTAATAAAGTCAAGGAAAGGCTAGGGTGTTGAAATGGTGTTGGCTCACTATGCTGGTGCTGGAGAAGCAATGGTCTTTGAAAGGCTTGGAAAGAAGGGCAGAGCAATGTAACTCTCAATGCTCCTGGTGTTCCTGAATGGCATCTTTATATTCCCTTGTGTGATAGTTGTTCCTAGGGAAGTCTTGAGCACCAGGCCATGCTTTCCTCTGCCTGAGATCTCAAGCAAAAAAAACAGTGTCAAAGGGCTATTCAATGATGCCTGGATAACAAAGTCAGTCTTACATATAATAATTTTAAATATTATCTCATTTGAGCTTTACAACAATTTGGAGAGGAGGTACTATTATTATCTCTATTACACAGATGAGAAAACTGAGGCTGAAAGATTAAGTAGCTTGGCCAGAATCATATATCTAGTCGGTGTCTGTGGCAAGATTCAAACCCAGAGCCTCCATGAATTATAGAACCCTTGAATGTCTCCAGCAGTGAGGAAAGCTGCTTGTCCCTGACCTATCCACATGTGATTTTCTTGGTATGAAACCATGGCATGTAGTTTTACCCCAGCTGATGGGGTTAGAGGCTGGTCTATAAGTGGATTAGTAAAAAAAAATTGTAAATTAGTAATTAGTAAAAAATAGTTAAAAAAACCTCTGTGATCAAGATCAGATCTCTAAATATTATAAAGATTAGAGCTAGATCTATCAGAGAGGTTCAGTTTATGATTCAAGTGTGATCTCAATCTTTGACTTTCCTTTGGCCCCAATTTGTAATTGTAAGTCAATAAGGAAATCAGAAGGCATTGTGTAAATATTTACTATCTGAGCTTAGTATTGGGGATACCCAAAAGGAAAAGCCTTTTTTTGCCTTCAGGAATCTTCCATGCTAATGGGAAAAAGAACATGTAAATAACTAAATACATAGACAATACATATAGAGTAGGTAGATGGCTATCCAGAGAAGTCACTAGAATGGGGGTCTGGAAAGACCTCCTGCAAAAGACAGAATTTTATCTCAGTTTTAAAAGAATAGGTTGACCTATATTGGATTGCTTGCTATCTATGGGAGAGGGTGAGAGAGAGGGAAAGAGAAACATTTGGAACACAAGATTTTGCAAAAATGAATGTTAAAAAGCATCTTTGTATATATTTGGAAAAATAAAAGGCTATTAAAATAAATAAGTAAATAAAAAGAAAGAAAGAATTTAGGGAATTATAAAGCAAAGGTAAGGAGGAATAACATTCCGGGAATGGGGGCAGCCAGTGCAGAGACATGGACATGAGAGATGGAATTGAGGACCAGCAAATGAATCAGTGTACTAGATTTTAGGCTACATAGAGGAAAGTAAAATCTAAAACTTTCTTGCAAATTCAGGTAATAAAGGGCATTAAATGCGAAATAAAGGACTTTATACTTTGTCCCAGAGGTAAATGTCTGGTTGTCTTCTTTGCTTCCAGGATGAATTCCTTGGCTACACAGGAAGCATTAATTGGGGGGAGGGATGATATGGCCAGATCCATGCAGTGAAGGGCCTTGAGTCCATATTAAATGAAAATTAGTTGGAAGATCATGGAATGTTTTGCTTGGAGAATGGAAGACTCAAGGAAACCATAAAGATGACTGTTCTCGGGTATTTGAAAGCAATTATATGGAACAGATTTATTATTCAGTGTGGCCCCAAAGGGCTGAATTAGGACTTTCAAAGAGGAAAATTTAGGTTTCCCATCAGGAAGTTCTTCCCAATAACTAGATATCTATCTCAGAGTGGAAAAGGCTTCTTTTGGTAGACAGCGGGCTCTCCCTTCCTAGAAGAGTTCAAGCAAAGACTAGAGACCTTGATTTCTTTTTTGGATAATGATGTGCTTTCTTAAAATTTTGTGATTCTGATATGACTCAGTGCATGATCTTGATTGGACTTCAATCTATGCCTAGAGTTAGGTCTCAGACTATGAGCAGGGTTATTCTTCATTCTTCTAACAGATGGGGTCTTAATCTGTAACCAGGGGTACAACACATTTTAACTTTCATTCGGACTCAAGTCTGTCCTATGGCTTAGAGTTCTTTATCAATGGTAAAGATGAGGACTCAACAAGTGATCTGAGGCCATGGTTCAAGTTGTAACTGAAATTAAACCTCTTATTTTTGACCATTATTATAATGGTCTCAGTCTCTGGTTGATTTTAGATCTCCTACTATAACCAATATCAAATGCCTGTCTTTATAGAGTTTGAGTTCAGTCCCAATAGAACTGTGACTCAAGGTGGGTCCGGTCTGTTGCCATGGAGAAGTCCCAGTCTGGGACCTGGAATATGGTTCCACCATATAATTTTGACAACCAAGAAAGCAATAATCAATCTGAGTCTGAGTGAAGAGAGGCAACTCACCTAGGATTAGGAGCAGAGTCCCCCTGTACTCTTCTTTGACTAGAACACATCTTGAATATTGTTTTTAATTTTGGGTATCACATTTTAGGAAAACTACTGATAAAATGGAGAGCAGAAAGTATACTGATATAATATCTCTTCCATTTGTCTCCTCTACCCTGTTTCTACCACCACCATCCAAGTTCAGACCTTCATCATTTGAACTATCATCAAAATCCATCCTGCCTCAGTTTCTCCCCTCTCTAATTCATCCAGCATACATTGACCAAATAATTTCTACATATCCCATTTCCTTGTTCAGAAATATTTAGTAGACCCTTCTGTCCATAGGATAAAGTTCAAAGTCTTTAATCTTCAAGGAACTCATCTTATTTTCTACTTAGTACTTAATAAAAATATAACAATTCAGTTGTGTAATATTTTAAGGCTTGATCTAACACATTTTGTTCAAGCTAAATACCTTCTTATCCTTCCTTATCTTTGTACTTTTTCTCCCACCATCTTCTCTTCCTTGGGATGCTCTCAACCTACTCTCTCAGCCCAGGAAAATCCTCCCTCTTTTTTTGGCACAGTTCAAATATTATCTCCTCCAGAAAAATGATTCCGTCTCAGGAATACTGGCTTTAAAATTAAAGGCATCCTCAGTTCAAATCCAAGGTCTGTCACTTACTAGTCAAGTGACCTTTGGCAAATCACTTCTGGACCTCAGGACCTTCTCCTAAACAGCAAAAAGTTGTACTTGGTCTCTAAGATCGTTTCTAGTTTTAAATATCTTGATCCTTCCCTGAAAAAGGAAAAGGAAAGAGAATAGAAGAAAGGAACAGGGGGAGGCGGGGAGCAAGGAAGGAGCCAGTGGCTCATCAGAATTGGGGAACTTAACAACTTGGGTAAGTCTGCCCCTTGACCCTACAGAGGGAGAAAATAATTGTTGACAGGGTTGGAAAAAATGTTCTCATTGTGAACATAAACAGGCAGGCCAGGCTTCCAACCACCACCAGATGTGACTGGAAAATGTTTAGGATCGGAGTCAACATATGAAATTTCCATCAAACTTTTTATTAATCAGGATGCGTTTTTTGCATCCCCAGCTTGATGTTGTTGAATAGCAGAGACCACTCCAGTGACCTTATTGGGAAGGACTGCCGCTGTTCCCTCTGGGGTGGGTGAGCCAGCCCCCAAATTAGGGCTAGAAAGGGAGCCCTTTCCTTCTCTGCATCCCTGGCAGCTCTTTAGCTTCCTTGTGTGTTCAAGTAGCATGAACTCCCTGTCCCTGGGGAGAACAGGCTGGCAGCTCCCTGGGCGAGTGGGAGTCAGGGGTAGAGAGGAGGGCATTTCCCTGGCATGATGGCCCCGGGGCCATGACCAGGAATTCTTTCATTTGATGCAAAACCTCTTAGGAGGAGGGTCCAGGGAGATGGCAGTGAGACAAGGGGCAGTCCAACTAGAGGGAGAGGTGAGTGGGGAGAAGGGGTGCCTCCCAAAGAGTACAACCTGTGCCCCGAGAGTTGCTCCCTTGCCCATTGCATTCTGAGGCAAAGGGCCAGGTGCCTTCCCCTAGTCCTTTCTCTGGCCAGGGCATGAGGCGAGCAAGAGGAAGGTGATGAGGTCCTCGCCTCTCGGTATTCCTGGTCTGTTGTAGAAAGCAAAGGCTACAACCAAACCTCCCTGTTCAGATAACAACAGCTTTGGTTATCCAGTAAAATAGCTCAAACTAAGGACATTTGGTTGGGGGTAAGGGGAAAATTGGAGAGAACATCCCAGTCCCAGGGAGTTTCCATCCCATCTTCATCCTCAGACCAAGGGCTCCCTAAAGGATAGGCTGCCTGTCCTCTCAGGTCAGGGGCTCTCAGAGGGCAGGGGGTCTCTCCCACTGGAATAAGGGGCTTTCAGATGACAGCAGACAGGGTGTGTGTGCATGTGTGTGGGTCAGACTCAGGGAAATGTCCAGTCCAGGCTTTGGCCAACAACGGCCTTTCTTAAGTGACCAGTGGCTTCCCCTCTCCAAAGAGGGAGTCCCGGAGGTTAAAAACCCTCAGGACTGACCAGAGCTCCCATGACGAGACGCTGTGGCAGAATCCTGAGCTGTTTTTCCCTGATGTGCAGTAACCTTCCCCTTTTCCTTCCCTAGGTCACACACGCACACACACACACACACACACACACACACACACACTCTCCCCCCGCAGCCCACACGTGCGCCGGCCACATGCAGACACACACAGCACCGTGTCGGCCTCCAGCTTGTCCAAATCCCCTTTGGCCTGGGCAAAGCGAGCCAAATTCAGGACAGCTGGTTCCAGAGGTTCTGGGCAAGAGACAGCGGTGACCTCTTTTATGGGATGGAAGGATTGTAAAGAATGGAGAGAGCCACTAAAGGAGCTGAGAAAGTTGGCGAAATTCTCTTCCAGAGAGGGAGGGAAAGACTACTAGTGTCCCGGCTGCAGGGCCTCTGGAGGTCCACCTACCTGGCTTCTTGGGCCTGTGGGTCTGCCCTAACCCACAGGTTCACAAGGGGTAAAACTAAAGGTCTCATCCAGTCTAAGAGATCCCTTTCCAATAAGGAACAAAGCTTAGAGCATCAAGTAGTCCTCCCTCCTTCCCCTTCATCTCTGGATTCCATATAGGTAGGAAGTCCCCCCCCCCAGCTCCAAACCTAGGTTCTTACCCCTTTTTATACCATAGACCCCTTTGACAATCTAAAGAACCTATGAACTTCTTCCCAGAATAATACTTTCAAATAATTGAAGGAAATGCTGGATTTCAGTTAGACTTCAGTGAAAATTAACATGTATTCTTTTTCTCATCTCACAAACCTTTCTGTCATCTCTTCATGGATTCCTTGGGTCAAGAACTCCTATTCTAGATTCTGGAGTCTTTTTTTGATCCTTTCCCACCAACCAATTAATTATTTATTCAGTATCTCTCCCATTCCAAGCACTGAAAACAGAAAGTAAAGCCAAGGGGAGATAAAGCTTTACCCAGATGATCTGACACAAGTTTCTTCACCCCCAGGGAGCTGGAAGATGGTAACTCTTCCTTTTGGTAATTATCCATCATTCCTGCTTGTAATCACTTCATTTTAATCACCTCATCTCCTGATTTTCCCCCAGGTATCTAGTCACCATCTCCTGGGCTTTGTCATTGGAATCCTTCCCCCAGGATTAACCTTCTCCCCAGCCCTCAGAGGGGTGAGAACCAGACTTTCTGAGGGATGGAATTTCCCCCTGTTCTGGAATGACTCTCTCCCACCTCCTTGGTAGATGGCTTGGAATGTCCTTTGTCCTGCCATGCTATGTCTCCTATCCCCAAACATAAATTTTAATCCTCAGGCACAATTATGGCTTTAGTGCTTAGTAAATTGAATTGAACTAAACTGAATATTTGAATCTTGTCTCCTGAACTGGATTTTCAAATTTCTGAGGCAACAACCTATTTATTCCTTCAATAGTTCCCCCTTCTCCTCCTTCAGGGCTAGAGAACTTCCATTCACTCTCACACCTCAATATCTTTCTAACTGCATTTATTCTGCATGGATTGTTAGGGCGGAGAAGAAAAGAAATACCTAAGGGAAGTACCTGCAAGGCTGAATGTGTCCAAATCAGCTTCACAAGTATAGGATGAGGGTGGGGTAGGAAGGACCATAAGTCACGGGTTATATAAGAAATCACATGAAAAATGTCTGAGGGTCTCAGCACTCAAAGCAGCTAAAACGATCAAAAGGTCCATTAAGAAAGGCACAGTTAGTGTCGACAGCTGGATGGATAAAGGGTCCTGCTTTCCTCTCCCTTGTCTGACCACATTGGAACTACTGCATCTGGTTCCGGGTGTAAGTTTTAGAAAAAATATCATCAAATTGGAGTGAATCCAATGGAGTGCAAACAAGATGGTGTCATTTGGCATCTGGGCCTTGGAGCATTAGTTGAATGAAAGGGTTGTGGAAGAGGGAAAAGACTTGTGTTGTAAGGCTTTGAGGAACAAATCAAAGACCAGGGACAGCACCCAGGAAGACATGGCAGATCCTCAGCAAGCGTCCATCTATGGGAAGGTCTCCACTTTCTACAAGCAGCCATGAAAAATTGGAAACTCCAAGTAGAATATGATGGTAATTTTTTTTAATTATTAAGTTTTATGTCTATATATTTTTTCTCTTTAAAAGGTTTATTATTTAATTCTTTCAAAAATTCTTCTGAGTAAAAGGACCTAAGTTCAAATTTGACCTCAGACACTTAACACTCCTAGTTGTATGACTCTAAGAAAGTCACTTAACCCCAATTACCTCAAAAAAAATCTTTTAAAAAACTTCAAATTTTATTATTTGTTTTTAACATTCTTTATTTTAATATAAAATTATCATTTATTCTTAATACTCTTTTTAAATATTTAAAATTTTATTATTTATCATTCTTCTTTTTAAAATTTTAGCTCCAAATTTCCTTTGCCTTTGACCCCCTCATCCCAAGGCAAACAATACGATATCAACTATGCTTATAAAATCATTCAAAACGTATTTCCATCTCAGCCATGTCACAAAAAAGCTAGAAAAATAAAGAAAGCAAGAAAATTATACTTCAATTTGCATTGAGTTCATCAGTTCTTTCTCTGAAAGTAGAATTTTTCATCATGAGTCCTTTGGAATTTTCTTGGATCATTATATTGATCTGAGTAGCCAAGTGTTTCACCACTGATCATAGGATGGTAAATGTACAACAACTGGCTCTCCAAAAGTGCTGGACACACTTTTAAATTTAATTTTCATTATCAACATTTTCTCTGTCACTTTCTGAAGTCTAAACAATCAAGAAAACAATAAATGAAGACCTGATTTTAGCATTTGCTGATTTCTGAAATATAAATACCACACTAAAATTGTACTATTTAGCTGTAGGGAGCAGGTAGGAGCTGGCTCCATCTCACCCAAGAAATTAGTGACATTTTACACAGGGAGCATCCCTCTGAAACTTCTTTGAAGCAAAATTGTCATCCTACCTGCTGGTAGTGAAAAGACCCCATTTAAAGTTAAAAAGCACTTTTCCCAGAACAATCCCAAGAGACAGGAAGTAAGGATTATTATCCCCAATCAAGGATGGTTATGCCCATTTTAAAGATGAGGAAACTGAGACTTACAGAGGGAAAATGACTTGTGTCCTGACTCCAAAATGTGCTGATCATTAAAGAATATGACCCATCTTCCCTACTGTGGAGAGTCCTTCCAGAGCCATCTCTTTGACACAGAAGACTAGGGAAATTTGAGGTGGGAACCATTCACTATGGAATGTTATAGAACCAAAGTTCTACCTTTCTCCCTCATGATGGGAATCCTGTTTACATTTGGACTGTAACTCCCAGTCTGGTCTGCAGAAAGTGAATCTGGCTCTTTAGACTAATTCTTTTCAACCATTCATTCACAAAGGCAAGATGACTATCAGGAGACAAAGTCAACAGAATAGAGAGCTTCTCTGAAAGTGAATAGTTCCTTGCTAACTTGGAAGAATAGCTGAGTTGGCAACAGTGGAGTAGAAAAAGAGTAGGCAGCTTTCAGAGATTTGTTGTACAGAACTGCATTTGTAGAACACTTGCAAAGATCAGCATTGGTTTGACCAAAATGATGAGGAAATTCAGAAGTTGCTAAGTGAAAAACAAGAACTCCACAGATTTATCATCAGCATAGGTTGTCTACATCTAAGAAAGCAGAATTTAACTGCACCAAAAATAAAATGCAAGCAAAGCTTAGAGAGATGTAGGATTCTTGGCTCAGTAAGAAGGAATGGTATTCCGTTTTACATTGATAATAATAATCCAAAGAATTTTTATGAAGTTTTGAAATCTATTTATGAGCCAAAGACATCTCAGCTATTCAGTGATGATGGAGCCACATTGATTACTGATAGGATATGATCCTGGAGAGATGAGCTAAACACTTCCATATTATTCTCAACAGATAATAATCAATCAATACTGAAGTCATTGTCCATTTACCTAAGGTTAAAGTCACTTGCTCTCTAGCCAAATTTCCAACTGAAGTCGAGATTTTAAATCCCATTAGGCACCATCATGTGGCAAAGCACCTGGTGTTGATTTTATTCCAGCTAAGACTTACAAAGTAGGGGGTTCACTGCTCACACAAAAGCTGACTGAAATCTTCTGGATGAGATAACAAAAAGAGATTATCCCCCAGGACTTCAAGGATGCCTCCATAACTCATCTCTACAAAGGAAAAGGAGAATGGTTGTCTGTAACAATAGAAGAAAAAAGATTGCCTATGACAGTTGTGATGAAGAGAAGGTATTCTCTCTCCCTTAGTCATCACTGGCAAAATTCTTGCCAGAATCCTCTTTAGTTACATGATCCTTCACCTGGAAGGTGGTCATCTACTGGTGTAGTTTCAGAAAGGACCAAGGAATGGTTGATACACTGTTTGTTACTCAACAATTCCAGAAAAAAAGCCAGGAGCAGAAGAAAGGTCTGGACATCTGTTTGTCAATTAGACCAAAGCTTTCGATATTGTCAATTGTGACTTGTAGAATGTCATGGCAAAATTTGGTTGCCTGAAGAAGTTCATCATTATTGTACACTAGTTCCATGATAGCACACTTGCTTGGGTTCTGGATAATGGACAATGCTCTTGGTTACCTAGTCATCAATAGAATAAAACAGGGCTGCATGCTTGCTCCCATGCTTTTTGGTATAATGTTTTCATTGATGTTTTTGGATGCCTTCAATAAAGACAAAATGGCAAAAAAGTCAACTACTGCCCTAAAGGGAAATTTTTAAAAACTAACTTGGAAAGGCTACAAGCCAAGATTAAAGTGGAGGGAGATTCTAATTTTCTCTTTGCAGATGATTGTGCATTCAATGCAATTTCTGAGGCTGAAATGCAACAGAATATGGATGAATTCTCTGTTATTTATGCTAATTTTGGCCTGACAATTTACACCAAGAAGACAAAGGTCTTCCACCAGCCAGCGCCATACCATCCATATGTGGAACCATTGGTTACGCAAATGGAGAAATTATTAATGTGGCAGATTAAGTTCACTTACCTTAGCAGCACTAGCCCAACATTTGGGAGGCTCCAAAAGAAAGTGTGGAGAGAAGTATTAGGCTGCCCACAAAATTAAAGGTCTCCAGTTATTGTGCCGACTTCATTCTATCATATCCTGTCATACCTGGACAGTCTACCTGCAACAAGCCAGGAAACCACATCACTTCCATATGGGTTGTCTTAGGAAGATTCTGAAGATCGCCTTTAAGATAAGATACCAGACACTGAGGTCCTTTCTTGAGCTAAACTGTTAAGCATTCAGATTCTACTGCAGAGAACACAACTCTGCTGGGCTGACCACATTATTCTAATGTCGAACATATGTTTGCTTAAAAGATATTTTATGGAAAACTCATACAAGGCAAGTCTCACATAGAGGTCAGCAATACAGAAACATTCTAAAGATCTCTCTCAAAGAACTCTGGAATAGGTCGTAAAACCTGGGAGACACTGACACAGGACTGCCCCATATGGCCTGCCCACATCAAAGAAGACTCCTTGCTCTAGGGGCAATGCAGAATTACAGGAGCTCAAAGGAAGTATGAGATGCACAAATTTAGAGATATCTCCGGTTGAATTGTTCACGGGGATTATTTGTGCCCAATCTGTGGTGGAGCCTTCCAAGCCCTCATTGGTCTGATACTTCAGCTGGACGCACCATGCCTGGACCCCATCACAGCAATATCATTTTGGTCTTCTTCCAGCACAGACAACAACCAATCAACTAATAGAAGGAGCAAAGTCGGGGGGGGAGGTAGGGGTGGCTGGGGGGGAATGGAGATATGGCCCAGGATGAAGCTGTATTATTGATTCTGACTTGAACTCTTCACTAAGAGAGATGCCCTCCAACTGAAGAGATGTCCTCCTTTTGCTGTAGGAGGGACTTTTTTGCAGGGAGATTAGGCTAAGAAACCATTGAATTAGTGGAAAGAGAATGGACTTGGAAGCAGGACACTATGCTTCCCCAGGTGATTTGGGGCAAATCATTTCACCTCAGTTTCCATTTCTTCTTCTGTAAAATGGGAATAAAGGTAGAGGAAACACCTTGACAGCCACTGCTAGAGTTGCTGCTACTGGTATAGGGAATACAGCAGAATGAGGGCAGATAAAGGAGGAGGAAGAATTCGTAATTGAGAAATAAAGAGGAGTACAATCTGGTAGTGTTCTTCTTTTTAGCCAATTATTTAAAGAATAGTTGCTAAATTGCATTTATTTCTACCTGCTTAAGGAGCACAATTAGTACATTCTGAATTTATAATCTTCCAGGGAAATGCCCCCTTTTGTTTCACCCTATAGTGTGGGCTCTGATGGTGTGGAAAGCACTTTGTAAATTTTAACTCTGTACCAAAATGGCAACTTTTAAGCCTGTAAGACTGTTTTAGCATTGTTTCCCCCAGAATAAGTAGTTTTGTTTACTTAATCATCTTGTTCTTTTTCCAAGAATTACTCTGAAGGACTTACAGGATTTCCCTTGGTATCCACAACCAACTCCAATTAGGTGCCCATTAGGAAGACTGTAGAGGAGATGCATGGGGAAATTTTCCACCCAAGTAAAAATAGTCCTCTCAGCCAATGTAGAGGTTCTCTTTTGTGTTAACAATAAAATGATAAATTTAAGACCTATTTAGTAGGATGGAGCATCCCAACAATTCATTCCATTTCAAACCATTTGGGACTGTGCCTGTGAGGGATGCTGAGACCATCTGGGTGTGCAGGTGGGGAATGGAGGGATGATGCCTTTGGGGCATGGGGCCGTAGACAGAGGGTCTGTACTTATAGAATATGGCAAAGTTTGGGGTAGGGGGCTCTATGAAAGGCAAAGGGAAAGTCTATGACTAGACTTAGCACCAGCTTCCGGCTCTGGGAGATATATAGGCATCTCAAATGCAACAGGTTCAAAACTGAACCTGTTCTCTTTTCCCCAAAACCAACCCCTCTTCCTAATACATCTTTCTTTGAAGGGCCCCATCCTTTTTCTAGTTTCAGAGTCACCTTGAACTCTTCATTGTTCCTCAACCTCCCCCTCCCATATTTAAGCAATGCCCAAATTCTGTCTATTCTACTCATATACCATCACCAAAGTCAGGACCCTTCTCTCTCCTTATACAGCCGCCACTCTCAGGGAACCCTTTAAACCAACCTCACTTGCCTCTCAAGACTAGGAGGGCCTGTGGGCCCACCTCCCACTTTCATGTTCCTCCTCTGAACCCACAACAAGGAGAAGAGATCCCTTCGTGCTGTTTTTCTCATTTTACTAAAGAGCTTTACCATGCAAACACGGAGTCAATGTGACTCCTAAAAGGATTAAGAGACCAAGAGCACTCTGGACAAAAGCACAGGGGGGAAGAAGCTCGCATTGTCCCAGCTTCCGGAGCACAGGAGCCTTTCCCCAGAGTTCCTTTGCCTGTCAGAGGGAAGATGGGAGTGAGTGGGGAAGAAGGCTGCTGATTTCATCACCTCAACCCCAATCAATCAATCAAAATTTCTTCAGATACAAGGCTTAGAACTGAGAGAAAGCAGTGAGCTAATTCTACTTCTTCATTTTACAGAGGACGTGCTCATTCAGAGACTCGAGTCAGGAGATCCCAGGGGAGACCGCAGCTCAGGGGCTTACAGGTAACTCGCCCACAGCAAGCGCGGGTCTCAGTTCTCCCAGCTGTAAAATGGGTGGGTCAGACTGGGTCACTACTAGGAGTCCCTCCCATCCCCAGCCTTTTCCATTCTCCAGGACACAGCAAGAGTTCTGTCAATCCTAAATCCAGCTGTCATTGTTTCTGGGAAAGGAGGCTGGCCAGCCCTGACTATTCCACTCTTTGAGGGACAATGGTCATTTCAGGCCTTGACATTCTGACTTCTCAGGAGGCTTCCTTACACACACACACACTGAAATCCCTCCAAGGGAGGTCAGGAGTGGGGGTACTTCCTCCAGCCCCACGTGCCTGTTCTTAGCTCCCCCCTTCCTGTCTGGCCGTCCAGCCCCTTATCTCTCCCGGCGGCCACGTGTCCCCGGGCCCAAGCCCTCATTGTCCCAGCTTCCGGAGCACAGGAGCCTTTCCCCAGAGTTCCTTTGCCTGTCAGAGGGAAGATGGGAGCGAGGGGGGAAGAAGGCTGCTGATTCATCACCCCAAACTAAGGCCTTCCCCAGGCTGACCTCAGAAGATAAATGGTCCCCGCTTTGGGAAAGAGCACATTGTGATTCCCCGGCCTTAAGTTACAGCCTACCACTCATCATGGAAGAATCATTTTTCACCCTGCGGGCCTGCTTTGCTCATTAGTCTGTGGTGGAGGGTTGAAAACACAGGGAGGATGGAGAGGGGGGTGGGTGAGTGGGAAGAGGGAGGCTGTTTTTTCGATTAACCCGTGTAACTACTACCCACTCAGACGCACTGGGCAGCTCTGCTGTGTAGCCTCGGGGGGAATAAAAAACCCAAGAGATCTGAGTTTGAGTCACACTCCCAACCCCACCACCCAGCTGTGTGATCTTGGGCAAAACACTGAAGGTTCTCAGGGCTCCGTTCTCCTCCACTGCAAAAGGCAGAGGTTAGTTTGGAGGGCTTCTGAAGCTGGTTACCCCCATTTTTAAAGCTGTGGTCCATCTGGGAACATCATTTTCCTGATTGGCAAAATTAGGGGGGCATGTGGGATCAACTCAAAGATGTCACATTCTAGCATCCTATTGATTTGTTCTGTGACTTTGGAAAGCCACTTTCTCTCTGGCGTTCAGTTTCTACGTAAATCCAAGGCTGCTGTCAGGTCTTCTACATCCCACCCAAACATCTCTCACCTACTGGGTGAAGCCTGAAATGCCACCATTAGGAGCCATGTGGGGCAGTAGAAAAAGCACTGAAATAATCATCAGGAGACCTGGGGACCAGCTGGACTCTAGCTCTTACTAAGTCTGTAGGCGAACTATTTCCTCTCTGAACCTCAGTTGCCTCATTTGTAGGACTGAAATAATCCTCCTACCTCACAGGATTTTTGTTAGGAAAATGTTTTAAATCCTATCGAAGTAGGAGTCATTGGGGTTTTTTATACATTGACTTCATATAACTTAATTTCCTAATATCTCTAAGCTTCAGCCTTGCAATCCTGTCTTGCTTCCCTCCCAGAGGAGTTTTGGGGATCAGATAAGAGGACATGTAAAAATACTCTAAAAACATAAAGTACTCAGTAATATAAGGTTCCTTGTTATTATTTTTACTTGTGTACTGACATTGACTCCTCCATAGCAAGTTAGAAACAGGTAGAATGAAAGTGAATAGAGATAGAAGCTAAATTGTTTTCCAGAAGTCCCCCTTTGTACTCCCGGTCCCCCCACTCCGATCCAGTGTCAGCCCACTCATCTACGGTGAACCTCACTCAGAAACGCAATGGAAATCAGCTCATGTATCTGGAGACAAAACCTATTAGAGAAGTACAGACAGCAAGTAAACAAGGTTTAAGGACCAGTGATGCTCGTTTGCCAGGCAGTTTGAGGTAGGGGAGAGGGAAGAAATGTAACAGGGGATAAATTCACCCTGTCCCAGTTTGACAGAAAATTCTTTCCACCAGATCACTTCTTAAGTAGGTCAGTGAGAAAGACGAAACTCCAACTGCTGATGATTATATTCAGTTTGGGGTAACAGCACCCTTCCTTGCAATCCATTGATAGGCTCGAGAGGACAGGCTAAAAGGGTTCTGAACTTCCCCTGTCTGACACTGACCTCCATATGAGAAAAACTACACTTTCCATGCATCCCCTTTGCCCATATGGGAGGTCAGAGAGAAATGAAAAGTCCTGCAATTGGGCTTAAAACATCCAAGTCAGAAGGAGTAGAAAGAATGCTTAACTTAAAATGACTTATTTGTGTCTTCCATATACTTATATGTGTATAGGTTATTTCTCTGATTAGAATGTAAACTTTTTGAGGACATTTCTCCTTTTTTGTATTCTCAATGCTGAGGATCATCAAAAAGACATAGCAAAAATCTGATAAATACTTACTGGTTGATTCTATCTGCAGTTACAAGACCTAGATTCAAATACTACTTATTGCTGCTGGATAATCTCGGCAACATTAGAAGATCCACAAGATTTTTCTGGCTCTAAAATCCTATTATCCAATAAAGACAGGCTATTTGTTGTATACCATGATATGCAATAAATATATCATATTTATTGGATAGAATTGGATAGACTGCACTGAGTGAAGGAGGCAATAATTCCTATGCAAAGAAACTAGGGGTTTTAGGGGACATGGTGAACAACAAAGTGGACTTTTCTTAGGAAATAATAGGGATAGGGAAGCAATGAAGAATCACTGAATAACCTGTGCATAGGCAGATTAGTCTCGCTGTATGTGCAGGAAGGATAGAGCTGGATAGAGAACAGAGGGACCACAATGGAAGGAGGAGGATAGTCAGAATGATCTAGATTCATATGTTTGGGGTGAGAAGGGAAGAGGGGGTAGACAATTTGTAACAATATGTAATAAATATATAAACAGATAGAGATGGAGACTGAACATAAATCAACACATGCTATGTTCACTTTTTTCTTTTTTCTCTCTTGTTTTTTCCTTTTGTTCTAATTTTTCTTCTCCTGCATGATTCATAAAGAAATGTGTATTTAAAAAATTAATGGATATGTATAACCAGAAAAAAAGAAAA
Organism: Sarcophilus harrisii; assembly: GCF_902635505.1. Lineage (NCBI taxonomy): Eukaryota > Metazoa > Chordata > Mammalia > Dasyuromorphia > Dasyuridae > Sarcophilus > Sarcophilus harrisii. The sequence goes on from NC_045426.1 coordinate 89,183,238, forward strand.
TAATAAAAAAAGGAAAAATAAATAAATATTTCCATTTGTCTTAATAAATATTTATAGCAGGAAGGCATTATTGTTGTTAGACTTTGTCACTCTTTCTTCACACCCAGAAAACACATGCCCGGCAAATTCCAAAGTATATCTCAGCTTAGGAAAATCTGAGAAATGCTGGCCTAATAATAAGCTCCTGTTTCCAGAACACAGTATTACATACACTGAAAAGTGCATAGCCTTGCACAGCAGGTAATGAAGGGAGTAATAATAATCACTCCTGTTTCTGTAGCATTTTAAGATTTACAAAACCTTCTCTTTAGAGTATCTTGTCCCCATTTTACAGAGAAGGAAACTGAGGCACAAAAAAGTTGTGTGAATTGAAGAATGCTACCTTGTATCATTGAGTCGGCAATTTAAATAACAGCAGCATTGTTGTTGAAAAGTCATTTCAGTTCTATCTCACTCTTTGTGACTCTATTTAGGATTTTCTTGGTAAATGAAATGGACTGGTTGGCCACTCCCTTCTCTAGACCAATTTGCAGATGAGGAAACTGAAGCAAACTGAATTAAGTGGTAATTGTCTGAGAAAGGATTTCGACTCAGGTCTTCCTGACTCCAGGACCTGCTGTGTTCTATCCACTGCATCACTTAGCTGTCCCATAAACATTTTAACTCATCGTGTCCCAAACAAAGCTCCTTCTTTTTCCCCCAGAGTCTCCCTGCTTTCCAACTTCTCTATTACAGTCAAGGTCACCATCGTTCTAGTCCTCCAGCTCAGAACCTACATGCCATCCATGATTCTCATTCCCCTCCCTCACTCCCATGTCCAATCAGTTGAGTTCCTTTGACTCTATCTTCCCAACAGTTCTCATATATGCCCCCTTTTCACTTCTGACTGCCATTACCCTGATACAGACCGTCATCACCTCCCACCCCAACTGTTTGTCTCTTTTGGATCTCTGTGTACTCCTTCCTCCAGCCAACTGCCAAGCAAAAATTGGATAATTTTATTCTCCATTCAATAAATTCCAGTGGTTATGAATTACAATTCTCCAAGATCAAACATAAATCTGTTGGTCTTCTAAAGTCCTTCCTAACCTGGTCCCTTCCTATTTTATCCATCTCCTAACCTGGTTGCTTCCTATTTTATCCACCTCTTAACCTGGTCCCTTTCTATTTTATCCACGTCCTAACCTGGTCCCTTCCTATTTTATACACCTCCTAACCTGGTCCCTTCGTATTTTATCCATCTCCTAACCTGGTCCCTTCCTATTTTATCCCCCTTCACATACTGTACAATTCAGGGACACTAGCCTCCTTCCTGTTTCTCCCGACTCCAGGTGTATATGCTGGCTTTCCCCCAAGCTTGGAATTCCTTCCCTTCCCATCTCTACTTCCTGGCTTCCTTCAAGTCTCTTACTTTCTATAAGAACTCTTACATCCCCTTGGATGCTCATGCTTTCCCTTCATGGTTATCTGGTATTGATCTTGCTTGTGCACAGTTGTTTGCGTGTTGTCTTCCCCATCACACTCTGAATTCCACAAGGGTGAGGAATTGTCTTACCTTTCTTGGTATTCCCAATGCTTAGCAGAGGACTTGGTACATTGCAAGCGAGATAATATTATTATCATCCCACTTTACAGATGAGGAAATTCAATTCTATTCAGTAAGTATATATCAAGTTCCTGTAAATACCAAGTAATTTGAGGAGAAAGAGAATATTAGTTAGTGGGGGGGGGGAATCACAGAGAAAGTGGCATCTGGACTGAGTTTAGAAGTATGATAAGAATTGTAAGAGATAGAGATAAGGAGAATATATATGCTGGCATGGGAGAAGGTCTGTGTAAATGATGCAGAAAATAGAGCGTAGGAAAGAGGCAGAGGGATACCTGTAAATGTTTCTGGAAAACTATACACACAATACACTTTTAATTTGCATCAGTAACATTTTCTCTGTCACTTTCTTAAGTCTAGACACTTGACAAAACAATAAATCAAATCCTTATTTGTTGTAATTTAGTCATTTCAGTCACGTCCAATTCTTGGGAAAGATGCTGGAATAGTTTTACATTTCCTTCTCTGGCTTGTTTCAGAGATGAAGAACTGAAGCAAGTAGCTTGAGTGACTTGTCCAAGCTCACACACCTAATAAGTGTCTGAGGCTGGATTTGAACTCATAAAGATGAATCTCCCTGATTCCAAGCCCTGTGCTCCATCCAAAACACCACTTAGCGGCCTCTCCCTTATAACATTTGCTGATTTCCAAAGTGATTTCCAAACTTCCTCTGAAAATTTAACAACCAGCTCTTATGAGCTGGTTCAAGTGGATTCCAGCAAGCCAATGAGTCTAGAAAGTAGCTTGTAGTTCCAATGAAGGGGCGCATAGAGTGCAAGAGGTGATGTAATATGAAACAAGGTTGGAAAGGTTGGAACATCTCATTGTGGAGGACTGGAGGTAGTTTGTACTTTATTTTGGAGGAAAGACTGAGGCACTGAGCTCTTCTGAGCAGTGAGTGATGTGGCCCACCAGTGCCTTAGGAAGAGTGTTTTGATACTACTATGGAGGATAGATTGGAGGTGAAATGACCCATGTTTGTCAATGAGCTGAGCAAGAGTGAACAGTTAAGGATAAGTCCTAGATTTCAAACCTTAGATAGTTAAGCATTGCTGGCAAATTGAACAGAAATAGGGTAATTTTGAGGAGGTTCAGGTTAGGGTGGAAGAGAGTTTCATTATCATGTTCATTTTAATAATGATACCTCAATAGAGGTAGCCAATTGCTAGCCAATTGGACAATGCTGGTTCAGAGTTCAGAAAGAGATTAGGATTTGATGTATAAATTTGCATCTAGATGGAGTTAATATTAAGTCAAAGGAACAGGTAAAAGATGACAATAACTTCTCCCTAGCCCTGAACTCACCTGAACTTAGAAAGTAAGAGAAGTGATGGGGAAGCCGGGGCTGCTGGGGTCAGGAACTGTCTCTGGAGCTAGGCAAGAATGTTGATGGTGTGGTATCCCCTCAAACACCTGCTTCCAGGCCTCCTTTCCCCATGGACCAGGGACATCCCTAAAGTTTGGTTTTACCCTTTCCCAAAAGGAACTTCCTCTCCAGGAACCCACTGTCCTAATGGTGGTTGCCTCACATCTCCTCCACTGAGTCTGCCCCTCCCACCCCCTTTTGGAACCCAATATGGCACCCTGTGTCCCTCCCACATGGCTGGGGGCAGCCTTTGATGGACCGCCTGTCCTTAAAACTCTCAACGCTGAGACATTTGCTGTCTTTGCACGGCCCCCTTTTTTTCTGCCATCTTTTCCAGCTGCTTCACCCAGCAAAGATGCCATGAACCTAACCTTCCCTTTTACCTCAGCTCTGAGAAATGGGTCTGACTGATGCTTGTTTCTGTTCTCATCCCACAGGCCTGGGACTTGGAGCCATGATGGCCTTGGAGCCAGGAGAGCAGGTAGTACAGCCAGAAGTCAGGAGCTCAGGCCCAAAGAAGGATTTGGACTTGGAACTGGTGCTGTGTTCTATGGGGCTTGAGCTGAGCTATGAAACTAAGCCGCTTCTCCTCCCCTAGAAACGGAGGTGTCACAAAGTAGGAGGAGGACTATGTTTCCCCTATGTTTGTTTATTTGTAATTGTATCTTCTGAAGTAAATATTCCTTTGTTAAAAAAAAAAAAGGCCAGGATTACCCATAGAAATGCTTAATAAATGTTTGGTAGGAAGTAGAGAGGAGATAGAATCTCAGTTTCTGCCCTTGGGGTGCCTTTGCTCTAACAGGAGAAATGAGAAAGATCTTGGTCTAATGGGGGAAGGTGGCTGCCCATAGGAGGAGACCCCAAAATGCACAAATGGTTTAAATCTCTGAGTGAATTTGGGTTTCTTAGTGCCTCAACATGTGGGTGGAAGCTAAGCAAGAGAAGGCATCCATCCCTCAGGACTTCATGGATCTCCGTGATTCATCTGGGCAGTGAGTCTTTCAAAGGGAACTGGCCCATGATGGCCTATTAAGGAGGCCGTAGGAAAAAGCAGGAATGGTTCCTTTGACCCGCACATTGCAACCCCTAGGCACTGGGGGCTTCATGAGTTACTGGGGCCAAAAACTTTATCCTCAGGGGCTGACCTTCTGGCAGCGTCTCCTTCCCCACTTAGATGGGCAGTTCTTGGGCGGTGGACGAATGGTATTGTCACAAGACCTGTACCCAAAATCCTTCCAGAATGGCGGGACCCATTAAAGTTTTCACTCTCCTAGAAATGCTTGCAAGAGTCCAGGGTCACTTCCACACCGTGGGAAGGAATCAGGGCTGAATTCCATCAATAAATCCATCCATCACACTGTGAGGCATTGGTCGGGGCAGACAAAATGTGACTTCCTGAGAATGGGAAGTGATGGGTCCCCATCCTCAGCCCTGCTCCCTCCCCTGAAGGCGGTGGGAGGAGAAGCAAGAGGAGGTGGAAGAAGAACAAAGGCAAGATTTATGTGTTATCTGCAATGCACTTTGCATGTATCATTTGATCCTCACAACAACATTGGGACCTTTTTGTCAATGGCTGATGATACAATGGATAGAGCACCAGACCTGGAGCAGGAAGACTCATTTTCCTAAATTCAAATCCAGCCTCACACACTAAAAAGTAAGCTGTGTAGCCCTGAACAAGTCACTAAACTCTGTTTGCCTCAGTTTTTCCATCTGTAAAGTGAGCTGGAAAAAAATGGCAAACCTGGATCCTGTATCTTTGCCAAGAAAGCCCCAAATGGAGTCACAAAGAGATGGTTGTGACTGGAAATGATTGAGCAACAACAACAATCATTTGGTCCTCATAACAACCTTGTAGCTATCTCCCCCACAGTAGACATTTGAGGACACCGAGGCAGGTTAAGCCAACTACGAGAAGTTAAGACAGGATCATACAGGTAGTAAGGGTCTGAGGAGGGATTTGAACTCAGGACTTCCTGAGTTCTACTCTTCCCCATATCTATTCTGGACACCACAGTTCTAGAGAGATAATGTAATCTGGGGAGCAGGCAGAGGTCACCCACCTTGGTAAGAGGGACTGGAAGCCATGCCATACGGTTCCATTAAAGGGACTGAGGACATTAGCCAGGAGGGTTTAAAAGGGACATCACTAGTCTTCAAATATTTGAAAACCTGTCTCATAAATACATATTTTAAAATTGCATATGTTTAACAGAATTACTTGCCATCTAGGGGAGGGCGTTGGAGGAAGGGAGGGAGAAATTTTAGAACACAAGATTTTGTAAGGGTGAATGTTGAAAATTATCAATAACAACCCATTTGGGGTTAGATTTGGTTTTAAGTCCCATGAGGATCTTTGCCCTTGTTTTACCTAAACTTTGCAGGTATCCCAGCACCTTGAACACAGCAGAGACTTCCTAAATATCTGGTGATCTTTCCCTAAAAGGGGCAAACAGAAAAGGTCCGGGCGCCGAATGTTCCATACGCTGTCAGATGTACTTGCCATGTCAGCTGGTTTTGCTTAACTTCTTCTTTATCACTGGATGGGTCGGGGCTGGGTGGTAGGGGGAGCTACACAATCCAGATTGCCTGTGATGTCAAAACACCAGGCATCAATAAAAATCTAATTTTTTTTCAGAAATGGCTGCTGAACTTAATTGAATTGAGGTTGACTCTCTAAATCCTTGTCTAGCTCCAGATTCCTCAGTGCTGGAGAATATAGGCTTTGACAGCACAATTTTTTTTTGGATGTTTTTCCCATGTTGCGGTGTAGACACACCCCTTGGATATCCATGGAATTAAGCCTGTCTTCCCTGAGGACAAATACAGAACTCCATCACTTTCTCCTTTACAAGTTTAATTAGATCATTGCAACCTCAGTCCCTGTGACCCGTGGCCCCCTCAGTGCCTACCACCCCATCCCAGGAGATTCAGACCCTGGCTTCCACACACGAGCAGCCAGTTCCCCATCATCCCCTTCTCATGCCTTGTCTGTCCTAGGACCCAGCATTCACCTGTGTCCCTTACCACAGGGGATAGGGTGGCATCAGGGGACAGGACAGATGGAGGGAGAAGGGGGTCAAGCTCTAAGACTGAGAAGGCATTTGGAGGAAGATGCTAGGGAGGGAGGAAGGAGCAGGTGGGACAGTCATTGGGTTCTCAGGACATGGAGAAACAGCAGTGCAGTTGATAAAGTCATCCAAGAAACGGCAATGATTGTTGATCTGGAGATGATCACGGATTGGATGCTGTTAGAGATCCATGTGGAGAAGTATGGAACTCGAGCAAAAACGCCAGGGTATAAAGGGATGGAGCATCCTTTGCCCCAGGTCACCACCCCTATCTGGATCCAGGTATCATTGAATTTGCAGACAAGGGGTCCTCCGGAATCGCCCTGAAAAGAGGAAGGGGAAAATCAGTTAATAATGAGTTGGGGCAGCAATGAAGTTTGATTCTTGTCATGGGATCATTGATGGAGTCGTGGGGTGAACCTTACAGAGGTTCCTGGGTTTAATCTCATTTTACAGATAATAAACTAAGGCAGAAAAGTTAAATGATTTGCCCAAAGTCACCACAGTAATTGTCTGAAGCTAGATTTGAATCCAGCTTCTCCTGACTCTAAACCCAGTGCTCCAAAAATTCAATTATGTTCAACAAGTTCAATAAAGAACTAACAGCAAACTGAATCTAGAAGAAATATCCAATGAGGCTGAAAGAGAAACCCTATAGTTGTAGGATTTAAAGTCAGGAGAGATCAGGAGAGATCTTAGACATCAATCTAACCTCTTCATTTGGCAGATGGGAAAACTGGATCTCAAGTTAAGTATCTTGCCCTAGTGAAACACAGATGCTGAGAATCAGTATTTGATCCAAGACCTTTGATGTCAGCTCCTATGTTTTTTTAATTCTGCCTAGATTCACACTTGTGAACAACTTTTCCCTTCCCATTCTCTACCCATACCCCATAAGTGCCTTCTACATATCTTTGACCATGACTTTAAATGGCTCCCTTTTCCTGTCATTCAAAGCCCCCATATTCTGATGCCATCTTTTTATCCAGCGCGCATTTACTACAGACTCCATATCCTAGCCAGACTGTCTTACCCTTTGTCTCTCCCATTGTCTCCCCCATCATTTTCTCTTCCTTCCTATCCAAACCCATCAAAATTCAGTTCAAACATACCTCCTCCAAATAGCTGTCCTTGATGCCCCTATTTGAGATAGTTTTAGGTTTCCTCCTAAGACATTTCTGATGCACTTGGTACATGTTATGTCTTCTACTTACCTGGAAATCTGCTCCTTCCTCTACTAGACTTTCCTTGCAGTAACCAATGGGTAGATCACAATGTTGTATTTCTCCTTCCCTCCACCTCTCTTCCCAGCAGGGTACATTTTATATATTAGGCACTTAATACATGACAGATTTATTGATAGTTGGAATAAACCTTGGAATAGGATATTGGAATGAGGTCATCAGATCCAACCATATTGGACTAACCTCTATTTTTATTCTGCTTTCTTCCATCTCTGTGACTTGGTTCATGTGAGGTCTTCCATGATTAGAATGGATTTCCCCTCTAGGGTAAAAGCTTCTCCATCATTTTACAGAGGAAAAAACTGAAGTCCAAAGAGTTGAATGATTTGCCCAAAGTAAAAAATTACCAGTAAAAGACGAAATTTGAATCCTGTTCTTTTGGACTCCATTTAAGCAGTCTGTTCACTATGACACATAGTCATGCTTTTCATGAGTTGAAGCTTACCCATCCCACTCACCAGGGCTGCTCTGAATCTCTTCCTGCCTTCTGAACTCTCCAACTACATATACCTGCCCAAGGTATATATTTTCTTTTTTTCTTAATCGACCAGCCCAAGCTGAACCTCCTGGCGAATCTGCTCCCTTGTTTCCCTGGACCTGCTCAGTCCAGCATCACTTACCTGGCAGGGGCTCTTCATGAGGGACAGGTCAGCAGCACAAATCATGTCTTCTTGGATGAAGAATATGCTCCCATAGAGGATTTGACACAAAAACTGATCAAGAAGAGGTATTTCAGTCTCTTGAAGAATGTCTACCATTATACCTGGGAGGGTCGGATCAGAGAGCATTAGCAATGAAAGCACCTTCAGGAGCCTGTAGCCTGACCCTGTTGTTTCCCAATGAGCAAGCTGAGGAGCCTTGGAAGGGAAGGGGAGCTGGTCGTGGTCACATAGGAAGTTAGAGGCAAGAATGAGACTCTAGTCTCTGCTCTCTCCACCTTTCTTGCAGAATGCTGTTCTGGCCAGGGGTTAACAGCCCCTCTTAACAGATGAGTGACCAGAGAGAGAGAGGTAGGTGATAGAGAGGAATGTGGCCTGGGAGGTAGGAAAGTCAAGAAGAAATAGCTTGTAATTTCACCTTAGGTCCCTTAGGAGCTAGGTGACCACAATATCATTTAACAGTTTCCTCATTGGGAAAACGGGAAAAATAATGTCTACAGTACCTATCTTGTAGGGTTACTGGAAGCCCAAAATAATGTAATATATATAAAATGTTTTGCAAACTTTTAAGGCTTATATAAAATGCTTATTATTATATTGTTGTAATATATTGTCACATATATGTATTATTACATATTATTATGATTAATCACGAGCAAAAAACTGTGGGAACTGAAGAAAAGTGTGGAATTTCAAGAGTCTCTAACTGGCTTTGATCCCTATGTCACATCAGAGTAGGAACTATACCAGGGTATCTTTGGAAACATCTTATCTTCCTTTATGTGTTAGTCTCCTTCATTAGAATGGAAGCTTCCAAGTGCAGAGACAGTCTTGGGTAGATTGTTTTTGTCTGCCCAATGCTTACCATAGAGAATAGGATATAGTAAATGCTCAGTAAGTGCTCAATAAATGCTCTGTGCAGTGTAAGACTAGAAGCTTTGGGAGTACAGGGACTATCTAAGTTCAGCTTTCTATTTCCTACAGAGTTCAACCCAGTTCCCAGAACAGAGTAGATACTTAAAATAAATTTTTAGGGAATTTCTCTGCCATCAGTTTCTCCCCCTTTAATTCATCTGGCACATACAGTGCTGAGGAATCTCCCTAAGGCTGCCCTTGGATGCATCTGTGTTGTACTGACAAACTTTCAATGATTCTCTATTGCCAACTGTACATTCGGTTTCCCATCACCCCTTTGCCAAAAAAAAGTAAAGAAATTTACAGAGTACTTTCTTGCCTGTGAGAAATATAAATGTAAAATGACAAAGTGCCGTGGTGATTGTATATGTGTTTTTGTGGTGAGTTTGTGTATATGTCTGTGTCTGTTGTATGTGTATATGAGCATGTTTGTATGTATATATACATACATACACATTTTAAAATTTACATACATGCATGTATGTGTGTGTTGTACAAGTCACCATTTCCTCATCTGGAAAATGGGGTTAATAATCTTTGCACTAGGTACTCCACAGATTATTTGTGAGTAAAGGGTTTGGTAATTGCAGGTTATTATGAGGATGCACATGGTCTTATGAATAAACAGATGAATAAATGGAGAGATATAAAGCTAGACAGATAGAAGCATATGTAGATAGGGAAAGAGTTTTAGAAGAGATATATGTATGGCTAGATTTATGGAATGGGTACAAAAAGATATGCATGGACACCCATACAACATTGGTAGAATGGGGTTGGCTGGTTTAATGGCTCGAAATGGCTGGATGGGAAGGGAATGATGCCTTCTTGGACCTGACCTTGTGTGCATTTTTGCAAATGTGGACTACAGCATTTGGAGAACATATAACCAATAAAATCTACATTCCCAGGTCTGACTTCCACTAATTTCCATCCCATCTCAGTGTTCAGGGCAATGCTTAGAATATAGTAGGTGTTTAACAATTGCTTGTTGACCTCTACAGATTCATCTCTCTGCTCTAGTCATGTTACTTTCCTACAATTCTCCAATGTTTCTTTCTCTCTCCTCCTTCCTTTAAGGAACCTTCCTTGGCAGTCTTTCCTTGTCAAAGGTCATTCTTGTACAATAGAAGTTATTCACTAATTCTGGACTCAGGATGCATTATTTTAACTAAGCTTTGTAGAATCACAGAATGTTAGAGATGGAAGGAATCTTATAAAAGGGGGTTAGAAGCTGGGTTCCATTTTAAGTTTTTTTTTTTTAATTTTGATAATTATCTCAATATAATTGGTTTCTTTTGTTAACTTTTTTTTTTACTATGGATAACTGTACTTCAATGTAACTGATCTCCTTTGTAATCTCTTTTCTCGAATGCATTTGAGAATATCATGCAAGGAAGGGATCCATGACACCAGTCGACCTAAGGGTTCCATGACACAAATGAGGTAAAGACCTTTTGTCTTAGAGAACAAACATGGGATTATGGGAGGGTATTTAAAACATAGAACACCTGTTTCATTGGCTTCAAAGGAAACTGTTGTCCAGCACAGACTGAACCTAATGACCTTGAATATTTTCCAACTCTGAGATTTTTTGTTTCCATGAGCATTGAATGTCAGAGCTGAAAGTAACCTCAGAGATTGTCAGGTCCACTGCTCTCCAACCTGAATCTCCTGGACATAGCCAGCATGAATTCTAATTTCTTTTGAACACGAGGCACTCATCACTCTACTTTTGCTAGATCTCTCCATCCATAATAATTGCCCCTCTTTTCTCTACCTCTCTAAATCTTAAACTGCCTTCAAGACTCAACAATACTTCCACATCTCCCATAGAACCTTTGCTACCTATTTAGTTCATTCTAATTCAATAAATGTTGATTAAGCAGGCACAATGTATAAGGGCCTATGCTGGCATATAATAATGCATAAGACACATTTTCCACCCTCAGAAAGTTTTAATATAATTAGGGAGTCTCAGAAATAAGACTTGAGCCTTAATAAGTGACAGCAGACCACAAGAGGGACAATTTGGTGGAAGAGTAGATAGAGTTTCTAGATGGAAAAAAGTTTATGATGTCAATTATGTTAAATAATTAATGAATTGTGCTAATAGATGTTAATTATGGAACAGATATTCCAGAATGTGTGAATTTGTGGGTAAGATCTGGAGTGGAAAACTGAAGGGGAAAGAAGAAAAGAGGAGGGAAACCTGCAAGTTCTTCCTGTGTGCCCAGCACTGCACTAAGCGCTTTACAAACAATTTCTCATTTAAGTCTCACAACCACCTGGGAGGCAGGTGCTATTATGATATCCATTTTACAGCTGGGGAAACTGAAGGGGACAGAAGTAAGGGCTTCCAACTGGTACTGGAGAAGAGAATGGAGTAAACATATCAGCGATTGAGGAATTAATGAGTCCTGGCAGAGCATCAGTTATTGGAGACAGGCCCAAAGAGGGAGGTAATAGGGAGCTGCAGAAAGTTTTGGAGTGAGGAAGTTGACATGATCCACCTTTGCCTCAGGATAATTATTTGGACAGTTTTGTGGATTATCTTTGGAGAGGGGAGGTGAAAGGGATCAGGCGTTCCATCTAATAGGGAATTATACAAGTTTAAACCAGGGGTAAGAAGGGTTTGAAGTAAGATAAAGTGATGATTGGGGGAGGGAAGGGATGAGGGAAAGATTTTTTTCTGAAGAAAAAATTCCTCTGATTGGGTGGTGAGGGAGAGGGAAATGTTCTCCCCCACAGGCCTCTAGGATAGGTAGTGCTAAGGTGTAACTCTCCCCAGAAGCACATGCACCCTCCCTCTGGGGCCACCATCCTCATCCTTAAGTCATGGTCCTGTCATGTGGCACTCAATACTGTGACATACTTTCTTCTTCCATAAACTCCCCTGGGGGAGGGGGGGAAAGGGGCAGCCTTCTCTGGGGAATAGGCAGTTCCTCTTCCAAGACCTCTGCACAATTGGGGGACCTACCCCACTTGAACCTGAACTCTTCCCACTCCCCCAAAACCCCACAGCTGCTTGGGCCAAAGTAAAAGAGTCTGCTTCCTGGCCCTGGGGGTTTGTGTTGGGGTGGAGGTGGGGGGACCAGGGCTCAATGCATCCACCCCCTCAGTGCTTTCTTGAACCCTCCCCAGACCACTCCTGAACCCCACTTTTATATCTACCCACCTGATTCTCTCATCTTTCCCCATCCCGTAATCCAGCATGTCTCTGTGGTGTCTAGATTGATGTTGGACTTGGGGAGGCAGACAGGGAGGACAAGGTAATTGAATTTCAGAGCCTTGCTCAGCTGCACCAAGGCGATGTCGTGCCCGTTTGGGTGAGTGAGCTTGTATAGCGGGTGGATGATCACCTGCTTGATCCCGCGCTTCTGAATGTGACTGTTGATGGACTTTAAGTCTGTCAGGCCCACATACACTTTGAAATGCTCCAGCAGATCCAGGGTCCTGGAGAGTCGGGAAGAAAAAGGCACCTGAGTCTGGGGGGCGACCCCATGAAGTACCCTCCTTGGAGGGGGGAGCCTTTCTCTGACCGCTCCTAGCCCACATAGACTCTCTTTTCTCTGCCCTTCTATGGCACTAAGACATGGGAGTCACAGCATATACTCTTATGACATTATATCATTATATTACAATATCACATGATAGTATTATTATAATGATAACCAAACCCAGTCATAAGCGCTCTATTTGGGGAGGCAGCATGGCTTGGTGGATGGAGTGCCAGTCCCTCTGGATTTGGGAGGTGGAATGACCCAGATTCAAATCCTGGTTCTGAGTGACCTCAGGCAAATCACAATCTCTCTGAGACTCGGTTTCCCTATCTGTAAATGTTGGGTTGGATTATTTCTATATGGTCTGTTCAAATTCAAATCTGTATTCTATGATCCTTCCCTCAGTTCCTCTAGCAAAGCCTGGCACTTATTTAAATGCTTATTGTGAACTCCTAGAAAAAGTAAAAAATGTAGAGTCAGAAGATGTGAGTTGAAATCTTTCTTCTAATATTGAGTAACTACCACCTTGGGCTGGTTTGCTGTTCTAAGTCTCAGTTTCCTTGCCTGTGGGAAGTTGTTCTAAGTCTCAGTTTCCTTGCCTGTGGGATGCTGTTCTAAGTCTCAGTTTCCTTGCCTGTGGGATGCTGTTTCTGCATCTCCAAGAGATATGTCTGTAGCCATGAACTCCTAATGCTATTTATAAGGAACAAATGTGTTACAGATGCACAAGTATCCCTTGTAAACATAAGCTGGTCTCTGTGTGAGCTGTCTTGTCATCCTAAGTTCACTCTTCTCTAGGGTTTTCAGCATGGACACCAATTTGTGGGGGCTAATTTCCAGTCATGTGTGACTCCTTAATTGAACCAGAAAAAGTGAGCACCTATGGGACCTCTAAAAAAAAGCAGAGGCAGTATTCGGCTGGCTTTGTCCTGACAATAGTTCTCAAAATGACCAGAAGTAACACAGTGAGGCACAGAACCCCCTTTCCTGTTCCGAGGTCATGGGGGACCATGACTCACTCACATGGCGCCAAAGTCTGTGGACACTTAACCAAGCTTGGAATTTTTTCTTTCTGATCCTCATCTCCTGACTTCCTTGACTTAAGTAAAATCCCACCTGCCACGGGAAGCCTCTGCTTATTTTCCCTTAACTCTAGAACCTTGTCTCTTTTACTTATTTCCCATTTATGCCTTATGTATCTTGTTTATATGTGGTTCTTTGCATATTGACTCTTCCACTAGATTGCAAGCTCCCTGAGGACAGACACTATCTTTTACCTCTATCTCCTTGTGTTCATACCTATCCAACTTTCCATGGGGTTTTCTTGGCAAAGATACTGGGGTGGTTTGTCATTTCCTTCTCTAGGAGATTTAAGGCAAACAAGGGTTAAATGACTACTGCAAGATCACACAGCCAGTATGCATTTGATTCTGGATTTGAAGTCAGATCTTCCTGAGTCCAAGCCAAGATCTCTATCCACTGAGCCACTGAGTTGTTTTTGGCTGACACTTAATAAATGCTTATTGACTGACTAACTTAATGTCCAGCACTCTCTAGCCACTACAACACAAATAAAGGGGTCAAATGGCTTGCTTGTGGTCACACAGAGTCAGTTGGGGAAGCCAGCTTTTTATTATCTGCACAAGAATCCTTTCATTCAGAAAACTGGATTTTCTTAAGTTCATAAAACAGAATGTTTCCTTCTCAGTGGAGCTGGATAGTAGCAGAAATTCCTTCCAGACTATATATTTTAAAATATTTATAGATATTTTCAATTTTTCTATCATCTACACACATTAAAAAATTGGTTCCTCTGCCCTCTTTCCTCAGTCACCCCTTTTAACAAAGAATAAAAAAGAAAAATATTTTATCAAAACTAATTAACCTATTAATCAATGCTGGCTGAAATGAGAAAGAAGCCAAATACATGTTGGTAATTATAGGATGGGCCGTGTACCTCTAGCAGACAGAAGGCTGGTAAGGTGACCATTCCTACGCAGATTTCTTTCAATAAGAACCTAAACTGGGAAATTGAGTATCCAGGGTGAGCAACACATAAAGTGCCCTCAATTGAGGAGGAGGAGGAGGAGTGGAGAGAGCCAGTATTGAATAATTCCACGAACACTTGCTGTTCATGGTCCAGGGATTACTTAAGACCTATTCTCTGTCAGGGAGAACTTTTCAAACTATACGGGCTCACCCTCTTTCTGACAATTGCAAATAGCACAGTTGTGATATTCACCAATATCAACAGAACTGTAAATGGGCGATGGAAACTGTCACACTCGTGTATCTACCTCAGCTGTGTCTGATTAATTGCAGAGTTAAAATGCCTTGTCCCTGCCATACGCATTCCCCATCAGGACCATCCTAAATGCACCAGGCGCGTCTTCGCACATGCTGCGGAAACGGTCTTTCGCACAGATCTGATCCTGCTACTACTGGCCTTCTGGAAATTTCCAATAGCTCCCTCCTGCCTCCCAGAGAAAAGTCAGTTTTCCCCCGGCCTTCAGGGCCCATCACTTTCTCACTTCACCTCATTGTCTCCCTCTCAAAGGCCGGGCGATTCTTGTTTTGTCTTTAGGAGGCCGTGGGTGGCTGCGCGCACGCGCTGAATGAATGACCGAATGAATTCTATGCCTTCCTCACACTGTCTCCTCTCCCGCACGGGCCGCGACGCTCTCTTCCCCCGCGCCCTCTGCCTGAAACGCCCTCTCCCCGCCTCTTCTTTCCCCTGCTGGAGTCCCTCACCCTCCAAAGCCAGCTCAGACGCGCCCTTTCCCACTGCCCGGGCCTTGCCCGGGGAACCCAGCCCCGGCCAGGGCTCACCCAGCACACTCCCTCCCTTCTCTAGGGCACTTCTACTACTAAGTGACGTAAGCCAGGTGTCTATCTTTGCGTCTGATCTGATCGGCTGTTTGTGCCTCCAGAAGTGGGACTGAGTGAGGTGTCACGGAGGGAAGCCCGAGGGGGCTTCTGGGAGAAAGGCCTCCGCCCGCACTTTTCGGAAGTAGCCGTCGCGGGGGGGGGGCTCCCGCCCCCAGGCCCGCCTCCGCCCCGCTCCCGGGCGTCCGCCCCACGTGACCCGAACCCGCGAGTACCCACTGGTCGAAGCAGTGGGCGGCTGTGAGCACCCAGTACTTGCTCAGGATGGAGCCTCCGCAGGTGTGGTAGCCCCTGAAGAAAAAGGTCACTTGCCACGGCCACTTCCCATCCAGGGCATCCTGGCCCCCGATGATCTTCCCTTCCCGGAAGGGCCGCCCGCACTCTGGGAAAGGAAAGTCACAGGGACGGAGCCGTGAGGAGAGCGGGCAGAGAGAACAGACACGAGAGCTCTTGCTGGGGAGTGCTCTCGGCCCGTAGGGGGGGCCCCCGTGCGTGGTGGTGGTCGCAGGGGGCGCTTCTCTGCCGCCGTCCCCCCCCCCCGGGGGCAGGCGCTTGGGGGAAGGTTTCAGACACTGACCCTCCTACCTGAATTGCTTTTCCAGCAGCCACAGCCTGGGAGAAATGAGAGAGACATGAGCTGCACCAGAGGGGGGGAGGGGGGAGGAAGCCCCGAGTTCCCAAGACAGTGGGGAAGGGCGGGTCATTAGGGAGGGGAGCCTGCGGGGGGTGAGGGTCCTGAGCGTGTCTCTGAGGCTGCAGAAACGTCTTCTATCTGCATGAAGGGGTCCTCTTAGAGACACCCCTCCCCCCCGCCAAAACCACGGAAACCAGAAGTCCCGGACGGAACGGGAAAGAAGTGAGGGAAGTGATGGAGAGGCAGCCGCGCGGGGAGGGGGTGGGCTAAAGAAGATAAGATAGTCGGTGGGGGACGCTACGGGGAACGCGATAAAGGGGGAGGGGTCCGGGAGCAGACAGAACCTAGGGGGAAGTCACCAGGAAGGGGGGACCGGCCTTGTGTGGGTGAGAGAGTGACCCGGGGGAGGTGGAAGAGCAGGGAGGAGGGGAGATGTCCAGCAAGAGGTCAGGGATGGGGGAGGGGCCGGCCGGAGGCGAGAGGGCTGGGAGCAGAGACCACGGGGGGGAGGGGCCGGGGGGAAGCAGAAGCCTCACTGGGCAGCAGCAGTAGCAGCAGCAGCAGCAGCGGCGGCGGCAAGGGCGGCCCCAGCGGGGGTCCCGGGCGTCCCGGGGCTGCCCGCCCTCCCCGCCGCCTCCCCCCCAGAAGGAGCCGTGAGGAGCCCATGTCTCGGTGCCGGGTCCCGCCGTGGGGATGTCCGGGCCCCTCGCGGAGGGCGCCCCCTAGGCCTGGCTGTGAGCACGAGCAGGGTCTCCGGGAGCCCCGCTGGCTATGGCCGGCTCCCTGGGACTGTAGCGGCGCCCCCAGAAGTCATTCTGCCCCCGCACCGAGCCTCCCTCCCAGGCCTCCGAGTCCGCTGGGGGTGAGAGGCGGGGAGAACAGCACCCATAAGCCCGGACCTGGGGAGCCCCGGGCAGTGGCAGTGCCGGGGACCCCCCAGCCTGCAGGAGACCGGACGAGGGCGGACCAGATGTCGGCCCCCCAGTGCCTGCGTGGCGGAAGGAGGCGAGAAAAGCTTTGTGGAGACCAGACTCCATGTCCAGAAGCCCCTTTGGGCAGAAATGGCTGCCCCGAGCCTCGCGGCGGGACTGGCACCAGGCGCACTTCCCCGTCCTGTCACAGCCAGCTAAACAAGGCGGTCCCGCCTGAAGGGGGCAGCCCTTGTCCTGCCAGGGCCTCTCCCGGACCCAGACCAGCTCGGTCGGACCCGTGGCCGTCCTCGGGGACGCGGACAAAGACCCGGAGGGTCTCCCACAGGCAGCCTGAACCTCGGGCCGTGGGAGCCCTGGATGAGGAACCCGCGGGAGCCCTGAGGAAAGCAACCGATGACATCATCACAAGGCAACCGATGACATCATCACAAGGCAACCGATGACATCATCACAAGGCAACCGATGACATCATCACAAGGCAATGGAGACCCACCATTACAACAATGATGCAATGACCGGACCAGATGAGAGCACGGCGCAGTGGCCTTGGATCAGATGGGGCTTTGGGGGACAAGAATCACCACTAAGAAACCCAAGATCAAGCTCACTTAGTCACATCTAAGTTGGTGAAAGAAAGTTGGAAATGAGCTACTGACACTTCCCCACAAGCTAAAAAGGGGAAAGGTCCATACTGCATCTTCTCTCAAAAGCTGGCTCTAACCTCTCCCCGGGAAACTCGGATGCCCAAGGACCCACTGGCAATCCTCTGGTGTGACAGCTGATTGGCTATCAGTGCCCAACTCCTTACATCCAAGTGGAGCAGGACTTTTAGGGGATACCTTAGGGTCAAGGGAGGTTGAAGGGCCTTTATTTGCTCTGGTGCTGGAGGATTCATGGTCCAGTTTTACTATTACCCCAAAAGCTGATCATTGATCACTTTCTTATTGACCCTACATTCCAGATACCCCATTCACAGGTCCCTCCAGGAAATGAGAGCATCAAACTCTGCCCATAGAGCAGGTCATCAAACACTGTGTCTCCTCCCATCATCCCCAGAGCCCTTAATAGCACTGACAGCCATGTTTCCCCAGTTAGCCCCTGCTTTCACGATCCCCCCACTAGAATTTCACCAGTTGGTCTGTCAGCACCTGTAGGGTGATGTGACCAGGGATTCCTTCTGGCAATCCATCATCTTTAGGACCATCAGCAACAATGTGGGAATGGGGAGCCTGAGCTTTGTCCCCTCGCTCTCATCCATCTCTGTTACTGCCTGCTGACCTAAGCTTCTGAGTCACTGAATCTGTCTTTCTGTTCCATTGAGAGGGTTCTCCATACATCACTTGAAGGGCCCTTGTCATGGGGTGGCCCATTGCCATCTCGGCCATCAGGTCACCCCATTCTCTATATTTGCATCGTCTTAATCACACTATGAACTGATTATACTGAATGTCATAGTAAAGACCTGACTCAGATCAGTCCTCGGTAGTTTAAGTCCAAAATTTGAAATAAAGGAGAGATCTACAGGTCATTCAACAGTGATTTACTTAGCCATAGCTCACAAAGGTTACACAACAAGGGAAATCTCAGGCAGATGTTCCTCCCCTTCCATCTATACAGAAACATGTCTGGTGAACAGGGCAGAGTGAGGTGACTGAGGGTCCCTAACTCCATTGGGAAGGATCTTTCTTATATGACCAGATCATTTCACCTTGGCCTGAGTCTATCAGAAAGTCATTAACTGCAAAGTTTGAGCCTCAGCCCTCTGGGCCAATCATATCTTGGGGACAACTTCCTCATCTGCTGAGGAACAAACTAACTCAACCAACATGGTGGAAGGGGTGGCAGAAAATTCTAATGCAACAAAACATGGTGGGTGTTCATACCTTTGCTCAGGTATGAACCTATGTCTAGAATGCCTTCCACCTTTTTGCCTGGTCAATTTCTACTTCTACTTAAAAGTACAGATCAAAGGTCACCTCCTCCAAGGCTTCCCTGATCTTCTGGATGAATGACCACCTTCCTCCTAATATTTCCTGTACCACATTTTCTCTGCCCTTCTCTAATACATTCATTATGAAATACTGTGTGTTATAGTTAATAGCATTTCTGTCTCATTCCCCCACCCCATGCACTAGATTGTAAATGCTTTGAGAGGAGGGACCACAACTTAACTAAACACCGTGATCTGCCCAGAATACCATTCTCGGCACAGGAAAATTAATGTTTTTATTGCATCATCATTCTCTGTATATACATACGATTCCAGGGTATAGGCAGGTACTGGGGAGCAATTGATGATGGAGGATACCAAGGGTGATTGAGCTGAACATAAAGGAGGGTGGGGGGGGATGATGTCCTGATAGTGAGTTTCCTCTCCAGCTGCCAGCCTGGGCTTAGGAGAGCCTGGGGAATACCTGGTACAACTAGGACAAAGATGCATACAAAGAGAATGTACCTGTAAAGTTCTGAGAACAAAGAGGCAGATAGGGAGAACAGCACAGGAGGCCAGGGGCCTGTGTAAGTCTGGGTCATTCTCTGCTGTCAGACTGTAGGGTGCTCTGAGTCACTGTGACACCCCAGATACTGACCCACAGAGGAAGCTTTGTCATAAGTGGAAAAACCTTGGAGCAGCTGGAGTCAGAGTGGGATGGGAAGTTGATCCAGGGATGGTCACAGGGACTGGGTGCATTGATAACACGTTGCTCTGATCTGCTTCTAGCATTCTGACTCAAGAGTTTAATAAGAGAGAATGAAACAAACATTTATTTTTATTTATTTTTTCCCTTTTTGTTTTCCTTTTTCTGGTTATACATGTATATTTTTTTCTTTTTCTATTTTTCACTTATTTTTAAATACACATTTCTTTATGAATGTTGGGAGGGAAAAATCAGAACAAAATGGAAAAATCACGAGAGAAAAAAAGGGGGGGAAAGTGAATGTAGCATGTGTTGATTTATATTCAATCTCCATAGTTCTCTCTCTGGATGCAGATGGCATTTTCTATCCAAAGTTTATTGGGATTGCCTTGGATCACTGAACCACTGAGAAGAACCAGGAACCTCTGATTTGGGTCTCTCTCCAAACCAAGACATCTTCCTCATGGCCTCCAACATAATCATCCCAGTGTATGTTTGACCCTATTCCTGATCCAAAGCCTTCCTTGCCTCTTTTACATCAGCTGAAGCATAAAAAATTCTACTCCAACCCTCCATTTTAAATCGGTGTGTATCTCTCATTCTTAAATGTATTTCTTGTAATTCCTCATTGCCAAAGAATAAAATTCAATTTCCTGTGCATGACATTTAATGTCTCCATGCTATGACTCCAACTTACCATTCTGGTCTTATTTCCCCCTTCCTCCTTTTTAAGAACTCAATAATCCCCAGTCTCATCCTACCCATATGTAGTGGGACAGGTCATTTCCCCAATACCTGAAACACATTTCCTTTCCGTCTTCATTTATGGAAGCCCCTTTTCTCCTGAGGCGCAGCTCCCACGCTTCTCCTTCCAGAATGACTACCTGCCCACCAATTTTCTATGAACTTTCCTTTCCCAAATATTCCCAGAGCATGTTATCTGGATTTCTCTGTTCCCACCATCCCACTACACTTTGTTTTTTAATCCTCTATACAAGATTGTGGATTGTACCTTGAAACCTCATGCCAGAAGGGGCATTTTCCACCTTTGTATTCCCAGGATTCAGCAGGGAAACTGGCATTCCCTACTGGCAATGAATTTTACTAACTTAAATTATATGTATTTATATAAAATTATATATTGCCAATGTATATAAATTATAAAATTATAAATATTATGTTATTTTAGAATGTATTATATAAATTATTACATGTGAACATGAAATATAATTACATATTTAAATATATAGCTTATGTAAATATATAAAAATATATAATGTATATGTATAAATATATTTGTATGTGTTTTGTGTATTCATACATATACATATATGCATATACATATATTGTATGTATACATGCAATACATGCATATGCACATATACATGCCTGTGTACCCATACATATAAGTATGTATGCATGCATACTGTCTCACTAAAGCTCTGTCCTAATCCATGAACAAAGCTTGGAGGTGACTGCAAGTATCAAAGGAACCCAAGTTCTAGAAGCCTCCACAGGCCAAGAAAGGATCTTGGATCCTGGCAACAGATGGGGATCCCTTGTCACTTCTCCCAAAGTCACCTTAGCCAAAGTTGGAGGGGTCTGGAGCTAGACTGACCACTGGGTGATGATTTTTTTGGCCTCATTAATCCCGAAAGCTCATGCACCAAGTTAAAGAGTATCTCTCTCACTGGAGAATGGCCACCCAGATGACATTAATTTTTCTTGTAGCTGAAGTCAATACAGAATCAGAGGAGTGTATCTGAAAGGGATTTTGGAGGTCGTTCAGCAAAGGTCATAGACCAAAGGGCCTCAAGGGCCAGATAGTCTAACCCCCTCATTTTACATATGATGAAACTGAGGTCAGAGAAGTTTGGTGACCTCCAAGGTCATATCCTTAGTACGGAGCAAAGTCAAAATTTGAACCCAATTTCTCTGCCTCCAGAGCAAAGACCCTTTCCATTAATTCACTTGAATGAGCATAATTAATGCATTCAGTTCTGACTTCCCATTATGAATTGTAAAGATGAGGATGTAACCACAGATTATCAAAGAAGAAAAGTACCTTGGAGATTATCCAATCCAACCTCCTGCCTATTACAAGGATTAATAACCTGCACCAGCCAGTTAATTGACTGGGGAAAAAAAAAACACAACAACGATTTGGAAACAAGCAGAGAAACAACTCATTCCTGACCTAACTTTAATTTTTTTAACTTTTTTTGGTGGTTTCCTGTAATTGGAGTAGTGTTCATTTCAACAAGCATTTATTAAATGTCTGTTGTTTGTCTAGCACTGTGCTAGGCACAGACAAAAGAAAACAATTCCTTTCCTGTGAGAATGTATGATATCTTACTAGGAAGAAACATTATACAGATAAATAATATATACCAGCCACAAGCATTTATTGAGCACCTACTGTATGTATACTTGCTGTGTGTTCTAGGTTCTGATGACAAAGACAAAATAGGAAGGATTTTGGGTCTTGAAATAGAATGCTTGGTTACAGATTCCAAATCCTAATACTGTCTGTATAAACATGGGTGGATCATTTAATTTTAATAAGTCTCAATGTTCTCATTTGTAAAATGGAGGGATCCAGATCTTTAAATAAAAGACCTGGTTACAGATTCCAGATCCTAATAGTGTCTATATAAACATGGGTGGATCATTTAACTTGAATAAGTCTCAATGTTCTCATTTGTAAAATGGGGAAATCTGTACCATCTATATTAGGGTTATGAGAAAAGCCTTTTCCGAATTTACTGTGCTATAGGAATGGAAGTCATTGCCGCATCCTTGGACGTGAGATGCCAACTGTTATCAGCGAAGGGAATTACAGAACTCCATAGTCTTCTTCATGGCAACAGTTTAATGGGTGTGTCAAAGTCCTGGTGCTTTTTTAAGTACTCAAAGACTGTGTTTGTCCAGAATCCCAGAGCCAAGGCTTTCAGCTCCCTAAGAAGAAGAATCTTCCCTGTTGGTACCCCAGACAGTCCATCACCCCACCTCCCCCACTGACACCTTAGGGGACAGACCCAAGACCCTCCTGGAGTCCACCTGCATCCCACTGACAGGAAAGAGAGCCAGGAAGAGGGGGAAGGTGAGATCATGTTGGGAAAGGGGTGGTGGGAGAGGAGGAGGGTTAAAGGGGAACACAAGGCACTTTTGGGGGGGAGAGGGATGCTGGTGGGAGGGGCGGTCAGTTCCAGAGATCCTGGCAGAGCAGCAGCAGCAGAACAGAGACCAGGGAGGGGAGAAAGGTCTTCCAGACTGACCCGCAGCTTGCTGGAGGGGAAATTCTTGATACCTCGGCAATGATGTTCACACCTGGAGCTTTGGTTGGTGATGTTTTGTGCCCCAATTTCTTGATCTCCCCAATCCAATCCAAATAATAGGATACTCTAGAGAAAACGCTCGGGAAAACAGGTATGTTACATGGCATGCCCCAGCTTGCAATTCCCACCTGCATCCAGGTCTCTGAAAATTCACAGACAAGTGGCCCTCCAGAATCTCCCTGGGGAAGAGAGGAAAATGACTGGTAAAAATGGAGGGTAAAAGGAAGTATTTGGAGCAGTCCTACCCTTCCCCAGACAAGGGCAGTCATCAATCCACAGAATCCTAGAATGTCACAAATGGAGGACTCTTTAAACCATAGAAAGTAAGAATTGTAAGGGATTTTACAGACCCTGAATGCCAAGTCCCTCACTTTATAGATGAGGAAACTGAGGCTGAGAGAAGGGCTGATCACTGTCCAGTCCAGAGCTGAAATATGAGGCCTTTCCTAGACTTGCCAAACAAGATGTAGAACCTACTGGCATAGAATTATATCCAAGAGACTCCTTTATCCATCGATTCAGCAAATATTAATTAATTTATTAAATTATAATTTTATTATTATATTATAAATTAAATTATTACTTTAATTTATTAAGCATCTCCTATGTATAAATAAGGTAATACAGGAATTTGAAGCGTGGATAAACCTTAAGAGAGGGTCAGACAATTTTCTCATGTTTATGTTTTTCTTCCACCCTTTTTCTCCTCTCCAGATTTCCTAGACATGATTATGTACCCCCTCCATAATTTGATTCATTCTATTCCAAGATGGTGAATGAAATAATAAGAATACTGATCAAAGGAATCTGGAGCCTCAAGTCTAGTCAAAATTCTGGTACTTACTACCTATGTGACCTTGGAAAAGTGGCTTTCTCTCTCTGGGTCACAGGTTACTTATGTGGAAAATGAGAGTGAGAACTAAAATTCTGTAATTCTGAAATTATAACTCAGAAAGAAGTCAATTTGCATGTGTCAGAGGAATCCAGGGATTAATTAAGGATTGTGGAACAAGCAGACAAGGAGGCATGGATCCAACCAAAATGGTGGAGGCTTTTGCCAGATGGGACTCTAAAATATTCAGTGAATCTGGGGGCCAGAAGGACTACGGCAGGTCACTCACCAGACAGATTGCCCTTTGATGGATGATGTCTCCGGCACACAGCATGTCGTCCTTGATGTCATATGTCAAGTTGTCCCTCATTGGAACTCCATAAAACAAATTGCATAAATGATTTTCAAAGAGAGGGATCTCAGCCTCTTGGAGATAGGATCCTGGTGGCAGGAGCACTGTCAACAAGAAGGAGACAGAGTCAGAGCTCTGGGCCCAGGACTTACCTCTCCCTACCGGGTCTGGCCTTCCATGTCACTGTCAGCCGTACTTCTGGCCATTTTGCCCACAGTGATATCTCTCACAATGGCCCGGCACAAGCCTCTGTTTCAGACAAGAGTACAAGCCAAGCAGGCCACCAGGTGGTATAAAACATAAGGTCAGGAAGACCAGAGTTCAAATCTGACCTTAGACACCTACTAGCCATGAGACTTCTGCCTTAGTTTCCTCATATGTAAAATACAGATAATCATATTCTGCCAAAGTTATTGTGAGAATCCAATGAGATAACTGAAAGTACTTTGCACAGTGCCTGGCATACAGGAGGTTCTATACCAATGGTACGAGGATGTGGTGAGGATGATCATGGTGTAGACTTGTGTTTCTTGGTCTGATTCTATCTCTGAGATTTTCCATAGACCATGCTTATTTCTAAGAATTCCCTCCCTCCTTTTCACCAGGTGATGAGTTTAATACCTTAAAAGCCTATCCCCTCTACAAAAGGCCATCTGCATCAAGAAAAAGAACTATGGCAATATAGTAATCAATATATGCTATGTTTGTTTTTTTCTCTCCTGTGGTTTTTCCTTCATTCTGATTTTTCTCCTCCAACATGATTCATAAAGAAATATGTGTTAAAAAGTTAATATGAAAAAAGCCTATCACCTCTACATACTTCCTCCAGAAAGCTTTCCAAGTTAATGCCGTCTGTCCAGATCCAAACCTGGAAATGCAGTTTTAGAAGTAGAAGAGAACTCATATATCTTGAAGCACAACCAATGTCCTCATTATGGAGGAGGAAACTGTGGACCACCAGAGTGAAATGGGGAAGAAAGAAGAAGAACAAGAACAACAAGGAGGAGGAGAATAAGGAAAAGGAGGAAAAGGAGGAGGAGGAGGAGAAGAAGAAGAAAAGAACAAGAATAAGAAGCAGAAGAACAAGATGAAGAACAAGAACAAGAACAACAAGAAGAAGAAAGACAGGAAGAAACAGTTTCCATAAAGGTTTCCCTCAACTTGCCCACATACACACCAAAAATAAATGTTTCCCAGAAAAAGCAAACAAAAGAAAAAATCTGACATAATGAGTTGATAATTGAAACAAAAATCAAAGTAAAGCACAATCCAGAAGGAACATAAAATGAGTGAACATCAAAGGCACCATAAATGAAATTGGAACTCTCATGAGGGATATCAATACAGATAATAAAAATAGAAAATGAAATACGTCAATGAAATTAATAAAGAACAAAACAAGATCATGAGAATGCAACCACTTGAGAATATCAAAAAAGAATATATGAAAATTATGTATTTGCTGAAAAATATAATTCATTGATTGGAGAACAAAATGATTTTAAAAAATAGAAGCAGCAGAAAAATAAGCACAATAACCTCATTTGAAAATATGGTAAAATTCTTTTTTTTTAAATGACAGATTTGGAAGATGGTTGGAGAAATAGTCTATCTGACTCTAAGAAAAATGCAAAGAAAGAAAAAGTCTCATCATATTTTAGGAATTTGTAAAAAAAAATTCCCAGAAATATTGAAATCAAGTAACAGATTACAAGTTGATAGAATTCACAGAACATCAGTAAAAAATCCATTCACATAGGCATGTCTACATTAAACTACAAGACTACAATCAAGATGATTTTTCATTTACAAGACAAGATGATTTTTCAGACAGTCAAGAAGAAATGTGTCCCATGTAAAAACTTGTTAATTCTAACTGCTCAGGATTTTAGTCCAAACCAACAAATAAGAAAAACAACTAGAACTTGATATAATGAAAATCAAGAGAAATTTAATTTAATTTCAAAATCAGTCACCAGCAAAACTGATCATATGTTTTAAGATGAAAAATTAAGAGCTAACAATAATACCTGAAGTATGGAACTTGAATATATGAAACATCAAGAAACCAGCACATACATGAGGAATAAAATTAAAATCAATATGATAGTAACAAGATTACAGTATCACACCCTACTGTGAGTCATAGAATAAAAATTATTTTTATTGTTTTAGCCAGCAAAATTTGTTCAAAGATTTTATTTAAAAGACAAGCAAAAGTTGACTGGGCTAGAGAAATGCTGCTTATTTAATAAGTGACTCCTATCCTTTAAAGAATTAAAGTGTATTATATACATTGGTGAACAAGGGGAAGAAAATTATATTTGAGAGGATTTAGGGTATCTTTTAGGTCCAGACTTTTCCACAATGTCTAAATTGAGACATCCTGTCATAAAGCAGAGACAGTAAGGCTAGGGCATGAACTTTGGGGTTACTTAATGGTCACTTAGATTAGGCTGGCTTTAACAGCTGGACAGTTTCCTAGACACAGGACAATACCTAAGGTTAAAGAGGAGGTAAAGGAGGTGGGGGAGAAGTTTACTGGAATTCATTTTTCCTTACTTCAAGAGTCTTGAAAAAGATAGTTTTAAAATAGAGGTATTCACACCAAACTGACTTCTATATAAAAGAATGGATTGGACCAACAAGTATTTTGATATAATGATCATAATGGGATAAGAAATTAAAAGCACTTTTTTAATTAATTAGAAAATTTCACAGACTGAAGAGAAAAAAGAGGAACTAAGTAGAAGAGAGGAATAAATTGATTATTGTTGTTACAGTGGAATAACAAGAGTGTAGCATGGGGAAGATATAACTTCCAGAGAGCAACACTTCCATCTCAAACAAGGAAAAAGTGTTTCCCCTCTCCCACCAAAAAAAAAAAAAAAAAAAGCTTGGTTAAAAAAAACTACATAGCCTTTTTTTCTTCCTTCTATTTCTTTTTTCAATGGAAGGCCCTTTTTATTAGTTTTTCAACACTACAGGAAAATATATTTTTTTAATAGGCTTTGTCATGTACTCTTAATCCCTGGCCAAGAACCTATCCTTTCTACATTTTAAGCTACAGTACAGAAATCCAAAACGCATTCTCATATACCATCTCTTTAACCAATGATTCACTTTCAAATATTCTTCTTGTCCCATATTGGCAACAGAGACAGAAACACCATATATATCCTTATAGTTTTCATTTTCTTATAGAACATTTTTATAATCCTTACAGATCTTTCTAGACTCTTTCTGCCAATTTCATTTACCCCCAATATGACAGGTACAGGAATGGTTAGTAAACATCAGGTTTGACAAGTTTTGAAAAGTTCTCAGTCATGTCCTGCATATATGTTCCAGCAAGACCCCTCTTTCATTAATATTAGATTACACTCCTTTCTTACAAAATAAAATAATATAATAAAGTATGATTGATGATAATCCAAAATTAACAAGTATAACCCTTAATGTTAAAGTCTCTCATAAATAAACAATAAAAATGCACTATCAATGGAATACTCAATATATTGCCCACAAAAAATATATAACACACAAAAACACATTTGGATTTAAAAGTAGAGGACAAAACAAAATTTACATATGTGAATTTAATGACATAATGATTAAATTTATAAAAACACATTCTTTCCTAAGATTGATTTAGATGCCATGTGAGGATTCTGCTAAGCTTGGAAATACCATCATTATTTCCATTACTCTACTCTTCCTCCAAAGATCTGAAATCCCCAGGATCAAATAGAATATCTTCTGTTAGGCTATTAAAGACATCCCTATTTCCAATCTTCTTATTCTTTACACTTTTCAAACTCATTCCGTTTCTCAACATACTGTATTTTAACTGACTTTCCCCCATGCTCCTTATCCCCATGTCTTGGAATCCCTAGTTTCCTTCAAGTATTAACCAAATTCCCATGTCCCAACACAAGCCTTTTCTGATCTTCCCTTAATGCTTAATTGATCATCTCCTATTTATCTTGAATATATTTTGTTTGTACAGTTATGAGCATGGTGTCTCCCTCATTAGGCTATAATCTCCTTGTAAATAGAAACTAGCTTTTACCTTTCTTTGTACATTCAACTCTTAGCGCAGTTCTTGGCATATACTAGGTGCTTAATAAAGGCTTGTTGACTGACTGACTGTTTTACCTCACCTGTTTCTGTAAGAGTACCCCAGCCTGTCATCCAGCAAGATTTCCCTTCATAATATAACCCAGGAGTGGGCAGACAAATAGGGAGGATGTATGAGGAGAAGCCAACTGGAGAACTCAGTTCCAACAAGGCAATGTCACTTCCAAACGGGTGATTCTTAGAAAAATCGGAGTGGCTGAAAATTGTTCTCACTGAGAGTTGGAGAGAGTGAGTGTTTCCCTCATACAACTTGCTGTAGCCTACAAAGACTTTATACATACGTGGATCAGTGGACCTGTAGGAAAAAGAAAGATCTCACATTACTATTGAATATGTCCAAGGCTTCTGAAGTGAATCATCCTGTAAGTCACAGAAAGAGGTACAAGGTACTTACCTGGTCCAATCCTATCCAAATCTCAGTTCTATCTGTCTCTAAAAGTGATCACTCAGCTTCTAGTTAAAAACCTTCCATGATAGGAAACTCCATAAATCTGCTTTCTGTTCCCTCCCCCAATTACCACCAATCTATTTTATTTGGGAATGTCTCAAATTGGAAGTTCTTCCTCATGTTAGACAAAATATGCTTCTCTGAAACCTTTAGCCATCAATCCTAGTTCTGACTTTTAAAACCAAGCAGAAAAAGCCTAATGATTCTAATGATTCTAGAACAATGGATTTTTTCTTTTCTTTTTTTTTTCTTTTTTTTTTTTTTTTTTTTTTTTTTTTTTTTTTTTTTTTTGTTTTTTTTTTTTTTTTTTTTTTTTTTTTTTTTTTT
This sequence comes from Sarcophilus harrisii, assembly GCF_902635505.1. Taxonomy (NCBI): domain Eukaryota; kingdom Metazoa; phylum Chordata; class Mammalia; order Dasyuromorphia; family Dasyuridae; genus Sarcophilus; species Sarcophilus harrisii. The sequence continues at coordinate 89,212,127 of NC_045426.1, forward strand.
TTTTTTTTTTTTTTTTTTTTTTTTTTGCTGAGGCAATTGCTAATTGTTAAGTGACTTGGCCAGGGTCACAGAGCTAGGAAGTGTTAAGTGTCTGAGACTATATTTGAACTCAGGTCCAGACTTCAGGGCAGGTGCTCTATCCACTGCACCATCTAGCTGCCCCAAACAATGGGTTTTCCTAAGACACAAAGACCAGTTCCCTTAGTATCATGATAACTTTTCTCTGGACACTCCAGGATGACTATAGACTGGGCAGAACTGAATATTATATTACAGAAGATATATGAACACAGTACAGTCTGATGATTGTCTCCCTTGTTCTGGACAGTAAGTTTCTTCTGATAAAAACTTTAAAAACTGTTATATGCCATATGATTGACTAATACTGGGCTTGTGGCTCACTAATATTCTCAGATGTTTGACACATGAATTATTATTTAACCACATACCACTACCTGTACTTCTTAATTTGATTTTTCTTGAGCTAAATATAAAATTATACATTTATCTTTATCTAGTTTCATCTTTAATTTTTTTTTATTTGTGTCTTCTGGACTTTTTTTATACCATTATAGTTATCCCCAGTATCCTTCCCTCTCCCAGATTAATCATTTCATGAGAGTTAGCCCATAATTCTGGTCTATTAAAAATCTTTTTGGATTCTGATTATCTTGTCTAAGGTGTGAGTTATTTTGAGTTCTGCAAACTTGATAAATAGGCCATGTATGATCTCTAATCCCTTATTCCTCTGTTATTTTCTCAAATTCTTATTCTTCCTCTGGTTTCATTTTACACCTTTTCAATTCCACATTATTCCCTACTCTCAAATCCCTTTACTGTTAGTCCCATCACAATTTACCCCTTGCCAAATCCCAGGATTGAATTTAACCCACCTTCTTCCCCTCATTCCTATTCACATGCTGCTGAACAAAGCTGGAAGAAGTCACTCAAGTGAACTGACAACACACTACAAACTCAACTGGGTCTTTACTTCAGCAAAGCAACACTTTAATCCTTCCCAGTGATTTTTCTATTCCAAATGTTCTTTCTTGAACCCATCCCCTTAATCATTAGCAAAGGATCTCCCCTCTTTATTGAGAAGGTAGAGACCATTTGTTGTGAGCTCCCTCTTTTACTCTTCATTTCAAAACCCTGACATTATCCCTCTTCTTCTCGCTAAAGTAAAACCCTGTAGTCTTTGATCCCATCCTCTTTCATTTTCTTCATTTTCATGGATCCCTCAGTGATTCCTTCACTCTGTAATCTCTCCCTATGCACTAGCTCCATTACTATTGTCTTCAAATATGTCCCTCCATATTTTTATTAGAGTCCAACATCTCCTCAAGCTACCATCTCATATCACTTCCCTTTTTCAGAGTCTTAGAAAAGTTATCTGTATTTGCTTTCTTCTGACTCCCCAATCTTTTGTAATCTGGTTTCTGACTTCATCAGCTCAGCAAACGTCAATCAAGTTCAAAGTTACAGGAATCTCTAAATTGCTAAATCTGTGGTTCTTTTCTCAGTCCTTTTGACCACTCGCTTCTTTTGCAATTCTTCCTTATGAAATTTTAGTAACCTTATTCTCTTTCTCCTGCCTGTCTCATCTTTCTCCATCCACATCATGACCTCTAACAGCAAGGACACTGAAAGTGTCCCCTAAGGCTCTCCTCTGGCCCTTTTCTCTTTTCTCTCTACATTTTCTTTCTTGGTGATCTCAGTAGCTCCCCTGGTTTTAATTATCATCTCAATGCAGTTGATTTAACCACTCAGTGTCCCAGGCATTTCTCTAAAATTGTAAATTAAATAGATGCTCATTGAAGCAATGGAGAAAGTTTCCGTACAAAGAATTCCCCATACTAATGAAATAACCAGTCTTAACCAAAACAAATCAGACTATATTTCACTATCATTATGAAATTAAAAATTCAAATCCACATGGATTTCTATGTGGATTCTTATTAAACAAAAACATATATATATACAAATTTAAATTTATATATTATTTTTATATACTATATGGGGGCTCTCTTCAGTCATTTTAATCCATATCTTACCACTAGACCCTGACAGCTCTGGAAGGGAAAGTGAAGCAAGTGAACTTGCCCAGCCCTTCCTCACTTAAATCCAATTGACTTGCATGTCATGGCATCACATTTCTGATATCATGGGACTCTTCAAAAATGAAGGACAGATAATGACAACAACATGATAGATAGATAGATGGATAGATAGATAGATGATTGATAGATGGATAGACAGATAGATAGGTGATAGATAAATGATTGATAGATGGATAGATAGACATAGATAGGTGATAGATGATTGGTAGATGGATGGATAAATGAATAGATAGATAGATTATTGATAGATGATAGATGATTGATAGATGGATAGACAGACAGATAGGTGATAGATAGACAGACAGGTGATACATGATTGATAGATGAATGGATAAATGGAGAGATAGATAGATGGATGGATAGATGGATAGATGGATATATAGACAAATAGACAGAGATGATAGATAGATAGATAGATTTATATTACTATCTTAGTCTTATAAGCAACCATTGGAAAATTTTCTCCCAAGAGGTTATTACTGTAGGAAGAAATCACTGTGAACAATAAAAACATACTGAAGAAGGTAAAATTTAACTGGTTCTGAAAAAATGAATGTTTGGATAGAGTATGAAGAAGGACATTCTAATGAGAAAGGATGTCCTATTCAAGACTTAAAAGTGAGGTATATACTTCTTTCTTTGTGGGATCTTTGAAACTAAGATATAAAAATGTACTTTACAAAGACTAGTGAGGAATTGTGGCTAGATAGTATCTGAAAAAGATCTTGAGGATCTTAGTGGCCCACTAATTCCAAAGCATCAATAGCATGATATGACAATAAAAGAATGTCACCTCAGGCTGCATTGAGAGGCGAGGTTTCCAGAAATAAAAACTTCATAGTCCTTCTGTACTCTAATCTGGCCAGATCCTATCTGAAGCATAGTGTCTAAAGTTTAGAAAGGACATTGGTGAACTGGAAAAGTATCCAGAGAAAAGCAATCAGTAGAATGGAGAGTTCCAAGACTGTGTCATGTAAGAACAGGTGAGAGGAAGTGGGAAAGTTTAGGCAGGAGAAGTTAGCTGTTTTCAGGGATTTAGAAGATTATCAAGTGGAAGGAGTGACTTTCTTGGAATGGAGTCATGGGGCAGAGACAGGGGTAATGAGTGGAAATCAGAAAGATGCATGTTAAGGTTTAGGTTTAGGCAGGAAGCTCATACTAATGGTTAAAAGTAAAAATGTGGGCTAAAAGTAGAAAGAGCCTCCTGGAAGGGTGAGGGGATCTCCTTTCTTGCAAGCTTACCATCCCCTTGGAGCTAACTCTCTCATCTCCTACTAGCCCCAGCAGCCAATCCCTTTGGGTGCTCTCTCTTAAAACTTCATGGCTCCCTAGAGGGCTGCAGCCCCTTCCCTGAAAAGGTCAGTCAGGGCTTGTGATGTCCTGTGAAGCCTTTGAAAACCGCCACAATAGACTCTTCACACTATAATAAAGGGTTGGAGGGGGACTTTAGTGAATGTTTTTGTCAAGCAACTGCAATATGGCAAGTGTTGTAGATGCTGAGAATATAAAGACAAAAATATAAAGACTCCGTGCCTCAGAGAGCTTATATTCTAACATGAGGACACAATCCACATAGATAGGAAAGAATGGCCAGGGAAGGGAGTCTGGGTCTGAATCACAGGAGAGGGGAATGGAGACTCAGAGGGTCGATTGTCAAGTCCTTTTCTATAGCATGGATAGCAATTATCTGATCGTTGTTCTCAAAGCAAGGCTGGAGGGAAGCAGAGTGGGGAGGGAGGACAATGTTTGATATGTAACTTTTTTTGTTTTTCCTTGTAAATCAGCAACACACTAGGCTATCTGAGCCTCATTTATAGACACCTACAGCTGTGGGACACCAATGGACTATCCACTTGCTGACAATTACCTGAGCCAAGGCAATGGACAAATCTCTCATGATTTTTTCAGGAAAGCCAAGGCACTCTGTCCCTAACCCCAAAATTTCCCTCCATCCAGGGCTCATCTTTTCCCCAAAACAATACCACTCACTTTTGAAAGCAGTGGGCTGCTGTGAGTATCCACTGGGAGTCAATAAGGGAACCTCCACAAATGAAAATTCCTCTGTACCACAGGCCAACTTGCCAAGGCCACTTCCCCTCAAGAGCAGACTGGCCCCCCATAATTTTCCCAGACAACTTGGGTTTTCCGCACACTGTGTGGAAAGAAGCAACAAAAGAAAAGAAATTAGGGACTCCAACAGGCAAAAACCCTAAGTTTGGCTCTAATACAAGGTGGGATTGACTCATGAACTTTGTTCTCCTTATCAAGGGCAGGGCTGACCATTTCTATAATGTGAGTTTAGGGAACCCCCTCCAAATCCAACTCAACTCCTTGACCCCAAAATGAGTATAGAGAAGGAACTGGATTTAAGAATCAGACAAGCTGGGTTTAGATCTCCCTTCTCATTTATTTCTCTGACATTCATTTTCTTCCCCTATAATTGGGATTAATAATATTTGCACCAACATGGCTAATACGGACATTTTTTGTATGACTTTACCTGTATAATCAATATTGTACTGCTTGCTTTCTCAATGAGCATGGGAGGGGCAAAAGGGAGAGAGAGAATTTGGAACTCATTTTTTTTCCCAAAAAATGGATGTTACAATATTTTCATATGATTGAGAAATGTTTAACAAAATAAATATGAAAAAATAAAACTTGCGTCATCTATTTCATAAGTTTTAAGAGAAAAAGTGCTCTCAATTTTCTCTTCTAAAATAGGATTAAGGATATTTGCGTCACCTATTTCATAAATTTTGGAATGAAAAATGCCTTACAAATTGCGCTGTGCTCTAGAAATGTGAATTCTAGGTAATATTCTATATCTCAGAAGACAGAATACATATGGAAGAGGTCACAGATCCATGAAAGCATGATTGTATAAAAAATAATGCATTTTCATGGTAAGGAATATAGCTTCCAGAATTAAGAGAAAGTGGGAGGTTGGCAACTACAGATCAGATATGGGCCCTGAACTGAGGATTCTTCAAAACTTTTCAAAGTCTCAAGAAGACATTCAAGAGACAAGGATCAGAAGAACTGGCTCAGATCCCATATCTAGCATGGTCATGCTGTGATAACAGACTAGATACTTAGCCTTTCAAAGTCTCAGCTTCCTTACCTCTAAAAGAGGGATAATAAGTAACATGTCTATTCTCTACCTCACAGAGTCATCGTGAGGAGAGAATTTTATAAGTTTGAAAGGCCCAGAAAAGGGGAACTAGTCAGAAAAAAAATTTTTTAAATAGTGATGCTCATCTCTTGGGGATGGCTAAATAAATCCTAGTTTATGGATGAGTGAAATATGACTATACTATAAGAAACAAAGTAATAGAGGAGCACATGAAGACAATAAAATAAGCAAGATCAGGGAAGCCATATACACAAATATTACAACAATTGACATGGAAAGGAGAATGGCAACAATAATAAAATTTATTATGTGGTCTGAAGTAATAATAACTAAGCTTGACCCCAGAGAAAAAACATGAGAAGGCACCTCCTTGCCTTCCTTGGAGAGGGAGGGTATTATAGATATGGAACAATACATATAATATCATAACTTGATTGGTGTGTTGACTAATTTTACTGAAGTGTTTTTTTAAATCTTTTAAAATTTATCAGTATAAGAAATGGTGAGGGGAGAAGGTATTTTGAGAAACAAAGGAGAAGTAAAAACAAAAGATATTAGTAAAAGTTGTTTTATGACAGCTATTATCATGATGGCTAATTTTCTGTTCAAAGGAAAAGGTTTTCTGGAAAGTTTATTATTTTGCATGTCCAACAGTCCTAGTTCTCTTCCCTGGAGCCCAGGTTCCTAGTTTCTGTCTCATATTTTGCTTCCTTCAAAACTGTCTTGGAGTCTTTTTCCTTCTTTGATCTCAGAATCCCCCTCCTTTCTCTGATTTGATTATTTTCTCTTATCTTAAACATTTATTTACATATACACACACATTTGTCTCCCTTCGATGACTGGTACTCCCTGAATTCTCAGGTATTTTGGTCCCAGACCCCAAAGAGTAATTCTAGAAGAGAAATGAATCTTACCTTTATCAAGGTCACTGCCATAGGATCCTACTGACAGAACATTTAGGAAAAGAAGGGACAAGAAAAAAAAAAGGCAGATGAGGGGAAGTGTTTCCAGTTGCTCATAAAGATGTCTGATTTTTACTTAATGTTAGTCCCCTCTGACTAATGCATTCAAATCCTAACTCAGCTGTTACTCCCACCGCCAAGTTTACTCCTTGTCCCCCTCCAACCCATCCCTTGGTCCACCTCTCCCAGGTATCACTCTTGGCTCTTAGTGATCTAATCTCAAAATCTCAACATCATACTTTTTTCTTCTAATATGATGGCAAGTTTTCTGAAGGGAGAGGTTGTTTAATTTTTGTCTCTGTATCCTCCTTACCCAATCTAATACCTGGTATATAATAGGCATATAATAAATGCTTGTGGATTGAATGAATTCTCTTTCCCATACTTCTTCACAGCACTGACCCTAATGGAGTACAGACTCTGATAGGATTTGCGTGTAGACTATGTCCAACAGAAGACCACACTAAGAACCTGACTCTGGATGATTTCTGATCAGGCAGGATGAGAAAGCACAGACAAGACTCCCAGGATCATAGTTTAAAGCAGAAGTCATCAAGTCCAACTTACTCATTTGACATATGAGGAAAGTGAGTCAGAGATAAAATAACTTGCTGAAAAACATGCAGCAAATAAATAGCAGAGCCCAAAATTGAATCCAGGAATTCTGACTCCAAATCTGACACTCTTCCAAATACGCCACGAAACACCATTATAGTGCAGCAACAACCCATAGCTTGGACTACATGAGGAAAAGGAAAGGATCTTATTTAACCACCACTTTTCTCTCTCTTTCCCAGCAGAATGTTCTATATTTAATATTTGTTCAGTCATTTAAGTCACATCTGATTCTTCATGACCCCATTTAGGGTTTTTTGGCAAAAATACTGGAATGGTCTGCTATTGCCTCCTCCAGCTCATTTTACAGATGAGGAAACTGAGGCAGACTTGCCCCACATCACAAGCTAGTAAATGTCTGAATGATTCCAGGCACAGTGCTCTATTCATTTTATCATCTAGGTCCTGTTCTATATTTAATGGGGGTCTAATAAATGTATTTTGTTGTTAAAGGGTGGAATTTTAGAGCTCAGACTTTAACACATCCTTCTTGAGATCATGGTTTATCTCCCCAAGCTTAGGGGTGACAGGGGTGATAGATTATAGATTTAGAGATAGGAAGAACCCTAGAGGCAATTCAGCCCAACTCCTTCATTACAGAATGGAGGAAACAGTGAAATTTTATGATTTCCCCAATGTCAAATAGGTAGTCAATTTCAGAGCCAGAATTTGAACTCAGGTCCTTTGGCTCCTAAATGGGCATGCTTTCCCACTGCCATACTGCTAGGTGGAGAGTAGAACTATCCACTGGTTGGACTTGATGTTCTATATACTGGAAAATTTCGACAAAGTGCCAGATAGCAAATAGATAGATTAATTCCTTGGGGATTTTCAAGGTTAGCAAGAATAAGGCTTCCCATTACTGAAGGCCTCTCACATAGTTAGGAGCTCAAACCCTATATTTGCCAAAAGGCCATGTGCTTCCCATCACCAGACTCTGAGATGAGAGGGATTTATCACAGAGATCGGGTACCCCAGTAACAAACACTGAGAGCTCTAGCTCTGATTTCTGCATCCCGACCTTGCTGATATATTTGCTCATTTCCTACAAGCCAGTAGAAATTCCTTTTGATACAATTAATATGCAAAGTGCTAATTTTCATCTAGGTATAATTTTAAAACTTCTTAACTATGTAAATTCTCCAAGTCTGGTCTTGGCTATCTCTAAAGGTATTAAGTTCCTCCACTGAACTATTCAATTACTCCCCTGGAAGTATTTGAGCAAGATTGAGTGACCACTGACTTGAGATGTTAATGAAAGGATCACTATTCAGTCGGAAGTTGGACCAGATGAACCTCTTGAGTCCTTTCCAGTTCTATAACTTTATAATTCAATTATACTCAAGTTTTGAGGTGACAGGGGATTTTTTCAAGGTTCTTTTTTTAATGCCATTTGGTGATCATTAGTTTTTCTCAAATCTCAAATTCCTTTTCTTTGTTTTTATTTGTGCTATGCTTCTTTTATCCAATTTATAATCCAAATAACATTTATATTTTCAGAATACCTCCCTGAGGGCAAAGATTATGTTTTTGCCTTTCTTGTATTCCCAAAACTCAGCACAGTATGCCCTTAATAAATGCTTGTTGACTGAATGCAGGCTGTCTTTCATAACTTTGCAAACCCAGGATATGTCCTAAAAATAAAAATAGGCCAGTGCAGTAACTTTTTTTTTCTAACTTTAATCTCAAATTTTAAGTCACTGACTTCAACACTTCAAGGATCTATGGTTTCATCATCATCTGCTCTTCCTCTTCTGATCTCTCTCTCTCTCTCTCTCTCTCTCCTTCCTTTCAGGAGATGGCCATGACATTCACTCCCAGGTAGTCAAAATCCCAGCACCAAGCCTCTCCATGCTGAGCCAAATTGGGGCTCTCACTGCCAACATGCAATCCATTTCCAGTTCTATACTCAGAAACTTTCCAGTTTGATGGAAACTTGTGTTCTATTAACACAGCCTACAAAAACTCAGCCTCCCCTGTGGTAGGGCATGGAAAATGGAAATGAAAATGTGAAAGAAAAAAAAAACACTTGTAATTAAAAAATAATCGAGTAAACCTGTTTTCGATTTGTGGAATTAAGGAGGAAGTTGACAAAAAAAAATTTTAAATAATTTTTAAAATGTTGCCACAACATTGAGAACTTGTTGGATTCTTTTTTTGGAAGAGCAAAGGAACTTTTAAAAAGCATTACAGTTAGCAGGTAAGTCCCCAGAGTCATGATATGCATACATTCAGCGGTCCAAGGGATAAAGCTACCTTGTTATAATTTAAAGCTCTCTCTCTCTCTCATTTCCATTCCAGTTTAAGCCCCTGTGACTTTACAACTCAGATCGTTGTCTTGATACCTTACTGAAGTCCTAAGGCCAATATCTCTAGGTGCTAGATGATGTAGGGCACACAACGCTGGGTAGGGAATCAGGAAGACCTGAATTCAAATTCTACTTTAGACTCTTACTAGCTGTGTGACATCAGGTAAGTCACTTGATTTCCATCTACCTCAATTTCCTCATCTACAAAATGCAGTTATAATAGCACCTACCAGGGCAGGGTTGTTGTGAGGATCAAATGAGATAATGTTTGTAAAGGTCCTGACACATAACAGTTATTTAATAACTTCTTGTTCCCTTCCCTGGCTCCATTAAACCTTCCCCCAAAAAGACTTTTCTTATAATTTGAAGAAAATAAATATGATACAGTTACTGGGTTTGCTTCTTATTGTTATTTTTTCAGTCATGTTGAACTCTTAATGATCTATGAGGGATTTTCTTAACAGAAATACTAAAGTGATTTGCTTTCTGTTTATATCTGTTTCTGTCTCTGTTTCTCTGTGTGTTTCTCTCTGTCTCTCCCCCTCTCTTCCCTCTCTTCTCATGACCTCCTCTATCTATCCTTCTCTGCTCTTTGAGAACACCCTTTATTTCTCAGACTTTCCTCTCTCTCTCTCTCTCTCTCTCTCTTTCTCTCTCTCTCTCTCTCTCTGTCTTTCTCTACAGTTGGCAACCCTACACTTGCCCAGCTCAGTTACACACCAACCTCCCACTGTAAATCCCCTTCCCCTTGTCTCACACTGCTAACACCTTGGCAGTCCTCAGTTCACCATGGGCCTTCTCCACTCTGCTAGGAAAGTCAAGAAAGAGTACCTGATTATCCTGTTCTCTGCTCTCAAGTGGACCTTCCCTTGGGGGAGGCTGCTCTTTAATTCTCTGCACTCTATCCTATTCCCCACAGTATCTACTCCTGTTTTTAAAAAAACAAAATATTTGCTTTTCCAAGTTCATGCAAAGATACATATTCCCCTCTGCAAAGCCTTGTATTACAGATTTTTCTCCCTCTCCTCTCCCCAAGACAGCAAGCAATCTGGTATAGGTTAAACACGTGCAATTCTTCTAAATGTATTTCCATATTCATCACCCAAGTTCTATTTCTAAACCTCCTTTTTCTTCAAGATCCTTGAATTGCCCTCCTTCCTTTCTAAATGCTCACCCATTTTCCAACTGATTCCAATCTCAAAGAATTCCCTTCCTATCTATACCCTTAAATTCCATCTCTCCCATCTCATTCCTACCCTCTTTCCATCAATAATTCCCTCCCATGGTCTCTCTCATCTTCATATCCTTAAGGGATATTTCTTCTCTCTGTCTCTGTATCTCTCTCTCTCTCTCTCGCTGTTTCTCTCTCTTATAATGACCTCCTCTATCTCTCCTACAGCATATCTAAATCACCTTCATTTCTGAAAAGGCTTCCCTTGACCCTGCTATACCTTCAACTTATCATGTTATATCTCTCCCCCATTTTACTGCCAAACTCTAGCAAGAATTGTCTATTTTTTCTGACTCCACTTCCTCACCACCCACTCTCCCCACTCTCCCACACTCCTTTAAAATCAGACTTCTCACTGAATTCCTATTTGAAGTCAGCAGTGTTCGCTTAATAATTGTCACCGTCCTGGAGAATGGGCAGCCCAGAGTCTACATGGAGAAGTTCTTCAGGGTCTCCCTTTTTTGGAAGAGACAATATTGGCTGCACCAGGTACTGCAGTGTTGTGGAAGCTGCTTCGCTCCAGAAGTTTACTGTCTAGTCCATCACTTTTAAAAGTTCAGTCCTAGCTATACCCAGAAAAAAACAAGCTGATATAGAAGGTAGGGAGATAACAGCAAACAGGTGATGAAACAAGAAGGGACTGAGATGACCTGGGATGATTAGGCATAAAGAAACAGAGAGGAAGTTAAATACTAGGGAGACCTGGAAGGATGGGCAGCTGCTAGGTGGTGCAGTGGATAGAGCCCTGCAACTGGAGTGTGGAAGATCTAAATTCAAATTCAGCCTCAGATACTGACTAGTTGTATGATCCTGGGCAAGTCCCTTAACCCTGTTCACCTCAGTTTCCTCATCTGTAAAATAAGCTGGAGAAGGAAATGTACTCTAGTATCTTTGCCAAGAAAATCCCAAATGAGGTCACAAAGAGTCGGACAAGATTTAACAATAGGGACAATATAATTAGGGAGGGGTAATATTATAAGGATAACTGGAAAGAATGAGATAATAGGAAAGGAGAGATATGGATGAAGAGCCAAACTTAGGATAGGAAGAATTAACATAATAATAAGAGGAAAATAACTAGAAGGGGATCAAGTAGAGGAGATAAAAGAAGTTGATGTCATTGGAAAAGGTTCAGATAACAAGTGTGAGATGATTACAGGGTGTAGTTAGATTTGTAAAAAGCAAGGAGTGAGATAAGATCTCAGGGAAAGAGTGAAATGGCTAACAACATGTAGGGCAGAATAACAGAATAGGTGAGATTAGAGGGATGGGGAAAGATGGGTCATAATAAGCTGTGTGAGATATAGAAAAAAAGTGGGATAAAAGGAGAGAAATGGAGATGAGGAAAGATAAAAGGAAAGATGAAAAAGCAAAAAAAAAAAAAGGGCCAAGTAAAATGGAGAGGGAGCAATATACAGAGCAAGGGCAATAGAGTGATGGGGAGGGATGAGAAAATGGTAGAGGTGATATGATGGGAAGTTGTCAGATAACAACGGGAATCAGATAAGAAGAAGGGTGATGAAGAGGGAAGAGGTGAGTTAGGAAGGGAAAAATAATTGATGAGAGGAAAAATGAAGGAATTGAGATAAGAGAGACCAGATGAAATAACTGAAAATGGAGAAGTCAGGGAAGATTCTGTGGAAGGAGTGAGATTAAAGAGAAGGTGTAAGATAGAAAGAGACGAGATAACAGAGAGGGAGAGGGAGATGAAGAGAGGGCTGAGATAACAAGAGACAGAAGGAAGCAAACTGAGACCAGAAATTAGAAGTATGAAGGTGCTATGAGCAGAGATGGGGAGGGAGGAGGAGAGAGGGACCAGCAAGGACTGGTACAATGAGGAGGATTTACACTGAGAGAGAGAGAGAGGGACAAAGAAGTGAGGAAAGAGAGACAGGGGAAGATAACGGGTACCTGGCAGGAGGTGAGCGAACCAGGAGAGGAAGAGAGCCCAGGAGGAGTGGAGTAGCTGAAGGAGATGAAACTGAGGGAAAGGGCTTGTGTGGCAGAAGGCTGGGAAACAGAATGAGTGAGATAACGAGCATGAGTTATGGAAGGGAAAGGAGGAGGGAGAAGGAGAAACCAAACGGGTAAAAAGGCAGGGAAAGGGGCTATTGGCCCCTGGGAAGGTGGAATAAGTAAGCAGCACTGATAGCAACGGAAAGGGGGTGGAGGAGGGGTTTGTCAAAGGTCTAGGGGAAGGAAATGATGAAGCAGTGAAGACAGACAGAGCAGCTTACAGCAGTGGAGGTAAGGTAGGAAATAACTGGGAGGAGCGGGACAGACAGTGAGGAGGAGGTGAGATCAGAGGGAGGAGGTGACGTCCCGGGAGCCTCACTGGGTGCCAGCGGCGGCAGCAGCAGCAGCAAGGTGGGCAGGAGCCGCAGGGGGTCCAGAGGAGAACAAGCGCCCATGTCCTGCTCCTTGGTGGTCCCGTCTCCCGCAGCTTTCCTGGTAACTGACGGAGGGTGCCCCCCGGGGCTTCAGAGAGCGCCCCCTATGGCTGGGGCTGGGTAGAACCTACAGGGGACATGACCTCGGGACCCAGCGCAGGGCTGATCACGCCCCTCCTCCCTTCTCACTCCTCCCCCCTCAGGCTGACTCTTCCCGGTGACTGGTCCTGGTCCGGCTCTTACTCCTTCTTCTCCTCTATGGCGCCCTCAGGGGGCTGGCGGCCTAAAAGGGCCACCGTGTTTGGAGAAAAGCATCAGGATTTAAGTGTTTGATTTTAAGTCAGAAAAGCCGGGTGCGAGCCTCAGCGGGGCTCCAAGCTTATTGCGGTTTCCTGGTCTGTAGAAGGAAGGGCTGAGCGAGAGACCTTTCTAGCTCCGCGGGGCCCTGATCTAGGCGGAGCCCAGCCCCCTCTGTAAAGGCCCCCAGCCGGAAGTCGCCCCCCAGCGGGAGGGCTCCTAGTCTGCAGGGAGACGGGTCTCCGGCCTTCTGGAGCCCCTGCCCCCTCCCCCCCTTCAGGGATGCTTGCGCCGGCCGCCCATTAGAGCCCCGCCCTCTGGCCAGCTTGGCCCTCAGCGAGGGAAAGCAGACCCTCCCCCGCAGCAGGCCCCGGGGGGAGGGGGGGGAGGAGGGGCAGACATGGCCCCTGGGCATCTCCCTGCGGGTTTGAGGAAACCCCCTCCAGTTCCTTTGTCTCCGTGTTCTTCCCCCTCCTTCCGGTGAAGCCCGGGGCTGCAGCCCGAGTGCCCCAGGGGCGCCCCGTGTCATTTTCTGGGATGGGGAATTTGCGGCCTGAGAGAGACTGCATTGGAACGCCTGGAAAGTTCCAGAAAACCTCGAAGGCGGAACCTGAGCTAAGGCCGAGCCAAGCGGCAGAACCAGAGAGCGCCAGATCCCTGGGGGGCTCCCGGCCGCGGCTCTTCCCGGCGTCACTAACCGGTCCAAGGCGATTGCAGCGGGCTTGGGATGGGAACCGCCGCCCCCATGCAGAGAAAGGACGAGGGAGACCGAATGCAGACCCGAACACGCTCCTTTTCTCTCTTTCTCGTGGCTTTTCCCTTTTCCGATTTTTCTTTCCCAACACGACTAATAGAGCAATGCACTAAACATAACTGCACAGGCATAGCCTTAAAGAAGAAGCCGCCGCCATCTTGTGCCTTCTTGGCCCTGTGCGGATTCAGCAGTCTCTTTTGTCCGGGGACGTCCCTGACCCGGGGAGTGGGACCTTCTCCCCGAGACTGACTTTCGCGGCCTCGCGCTGAGCGAGGCCTCGGGCTCTGCCTCCCGTGGGAGGCGTCCAGGGGAGTCCGCCCATCGCTCCTGCGGAGCAGCGCTAACCTAGAGGAACGGCTCCCGGCTAACATACAGAAACTAGAAGCGGGGCGTCCGTTACCTTACCGGAGCTCCGGGGAGGCCGTGCTTACGGGCCAGCGAAGGAGCCCGAGGCGTCAAGGTGAAGGATTCACGCGGAGATGAGGGGGAGCCGGGGCCCACCCCCAGTGAGGGGCGGGGGGCCTGCTTAGCAGGGGAGCGGGCTTAGGGCAGGACCAGAAATCTGGGGAAAGTCCCCGAGGAAGGAGCATTTGGTTGTTTATAAAAGGAGGTGCCAATCCTTTGTTTTTGCAAAGTGAAGTACAGCCAGTCCGGCACTCATTCTTTTTGCTAGCCTGAACGCTTACGGAAGCAGCAAAAGGCCTATTTCTATGGTAACACAGAAGACACATTCAGATATTCTCGGGAGAAACCAGGGATGGGGGTAGACATGAGCCGGGTTCTTTTCAGAGGTAGCCAGGGAGTATAATAAATAGACGCTGGGCTTGGAGTGAGGAAGGCTTGAGTTTGAATTCCCGTCTACTTGAGGGAGGTGTTTCTTACTCTTGGAGGTCGGTCCCCTAAGTGCTGTGTTTTCTTTCACAACTTGACTTTTATTAAAATGTTTTATATAACTTCACACATGGTTTCTTAATCGTGATGGGGGATAAAGGAGAGAACTTAGAACTCAACAAAACTTTTTAGGTTAAAGTATATGCTGAATACAAACATGTGTACATATCCATAGTTACTTTGTTGCACAAGAAAAATGGACTTGGAAACAAGGTGAAACTGACCTGTGAAGGAAACCAAAAATGCAGGCAGACAAAAATAGAGGGATTGGAAACGCTATGTAGTGGTTCCCACTCATTTCTCGGAGTTCTTTCGCTGGGTGTTGCTGGTTCTCTTATTATTGAACAAATGCAACTGATTTGAGAATTCAAAATTTTTTAAAAACAAATGTAAATATACTTTAACGTATTTGCAATGTATTGGTTTACCTGCCATCTGGGGGAGGGGGTAGGGAGGAGGAGGGAAAAAGTTGGAACAGAAGATTTTACAATTGTCAATGCTGAAAAATTACCCATGCATATAATTTTAAAAAATGTAATTTTTTTTGTTTTGAATGTAACTGGGGAAAAATATTAAATAAATAAAATACCAAAAAAAATGAAGAAAAAAGAGGGAGCCCCCTATACCAATAAACTACTTGTCTAGGCCCTGTGTGTATTCAGTCTAAAGGATGTCAAGTATCATGCAAAGAAAAGACTATATTGATGGGTCTGTTTTTAGTTTTTTTTTTTAATGTTAGTAGTATTGTGATAAAATACATACCATTGGGTGTCATTGGAAAGACAATTCCCAATGGACCAATGAACAACTGGAACCCCAAAAAGGTTCTTGATCTGAGATTAGCAGACCTGAGCCCCACTTTTTGTTCCTGCAGGTTCTATGTGGAGAGGCTGTATTATTCAAATTTATAAATCTCAGCTTCCTAGCTTCTCCAACTAGGATAAAATGCATCCAGCCATGCCCTCACTCATTATTGGAAGGAAAGGGATTTGGAACCCTCATAATGCTGGAAGAATGAGAGTCACCACACTATCCTTGGCCATGAGACGCCCACCATCATTACCACAGACAAAGAAAAAACTCCAAAGTTCTTTTGATTTTAGCAGTTTAATGAAAGCATCCATCCTGGTGCTTTTCTTTTCACCTGTCTCAATGACTGCCTGTCCCCAGCCCCTGGGGCTCTCAGCCCCTCCACAAAAAGATCTGCCCCAGCACTGCTCCCACTCCCTTCCCCGTCCCACCCCCACAGCCCAGGCACTCCAGCACCTCCCCCCCCACTACCCACTTCCATACCAGTCCCGCTTGCACGCCTGGAAAATTTGTCTGAGACATTTTGTGGGGCACAGGCCTAAGGTAGTGTGATGGAGATGATGGGGTAATGTGAGGGGGGAGGGAAGCCTGTGTGAAAGCAAGGGAAGATGGAGAAGAAGAGCCCAAGAAGACTTGGGGTGGAGGACGTCACGGGGCCATGAGGAGGTCCAGGCAGAACGAGTGGTGCAGGAACATGATCTGCAAAGGGACAAGGAAGATGGGGAAGCAGGAAGGGGGGCCTGATAGAGTCCAGGCCAGGTTCCCAACTTTCTCCGTTTTCTTTCTAACTGCCCAAGTTTCTAGAAAGGCGATTCTCTTGATCTTTTCAATCCAGTCCAGATAAGGGGCTAGCCTGGTGAATACGGTCAGGTAAGTGGGGGAACATGGGGTGCTCCAGCTCACCAGGCCCATCTGCATCCAGATGTTTGAGAACTCACAGACAAGGGGGCTCCCAATGTCTCCCTGGGGAAGAGGGAAATAATTAGGGGGAAACTCAGGGAGGTGATTGGTCACCCCCAGACAGGATCCTGGGCCATCCCAGGGAGAAGGAAGCCTCCCACTTTACAGATCAGCAAAGTGAGGCTCAGAAACAGGAAGGCGTCCCCTGGTAGACTGTTCTCCCCACTGTACAGCTCCTAGAGAACCTACCGGCACAAGAACTCCAGGCACTCATCATTCTGGGGACAGAACACTGGTCTAGGCACTAAGCGATTGGGAGCAGAGAGAAGGCAGGGGTGAGTTGCCTTTGTCCACAGGGGTGAGCAACCTGCTCCCACACTGCCGGGGCCTTGTCCTTCACCTTCCTCCCCGGATTCCCAAGAGATTCAGAGCCCTGCCCTGTCAGACCAGGCCCCGGCCTTGGCCCCATCAGGTTCTGAAGAGGCAGCCAGGGACCATGAGAGCCTGACTCTAGTACTCCCTGGACCTGAGACTTTGAGTCTCTCTTTGCTGATCTGTAAAGTGGGAAGGATAATCTTTGCCGCAAAGCTACAGGGGCACAAATCATCTGTAATAGAAATAGGAGCTACTGTTAAGGTGATTTTTCTTATTTTAGGTTGACACTGATCTCTCACACCTTCCTCCTAGAAAGACCATTTCTTCCCCAAGGGGCCAGCCCTGTGCTAAGTAAAGATGAAGATCTCTGCATCCTCCCCTCCCTGTAACCTTTTTGCCGTCCTCTCTTGGTCCAGAGCCTTTGGCCACCCTGATCCCCACCCTGCCCTTCCTGGTGGCCCTCCTGCATACAAGAAGCTTTTATTCATCTGCTAAGCACTATGCTTGGTGCTGGAGACACATGAACAGCCTGGAAGTGCCTCTGATCTTATGCAAGGTTTGTTCTACAAGCCACTCTCCAATTGATAAATAATTAAAGGATATGAACTAGGCAATTTTCAGAAAAAGAAATTTAAGTCATTTCTAGTTATATGGGAAAATGTTCTAAATCACTATTGATTAGAAAAATTCAAACTAAGACAACCCTAAAGTACCACTATATGCCTCTAAGATAGGCAGTTGACAGGAAAAAATGATAAATTTTAGAGGGGATGTAGGAAAACCGGGACATTAATACATTATTGGTGGAACTGTGAACAGATCCAGCCATTCTGGAGAGCAATTTGGAACTATGTCCAAAGAGCTATCTATCTGTGCATACCCTTTGATCCAGCAGTGTTATTACCGAACTTATATCCCAAAGAGATCTTAAAGGAGGGAAAATGTGCAAAAATGTTTGTGGCAGCCCTTTTTGTAGTGGCAAGAAACTAGAAACTGAGTGGATGCCCATCAGTTGGAGAATGGCTGAATAAATTGTGGCATATGAATGTTATGGAATATTATTTTTTTTGTAAGAAACAATCAGCAGGATGATTTCAGAGAGGCCTGGGGAAACTTCCATGAACTGATGCTGAGTGAAGTGAGTAAATCAAAAGAACATTGTACATGGCAATAACAAGACTATGTGATGATCAATTCTGATGCACCTGACTCTTTTCAACAAGGAGGAGATTTGGGCCAGTTCCAATAAACTTGAGATGGAAGAAGCCATCTGCATCTAGAGAATGAATTATGGAGGCTGAATGTGGATCAAAGCATAATATTTTCACCTTTTTATTGTTGTTTGCTTTTTTGCTTTCTCGTTTTTCCCCTTTTTAATCTGATTTTTCTTGAGCAGCATGATAAATGTGGAAATATGTACAGAAGAATTGCACATATTTAACATATATTGGATTTCTTGCTGTCTAGGGGAGTGAGGAAAGGGAAGGAAGAAAATTTGGAACACAAGTTTTTATAAGGGTTAATGTTGAAAACTATCTTTGCATGTATTTTGAAAATAAAAAGATATTATTAAAAAACAAAAAAGAAAAAGAAATGTATATTCTACTTGGGGAGAAGACTGCTCAGCATCCTTTTCCAAATTTGGCATAAAGAGCTGGAGACTGGGGGACCAGGGGGATATGATCCAGGCTGACTTCATTCTGATCTAGTTCCTGGGTGAGCAGCCAAATGCCCAGGTAGTCTTCAGGACAGCAGCAGAGCTGCTGCCAGAATTTTCATCTATTCACCCACACTTGTCTGAACCATGTGAGGAAGTCTTGGCAACAGGGGCTAAGCACTAACCTACAAGACTCCTGAAGGCAGAGCCTTCGAATGATCTTCCAATAAAAACTGACCAACAGGCAGATCGACTCTGAGCATGACATACATGATGAATTCAGAATCCGAAGATACAGGTTTGACTTCCACTGGGATTATTCACTACCCATGTGACCTCAGGAAAGGTCCTTGCACAGGTAATCCTAGTGCATTGTTGATGGAGCCCTAATGAACCCAACTCTACTGGAAACAATTGGGAATTATATGTTAGTCACTAAGCTATACAAATCCCTTTGACTAAGGAGGTCAAAGAGAGATCGAAAAATAATATAATTATGTGTGTATAATACAATACATTATATATTATATAGTAAAAATATTAATAACAATACTTTTGGTAGCAGCAAAAGAGAGGAAGAAAAATTGGTGCCCAATGATTAGAGAATGCTTCACAAATTGTGGCACAATATGAAATCACAGGGACCTTGGAATCTGTAACCTTGGGGAAATATGTATTTTGTTTTAATTATCCACTCCTGGTTTCTGTCCCATGGATGAGATAAGAAGAGTTCCCATTTCCGGAAAACTTTAAGAATTATAAAGCATTATTCTCACAGCAACTCACAGCAATGAGGCAGGTTGGGCAAAAATTATCAGCCTTATTTTTCAGATAAGAACACTGAGACCCAGAGAGCAGATTTGACCTGACCAAAGTCACAAGTCTGAGGTGAGGCAGAGCTGTAACCTGGAACCCAGTTTCCTGTGTCCAGCATGGTTCCCAATATCCCTCAGTCAGTGATGCACAGAAGCTTTTGTTGGGGGAATCAGCGATTCAGACCCTCTCTTAGGAAGGAACCCAACTCTTGGAGGAGGTGGGGGGCAAACTTATGGGATAAGGGTGTTTGAAGCTTTTGATCTAGTCTAGCCCATGATTTAGCTCACTGTCCCCATGATCGTGGATGAGTGTATTAGACATCCTCTTGGTGGGTCAATTTTTTCATCTCTGCAATGACAAGAGTTGGACTAGATCCTGCCTGAATTAGAGCCTGCCTCTGAAATCTTTTAAGATACAGAGAAGATTTGTATTGCGCTATAGATTGGACCAGACCAGAGGATCAAACACATGGCCATACATGTTCTGTAATCCCTCAACTCTTTCAGAACCAGATTAAAAAGTAAATGGGATGGGGCAGTTAAGTGATGCAGTGGATAAAGCACCAGCCCTGAAGTCAGGAGGACCTGAGTTCAAATGTAACACTTCCAAGCTGTGTGACCCTGGGCAAGTCACTTGACCCCAACTGCCTCAGGGAAAAATGTAAATGGGATACATTTTAGAAAATAAAAATACAATTGAACATAGATGTAGTTTTTCTCAGTCAATATGTGGCCCCCAAGGATCTGTATATCCAGTTGAGTGGTCCCCAACTCAGTCTGAGCTTGATAGCACTGGACCAGAGATCCCTAAGGTCCCTTGCAGCTGACATTGAGATTGTCATCTGAGAAGGTTCCAATCTGGAGGGGACAGTGGCCCCTAAGAAGAAGGAAAGACCACTGAGAATGTGAAAGGAAAGAAGGAAAGAGTGGGATTGTTGCCTTTGTCCACAGTGACCCCGAAGCGTTATGAACTCTACTCTTAGAACCCACAAAGAGGAAAAACCAAAAGGAGCTCACCAGGCAGATCACTTTAGGGTTATTGAGGTCGCCGGCACACAGCATTTCATCCTTTATCTCATACAACGTTGTGTTACTCGTGGAATTCTCCATAGATGCATAGAGGGCGTTGCACTCAGAATTCTTAATAAAAGGAAGCTGGACCTCCTGGAGAGAGAAGGTCTTCGCCAAGGAGACTGTTGGGAAGAAGAGGTCCAAGTTTGACTTGAGTCCCTGATATATAAATATATGTAAGTAAATATACTTATCAACAATCTTGTTGCTATTACTGGGACTTGTCAATCACGTTTGACTCTTCATGACCCATCAGGGACTTTCTTGGCAGAGATACCAGAGTGGTTCTCTCGCTCATTTTCCAGAAGATAAACTGAGACATACAGGGTTAAGTGACTGCCCAGGATCACACAGCAAGTAAGAGTCTGAAGCCAGATTTGAACTCACAAAGGTAAGCCTTCCTAATTCCAAGCTCAGCGCTCTATCCACGGTACCTCCTAGCTGCCTTCCACCTATCTATCTAATATCTATCATCTACCTATCCATCTCTATGCATAATCTATGTCTCTTTGTATCCTTCTATCTCCCTACCATCTGTTACCTAAGAATCTATATCCATCCACCTATCTACCTAACCATCTCTATGTAATAGCTGTCTTTCTACCTCCCTAACATTCATTATTTAGGTATCTATCATATGTCTTTGTATTTCTATTTTTCTTTCTATCTATCTATCTATACTGCTGACCTCTAGCTGATCAAATGACATCAAAAGGAGAAGGTTCAGATCTGATACTACAATTTAGGAAAATATTGACAAACTGATATGGATCTATAAGGGGTTAACCACAATGTTACAGCAATCTCAAACCTTCTGCTATTAATCTCAGTGGAAAGAACTGGTGAAAAATTCCCAGTAGAAAAAGACTGTAAGGGAAAATCCTCTCACACATGCAAAAAGAGGCCATGTGGCAGGATTAGCTTCCTTCTGCTTGGCTTCAAGGGACAGAGCAGAAAGGAGAGGACGTTATAGGGAGGCAGATTTAGGCTCTCTCCAAGGAAAAGCTTTTTGCAGATGTCCCCGAGTGACAAAGCCTGACTTACAAAGAGCGGCAGTCCACAAGCAGAGCCTGGATAACCCCTGCTTGCGGAGGGTAGGAAGAAGGTTCTTTGTTGGGGGCCATTTGGTCTAGGTGCCCCCTGAGACTCCACCCAGGTCCAAGAGTCTCTTGTTCTTTCATCTCACCCATTGGCTCTCAAGCTCAGGATATTTTATTTCCATCTGTTCGCAAATCCTTCCTCTCACCTGTGCCGACAGTTCTTTCCCAGCCTGTCATCAAGCAAACCTTCTTTTCAAATTTCAGGTCTGATTCCGGCAAGCAGATGGGCATGATATATGGAGACAACTTCACCGGCACCTTCAGGAAGAGCAAGGCAACGTCGTGTGCAAAGGGCTGAGTATTTTTAAGATATGGGTGCCTAAAAATCATCTTCACTCCAATCCTGACAGACCTGGGGCTTATCTCATGCAACTTATAGTTGCCTATTATAACGTAGTAGGCAGCCGGTTCATTGACTCTGCAGGGAAAAGAGAAAAATCTTACATTACCATGCACTCTTTTTGGTATGAATCACAACTGGGACAACAGACAAAGAGATGGAAGGTGCTTCAGACATCTCCTTGTCTAAGTCTCAGTGACATCTCCAAGAAGTGGCCATTCCCATGGACAGAATGCCCAAGGCAGCCCCCTTATTTCTGGAGATCTCTAATGTTGGGGAATTCTTCTTTATATTGTTCTAATACCTGACTCCCTGGATATTCTACCCATTGCTCCAACTTTTGCCCACTAGGGTTGAGTACAACAGGCCTAATCCTATACCTTCTGACAATCCTTTAAATATTTCAAAATCATTATCACATTCTTTACTTCTTCAGGTAGAGGATTTTGTATTTGAAATTGGAAGCAACTGGAAGCCATTGGAGTTGGTTGAATATGCATTTGGAATGATCATACCTGCATTTTTGAAAAATCTTGGTAGCTGAATGGAGAGTAGGCTGGAGTTTTTTAATCAAAAGAAGTCTATATTATCTCCCTCCCAATGGAAAAGAAAAAAAAAAGAAACAAAATTCTTGTGACAAATATGCATAGCCAAGCAAAATTAATTCCCTCATTGGCTGGTCAAAAATAAAGATTTCATTCTGAACTCTGAGTCTATTGTCTCTCTACCAGCAGGCAGGAAAAATGCTTCATCATGTTTCCTGGGGTCATGGATGGTTCATCACTCCCCTGAAGTCATGGATGATCATTGCACCCATCAGAATTCTTATAACTTTCCAATAGATTCCTTCACAGTGTTGTTGTTATTTAAACCACAACATAGGGATTTACCTTTATCTTTATTAAATTTCATCCTATGAGATCTGCCCTCTCCTAAGCTTTCAAGGGCCTTCTGAATGTTAACTCTGTTTTCTGATCTATTAGGTAAAATCACCTCCACCACCACTCTCAGTACCCCCAAACAGCAACAGCCATGTTTTTTAAATGTTCAGACTTAATGCCATTCTTTAATTCTATTCTCGTATGTCCAATGACCTAGAAGACATCTCTACTGAAACATACTATTAGCATATCAAATGGTCCAAAACTGAATTTATCATCTTCCTCCCAAACCAGACCCCACCAAACAGTACTAGGCCCTTCCCGTTATATATAATCAAATCCTCTCTTTATGCTGAGCATTCCCAAATCCACCTGTCCAGGTCTAACCTCTCTTCCATTCTCCATTCTCTCATCTCCAATTATTTTTAGATTTCTTGAAGCGGATGTCCAACAGGCATCTGAAACTCACTCTGTCCGAAATGGAGCTTATTATCTTTCACTTTAAGCTCTCCCTGTTCCAAACTTCCCTCTCCCATCCAGGGAGCCGCTCTCCTCCTCCCCTCAGCTCACCAGCTAGCTGCCAACCTCAACTTTTCATTCTCTCACTCCTTGTCCCCCCCACAACCCATCTGTTGCCAAGGTCTGTCCGTTTCCCTTGTGCACCTCTCAAACGTGGCCCTTCTCTCTCCTGAAACCGCAGGGGGACCCTGGTGCAGGCCCCCATCATCCCTTGCCTGGACTCTTCAATGGCCTCTGCTGCTGGTGATCTGCCCACCACAGATCTCCCCTACTGCCATCAGCCACCAAGATGATCCTCCTAAAAGGCAGCTATGATCACTCCAAACTCCAACTCAATAAATTCCAGGGGCTTCCTACTGCTTCCCAGATCAAATACAAAATCCTCTTTTTGGCACACAAAGCCTAACCCAAGCCTCCTTGCCAGGCTTCTTCCAATCCCCTCCGTGCTCTTCCATCCAGTGTCATGGACGCCCTGCTATTGGACGAAGAAGATACTCCCATCATCCCTCACAGGTGTGAGGGAGGCCCAAGCCACACACTGCACACAAAGCCCTCTGCCCGCCATCGGTGCTCCTTGCAGGGCAGCTGCTGCTATTGTAGTCGCCATCAGGATGGGACGGACCCAGTGCCCGGCACAGAGTTCTGCAAAGAGTAGGTCTAAGAAGTTCTTAGAAAGGTGAGATTTGGCAAGGAAGAAAATAAGCATGGGTACCGGCTGCCCCCGGCCCAGCAGAGCCTGCCCCAAACAGCCCTGTTTCTCCTCTAGCGGTCTTTCTGACTCACACTTCCACTGTACCATTTATTCTGCCTCATTTTCCCTGTAGGCCGGGAAGGCCCCGGGGCCTCCATGCCCCAGGTGGGTGGCCCCTCAAGCTGCCCCGGCCCAGGGGCCGCCCTCCCCCCGCTGCCAGGGCCCAGGACTCACATGTGGAAGCAGTGCGAGGCCGTGAGCACCCACTGCAGGTCGATGAGGGTCCCCTGGCAGAGGTAGTGCTTCCCATACTGGACGCTCACTTGCCAAGGCCACTTCCCCTCCCAGGTGGTCTCGTTGCTCGGGGCTCTCTCCTTCACCCTGCGTTTCCCGCAGACTGCAGAGAGGGACAGGAGTCAGCAGCCCCCGTGGCTGGAGGCAGGGGCCCACCCCGGGATGGCCTTGCTCCCAGAAGCGCGTAGAGAATGGGACTTGGGACTCAGAAGCCTGGGTCGGAGCGGGGCTCTGCCTTTCACGACCCCCTCCTGTCCCTGTCTCCCAGGGGGTGCTGGGGGCAAGGGGGCTCCGTACCCCAGGGGGCAGGTCACAGGCCGCGATCAGCACGCTGGGGGGGGGGGGGATCTCGGCACGCAGGAGCCACGAGTCACAGAAATGACGCCTAGAAAAGGGGGCTCCCGGTCCCCGGGGAGTGAGCTCGAGTTTGGGGCTTGATCTCAGGCCTTCCGACTCCGGACACCCACCCTCACCTCCCCGACTACGGCAGGCCCAGCCCAGAGGGCTCCGTCCCCGCCAGCCTCTGGGCGCTCCCAGGGAAGGGGACCCGGGCGGCCGAGCTCGCCTCTGCTGCCGGTCAGGGACTCTGGCCCTGACCCGGACCCAGGCCTCCGTCCCTCCTCTGTGGGTGTCTCTCCCCGGGCCCCAAGGACCGAGACCCACACATCTCCGGCTCCGGAGAGTCCCGCCCTCGCCGCGGGCTGCCCCCCCCCAAGGCTCCCACCTGAATCCCCCCGAGTTAGATCCCGGCGCTGGGATCGGGGCCGAGCGGCGCCCCGAGGCAGAGGGACTCGCATGGCTGCAGAGCAGGGTCTGGATTTGAATCCAGGTCTGCGCTGACTTAACTTCCCCGCGGTGCTTTTCACCATAGCGCGCCTCCAGCCCTGGTAGCTTTGCCGGGGAGCAGCCGGAATTAAAAGGCGATCTCCTTGGGAAGGCACTGGGGAGGAGTCCCACCTTCCCGCCAGGAGCACCGCCTGGCGAAGGAGCCCTGGCAAGGCTCGCAGCGTCCCTGCGCCCCCTCTAAGGTGCTCCCCTCACACGACGCTGTGGCCCTGGGCAGAGACAGCCCTGCTAGGGCACCCCCGCGGCCTGCTGACGTTCCCAGACCCCCGAGAGGGGTCCCGGAAGGAGGCGGGTCTTACTTACCTTGCTGAAAGTAGTCTCCCCGGGAGAGCGCTAGGAGGGAGGAGGGAGATAAGGGAGAAAAAGGAGAAAACTGTATTGGAGGCACTGTCTCCATCTGCCAACCGCGCGTCTCCGGCTTGGCCCTTGCCAAGCGACCCCCACCGATGGGTCTGGGCCCCAATCCGCTGCCCCGCGCAGCTCTCCCGGGTTGGTGGCTTCCTCTGAGGAGCATCCCAGAGGGAGGCTGCCGCCGCGGCTCTCCTCCCACCGAGTCTTCTTAGCGCAGGCCGCCTGCGGACTTTGGGCCCCCCAGCCTGAAGAGCTCCGGGAGGGGCCCGTTGACAGCCCCTCCTCCGAGGACTAGGGCTATGGGGGAAGAGCCAGTGCTGGGGATGGAACTCACCACGGACCGCCAAAGGAGGAAGTTTTTTAAACAGAAACATTGAGACAATAAGAGAGGGGACGTGATGTGTGTGTGACTTATCCATCCCCCAGCTAGTGGAGGAGAGAGGAACGGAGCGTGACCGGGAGAAGGGAATGGGATAACTGGGAACCGGGAGAGGGGGGACCAGATTGAAGGAGAGATGAGGTAATGGGAAGAAGTGAGATAAAAAAATGAGTCTATGACATAATAGTGAAGCGTGAAATAATAAGGGAAGATGAAATAACCTGAAATGATAGGAAGAAGAGAACAAGATAGAAAGAGAGATCAGCTTCCAGGAGAAAAACAGCTAGGAGGTAAGGTAACAGCAAGAGGCGAGATGATAAGGGAATGGGTATAAGCCATCAGGAAGGAGGTGAAAGAAATGAGACGCAATGAGAGTCAAGGCAGGGAGAGGGGAGACAAAGAGCGGAGAGAGAAGTAACAGAAAGGAAATAAGGATGGGGGCCTGAAGTGATTGTGGTTTAAAAGGGAGGAATGCCGGAATGAGGGAGGGTTAGGGATGGGAGGGAACAAGGAAGGGAGGGGGGGGAAAGTGCAGGAACCTGTGGAATAACTGTGAGGTTACAGGTGATGTAATAGGAGACTAGTAAAGGGGTGCGGAGGAGAGGCAATAACAGGAACCGTTACACTGGGACTCGGGGAAATGGGAGAGCAGGTAGTTTAGGGGAGCTGGGAGACCATGATGGAGGGAGGTCACTGGGAAAGGGCGGGGCCCGGGAAGGAAGGGGAGAAACCGTGCTTAATGGAAGGGCCAGATGGGGAAGAGAGGAAGGGGGGTGGGGATGACCTAAGTGGGCAGGAAAAGGGATGGGGGGGAGGAGGAGGAGATGGAGGGGGGGGGGCGGGGTCGCCCATTCCCCCCTCTGGGAGAGAGGGTCTCAGTGGGCAGCAGCAGCAGCAGGAGCAGCAGCAGGGGGAGCCGGCTCCAGCCTCCGGACCCCAGGTGCTTCTTGGCCTGGGAGGGCTGGGCCCGGGGGGCGGGTCAGGGCCCCTGGGCTCCCCCGCGGCCTGGGGATTCCCTCCTGGTGGGGTTTCCCATGGGCCCCCAGGAGTTATGTGCTCCTGCCTACAGCACCCCTAGTGCCCAGGAGGACCCCGAAGGGTGGGGAACCAGGTCCAGGGCCTGCAGGCGCCCCTATGTGAGGGGACCCGGACAGAGGCCAGAGGGAACCAGGTACCAGGGGCCGCCCCCTAATGGGAGGGCCCCGGAAGAGGCCAGAGGAACCAGGTGGGTGCAGCGCCTCGGGTGAGGAGGACCCGGACAGGGCCAGAGGAACCAGGTACCAGGAGCCGGCCTCCCGGTGAGGAGGACCCCGGACAGAGGCCAGAGGGAACCAGGTACCAGGAGCCTGCAGCGCCTCCTAGTGTGAGGAGGACCCCGGACAGAGGCCAGAGGGAACCAGGTACCAGGAGCCTGCAGCGCCTCCTAGTGTGAGGAGGACCCCGGACAGAGGCCAGAGGGAATCAGGCTCAAAGCGTGGGGGCCGGCCCCCTGCCCATCCTTCCCTCCCTCGTTTCAGCGCGGGCCGGCCCCTTCAGGGGCGCCTCATGGCTGTAGAACGCGGGCCGTCAGAACCAGGAAGGCCCTAGGACAGAGCTCAGAATGTTCCCCGAGGGAGGCCCCGAGCATGGTGGCCTTCCGGGAACCTGGCCCCCCCAGGGGTTGGGAGCTGGGCCCGGGTGGTTCTGGGTAGGGATGTCCCGGAGAGAAGGCGGAGGAGAAGGAGCGCCCCCCCCCCCCACAAAGAAGGAAGGGAAGGGGAGTGTGTCGTGTAAATCAACGTCACGGGGCGAGATAGGCGGGGGCCTGGCAAACGGCAGCTTGTGGGGGGGTCGGGGCTGTCCGAGCCTGCAAGTCAGGGCGGTGGAAGGGCGCTCCAAAAAGCCTGTGGAGGGGAGGCGAAACCGGGGGGTCCTCCCGCTGGCCTGCCCGCCAGGGTCGGCCCGCGGGACCCTCGGAGCCCAGAACGGAAGGCTGTCAAACAGGCCCGAGAGGCCCGGCAACTGGGATGGGAGAGAGGGGAGGGGAGGAGGAAGAAAGAAGAGAAAGAAGGAAAGAAGGGAGGAGGGGGAGGAAGGGGGAGGGAGGAAGGAGGGAGGGAGGAAGGAAGGAGGAGGGAGGGA
Source organism: Sarcophilus harrisii (assembly GCF_902635505.1). NCBI lineage: Eukaryota > Metazoa > Chordata > Mammalia > Dasyuromorphia > Dasyuridae > Sarcophilus > Sarcophilus harrisii. The sequence continues at coordinate 89,239,982 of NC_045426.1, forward strand.
GGGAGGGAGGGAGGGAAGGAAGGAAGGGGAAGGGAGGAGGAGGAGGAAGGGAGGGAGGGAGGAAGGGAGGAGGAGGGAGGAAAGAAGAGGAGGGAGGGGGGAGGGAGGAAGGAAGGGAGGGAGGAGGGGGAGGAAGGGAGGGAGGAAAGGAGGAAGGGAGGAAAGGGAAGGAGGGAGGAAGGGAGGGAGGAAGGAAGGAGGAGGGAGGGAGGGAGGAAGGAAGGAGGGAAGGAAAGAAGGAAGGAAGGGAGGAGGAGGAAGGGAGGGAGGAAAGGGAGGAGGGAGGAAAGGGAGGAGGGAGGAGGAGGGAAGGAAGGAGGGAGGGAGGGAGGAAAAGGGAAGGAAGGAAGGAAGAAGAAGGAAGGAGGAAGGGAGGGAGGAGGGAGGGAGGAAGGAGGGAGGAAAGGAGGAAGGGAGGGGAGAAGGAAGGGGGGAGGAAGGAGGGAGGAGGAAGGAAGGGAGGAAGGAAGGAGGAAGGAAGGGAAGGGAGGGGGAAGGAGGAGGGGGAGGAAGGAAGGGGGAGGAAGGGAAGGAAGGGAAAGGAAGGAAGGAGGAAGGAAGGAAGGAAGGAAGAAGGGAGGAAGGGAAGGGAGGAAGGAAGGAAGAAGGAAGGAAAGGGAAGGGAAGGAAGGGGGAAGGGGGAAGGAAGGGAAGGAAGGAAGGAAGGAAGGAAGGGAGGGAGGAAGGGAGGGGGAAAGGAGAGGAGGAAGGAAGGGAGGGAGGAAGGAAGGAAGGAAGGGGAGGGAGGAAGGAAGGGAGGAAGGAAGGAAGGAAGGAAGGGAAGGGAAGGGAAGGAGGGAGGAAGGGAGGAGGGAGGGAGGAAGGAAGGGAGGAAGGAAGGAAGGAAAGGAAAGAAGGGAAAGGAAGAAGAAGGGAAGGGAGGAAAAAGGAAGGAAAGGAAGGGAAAAAAAGGAAGGAAAAAAAGGGAAAGGGAAAAAGGAAAAAAAAAAAAAAAAAAAGGAAAAGAAAAAAAGAGGGAAAAGGAAAAAAGGGAAAAAAAAAGGGAAGGGAAAGAAGAAAAAAAAAAAGGAAAAAAGAAAGAGAGGAAAAAAGGAGGGAAAAAGAAAAGGAAGGGAAAAAAAGGAGGGGAGGGAAAAAGGGAAAAAAAAAGGAAGGAAGGAAGAAAAGAAGAGGAAGGGAAAGGGAGGAAAGAGGAGAAGGGAAAAAGAAAGGGAAGGGAAAAGAAGAAAAGAAGGAAAGGGGAAGAAAAAAAAAAAAAAAAAAAAAAAAAGAAAGGGGAAAAAAGAAAAAAAAGGAGAAAAAGGAAAGGGGGGAAAAGAAAGGAAAAAGGGAAGGAAAGGGAAAAGGAAAAAGAAAAAAAAAAAGAAAGAAGGGGAAAAAAAAGGAAGGAAAAAAGGGAGGAAGGAGGAAAGGGGAAGGAAGAAAGAAAGAAGAAAGAAAGAAAGGAAAAGAAAGGGGGGAAAAGGAAGGGAGAAAGAAAAAAGAAAAAGAAGGGGGAAAGGAGAAGGAGAAAAAAAAAAAGGGGGAAAGAAAGGGGGAAGAGAGGAAGAAAGGAGGAAAAAAGGAGGGAAAGGGGGAGGGAAAAAGGGGGGAAAAAGGGGGAAAAAAAGGGAAAAAAAAAAGAAAGAAAAAAAAAGAAGAGAAAGGAGCGAAGGGAAAAAAAGGAAAAAAAAAGAAAAAAGAGGAGGGGGGGGAAAAAAAAAAAGGAAAAAAAGAAAAAAAGAGGAAAAGGGGGAAAAAGAAAAACCAGGAAAAAAAAATTATGGGTTTAAAAACAAACAAAGGTTTAAACTCACCAAAACTCCCACCCTTTTGTTTTTCCAACTTTTTATCCTTTCCCCCCAGTTTGATGACTTTTTGTGCTCCTCCCAATCTAATAGAGCAGGTTTTATTATCTCCATTTTATAGATGGGGAAACTAAAGTCCAGAAGAGTGAATTCAGATCTCAGAGATAGAGAAAGAAGGAAAAGAACACTTGAATCAGAGACAAGAGTCCACAATTCAGCTCTAACATCTGCCTTTCTGGCCCTGTTTCCCCCTCTGTAACATCAGGAAAGTGAACTCCAAAGATCTTAAAAGTCTCTTTTAGCTCTAACTCCTAGCAGTTTTCTAACTGCTGGGTATGTTGTTGGGAGAGACCTTTGGCCAGTGTTTTGCCCTATGTTAACTTAATTCAGTGCAAATGGCTTGGGGGAGCAGTGGCTGTGTCCTGGATGTAGAGGTATTAGAGACTGCTCCGTCCAGCTCCCTCATTTTCCATTTAAGGATACCCAGTGAAGTGACTTGCAGCCAGTTGGCCTTCAGGTCCAAGGCTAACCTGGTCTCCCCCCGCCCGAGGGCTGTCCAAAAAGGCAGAGGAGGAAACCGAGAAACAAAGAAGCCAAGCACCCAAGATCACACAAACAGTAAGTAGCAGAGTCAGGATTTGAACCCGGGCTCCCAAACTCCAAATCCAATCCTTGCCAAGCTCAGTCTTCACCTAGGAGGGCCTGGGCTCTGCCATAGAACAGACTTGCATGATCTCTGCTGAAAATCTCCCAGCCCTCCCCCAGTCCCCCTGGAAGGAGGCTGGGGGGGGTGCTGGGGATCGGGGAGAGGGAGCCTCCCTCCAGCTGCCAAGCAGGCAGCCCTCTCAGCCCAGCAGGGGGCCATGGGGGGCTTTAAAAGAAAGCAGGACACCCAAAAATGTGATGACTTGTCAAGAACTCAGGCAAGGAAGGTGTTTAAGACATGCATTTCCCTTGAGTGAGGACGTGGGGCCAGCAGCCTGGAGTGTAGGTGATTATGTACAAATTTATGGCGGTCTCCCCCTGCCCCTTCCCCCACCTCCCCCAGCCTTTCCCAGGGTGTTTAGAGGGCTGGGGCTGAGAGGAAACTCCCCACACCAGGAAAGGCTTATAAACTCCCTGCCTGGCTGCAGGCCAGAGCTGTTAAGATCCTTCCTGCCCTTCTGTGGGCCGGGGGCTCTGCTCCTTGATGGGCTGGCTCCCCGGGAGGGAGGATGCACTCGGATGGGGAGAGGGAGCTGCCCATGATCCTCTCCGGTCAGGTTGGTGGCAGCAGGAGCAGCTGGAGGGACCGCTCTGACCCTGCCCTGGCCTCCTTCCCGAGCATCCGGGCCTAAACCTGGGCTGCCCGTCCTGCCTCCCTCCAGGTGACCTTAAGAGGGTGCTGTGTAGAAGAAAAAGCCCTGCATTTTCATCAGGAAACATTAAATTCCATTTGAATTGAACCACTTGGAAGTCACTTCTCTCAGGGTTGCTTCCTGAGTAAAATAGAGACCCGATCGTGGACTTTTGGTGCTGGAGGGGATTTTAGAGGTCCTCTGATCCAAGCCCCAAGTTTCTAGATAGGAAGAAACTGAACCCCAGAGGGGGTACTTAGAACTATAATGGTGACACAAGAATTCTCTCTTCTTTCAAAGCACAATTCCAGCAAAACCTGCAATGTAAAGATTTTCCTGCTCGGTGCCCTTCTTCCCAAAAATTCCTCGTCTTTAACAACTTCATGTTAATTTGTAATTTTTTACATTAATTCTGAATATACTTACAAATGTACTTGTTGACTCTTCTGTTGGAGAGTAAGTTCCATGAGAAAAGTGGATTTTTCATTTTTGTATGTGATGCAAAAGTCTTAGTGCAGTTTTAAGCTTTAATTATTCCAGAAGTATAAATGCTGCAACAAACTTATAAAGCGCATCTGAATGAACTTTATTTATATGTCTTTTACAATCAGTTTTCTGAATTATGAATAAGAATTTTTTTTTCATTTTAAATTTAAGAGAATGGGACGCTCTATCACTGTGTACTATATGAACAAGTTTCTGGACGACATTCTTAGACCAATTGATCAGTAGAAAGGATGCTCTTTTTGGCCATATCAGTCACCTGGTCTGTGTCAGACATTTTTCTTGTGGAGTCATGGTAACACTGTAAATGCATCAAAACCGTGTTCTTCAAATGATCTTAAGGCTAAGATTATAAATTATAAATTCAGCTTCTAAGTGCAAGAGTGAATAGAGGCAGGAAGAGCACAGTTCAACATTTGACCTCAGATACTTGCATTTTGGGTGATTAGTCAAATCACTTAATCCTTTTGCCTCAGTTTCTTCAATTATAAAATGAGGATATGATGATAACACTTTCCTGCCAAGAGCATTTTAAGGATCGATTGAGTTAATATTGCATAGTTCTTAGCATGGTGTCCAACACTATATAAATATTATAATTATTATTGAACAATGCTGATAAAAATTTTAACATAGAATAATGTATGGCATAAGGTGATAGTTATGATGGATTTTAATAAGAAATTTTAATTTTTTCAATCTAAATAATTAGTCTTTCAAATGTGGTGGGGTTTTTTTTTAGTAAGTTTATAACATTTATTCTTATGTTATTAAAGCTTAAATGGACCAAGACTTTTAGGACCACTTGCATCTTTATATTTAATGCTTTGCATATAGTAGGCCCTTAATAAATATTCATTGATTGATTATTTCATTGATTTTCTGATTACAAGACCATTTAGAATACATGGTCCCCCTGAATGTCCAATTCTAGAATTCCTCCTTTACACTCTAGACCAGAAAAGATTTAGAACTAGCAGGAACTTCAAAAATCATTCAGTCTAATGCTCTTCTTTTACAAGTAAAAAAACTAAGTCCCAGAGAGATTTATTTTAAATTTGAAAAAAGTTTTAAAGTTACCCCTTGAAAAAGACTCTCCAGACCTTTCCAAAAAACTTTGGCAATGGTTAAGGAAGGACACTAGGATAAGTGCCTAAACTGAATCACCAACAGCATAGAAACTGAATTCTGTGCAAGTGTCATGACCAAGCTCAGACCTGGAGAACAGTGTGTGTTTGTATACCATATATGTGTATACATATATTTATATGATTGTAGGTATGCATATTGCGAATATATATATATATATATACATATATAAGTATTTATACATTTGTAAATCTAGGTATATATGCATATATTTACATGACTATATGTATGTGCATTGTGAATGTGTGTGTGTATACATTCCTTCATTGTAGAAGCGAGGAACTCTGGATGAGGAACATTGACTGCATATATAACTAGACACAGATGAGGGAGTCATTAGCTTTGTGGAACTATTTTCTTCCTTTCAAAATTTTTGTCATAAGAAATGGCTTGCAGGGTAAGAAAAAGAGAGACGGAGAAACATATTTAGAAATCTATATGATGTTTTAAAAAAGCATCAAAAAATAAAATAATTTTTAAAAGTACTTAAGACCAAGCTAACCCCCTCCCATACACATACACCCCTTCTTTTCCTATCTTTTCTTCCCTTCCCTTCCTTTCACTTCTCTTCCCCCCTCCTTTAATTTCCTTTCCTTTTCTTTTTCCTCTCTTCCCTTTTCTTTCTTCATCATCCTTGGTAACTAGGCTTACCACCATTCTAGAACCCCCAGGCAGACTTCTAACAGTATTGAAAACGCTTCTAACAATGAGATGTGGCAATTATCACATTTAGGACCTATGAAGGTGATCACTATCCTGTCAACCTTCTGTTTGGTCTGGAATTGGATGCTACATGGTCACCACATCTAGAGCAGCTCCCTTAGACTGTGCTTTCAGATAAAATTAATAGAAAACTAGCTAATAGCCTTCTCAAGTATCAGTATTCTGTGGTAGTGTCCAATTCCAGACTGACAGTAGAAGTGCTTAGCTGGGTTCAGATGCTAACAGATGCATCTAGTTTTTAGGACTACAGCAGTCACCACTTAGGTGTTTGGAAGACCCAGTCTTCCAAAGGGAAACAGTAAAGTGAGTAGGAGTAAAGTGAATAGAAAAACAATTTACACAATGACAACAAAAGCATAAAGGAAAACACAACTAAAAGACTTCAAAACTCCAGTCAGGGAAGTGATCAGTTGGGACTAGGAGTGAATATCTGGGTGATTTACCAACCAAGAAGTGGTGTGCTGTTGGTGCAAAGTGAAACATACTCCCTCACATATATTTATTTACTGATTTATTTTATTGCAAGGGAGGATTCTATGGGGGAGGGAATGTCCTGGGAAATAATAGAAGTGCTTAATTTTTAAAAATCAATAAAATATTTATTTTTCAATTTTAAAAGTAAAGAAAACCCAGTCACCTGAAAAAGTTATTACATATCTGGTCTCTACATGATTTTTTTGGTGGTATTTGTAATCTACCAAGTTAAAATTTTTCTAAAGCTCTAGTAATTATTTTAAATACAAGGTTTGGGGCAGCTAGGTGGCTCAGTAGATAATAGCCCTAAAGTCAGGAGGAGACCTGAGTTCAAATCCTACCTCAGACACTTAACACTTCCTTAGCTATGTGACCCTGGGCAAATCACTTAACTCCATTTGAGAGAGAGAGAGAAGAGAAAAGAGAGAGAGGAGAAAAGAGAGAGAGAGAGAGAAGACAAGAGAGAGAGAGAGAGAGAGAGAGAGAGAGCTGTTAAAAATAAATAAATAGAAAGTTCTGAGTTCACAGACCATGTTTTATATTCCATTCAGGCATCCACTTTGACCATCTTAACATGTGTTCTGTAATTATCTCTCTCCTTCCCGTCTGGACAAGCACCTCCAGATCGGACTGCCAAATATGCCGCCCCCCCCCCCCAGGTCCTGGGGGAATTAATCCAACCAGTTTTGGAATTCTCATCTTGGGAAAAACTCTTTTTTTGGATGAATAAATAAGCATAAGCTCAACTCATCCAGACCCCAGTCTCATAGTAACTATGTGACCCAGATGAAGAAATATCACATCTCTTGGTCTTAGTTTCCTCATCTGTAAAATGAGGAGATTGGAATCGTTACCTCTAAGGTTCCTTCTAGTTCTGGACCTATACTCCCATGACCCACTCTACCAGCCCATAAGCATGCCCAAGGTTTGATGTCCCATCCTTAAAAAGCCTTGCCTTGATCCTATCATTGCTTAGGCTACAATTTTCTACCTTTCCAATATTTTACCACCAAAATCCTAGAAAAAGCAATCTTAATTCTTCTCACTCTCAGCAGTCTGGCTTCTGAGCCCATCCCTCCACCAAAACTACTCTCCAAGGTCACTCAAGACTTAATTGCCAAAGTCAACATCCATTCTCAATTTTCACCTTTCTTGACCTCCCTACCATATTTGAGATTCTGACTAATCCTGCTCACTACCATTTCCTGCATACTCTCCTTCCTTAGGGACACTGCTCTCTCCTGCTTGTCCTCCTACTCAGTCTCTTTGCTGGATTATCACCTAACAACCCGTAAATGTGGGTGTGCCCCCATTTCTCTGTCCTGAGCGCTCTGTTCTTCCCCCTCCATACTACCTTGGTGATCTCATTATTTCCCATAGGTTCAATTTACAGCTCCATGCAGATGATTTCCCAGTCTCTGGATCCAGATTTGTTCTTTCCAGCCTCACAGCCCTAAGCTACAGTTTGAAATTACCAGCAGCCATTAGATGTATCTAACTCCATATCCTGTAGCATCTTGACCTCGGCATGTCCAAAATAAGTCATTTTTTTCTCTGGTAAACCCATTCTTCCTGCACAGCTCGCTCCCTGCTTCTGCTAAAGCCATCACCCTTCTTTTCCGTCCCCAAGTTTGTGATCACTCATCATCCTTGAGTTTTCCCTCTTCTTCCCTAAGTGTTGCATTCTGCTATACTGATTCTCTCTCCATATATTTGTTATCCATTCTCCTCTATCCACTAACATGACCACAGTTGAGAGAGTTATCACCTCTCTCTTAGACCAATAGCCTGTTTTTCTGGTGTCCCTCCCTCAAGTCTACCTTCTTTAATTCATCTTCCACAAGCTACCAGAGTAATCTTTCAAAAGCAACCTTCTCCTGATTAAGAATATACAGTGATTCCTTATAGCCTCTAAGGAAAAATATGATCTCTGCATCTTGGTTTTTAAGTGCTTGCCAATCTTCCTGTCACACAACTCTCCTTCACACAATCTATATTTTAACCAAATTAGCCTACATTTTGTTCTCTGAACTGACCTTTCATTTCCTTCCTCCATATCTTTCTACAAGCTACTCATCATGCCTATAAAACACTACCTTCTCACCTCTTAGAATCCCTAGTTTTCATTCTGGAGAGCAGTTTGGAGCTATGCCCAAAAGGCTATAAAATTCTGCATACCTTTTGATTCAGCAATCTCACTACTGGATCTATATCCCAAAGAGATCCTAAAAGAAGGAAAAGGACCCATATGTGCTAAAAAATGTTTGTAGCAGCTTTTTGCAGCAGCAAGGAACTGGAAATTGAGTGGATGTCCATCTGTTTGGGAATGGCTGAATAAATTATGGTATGGAATACTATTGTTCTATAAGAAATGAGGATCAGGCTGATTTCAGAAAAGCCTGGAAAGACTTACATGAACTGAGTGAAGTGAGCTGAACCAAGAGAACATTATACACAGTAACAAGATTACATAATGATCAACTGTGATGGATTTGACTCTTTTCAACAATGCAGTGATTCAAGGCAATTCCAATAGATTTGGGATGGAAAATATCAATCACATCCAGAGGGAGAACTATGGAGACTGAATATGGATCAGAGGACAGTATTTTCATCTTTTTTTATTTGATGGATTTTTTCTTTCTCGTGGTTTTTCCCTTTGGGTCTTATTTTTCTTGCATAACAAGACAAATACAGAAATATGTTTAAAAGAATTTGCACATATTTATCCTATATCAAATTGCTTGCTGTTTTGGGGAGAGGGAAAGTAAGGGAGAAAAATTTGGAACAAATTTTTAATAACAAAAATGAATGCTGAAAACTATCTTTACATGTATTTGGAAAAATTAAAAACTTGAAAAATAATAAAAAGATGATTTAAAAAAAGAATCCCTGGTTTTCTTTAAGCCTTTGTTAATATGCTATCCCTAGAAGGAAACTTGTACCGATTCTATTTGCTTGCATTCTCTTTCTCCTCAAACTATCATGCATCTACTTATCTAGGAACAGATACTATGAGTATACAGCTGATTATTTAATAATTGGCTCTCCAGGGAGGGGAAACTATGCATTAAGTTTAATCTGCTTTATATTTTCTCCCTCATTTTCTTAAGTCTAAGATCAATAAAATTAAAAAATCAACCCTAATTTATAGCATTTATCTATTTCTGAGGTATAAATGCTCACAATGAAAATTTAACAATCAGCTCTCAAGAGCCAGCTACAACATACCCATTGTGATTACCCACCAAGAAAATGTCAAATGGAGAACAAAAGCTGATTATCATTTTCTCTCTTTATCCTCAGCACCAGGCAGAGTGCCTTTCATATAATATGTATTAGATAAATTCTTATCAATTTGGATTGGATAACTTATCATCTTTGTTTTTTTTTTCAATCATTTTTCAAGGACAGTTAGGTAGCACATTGGTTGGAGATTTTGTCAGGAAGTTCAAATCCAACATCAGACAATTACTAATTCTCATCCTGAGCAAGTGACTAAACATGCCCTTGCCCATAAATTGGGGGTAATATCCTTTACCTCCTAGGATTGTTGTAATGATCAAATAAGGTACTTTGCAAATCTTAAAACATTATATAAATGATAGCTACTATTATTTGCCAAATAATAAGTGTAATTTTCTTACATGTAATGTAAGAGGTAATCTCAGAGATTCTTTTCAGCCCTAAAATCTAGAACTTTTTGATCCTGAAACTAGCATTTGTCAATTTATTCGTCAGTGAAACATTTCCAGTAGAACAGATTAATCATGATTATTTGAAGGAACATTTCTGTCATGTTGTGTGGACAAGAAAACAATCGTCACTAAAAAAGCCACAGACATTTCAATGGTTTTATGTTACTAAAACAAGCTTATTTATTCTGGCTGCGTCTCTTCATCAACAAACAAGTTTCTTTTTTAACAAAAGAAAAGTACTTTCTTGTCAAGGAAGGAAATATCTGAATTTTAAAATTTGACTTATTTTAATGATAAATAAAAAATGTATTTTTTAAAGAAGAAAGCAATTAGACTTTAATAGGCCAATGTGGGGAAAAATTATACTAAGATATGCAGCTAAGTCAGTGTTTATATTCCTCAAACTAGGAAGAAAATGAAAAAGATGAGGTAGGTGGTTTTTTCCTTAATTTTTTCAATTCCCAAATTACTTTTCAACATAGGATGACTCAACTTTTAATTCCCTGAGCACAAAGTAGACTTGCAGAGCAGTCTTAATAAACTGTGGATAAAAAAAAAACTTTTAAAAAATAAAATTTGTATCTTTTATTTTTAAAACTTCACCTACATTTCCCTGTCTGTTCCATTGTTCAATTTCTTTCTGTTTTTTAAACAGTAACAATATTGATTATTGTTGCTTTATGATATAGTTTCACATCTGAAAGTACTTTTCCCTTTTTATTCCCATATTAGCTCTTTTGTTCCTCTGAATGAGTTAGGAAACTTTTTTTAATGGCAAAGAAGCTACTATTGTTGAAGAATTATGCTACAATCTCCATTTTTAATTAATTCAGGTTCTTATGTGTCTTCTACCAATTCATGAGTGTGATTTTTTTTTCTTTTTAATCCCTCTAACCATATTGACTTATGAAATGATTACTGGTATTGTAGAAGAATGACTGATATGCTCATGTCATAAAACAAACTCTTTTCAGCTACTAAAGGAAGGACACAACTCTTGACTTGAAACTATCTTGGAGAAAATTATCTCAATAATTAATAAGAGAAATGCAAATTAAGATAACCCTAAAGTTAAACTGAGATTAGATAATTAAATCAAAATTAAGATAATTAAAATAAGATAACTATCAAATTGGACAAAATGGTAAAAAGTCAGCCTTAAGAGGGGCTGTGTGAGGACAGGCACACTAAAATATCAATGTGGAGCTAAATTGGTATAATTCTTCTAGAAGTCAATTTAGAGGTATAGAAGAATATGAACTAAGCTCTTTATACTCTCTGTTTCAAATCAATCAGCATATGTTAAGGGTCTAGTATGTGTCAGGCAATGTGCTAAATGCTGGGGATACAAAAAGAGGAAAAATTTAGTCCCTGCCTTCAAGGAGCTTACAATCTAAGGGGGTGAGGGGGAGACAATAAACCAACTACTACATACAAACAATTAGCAGAAGGAAGGAGTTGGGAAAGGCTTCCTATAGAAGATGAGATTTTAGTTGGGATGTGGAGATAGCCCGGGAAAACAGAAGTAGGATGAAGCATTACCAGGAATGGGGGACAACCAAAGAAAATGCTAGGAGCTGAGAAATGGAGCATCTTGCTCCTGGCACAGGGAGGAGGTCAATGTCACTAGATTGCATAGCACATGTCAGGGACTAAGATGTAAGAAGACCAAAATGGTAGAAGGAGGCTAGGTTATAAAGGTTTTTTGAACATCATCGAATTCTGTTTTTTATTCTATAGGCAATTTAAAAAAAAACCACTGGGGTGGGATGGGGATGTTATGGAAAGGGAGAAATAAAGGTGTGGATCAAACATGGTCCTACTTGAGCTTTAAGAAAATCACTTTAAATATGCTTTCAGAAAACCTGTTAAGACTTATATGAGGTAATGCAAAATGAAGTGAGCAAAACTAGAACATTGTACACAGTACAGCAATATAACGATGATCAACTGTGAAAGACTTAGCTGCTCTGATCAATACAATAATCCATAATAATTCCAAAGGACTCATGATGAAAAATGCTATCTACCTCTAGAGAGAGAACTGATGAACACTGATTGTAGACTAAAGCATATTTTTTTCACTTTATTTTTCTTAATTTTTTTTTGGCAATAGCTATATGGCATGACTTTGTATGATTTCACATGTATAATGGGTATTGAATTGCTTGCCTTTTCAATGGGTAGAGGAGAGACTGGAGGAAGAAAGACAATTTGGAATTAAAAATAAAAGCAAATCAATTGAGAAAAATATTCTAGTGGATGAATGGAGGATGAATTAGAGTGTGACAAGCCTTTAAGAGAGCAGATCCATCTACAATAACCTAAGTGTAAGGTGATGAAGGACCCAATGTCAGAGAGAAAAAAACTAATATTTGAGAGATGTTGCAAAGGTGAAATCAGCTCAGATGGGGAATGACAGATAGTGAAGAATCTATGATGATCAGTAATTTATAAGCCTGGGGGATTGAGAGGGTGGTTTGCCCTCAACAGTAATAAGGAAAGTTGGAATGGGAGGCACTTCAAGGGGAAAGATAACGAGTTCCATTTCCAACATGCTTTGTTTGAGATGTCTACTAGACATTGAATCTGAGATGTCAGAAAGGCAGTTAGAAATATAAGATAAATTTGAGACTCATCAGTTTAGAGATAATCATTAAATGCATGGGAGCTGATGAGACCATTAAGTGAAGTACTCTAGAAAGAGAAGAACCCTGAGGGGCACCTGTGGTTAGAGGGTATGATCTGAAGGAGAATCCAGCAGAAGAGACAGAGAAGGATGAGTCAGAGAGGGAGGAGGAACGCCAAGTGAGAGTGGAGCTGAAAACCTAGAGAGAGGAGAGTATCAGAAGGAGGAGGTCAAATCAATGGCTGCAGAGAGGAGAACGAAGAGTATGAAAGGACCATCGGATCCTTCACTAATAACTTTGGAGAGAACAGTTTCCTTGGAATCATAAAGTTGGAAGACAGATTTAGGGGTTAGGAGAGTAAGAAGAGAGAAAGCAAAGAGAATGGCCAGAAGGACAGATGGGAGACCCTTTTCCTTCTCCCTATAATGGGTAGAAATCAGACAGGAAAGGAAGCAACAGGAGATGGAGGTCAAAACTGCACAGCAAGACCAGCAAGTTCCTTTTCCCATCAACTTTCCTTTTCCTCTTTCCTCAAGGAAGAGGCACAGCAGGAAACAGAGCAAAGTGAAAATTGTTCTTCTTTACAGAGCTTCTCCATATCTCACTGGGGGGATAGGGGTGGCAGCAAGAAGTTGCCTTATGCTGACAGATGGAAGTCATTGCATCTTCTTCTGGCCTGGTCCCTTGCTGCCTAGCCCCAGCAGGAGAAAGAAGTGTAAGGTATTGTCAGAGAAACATTTGGTTCCTTCTCTCATTTGAGGAGGTTGGAGTTCAAGCAGCAGGGAGAATGGCTGATTCCCTGAGGAGAGATTTCACTACTGGGAATAAACTCCAAGGAGCTCTTACAGCAGCACTTCTGCAGCAACCCCAAACTGGAAGCTAACTGGGTCCCCAGTGACTGGGAAATGACTGAAGAAGTTGTGGCATGTTAGTCTAGCTCCATAAAGAATGACATATGGGGAGACTTCAGAGAACAATGAAAAGACTGAGATGTATTGATAAAAAATGAAGAAAAAAATCAAAAGAACAATATATATAATGATTATAATAATTTAAATGAAGACAATATTTAAAAACAGTAGAATTTAATTCAAATAAAGTGGTCAACATTGGTTCCAAATCACTAAGGACCCAACATATTTTTTTTACTTTCTGTTAAGAAAATATAGAAATATGTAGAATTTATAGATATAGATATAGAGATAGATATAAGCACAAGGCAAAGGTGCTATCGATCACAGCTGTTATATCAATACTGTATTTTTAGAAAAGGATATTTTTTCCAAGAGCAAAGTGTTTTATGTGGAAATGATTGATCTGTCAGAATAAAATATCTCAATTTTAAAATATCTAATGAGTGACAGACTCTCCCCATCCCATCACCCCAAAAGGAAAATGATCTGATAATGGCTTACATTATTTGACAACTATTTCTAAAGGTTACAAGCTAGAGTTAATAAAGACAAAGTAGGAGACTGTGGGGAGTCTTAAATGCCGGTCTCAGAAATGTGGACTTTCAGTAACTCCTTAGCCCCTATATGATAAAATCCCCAACCCCTCATTCTGGCACTCAAAAGTTTTCTATAATCTATCCCCCATCCTAGACATCTGAAAAATTAATTTATAAGAGGGTGATCCATAGTTCCTCATTGTTATGAAATCTGATAGCTTCCACAAACAAGCCCTCAATGGCAGTGCCTTTCTACAGCACCTCTAACCCAGCTTCTGAGGCATCCAGCTTCTGAGTGAATACCCCTAATGAGAAACTCACTATTCCAGAAGGAGCTTGTCCTTCCATTAAACAGCTGTGATGGTCAGGAAGGTTTTCCTTATACCTCAAGCTAAAATCTGCCTCTTTGCTCCTTTTGTTCTGATTGTTGGGATAGTCAAAGGGGATTTCATGAGGAGGTAGATAGAGCTTGATGGATCATGAGAGAAATGAGGGGAAAGCCATTCCAGACACAGGGAGAGAAAAATAAAAGAGGCATGGGGGAGCTTGGGAAATAGCAAGAAAGTTGTTCTAAATAGAATAAAACTTGAAGGAGAAATTAGGGCAAGAAAAAAACTAAAGCTAGATTATAGAAAATCCTGAAAATCTGAGGAGTTTGGACTTTATCATGTAGGTACTAAAGAGTTATTGAAGGTCCAAATTTATGATCCTGGCATTTAAAACCCCACCCCCGCCCAATTTCCTACTCAGTCTCTCTTCACTCTCAGGTCTTGCCCAGTTCTAAGTTCAATGATCTTAAACTCCAACCACACAGAAGTTCTTTCTGTTTCTAAATACACTCTGACTTACATCTCTAAATAAAGAGATAAGAACTTTATAGCAAGTTAAAAAAAACAAAAAAACCTTTTTTCTAGGAAATTTGAACCCAGTGAGCAGTCAGAGAAGAAGAACAAAGACTTCCTTTCCCTTAATGTTATGTGCCCATAGCATAGGAGCTTGCCAGGCTTGGATCCATGTGGAACACTAGAAGCCTTAGGGTGTTTGCTGTAAGTCAGTCAACAAGCATTTATTAAGCACTTACTATATGTCAAACCCCATGCTAAACACTGGAGATCCAAAGACAGGGGAAGACGTGGTTCCTGCCTTTGAGAAGCTCCTTCTAATGGGGAGAGAACATGGAAATGACTAGGGACATACAAAATTTGGGTGGCAATCTCAGAAAGAAGACATCGGTCATGGGAAACGCCAGGAAATGATTTCTAGGGAAGGTGGGCTTGGAATGAATCTTGAAAGACACCCAGGAAGCTAAGAAGCAGAGGTGAGCATGATGGACAGCCAGGGCAAATGGCCTGAGGAGAGGGGAGATGTGTTTGGAGGTCAAGGAGAAGCAAAACTGGATCAGAGGGCGGGTGGGGAACTAAAATGGGAGAAAATGAGGAGGACCCCACCTGGCTCAGAAAAGAGAGATAAGCATCTGACTCGCAGCTGCCAGTTGGAGAGCCTGCATCCCTTGTTGGTCACCCATTGGCAGCCCAAGGAGATGGAAGTGACTGGAAAGCAGGAGGTCGTCTAGACATAGACTTAGCCCTTTGCTGGAATCGGGTCAGTTTGGGATCTATCCAGCAGGACGTGCGAGCCGCTAAGATTGGGTCCTTGCCTTTCCTATTGGGAGCCGTGAGTTCTGGTGGAGCCAGACTTCCTAACTTCTCTGGGGGGAAACTGCCCCTTCAAGAATGTTGGAGGAAAACGAGATCGTTTTCTGTTGCTGGAGTCAGGGTCACTTACCAGCTCTGTGATGCTGTGTAAATAATTTCATCTCTTCCTCATCTCCAAAATGGAGATGATCACGCTCTCACCTCATGGGGCTGTTGTGAGAATCAAATGTGATAGAATGTGGAAAGTGCTTTTTAAGCCTTAAATTGATATAAAGGGATGTAAACAGGATCCTGAAAACATATATGAAAACTATACAACAGCCCTGCAGTCAGGAGGACCTGAGTTCAAATCCAGCTCAGATGCTTACCCCATCCTAGCTGTGTGACCCTGGGCAAGTCACTTAACCCCAATTGCCTCAGTGGGAAAAAAAAAGAAAGAAAATAAGAAAACTATAACAATAACAATGAGGGAAAAAAAACACTAAAACAAAGTGAAATAACTTTTAATTATAATGGCTGCCTTCCAGTGAGGAAATACACTTATTTTATTCACTGAGGATGTGGGGTCTATGGCTACACAAAGTTGCATTGCTATCAGATGTGATCATTGTCATTTGATTTGGACTAAATATCTTCATTATGAAGGAAGTCTCACTGGCTTGGAGAAAAGGTCATAGATGAAAATGATTATTGTATAAAAAAATCACTAAAACTTTCCCCAAAACTCTTAGAACACCATGTAAGGGTGAATAGTGATTGTCATTATTGTTGTCAGTCTGGATTTGTGACTATGGCGAGCAACACACTAGCCATCCCAAGTATGGATAACTTTATCAAAGAGAGGAGTTATGACAAGATTTGGGAGACAGAAAGTCATCCATTGAGTGGTGAAAAGAGGTCAAGGGATGCCGTACTTTTTAAATGAATTCCTAGATAAAGGGAGATCTTTTGGAGTTGAGATGATGAAGGTAAATCTTTAGAGAAATTAATATTCCTCCTCCATGAAGCCTTCCTTAATTCCTCCAGTGGGTAGTGACCTTCCCCTTGCTTCCAATAAACAGCACTTTCTTTAGAGCTCTTGAATACACTATGGTTATCTATAAGCATGTCATATGTCCCTAAATAGGATTTGTATAAGGCCCTATTGAATTGTTTTTTATCTATCCCAGAGCCTAGCACATTTCTAGAATGTGTCACTGCTTACATTTACATGGTATTTTATAGTTTACAGGGAACTTTTTTAGCGTTTCATCTCCTACTCACAATAAGTCCGTGGGATAGATAATGTCAAGATTGTTATTTCCATTTTAAAGATATGGAAATTGAGGCAGAAAATTGGAAGGAAGTACAGCTGGGGCTGAAAGCTGAGCTGCGTCCAAGTCCAAGGCTTTTTCTATACCCCGGGCTGCCAGCGAATTAAATTACTTCTCGGCCCCCTCCTCTCGCAGCCTGGGAAGGAGATAGCTTGGAGTCCAACCCCGGCCCCAGCTAAAACCCACAGAGGCCGGACCCGGGTCAGGAGCGGCAGGAGCTCAGCCACCTCCGGGAGCCAACCGCCCGCTCCTGCCCAGCACATGGCTTCAATCACAGGCCGGCCCAAGCTGAAAGGAGAAAAAATAATAATAAAGGGGGGGGGGAGGAGAGGGGAACTTCTCACCTCCAAGGCCAGGGAAATACATCAAACAGCCCAGGCCCAGACAGCTGGCAGAGCCCCAAAGGCACAAGAACAATGTTCAAAGAAAAAACCCTCGGAACCCACCCTGATGTGTCCTCTCCTCCAGCTCTGCTCCCTTTGAAACCAGGGAAGAAGGAGGTGGATTTCTGTGGTTGGAAAAGTGTCCGCTGTTGGGAAGCGGGCCCTGGACCGGATCCGGGATGCGTCAGTACATGGAGGCCACGGGTTGGACAGAGCGAGCTCCTTCTGCCATCAGTGCTGGAACGCTCAGGCTTTCCCAGGCCCTGCCCCGTGGCCGTCCTCCTGGAGCCTCCCGGTAGCCCTTTAAGGGAGTGGGGCAGAATTCTTGTCCTCCCAACAGACCAGGGGACTGGAGGCTCCAGGAGAGGGAGGGGAGATGACCAAGCTGAGCCAGCGAGTCCGGGGCAAAGCTGGGGCTCACACGCTGACCGTCTGACCCCCGGCTGGGGCTCTTTCCATCACACCAAACTTCCTCACGGTGTCAGAACATTAGAGACAGGGGCAACTTGAGAGGTGGAGAAAAGCAATCTGAGCGTTCAAGGGACCAGAGAGACTGCTTCATGACACGGGTTCAAATCCCGCCTCTGACACTTACTATCCAAGCATCCTGGGGCCTCAGTTTCCTCATCTATAAATGAGGAGGTTGAATTAGGTGGCTTTTAAGCCCCTTACCAGCCCTAAATCCACTCTCTTGTAATCTAGTGGCTCCTGTTACAACATAGAAGAGACTTGGAGAGGAGAAATTATTTCCCAACATCAGGGAGCTAGAAGGTAACAAAGCCAAAGTTTTTCTGACTCCAAATCCAGTGTTATGGGCTAACCCGATTGTCTCGTATGTTGTAGTATATGTAATGGAAGCATAGCCCATAGCTCTGATTCTGTTTCTATTTTTAATTAAAAATGTTTTCAACCCAACTGCCTTTCCATTTTGTTAATGTGAGAAGAGTTTACAGCTCTGTCTAGTGCTAGGAAAAATGAGGACCAAAGAGGGAAAAAGGTCACCAACAAACCAATGACAGAGACAGAACTATGACCCAGGTCTCCCAGCTTCCAGCCATGGTTCTTCCCATCCCCCTTCTCTCCCTCTCCCCGTTTCTGCCCCCCTCTCCCTCCCTCCCTCCTTTCTCCCTTTCCCTCTCTGTCTCTGTCTCTCTCTCTCTCTCTCTCTCTCTCTCTCTCTCTCTCTCTCTCTCTGTGTGTCTCTCTCTCCTTCTCCCTCTCCCTCCCTTCCTCCCTCCCTCCCTTCCTCTTCCTCTCCATCTCCGTCTCTCTCTCCCTCTCCCTCTCCCTCTCTTTCTCCCTTCCTCCCTTCCTCTCTCTCTCTCTCTCTCTCTCTCTCTCTCTCTCTCTCTCTCACACACACACACACACACACACACACACACACACACACTTATATGAATCCCAACTAGGGTTAAGAAAGGCCCTTTCTTTCCTTGGTTTTTCTCTTCCCCTCTTACTTCTCTCAGATGGCTGATATGGGATAGACCATAGAGAGAAATCAGAGCTTTCAGAGGCCATAAGCATTTTGATCTCCTCAGGTCCCCTGACACAGTGTCTCTGTAGAGAGGACAAGATGGAAGATTCAAGAGGCTACAAAGCTCAGCAGCCGTGGTCAGAGAGGCAAGAACAATTCCAGCACTTGGATTTTGGGTGTTGGTCTTGTTTGGGAGGGCGGGGTTCAATTAAATTTTTTCACCAAACAGCAGTCTATTTTCTTTCCCTCCTATCCCCTACCAATTAAAAAAGAAAAAAAAGGGGGGGGGACAGAAGCCTGATAACAAAATTCATACATTGACCATGTCACCATCTTGAACTTTTTTTCCTATCCTATGAGATGTGGAGAGGGGAGGATAGAGATAGGACCTGTGGTTTTAGTGGACTAGGGAACTCCCAGGAGAGAAAATTTCTTCTACCAATAAAGGTTGTCATCTTCTATGGAACTTAGAGTGTTAGGGGGACACTGAGATTGCCCAAGGTCACAGTCATTATGTATTAAACCAGATCTTCTTGGCTCTGAATCTTAGTTGTCTAGTCAATGTCTATAGGATATGGATTTCCCCTTAATTCAGAGGTAAAAGGGACCTTAGATACCATATAGTCTAATCCCTTCATTTTACAGAGAAGAAAATTACTTATTCCAAGTTCTATAAAAAGAGAGAAGTAGCTTTGGAATCATAGCCCACTTAGCTCTAATTCTGGTTCTTTTTTGAATTAAAACTTTGTTTTCAACCCAACTGCATTTCCATTTTATTAATGTGAGAAAAGTTTACATAAAGCCTGGTGCTGAAGGACTGGCTCAGTCCTTTCTCTCATGTAATTCAGGATCTCTTTCTCTCCCTGAAGAGTAGGGAGATAAGTGAGAAGCAAGAAGCCTGGTATAGAGAGGAGGAAATACAACCCACTTGCTTTCAATGTAGAACCATGTTAAGGTTCATGATAAAGTATGTTCACTTAACTAGTAGAAGTAGGTGGCTACCCATAATGTATGATTTGAGGGACACAGATAGAGCCTCAAATTTCTCCCCCTGTGGCTTCTCATTTTGTCTGAACTTGCAACACTAGCTCTTGGATTACAGCACTGACTTACCTAGACTCATCTTTTAAAATACAAATTCCTCTAAAAGAGCAAAAAAACTGTAAGTCTATCACACTTATATCAATGACTATCAATATCCTTGGGGACTGGATCACTAAAGGAAACTTGGAGAAAAGTAGGATTCACTCAAGAGCAGGTTTGATTGTGCGATTGCTTATTATTAGTCTTGATTCCCTTTATGTATCTTGGCATATTTATGGGGTGGAGAAAAACAAGGCTGGTCTGTACCTAATATCTGCCTCTTCACCTTGTGTGCTTGTTCATTTTTCCACATCTCCAGAACCTAGACGTAAGTGATATTGGAAGTTTTATCCAGAGTAAAACTCTGGGTTCAGTCATAAGAGAGCAAGTGATTTGATGAGATGCCCATCAAGATCGAGCCATGTCTGTGTCAGCCCAAGGCTTGGGGTCACCGGGCTGCCCAATGCTTCATCCATGTTGGCCCCTGGGGCAGGATTACCAAGTGCTAGGAGTCTTTCACTCACTTCACCAAATCCCGGGGAAATCTTGATCACGGGAAATAAGGACACTTAATTTTCACTAATGCACCAATCTCACGTGGTTAAATAAACCTAGACCTAAAAATGCAGTTGCTAAAGAGAAAGTTCAAAATCTACCTCTGGCAGTTCTTTCAGCATTTTAACAATAACAATGAAAATATCTAGGATTTTAATTTTGCTTTAAGGTTTACAAAGTGCTTTATGTAGATCATCTCGGTTGATCTTTACAACAACTTGTGAGGAAGATGCTATTATTATTCCCATTTAGAAGATGAGGAAAGAAGGTAAGAAAAAAAAAACGCAACACATTATTGGGGGAAAAAAGGTGAGGAGACTGAATAACTTGCCAGTAGTCAATATCTCAAGCAGGATTTGAACTCATTTTCCTGATTCCTGGTCTATCCACTTTGATACCAGTCTGGCCCTCTTGTTGCCATTCAGCACTGACACAAACATACCTCAGAAAGATTGCAGCTTCAGTTCCAAATCATCACAACAAACCAAATATTGCAATAAAGTGAGTCATACAAATCTTTGGTTTCCCAGTGCATATAAAAGTTGTGTTTATCCAATACTATATAGCCTGTTAAGTGCACAATAGTATCATATCTAAAATTAAAAAAAAAAAGGTAACGTGTAATGCCCTCATTAAAAAATGCTTTCTTGCTGAAAAATGTTAACCCTCATCTGCGCCTTCAGTGAGTCACGATCTTTCCACCGGCAGAAGGTCTTGCCTCCATGTTGATGGCTGCTGATTAGTCAGGGTGGTGGTTGCGAATGGCTGGGGTGGCTGGGGCAGCTTCTTAGAATAAGGCAAAAATGAAATTTTCCCCATCAATTGACTCTTCCTTTTACTTGAACACTTAGAGGTCATGGTGAGGATATTGTTGGGAAGCCCAAACCGTGTGGTGGGGCAATTAGAACACGTTTATCAAAGAACTTTCCCATCTCATACGGCAGCCGTAAAGCACTTACAAAAGCACTGCCCAAAGTCACCGATCACAGATCACCGAACTTCAGGGTTCCCCAGGTAAAGTGCCGGCCCCCTGGAAGGCCAGTCCCTGCTGGCCGACCACAGCTGACCGACCTGTGCTACGGGGTCTATGACCAGCCTTTCCAGGGGCACTTCCCTTGAGGGGCCTCAGGCAGGGCCATCTCTAGGTCCATGCAGTGTCCCCACGGGGTCTGTGCCATGGTAGTCCCCGAGTTCCGGAATCCTGGGGTCGGCCGCTGCCTGAACCTCCTGCCCAATAAACAAGTGGCTGTGACTCAGGCAGGTGAGGAAGGCAGAAGGCAGACAAACTGAGCATGCATGATGGCTGCTCTAGAGAGGGGTGTTCTCTGCTGGGTTCCTGTGCCCACCCGCTACCAGACCAGGGGCCACCTGAGGGCAGGGCCAGAGATGCCCAGAGGAGGGCACGGAGTCAGAACCATGACCACGGCTCCTCAGAGGGAGGGCTCTTGGGGCTCTGGCTGGATACTCCCCAAAGGCAGGCTTGGTTTCCCTTCAGAACGATCGCTCCCCGAAGGCAGGGACTGTTTGTGTCCCCCTCTGACCTGGCTCCTGAGGAGAGAAGCTAGGCTCATTACCCTGGGTAACCCTGCTAGCCAATACTCCATCTATATCCACAAATGCTTCCAAGCCAGCCATGTTTCACTCAAGCTGAAAAACACCCAGTTTTATACCAAGAAGGGGCGATTCTTGCTTTTTAAAAAATCCCTTTGTACCTTGTCCAGGTATTTAACTAGCAGCTCCACAGGCAGCTGGAGGGTCAGCCAGAGGCCAGAGAGACAAAACGCCCCACCCCATGGCTGGGCCCGGTTCCCTTCCCATGGTTCTCAGAGATTCCTGGAATTCTGTCCTAGCATCCCTGTCTACTGAAGCAGGGGTGGGGGGGGAAGCCTCTGAACCAATCTCAGCCAAGCCACTCATCTCACAAGGTCAGGGACCCTATTACCCCTTGTCTCCCCCCCCCCAACAGGATCCTGCTTTTCCCTCTATCCCTTGCCCAACACACACACACACACACACACACACACACAGACTGGATTCTCTCTACTCATGTGATCTCCAATTACCCAGGTTCCTTTCTCTCTCTGGGTCTCCCCTTCCTCATCTGTTAAAGGGAGGCAGGAATGGGGAGGACTGTTTAAACTTGCTGGGTTCCAGGGTTCTGTCTGGATCTTAGTCTCATGTCCCAGTCTAGGCCCAGACACTACCAAGCCCAGAACACAGGGCATTGCTGTGGGTTACCCTGGATAGATTCCCTTCTTGCTAAGCCAGTAGCCCATCTCCCCTTTTCCTTCCTCCTCCCTTTCTCTCTCTCTCTCTCTCTCTCTCCCTCTCTTCTCCCTCTTTCTCCTTCTCTCCTTTTCTCCTTCCCTCTCTTTCTCTTCTTGTTCCTCTTTCCCTCCCTCTCTCACTCCATCCACTGCACCATCCAGATGTACCAAGGTACCCCCAGCTGCAGTTGCACCTGATGATCTCTTAGGTCCCTTAAACTCTAAACTCTACAATCCTTTGATTTGCCCAAGGTCACACGCAAAAAGGATGCCAGAGCTTGACACTCCAAAAGGCTGTTTGTCTGGGACTCTACCACAGGCTGCCTCCAATCTTATTATTTTAATCCTGTGAGGTGAAGGAATTTGAACCAATTTAGAGGATGAATTAGTAGCTCACTTTCTTCCAAGCTAGAGGGGCCAGCCAGAACTACCCTCCCCCCAAACACACAACCAAGGCCAGGACAATCCTGGCCAACTGCCCACTTTTGGTGGAGGTTGGTACCAGCCCAGGAGGTGTCTCACAGCACAGATGTCAGGACTAGCAGGGACCAGGTGAGAACTTAGGAGAGAGGCAATCAGAGCTTCGGAGACCTTTAAATAGAGAGGGTTATGATGGGGAGGGACCCGAAGATACTTAGCTTGGGGTTCAGACTAAACTGAACAGGGTGGAAGCCAGGAAATAGGTTGGAAGCAAAGAGATATCCCTTCGTTTAAAAATAAAAGGGGTAGACAGGGTCATTATCTTTCATCTACTTCAGTTCAAGCCAAAAAATCCTCAAAGAAAAAAGACAAATCCAACAGTTTGTTGACTCAACTCTGGGGTCAAGTCCCAGGGAGGTTTCTGTTTCCATTTCAAGTCAAGCAAAGTGGGACATGGTCATAGAAGAAGGCTTTTTGCCGTCAATTCTCTCACAGCCCTTCTGACTTCTCCCCACCTTAATCTCACTGATGAGGTCCTGGGTAACTAGATGGGCCTTGGCAAGGAAATCTGAATTATTGCACACAAACTGAAAGCCTAAGCACTCCCTGAAATAAGCAGAGAGAAGCACTGAGAGGCCATCAGGCCCAAGTGGACCTTTTGCTTAAGTGGACCTTATCACAGCCTCATCTCAGGTGAGGTCTACAGTAGAATTCTTTTGTACTGACAAAAATCAACATAACCCATGGTTACTGTATCCGATCAGAAAGCCAAGTTATGATATCAAACCCCTGAGGGTATATCTCCCTTATAAGAGATCTGCTCATCCTGTAGATCCCACTAACTCCTTTTTAGGGTCCTTTTTTAGCTTGCTAAGCGTCACAATAGCTAATAAAATCCTAGCCTCCTTGTTTGGGTTAGCTGGCCACGGTGTACCCCTGTCTCATGGCGTCTTCCCCTTAATAACATCTTCCTCCTGGTTACTGCTAGGGAACTTGTTGTCCCCCTTGTTAATTGCTAAAATCCTTATCTTTGTTTTAAAAAAAACCCTTTTGAATTATGTTAATTATAAAATGCTGAGGAAAGTATGAAAATTAATTTTCAAATGTGTAACTTACTATCCATTCCCAAGATGTTAAGGCTTAAAGGAAGAGTTGGGAGGAGGCTAGAGAAACATTCTGTAATAAGATCATAAAAAGGGACCAGTACACACACACACACATACAGAACCCCTTATGGATTTGAATTGCTCTTGATAGCTTGATAAGATTTTGCCCCTTGGTTTGGAGGATGTCTAAACCTACAAATTCTTTTGAGACAACTCATGACCCCAGCCCATAATCCCAATATACTTGGGTTTCATCCTCATACTCCAAAATTTTAGTGGGTAACCCCATAATTTTGTTGTCCTGGTATAACTGCACCTTGGAACCTCAACCATCCCCATCATAATCATCACCAGTCACTATTGCTATGGCTATGGCTAAGACCATCATCATCATCATCACTGTACTCTTCACCATCATAAACATTATCAATATTATTTATGATCAATACTCCCAGCATTATCAGTATGAACACTATCACATTCACAACAATGAGCCACCATTTTTTTATTCATTGTTGTTATCAGGATGATTCTCATCGATATAACAATTATCATCAATATAACAACCACCATCATATAATTTACCTTTTGGGATAAGGGCTATTGAGTTTAGTGTTTATATCCCTAGCACCTCATAAAATACCTAATAAATGTTTGTTGAGTTGAACTCAATCCCTATCTGTCTTATCAATAGAATGGAAGCTACAAGACTAGTCAGTGTCATTTTTAGATTTATACCTCCATTGTCTAAAAGGTATCTGTCCTTGTAGGAACTTAAAGTTCATCGAATTGAATGTTTTTGAATCATCATCATCATCACTACTATCACCAACACCATTATCTTCACCACCACCATTGCTATGAAAGCATGAACATCACCATTTCTACCACTATCACCACCAGTGTAACTTCCAGGGAGTTAGTCACATAATCATTCAAATTGGGGTTCAGACCCACCTTTTCAGAACAGCATCTTTCTATTATATCAGCCCAATTATTCTCTCTCAGTCATTGGTTGGATCTTTCCTGTGAGCATATCACATTCCACTTAAAAATTATTTAAGACCCCTTGTTACCTCAAGAGCTTTTGTTTATGCTGGTTATCTAATTATTTATCTATGTAGTCTGTTTTCCTTCATTTCTATCTCTCTTTACCTTATTAGAAATTAAAATATCTTAGTATTATTGTAAAAAAAAGTTTTATTCTTGAATCCCCCCCCGCCAAAAGGATATCAGGAACATCCATGGGACTGCAAGCCAAGCTTTTAGAACCACTGTTAGTTTGTTTTTCCTGAGGCAGTTGGAGTTAAATGACTTGCCCAGGGTCACACAGCTGGGAAATGTTGTGTCCGAAGCCAAATTTGAACTCAGGTCCTCCTGACTTCAGGGCTAGTGCTAGAACTACTGCTTTAAGGCTATTATCAGGATAGTAGTTGTGCTTTGTGCTTCATAATGTTTTTAATGGCCTTGGGTACCATTTACTCATTAACTGCATGAATGGTACCTTGATGCTCCCAAAGATGCAGCTTTCTGAACTGTCCTGATTACTTGCTCCACAGGGGCAGACCTTGAGTGCCCCAAGAAGCCTGGGAAAATCTCTCACTGATTACTAATATTATTATTAGATGATTGAGATATTATTGGCAGCCTGGAGAGTTCTTCAGTGGCCAACACTTTTTATGTTGGAGTTCACAGACACATCATATGTCTTGTACCGTGCAAATATTATGTGTCTGCTAGTGGGCTGGGACCATGCCTTAAAGCCAAATTACCCCGGCTCTCCTTGATTGACCAAAAATAGGTCCCAGGCCAAGCCTGGCTTGTTTGTGCCCTGACTGGCTCAGAATGAATACAAAATAGTAATTGTTCCTGTTTTAGAATCTTCCCTCTGAAACTGATTTTTTTTTAAACTTTGGACTAAGAGGCCATTTTTTTTGCCTTGTCACCCATCCTTAACACTGGGCCTTGCTTCAGTCAAACTGAGACCTGTTAAAGACCTTAACTTAAAAACATCCACATCTCCCACTGCATCCAGGTCATCTCCAGTCCTCCTGATCTGTGTCTGGCCACTGGTCCCAGATGGCTCTGGAAGGGGCAGTAAGGCAGGTGCCCTTGCCCAGCCCTCCCTCCCTGCCTTCCAATTCACTTTCAGGGCACAGCATCCCCTCCCTGATGTCAGGGTCCTCTTCAAGAACGAAGGACGGACAATATCACATTCGAACACTGGCTATCTGTCAGTGTGAGTTTTTATCCTATTAAAGTAGAATCTTTTTGAAAGCAAAAACTATCATTTTTCATTAACACACAACAAAGCCCACGATGGCCGACCAAGTGTCTAGTGTGAGAGATGACAATCGTCTATTGGATTTAACTGAATCATCTGGGGTCACTAGCACATCAGAAGTGATCGTGGATTCTTGGATTAAAATGAAGAGCCTTTCAAAGACTCAGAAGCAGGATTTATGCTGGAAGCCAGGAAAGCCCAGCTGGAGCAGAGGAGAGCCACATTGTAAAAGTATAACAACAGGAGGATTTAATGCTGCAAGAGACCTTAGAGCAAAAAACAGAATACTTTTTCTGCCTATTAAACTGTAAGATCTGTGAGGGCAGAAAGTTTGCTTATCTACACCAATGATTTCCAAAGTGGGAGCCTCTAATCCTACCGTGGACATGGATAATAAATCAAAAGTAAAAGACAAATCGCATCCCATCCTCCCATCAATAGCTAATGGAGTCCATATTCCCAACACAGCCCCATCCCCTTTCACTCATAATCATCCAATACTTCTGGTGCAATAGATAGAGTTCTGTTATCTGGAGTCAGGAAGTCTTGAGTTCAAATCTACCCTCAAACAACTAGTATGTGACCCTGGGTAGGTCATGTCTTTAAGCCTTTATTTGTCTCAGTTTTCTTCACTGTAAAATGGGGATAATAACAGCATCTACCTCTTAGAGTAGTTGTGAGAGAATATTTGTAATTAGCAAAGTACTTAGCATACAGTTAAAAACTAGATATAAATGCTTATTCCCTTTCCTTTCATTCTAGCCCTACCAGTCATTAGCTTTCACATGGCTATGAAAGCACCCAGATTCTTCCTTTTTTGCTCAGGGCATAGGTCTCCCCAGGAGATAGGACCTCTTTATGACATAAAAATAGAACTAGTAGCTGCCTGAGCAAAATTCATCCATCCACCTCTATTCATGATGTACGATGATGATAGTAATGGTGGTAATAATAATAATAATGCCTAGAATGGATATAGCACTTTAAGATTTATTATTATTTATTATGTTATATAATATTATAATATTAACATATTATCTCATTTGATCCTATGATGTAGCTACTATTATTCATATTTAACAGTTGGGGAAACTGAGGCAGCAGTTAAGTGACTTGAACAGGATCACACAGCTAGTAAATAAGGCAGGATTTCAAAGCTGGGTCTTGTGAATCTAAATTTATCCAGGCTTCCCACTGCCTCATCAATCAATCTTGTCTCTTTGTTTTGCAGATGAAGAAACATAGACTGAGAAAGGTATAGCAGTTTGTCCAAGATTACACAACTAGTAAATTGTAGTTTAGATTTGGACTCAAGTCTTCTGAATATAAATCTAACATTCCACAGCATCGGGCTAAGAGATGTGGCCCAGAAATTCTCCCTCTGTGATGTCTTTCAAACATCTCTTCCCTGAAAGCCAGTATGATATAGTGTCCTAAGTGTCTGACTCGGGGTCAGGAAGAACTGGATTCCAATCCT
Source organism: Sarcophilus harrisii (assembly GCF_902635505.1). NCBI lineage: Eukaryota > Metazoa > Chordata > Mammalia > Dasyuromorphia > Dasyuridae > Sarcophilus > Sarcophilus harrisii. The sequence continues at coordinate 89,267,715 of NC_045426.1, forward strand.
ACCTTGGCCACTTAGTAGCTGTATGACCGTGAGCAAATCCTACCCTCTCTGATCCCTGGTCATCTCATCAGAACATTAAGAAATAGCACCCACAGAGTTGTCAAATGGGATAACATATAATATACACTGCATATTTTAATGTGCTTTAAAAATATCAATTATCTTATTTCTAGTCCTATATCCTTCCTTCTTCCAATCTGAGATGATATTTAACCCTGAATCTCCCTTGGAGCTGACCTGATCATCGATGGGTTCCAGGGTCTAAGTAGAATCCCTATCATTTTTCTTGTCCCCATCTATTCATTCTTAACATGCTTCCAAGATTCTTCAAAGCTCTCAGTCAGTCATTTCAGGGGTAGAGATTCAGGCAGCAAAAGCTCCACATAATTAGTTGTGATGGGCTGCTTTATAAAGCCAAAATCGTGGCAGATCCTCTGATGAAGACTCTCTGAGCCGAAGTTAGTCTTCAGACAGTAGATTGTGGTCCATCCCATCATTCCAAGCTTTGTCAATTTGATTTAATTCCCCAATAAAGGAGGAAGCTAAAAGTAAAATTGAATTTTAAAAAATATAAAGTTTCAATTAGTTATGCACTCACCAAATTTTAAACCCCCTTCATTTTACAGATGGGGCCTAGAGAAGGGACATGACACAGTGGGGGGGGGGGGTTGGAGAAAAAACTTTGACCAAGGAATCCTAAGTCTGAAGCTAGCAATAATGCTCCTCATTAGCTTTATGAACCTGAAAAAAGGCATTTCCAGTCTCTGTGCCTCAGTTTACCCATCTGTAAAATGAGGGAAATGAATTTCACGCACTCTAAAATACCTCCTAGCTCTGGGAAGCAATGGACCCATGTTCACAGCAGAAAAGTGACTAAATCACACGGCTGGGAGCTAGTTTTAAGGCGCTGAGGAGCATTCCCATTGACCCTTCCTCCCTTCCCGGGAGGAGACAGATAGGAATATTGCCTTTCGGACTCTTCAGCTGGGAAGCAGGAACGGAACACAGCTGGATTAGGGGTCCCTGACTCCGGGAAGGATCCAGGGAGGGAGGGGGCCGGTAAGGGTCTCTGGAGCCAGAGAGCCGAACATGGAAAACAACTCAGGCAAAAACTGTGGAGGTCAGGGCTGGTAGGGAGGAAGTGGCCTGAGCTCTAATGAGGTAATCTAGAATAAACAGGGGAAAGCGATTGGAGGTGACAGGTGCTGATGGGGAGCCCCTCCCTGCCCCACGAGGTCATTTCTCCTTAATCACTACCATTAGCACGGCCACAGACCTGACAGCTTCTGGGTGAGGTAAATGGCCCTGCGGGGGCCTGGCTCCTCTCCGGCCTTGACAGGTGGGAGATGAGGATTGACAGCCCTCCCACCATTGCCCAGAGCTGATGCATGCCCTGCCCCCCAAACCAGGGAGGATGCTCGGCCCAAACGGTCCCCATACCTATCTGCAAGGATGGGAGAGGAAGGGGAAACCGGAGGGCAAATGATCTGTCCCCAGTCACCCACAGCCAAAGCTGCTCCGCCAGGGTGGGGACCGCAGCCAGGAATACATTCCCGGAGCCGGGATGAACGGCGGGCGCCGGTGTCTGGCTTGTCTGGGGAGAAACCATCAGGGGCTGGGGCTGTGACCTGGGAGAGCACCAAGTCCGAGCCGACCTGCACAGACGCTCCCTTGTGCCTCCTCAGCAACCTCCCTCCGAACAGCTGTCCAGCCAGAGCCAAAACCTCCTTCCACGGGATGGCCCTTCTCATTTTTAAGGACCAAGTCATGTCCCAACCCCAGCCTGAAAAATGGGCCATCCTTTTCCAGCTGAAGATCTCCACTTCTTTTAACCTTGCCTCTGCATTCCTTCCAACAGGCCCGGTCACCGAGATTCCAAACCTCAGTTATCTTGGAGCCCACCCCCTGACCCACCGAATCTGGGAGCTAGGAAGGACTGTGGGGTCAGCAGCTGCCAATATTTCACAGAGGGAGAAACTGAGGCTCACAGAGGGGAAGTTACTTCCCCAAGATTTGCTGCTCTCTACCCGTGTTTTCTTGAACAGACACTTAATTTCTCCAGGGCTCATATTCCTTGTCGAGATATATGAGTTACACAGCCCTTTCCAGAGCTCCAAAGCTTATCTCCTAATCCACAAATTAAGAAGCACCTACTATGTGCCAAGTTAGGCACTCATAAGGAGTTTGTATTGCAACACCCTATTTCCCAAAGACCCTGGGACCCTACACAGTGACTCAGAAGAAGCTCTGATCTCTTCAGTCCCAGACTCTCAGTTTTCTGAAGGACTTGCACACACCCTCACTAGAAATTCTCTTCTTTCTCTCAGCTTTTCAAAGTCCGTTCCTCCATTCTTCAAGGCGTCTTTAATGAGTTACTTCCTCCAACAAGCCTTCCTTGACCTCCTCCTGCTAATCACTCCCCCCCAATAGCAGCTTGAGCTTTACAGGCAAAAGTTTGTACTTTGTTGGCGTAGACTTCATAAACCCAGAGTCATCTCTTTGCCACAGAGACATCCTGGGTAGAGTCTAATTCTGTCACTGTATACAGCTTTTACTGCTACTACTATTATTCTCAATAAATGCAATAACCCCTATTTCCACAGACTAGCTAAAGCAATTTCCTTAAAACAACATTTGGGAAGAACAGTTGCAAAGGTCTGGCATCCCCGTTTCACAGAAGAGGAAACTGAGAGATTAAATCATTAGCTTGAAGTCAAAGATCACGTGTGACAGAGCCAGGATTCAAATCACACCTGACTGGAGGACGAGTGCTATTTTCATCATACTAAATGTAAGGAAGGGAGTCGAAGGCAGTCTCCAGTCCCCTAAAATTATATCACGTACTCTGCCTAAAGAGGAAGCTGGTGCAACTTTGATTTTGTGCCGGTGTTTTTTCGGTTCAGCCAGAAAATCAAATTCTTCCTCTCTGAACCCCCGACCACAGATGGAAGGGAGTTGCTCTGTTCCTAACCCTCAACCTAGAAAACCCAGAATATAATCACAAAGTATTCAACTAACTGTAGGGAAACACTGATACCCTGGTTCTTTTATGAAATTTAAATGCCTTTCTTAGATTCAATTAAAAGGGAATCATGGAATTGACTGAGTTAGCAAAATAATCACCCAGAGGGCTTGAAATAATAAAGTCTTGAAAGGGTCTGAGGGAATCTAGGTATGAGTTGTTTGTAGAAGGAAGAATTTCTCTTTCCTTCCCCCATTAGCCAAGCAAGCTTGTAGCAGAGTTATGGATTGGGCAGGAAATACTGCATATAGCATTTATATACAGTAGGGGATGGAGATGACGGAGAGTAATAGCTAAAGAGAGGTCATCACTTGAAGGAGGAAGGAGCTGTAAGGAACAGAGCCCCCTTAGAAAAGGGAAGAAAGCTAACTGCAGAGCCAAGCAGACCCTGAGAAACCTTCTCCCAGAAATGCTACCTGGAAGGAGAGCCATACGGGGGAAGCACTGCAAGATTCTGAAGCATCAGGAGATATATGTGTGTCCAAAACATCTGCTTCCATACTATTCTGCTTTTAAATGCAAGGTCTCTCTTTCCATGTTGCAGGAGGATGCCTCGGTTAGGAAGGAGCTCTCCCAGCTCGGAAAAATGCCTTTGCTAAGAGTTTTTGTTTCTCCTGGTGGTAGGACTGTTAATAGGAAGCACCCTGGTGGGGGCCCCTGAATGCAGACTCCCAGGCTTATCCTTAGAACCTAGAAGGCAGAAGTTGCCCACTTCCTACCCAGCCCCAACTGAAAATACAAGTTGGGAGAGTTTCCCATCAAGGATGCTCCATGAGAAAAACAGACATCAACTATCGCTGTACCCATTTTCTCTCCCCCGCCTCCTAAAAGTGGAGCAGGAAGAGAAAAGAGAACTTAGCAGCCCTCCCCTAGGTCCATCCCAGAGCCCAGGAAAGGGGATTCCTGTCACAGAAGGTTGTGCAAGCCGGCCCAGCAGAAGCATCCACGTATTCTGACACAAAGAATGCCTTATTTGGAGATTTTAAATATCAGCAAATGAGCTCGAATCCCACTTATTTGGGATGGATTAGCCTCCAAGTCTGGCTGCCTGGGCCTGAGTGAGCCATGAGAGCTTGGGCAGGTGCATGTGTGTGGTCAAGGGTGGACGCTCACACCTACCTTGTCACAAAAGCCATCCTTAGCAAGCTTTTGGTGTTCTTGCACCTACGACCTTGACCTGGCCCACCAGACACCACGGGGAAAATGTGCTGGTGGCGGCAACGGTGGACCCCCAGCCACCCTGAACTGCCACAAAGAAGTCAGAGACTACAGAGTGTCAGAGGGGCCACCCAAGCCATTCCACACAAGACCCCCGATAGTTGGTATTCACCCTTTACGTAAAGGTTTCCAAGGAGGGAGAACTCACTCTATCACAAAGTGGTCCTTTCTGCTTTGGAGTAGCTTTCATCATGAGGAAGTACTTCCTTACAACCAGGCTAAACCTGCCCTTTTGCAATTTTCACTTATTAGTGCTCCTTATTCTATCCACTAGGATCAAGCAAAATAAGCCCAATCTCTTTTGCACTTGGCCACCATCCAATACCCCTTCTTTCTTCTCCGATTCGTTCACTGGCTCCTATATGGCTTTGTCCCCAGGCTCACACTGCCATACTGAGATAATTCTGGTACCCAGGATGAGGGCCATGGCTCTCAGATGGTTTGCACAGGAGAGCTCTCCTAGCTTTCTGATCCACTTATACCTAGAAAGGTGACAGAGTTTTTTGATGCTGCCCTTTGGGGGAAATAAGAAAAGCATTCCAAATTCTGCAAAATGTCCTTTTCCCAGGAGGCAACTTGGATTTCTTTGATTTGGAATCCCAGGGATTTTAGAATTTTAAATTAGCTTTGGGTAACTATAGCTATAGATTGACTTTTGTCCCAGAAGTCCACAGGGTATAGAGCTAGAAAAAACCATGGGGTCATGAGATCGTAAATTTTGAGCTGGAAGGAACTCTAATGTTGATCTAATCCAACCCTCTCATTTTATAGAGGAGGTGTGAAGAGGTTAAGACACTTCCCAGAATTAAAGAATTTTTCAATGGGAAAGACCTCAGAGGTCACCTCTTGGAATCCCAACCTCCTCCATGTTATACCCTACAAGTATCCACCCAGATTCTGCCTAAAGATCCCCAAAAGGGGAAAGCTAATACTTTTGGAGACAGCCCATTCCACTTGGGCTCTAACCCTTCTCATTGTTAGAAAGTTTTATGGGTGATTGTTGTTGTTTTCCTGGCATTCAATATAACTTTTGTAATTTCTTCTTTGTTATTTCTACCCACTGATCCTTGTTCTGTTCCCTGGAGACAAAAAGGACCGGTTTAACCCCTTTTCTAATTGACAATTCTTCAAATATTTGAAGCCCATCTCCCCCTCTCCCTCTGAAGTTGTCCCTTCTCCAAACTAACCTTCTCGCCCGTTCCTTCAACCGATCCTTTACGGCCTGCCCTCAGAGCCCTTCCCCAGTCTGGTGACCTTCCTCTGGATGCCATCTGGCCTAGTCAGGCCTTTCACAGAATATGGTTCCAAGGTGCCAGTTGCCCAATCCCTGCCATGTGGGCAATGAGCTCTGTCTGCACCACCCCCCAACGGGTCAGTCTCCCTTTCTCTGCCCCCTTTTCTCTACTGCTCTGCAGATGACCCCGTGCTGGGTACAGCTGGTGCCCTCCTAGGGCACTGCCCACTGCATGGCTCATCGGCCTGGCTCGTTTCTGCAGCGATGCGCCCAGGTTAGGAGGCTCAGGAAGCATTTGCCTCATGTTCCAGTTGGAGAAAGCAAAGCCTACGGGATTTGCCAAGTGTTGCCCAGTGTGCCAGGCTCGGTGCCAGGGAGAGGAACCCCCCTTGCTGACCATCTCTCGACTCCATGAGCTGTAGAATTCGGTCTCCCCAGGACTCGTGGGGCTCACATGATTCTCAGCCTCCACAGCGATCGCCCCCCACCTTCCCTACCTCTTGGATGCCCTTCCTGATTTTCCAAAACGACTCATTCGGACTCCTTTGAAACCACCCCCTCCCCCAGGGCTAAGGGCCAAACCCCAAAGAGGGGCCTGCACCTCTGGGCTCCTCGCCCTGCCTCCTGGGAGGTCCAGCCTTCCCCACCACCCGTGGGCCACCCGCCAGGAACTGAGGCTGGATGTGCGGCGGGTGGCAGTGGGGATGGAGGCCGCACCCCCTCCCCAGCCTCCAAGAACAACAGGAGCAAAACCACATCCTCCACATTCCTGAGGCAGGGGAGCAGGCGGCCTCTGTAACTCTTGCTGCCCTGCAGGACCCGGCGGCCTCCATCCTCCCCACCTCCTCCGGGTCCCTCCAGCCCGGGCGGGGCCCACCTCCTCCAGGAAGCCCACCCTGACCACCGGACCAGTGCTCCCCGTCTGTCCCACTGGTCACTGCCATGGCCGCCCGAGGGGCACCTGGGACAGCGTCTTGGCTGTGGGACCGGCCACGAACCTCTGGGTCTCAGCTTCCCCTCCTGGGAAATGCACATAACAAGAACCAGACTCCCCGTCTGTCCCATTTCAGGTCCTTTAACCAGTCATTCCTGACACAAAGTCGGGGGGCTCTGACTTCACAGCAAATAATTTGAAAAGATCCGTGGGTCTTAGTAGACCACAGACTCTGAATCTTCGGGCTGAGGGGCCAATAGAAAGGGTTAAGTGATCTGAGACTCCATTAACAGAAGCTTAGTATACTAAACAAGGAAGGTAACTGCGCTTCTGCCTTTTTTCCACGGTAAGATTTCATTTAGAGAGGTGTGTCAATATTGGAGACATATTTTAGGAAGAAAATTTAAAAATTGGGGGCATATGGAGGAGAGTGACCGGGTCAGTAAAGAATCTCAAACTTGTGCCATATTAATATAAATGTGCTCGAGGCTCCTTCCTGACATGAAGGACCCAAGCACAGACACAATTCTTATTATACTTCACTATACTGTACTTCAAAGATATTAAAAATATTTTAAATTTATATTGTATTTATAAATTTTTTAACAAATTAAAGGTTTGTGGCAATCTTGCATTAAACACGTCTATCAGACCCCCTTTTCTCCCTAATAGCGTGTGTTCACATTGTATCTTTGTATCGTTTTGGGTTAATTCTTCCAATATTTCCAGCTTTTTCATTGTATTATATCTGTTACGATAATATGTGATCAACGGTCTTTGGTGTTACTGCAATAATTGTTTTGGGACACCACAAACCACACCCATAGAGGATGGCCAATTTAATCAATCCATATCGCATATGTTCTGACCGCTCTAGCAACCAGCCATTCTCCCCACTCTCTCTTTCTCCTCGGGCCTCCCTGCTCCCCGAGAGTCGCCAATATTGAAGAAAATCACATAAACTGAGTTGATAAAGCAGCAAGAGGATCGACTCCAAGTCTAAAAAAAAAAGTTCTGTGACTAAAACGCCATCAAAAGGGCATCACATGCTACAGAGAAATCTTCCACAAAAGGAGGATCCATCAGCATGGCGAACATCTTGTGTCTTCTTGTAAGAAATCCCCCAGCGACCGCAGCCAACCAGCAGCCAAGGCAAGACCTTCCCCTGGCGAAAAGACTATGACTCATTGAAGGCTCAGATGATGGTGAGCACTTTCTGCAATAAAGTATTTTTAAATTAAGGTATGTACATTATTTTCTTAATCATTATCCTAGTGCACGTTTAACAGACTGCACTGTAGGGTAAACACAACTTTTATGGGCACTGGGAAACCCAGAGACTCCCGCAACTCCCTTTATTGCGATATTCACTTTATTGCCCTGTTCTGAAACCTAACCTGCCCATCTCTGAGGTGCGCCGAACACCTCGGGGACCCCTTACTTCTCAGGCCAATTGCTCCACCCAGATGCCCTCTATTCCAGCCTCGGATGTTCCCCTAGGATAATCACATGCTCTCCTTACTAGCACAAAGGCTCGAATTTTATCTTCAAGTAGAGAGAAACTTAACCCTGAGCTCAGAAAAATGAATGATACCCACAGATGTGTGTAAAGTATGGCAGGGATACTGAGGCACACTCTAATATAATTGTTGGTTTTTAATGAATATATATATATATATATATATATATATATATATATATATATATATATTTTTTTTTTCCACTGAGGCAATTGGGGTTAAGTGACTTGCCCAGGGTCACACAGCCAGAAAGTGTTAAGTGTCTGAGGCTGGACTCTGGTCCTCCTGACTTCAGGGCTGCTGCTCTATCCACTGCACCAACGAGCTGCCCCTTAATGAATATTTTTGTCTTGCTTTTATTTGTATTTTTAAAGTAAAATTTAGTTGTTAACAGTTCTGATGAATGACCTTCATCTCCATAGAGATGTATCTTATTAAAAAATCTGTATCTTCTGTTTGCCTTGACAACAGAGCGATGTTGCAGTTTAAAATAAGGAAGAAGGCATCTTCTTCTTCCTGCCCGTTTTTGATGTCAAACTACATCCTATTTGTATGAATTTTTAAATAATGCTACTATGGAGTTACGGGTAGAAATTGAGGAGGACCTGGAAGAGATTTTGGAGAGCATCTAGACCAATCCCCTCATTTTGCAAATAAGAAAACGGAGCACCAGGAAGGTTCCGTGACTTTCCCAAGGTCACACAGCAAGGAACAGATCTGGATCTCAGCCCAGGGTCACGGTTAAAAGAGTTCATATAAATACAAATACCAGGGATAGGGAAGGAGATTGGGATGGATTTGGGATTGATGATGGAAATAAGGAACTGACAAAGGAATTGGAGATGGGGATAGGAAGAGGGGCAGAGGCAAGGCTAGGGATGGAATGAGGAGGACAGTAGCAGTAATAACGATGATGATCCATATTCCCATAGGGCTAAGGCTAAGGGATAAACTAAAATGGACCCAGATTTAGGGATTAAATTATGTTTATCCTGTAGCTCAAGGTAAGGGTTAAAGGCAGGGTCACACAAGAATTATGAAGTGATAGGGTTTCAGAAATAGCTCTGAAGTAACAGATGCAGGGGTAGGAGACCGTGAATGCCCTAATGCCACAGACTAGTTAAACTGTCAGTCATCAGCAGGGCAGCCATTGATCATCTGAATTGGTGGTTCCTGGGGATTGGCTAGTTTAGGACTCAGAAGCCTAAAGCACAAAGTCTAGGAAGGTATTAGAAATGTTGGCGCCTTCCCTTCCCTCGCAGCAGTTCCAGAATTCAAAACGCTCACTACTGACCTGAAAACTCAGGCAGAGCTGAATGGGACCAGACCCCAGATAGGCTTCTCAGGATACCCTCCAGCCTCCTCCTCTGCCCTCCTCCTCACCTGCTGGTGCAGAAGTGGTTCAGAGTTGCAAAAGTATTTACTGATAGAAATGGAAGGGACTTATATGGCTAAATTTTCTGACCCATAATTGGACAAGAGTATCCCTCCAATGACCCAACTTGTGATCATTCATCATATGACTTCTAATAAAAGAAAGAGACACAGAGAGAAAGACAGAGACAAGAAAAGTGACAGAGAGAGAAAGAGAGAAAGAAAGAGAGACAGAGACAGAGAGAGACACACACAGAGACAGAGACAGAAAAAGTGACAGAGAGAAAGAGAGACAGACAAGAGAGAGAATGAGAGAGACAGAGAGACAGACACAGAGAGAGAGAGACAGAGAGACAGAGAGAAAGAGACAGACACACAGAGAGAGAGAGACAGAAAAAGTGTGAGAGAGAGAGAGAGAGCGAGAGAGAGAGAGCGAGAGAGAGAGAGAGAGAAAGAGAGAGAGAGAGATTTGCAAAGTGTTTAGTATTTTACAATGTGAAATGCGTAGTAGGAGCTTAATTAATGTACTTTCCTTTTCCTTTCTTCCCTCACTCCAGATGCAGCCTCTGGCAGCTGGGGATAATGCTAAAAATTGTGAGGTTTTTCTTCTGTCAGACCTACATTCTCCCCTTTGTAACTTCAACAAGGTCCTGCTTTCTGGAAGCAAATAGAATAAGTGGGATCCCTCTTCCAGGTAATGGCCTTTCAAATATTTGTCCACGACCATCACGACTCCCCAAAGACAAGCCTTCTCTTTTCCAGGCTAAATACTTCTCAGCTCCTTTGACATAGCCTCATATGGCTCGGACCTGTGGTCATCCTGGCCACCTTCCCCCGAACCCTCTCCAGTTCCTGATGCTCTTCCTGGGGTCCCCCAAACTGAACACAATAAACTGTTTGTGGACCGACTAGGACAGGAGACAGGATGATCGGCTCAATTCCTGGAAGCTGTGCTTCTCCTACTACAGCCTGGGGACATATCCAGTTGAAGGCTGGAAGCAGACCAGTGTAATGTAGGACACTGGACGTGAGTGGAGGCTCCTGGGAGATCTAGTCTAACTTCCTTGATTTATAAATGAGTCCAGAGTGAGGAGGAACTCGCTATCCGAAGGCCACACAGCGATTAAAGTGTTGAACTCAACTCCAAAGCCAGAGCTCTTTGTCCTCTCCTGATGAGACTGGTATTCAGGCTGAATTTCCCAGAGCAGCAACCTCAGACTCTCATCCTGTCTCCCCACCCGGCATTCCATCCAGGTGACCCCATCACCCTGTTCCCCATCCATCCTTCTAGGCCCAAAGCCAGAGGCTGGGGGTTCAGAGCTTCTTGACCCCCAGTTCCAGACTTCCCTAAATCAGGGTGTTGTCCCTGTCAGCATCTAAACCATTTATCCTGTAAATGGAGACACCATGTCCTGGGGATCCAACAACAGGAGAGCAGAGGCCATAGATAGGGAGGGAAGAGAAAATAGAGCTGGTCAGCATTTTTTTCCAGATCTGGACCTCCGAAGGATTAGAAGAGTTTGGACAAAAATATATAATATTAATGATTAATAATAACAGTTTACATTTAAATTGTGCTTTACATATTAAACACTTTAACGACATTATCATGGTAGGATGGGAAAGGCACTGACTTCAGAATAAGGGAACCAGATTCAAATTCTGCTCCTTTAACAATAGCTATGGGACCTATCCTTTATTTTCTCTGTATCTCACTTTTGTCATCTGTGAAAGGAGGAGGTTGGATTGCATGGCCTTTTGGCTCTCAGCTCCTGCCAAGTCTAAGTCAGTGGCCTCGAGAGCTCGTTTGAACCGCTAAACAGCCTGTTCTGGTAAGTATGTAGGCATTCTTCCCACCTCTTCTACAGATGAGAAGCTGGAAGGGAGGGATCATGGAACCAGTGCTCTCAAGCCCCTCATCTTATATATAAGGAAACAGAGACAGGAAGGACAAAATGCCTCTTAATTCTGCCCTCTGCATTTGGTGTGGGTGCTATATCTTAGTTCTATGTCTGTGGTTCGCATCTGCCTTAAGGTGGGATTCTCCATTTCCATCAAGGAAGGATGCCGGATTGGGAGTAAATAGAGCTGAATTTGAACCCAGCCTCAGACACTTCCTAGCTGAATAGTCCTGGAAAAGCCATAGCCTCTCTCAGTGTTCTCATGGCTATGAACAGAGATGATAACAGCACCCACCTCACAAGGTTTCTGTGAGGGTCAAATGAGATCATTTTCAAACATGCTTTATAAACCTTAAAGTACTCTGTAACTGTTGAGCTCCTATGAAACAAGGAACTCCCAGAAGGTAGCACTGCATGTTTCTTACCATCAGACTAAGGTCTCCTGTGGGAAAAATAAGAAACATACGTCCCTCCCACCTTCTACCCACCTCCACCTCTAAGCATCTACTCTAGAATTCATTTAAAATGATGTATATGGGGATGGAAATAAAGGAAGATACACAGTTTAAGCTCCTGAATTTCTAATCTTTTGATCCCAAATCATACTTTAAGAATAACACATTATTCCTTTCTCCTTTAGGCAAGAGGTAAGCATATGGAGGAAACACACACATAGACTCACAGAAAGACAGAGACTCACAGAGGGAAAGAGAAGGAAGGAGGAAGAAAGGAGGGAAGGAGGGGGAAAGGAAAGACAAAGAGAAGGAAGAAGGGAGAGGAGGAAGGAAGGGAGAGAGGGAAGGAAAGAGGGAGGAAGGGAGGGAGGGAGGGAAGGAAAGAGGGAGGAAGGAAAGGAGGGAGGAAAGAAGGAAGGAAGGGAGGAAGAAAGGGAGGAAGGAAGGGAGGGAGGAAGAAAAGAAAATTTTTGAATTTATTAAGACTTGCTGTATACTAAACATTGTACTAAATGATGGGTATACAAACAGGGGGGGAAACAATAACAATAAGATAGTTCTTGTTCTTAGGATTTCAGACTTTGATTGGAGGAAATAACTTACAAAAGAAAGTCAAGGTCCAAGGCATATATGGAGTGGATCAGAAAGTATTATCAAAGACGGGAGCACTGCTGCTATTGGAATAAAGTGCCCTCCCACTCCCAGTGATTTGGTATTTTTGCACCCAAGAGCTCAGGTAGCTTGCAACAAGCCCTCAAGACTTCCCTGGAGACAGATAACACAAGCACACTAAGCTATACAGGCGGTGTAACCTAGGAGGGCAAAAGAACTCACCCATCAGAGAGGGTACCCTCTGGGGGCTGGGCAAGGGCACCCTGAGGAGAGTGAAGACTTTGTCACAAGAGTAGAGAGTTTGCCACACATGCCTCTCTGCTGTGATGCTCCCAGTCTGGGTTCTTTCCAAGGAACAGCAAAGGTAGATAAGCTACAATGCACTAGACTTGGGCTGTGTGACCCCGGGCATTTCAGGTTCCTTTCTGGGTTTCAGTTTCCTTATCTATTAACTGAAGGGTTTGGGGTCAGTGGTTTTAAGGTCCCTCCTTTCTAACTCCCGAGCTATAGATCCACTGAGGTTATATGTATTTGGGGGGAAGTTTATTCTGTGTTTCATAGCTACTACTTTCACTAGAGCATCTTGGTAAATACCTCTGCTAACTGTGTCTCTTGACTGATGCTAATGGGAAGCGCTCTGGTCGGGCTCATGAGCTTACCTAGTTAGAAGTACAGCCCCCGGGGCTACTCCCCAGAGTTCAGTGTGGCAGCCTTCTTGGGACCCAAAGGAAAGGGCAGCCGGAAGTAATGGCCACAGGGAAGCTACACTATCTCTGCCAGGGTCCTGCTCTGCTACTCTGGCTCTTGCCCCTCTAGCTTTCCCCTAGTTTGAGGAGTGGGGAGGAACTCTGCTCGAGAGAGGAGGGTCAAGGTCACTTCAAGGGGGATGCGCAAGGGCAAAACCTTGGACCCAGCCCCTGGGGTTAGAGCTAATCTGAGGAGTCATTGGAGAAGCAGGCAGGAGCCTAAGCGGAGCTGGGCCTAAGACATCCCTCCCACTCTGCCCCTGGAAGCCGAAGAAGGAGCCTGCCCCAGGCTGACCCAGAGCCCCTTTAAGTAAAGGGTTCAGCTGGGCAGGATTCCTGGGCCAACGGGCAGAAAGCAAGGAACTTGTCCCGGGCCTGGGAAGCCCAGCCTCCGGCTCTGAGCCCACATTCCAGCCCCAGGCCTTCTGGGGAGAGGGAGCCCAGCACAAGTGTGGGCTTTCAGCTCACCTCAGCGGCATTCCAGGCAAGTCCCAGCAAACCCCCCTGATCCCCTCCACCCTGGCTTCCGTGACTAAGCATTCCCGGGCCGGGAAGGTGAGGGAGCTGCCGGGGATGGCGAGATGGGATGTGGTTTGTTCCATGAGGCAGCCTGCCCGCATGAGTTAGACAGGTGCTCTGCTCTCCCTCTGGCCCCAATTCCTCCCCTCCGCCTCTGGGGTCCCCACACAACCGGCTGCCTCCCCTTCTCTCCAACCAAGGAACAACCTGCAAAGTTTAAGCCAAAACAGTCCCCATGCTCTTGTGATGGGAGAGCCATCTGCACCCAGAGAGAGACTGTAGACCACAACATAGCATCCTCCCTCTTTTTGTGGTTGTTTGCTTGCTTTTTAGTTCTTTCTCATTTTTTCCTTTTTGATCTGACTTTTCTTGTGCAGCACAATATTTGTGGAAATATGTATAAAAGAATTGCCCATGTTTAACATATATTGGATTACTTGCTGTCTAGGGGAAGGAGTGGGAGGAAGGGACAGAAAAAATCTGGAATACAAGGTTTTGCAAGTATGAGTGTGGAAAATCATCTATGCATGTTTTGAAAATAAAAACCTTTAATTAAAAAAAAAAGTCTAATCCAATACTTCAAGAATTTGTCATTGTGTCCGTATAGAGACATCCTTGGTCAATGCAGACCATAATTTAGAAATCCATCATTGAGACTCGCCAAAGCTAAGCAATCTGTTTTCAAACAGCCAGCCCAGTGATAAGCTTCTCAGTCAAAAGGCTTGCACAAGGTTCACCACAAGTCCGGAGGAGTGTGGGCTGAAAATCTTTCCCCAAGTGCTTCTTCCACAAAGTACCTTTCATAAGACACTTATAAAGAGTTACCAGAAAGACTCCCAGGACGCCCTAGCCGCGCAGCATTGTTGGCAGTTGGGGGTCAGCTCCCAGAGCGTACATAGAATATTTTAGGAAATTTTCAGGAAAAAGTCAATCCCTCATTTTACAGATGAGGAAACAAACCCAGAGAAATAAACAGATTTGCTCAAAATCATACAAATTAGCCCTGTTCCAGGCTTGAACTGAATGAGGTCCAGGCTCATTTCAATATACTCAGATTCTCCCCAGGGCATATCTAGATTAATATGAGATGGCCATGGTATACTGCCTGAAATACTGCTAACATTCACCAACTAATATTAGTCTATTAATTTTCATGTCATCTCCCTACCCTAAACCATAACTAGTTCTGCTCCCCAAGAGCAGCCTGAATAGACTGAATCCATCTTAAATTTGACTCAATTTAATATGTTTCAACTCACTTGGACAAACACTGAGGAAGTTGCCATGAGGGTACAAAAAATACAAAGATGAAAAAACAAGAGTCTCTGCACTCAGAGAGATTATAGTATAACATACATAAAAATAGAGGTAGTTAAAAGCATGGAAAGAGTGACTGGCCTCCAGTCAGGAAGTATCAGCTTCCTGAGTTCAAATCCAATCTCAGTTTCTTACTGGCCCCAGGCAAGGCACTTCATTTTATTTGCCTCAGTTTCCTCCTCTGTAAAATGACGAACTATTCCAGTATCATTTCCAAGAAAACCCCAAAAGGGATCACCAAAAGTTGGATACAGCAGAATAGCAAGTCGTGAAATACCACAGTTTTGGAAGTATTAAATTGTGAGTCACCCACAGGGCAATGAAAAGGTTTATAGTAACAATACAAATAATGACTAGGATTTATTAAGATCTGCAAAGGACTTTACAAATATTATCTCATTCAGCCCTCATTAGGATCCTGGGGGGGCATTTTACAGATAAGGAAACTGAGGCTCTCAGCAGCGACATGCCTTATGCAGGGTTACATCACTAGTAGGTCTGCAAGGCGGGACCAAACTGGACTCCAGGTCCAGAATTCTAGGTACTTGCTACTAGTAGGATGGGCCCGAGTATGGTATAATGTATCATAAATAAATAAAAAAAATTGCAGTAACCATCACTAGGGTGGGGAAATGAGAAGAAAAAAGAAAAAATTACATTATAATTTGATTATATATTTTAAAAGAGTAGCAAATTTTACATAATAAATTTGCAATTTTGAGTGCAATCATCTTTTTTTCTTAAATTATACTGTTATAGAATGCTTGTTATTACATGAATTAAAAACAAAATAAATAATTTTTTTAAATTGCACATGTGTAAGAGCAAAAAAGGAGATCACAAAAGTCATATTGAACTGGGAAAAGGCTAGGATTAACTAATTCCACCAGCTCAGGCTTGGTTTAGCTTATCTCCAGAAAATTCATCATGACGGCTATTGCCTCCGCTCCATCAGGAGTCTCAGCAGCTTCTGGTCCTCTGGGCAGAGGGTGTAAGGGCAGAGCAAAGGGCCAACCCTCCCCAAACCTGCCTCAACTGAGGGCTCCAAGTTCCAGCCATCTCCCCCTGCCATACCCCCCTCCCCTCAACTTCTGCCCTTTAAGCTTCTTTCTGGGTAACGTCTCCCTCACTAGATTATAAACTCCTCACAGATAGGGATTACTTTTTTATTTAATCCCCAAAGTTGAGCACGATGGCTGGTACTTAGATGGCACTTCATAAATGATAATTGTCTCCACCCATGAATATCCCCTCCACGCGCCACTGGTCAGGGAGAGACAGAAATTCCGAGCATGCTGGGTGAACTCCTTGATGAGACGGCATTCTACAGAGCTAGAACATGATTTCTCCTGGTTCCAAAACCAGTGTTCTTTATGAAAGAACTTACCCTTTATGAAAGTTTGTAAAAAAATAGGAAAGTCACTTACCCTTTCTGCCTCAGTTTCCTCAACTGTAAAATGGGGATAACAATAGGACCTGCCTTCCATGGTTGTTGTGAAAATCACACGGGCTACTTGCAAAGTGCTCACACACAGTAGGTGCTTTATAAATGCTCTGATGGAGGGATCACTGTAGTTTGGGGCGGGCAGGATGGGTTGGATTTGAGGGAGACCTTGAGGGATGTGGAAAGGGAGAGGAGAGGAGAGGACCTTTTTGGCAAGGTTAACAGCATGAACCAAGGCAAGAAGTCTCAGTGTGTCCCAGACAATGAGGAAAACGGGATTAGAGGAGGCAGTCAGCATGTGAAGGAGAGAAGGCATTGGAGGTTTGGAAAGGTTGGGCAGAAATCCCCAGGGCCGCCAGCCAGTGGTGACCCATTAGATGAACAGGGCTGCATTGGTTTGGGGGGGACTGGAGGAGACCCCCAGGGTAGTGGGCAGAAGGAGGTAGAAGGAAAAGGGAGGGCAAAGGTCTCCTGCAACCCCAGAGGCAGGGAATTCAGTGGGATGCCCCGGCCCCCTTTCCACCCAGACTCCCGGTCCCAGCGCCTTTCCTCTCCCCAGGGATCCACTTTCACAGCAGAATGCCCCAGCAAGATGTGGCTCCGTGCTAAAGGCTGACACTGTGGGCCTGCCTGGCTTTTATGACTTTGATTTTAGCCCCATGAAAAATCCAGTCTAATGATTCTTTGAGTAATCCCATTCCTGTGCCCTGAGCTGGGGTGCGGGGGGAGGGGGAAGGACTATGGGAAGGGAAGAATCAGCGCAGATGGGACCCCCCCTTCCCCATCCTCCTCCCGCTCCCACCCAACCACATCCCCCTGCTCCATAGAAGCAGTGAGCTGGAACAGCAGAGGCCTGGGTCTGGTTCTAATTATGATGGATGATGATTATTTTTTTTTAAATTATGTTTCAGGGTTTGTAATATTGGTAATAGCAGGCTGAGAAAAGGCTGGCTTGGAATGGGTATTTCCCCCCTCCAGAGACCCCATCTCCTCCTCCCCCACTCCCTTTTTCCAGCGAGAATCCCCTTTTAAGCCCTCCCAGAAAGCACTCAGAGGATTCCATTAAAGCCCCCTCAGCATCCAGTGTTGCCCCCTGCTTCCTCTCCCCACACTCCAATCCAGGCTACTGCTCTGGAGTCTGGAGCTGGCCCAGGGCAGTCCTCCCAGGGCTGGGGGCTTCTGCTGGCACTGAGGATCCTGCAGGCCCTTCCCTTCTCCATCATGGGTCCTGGGAGAAGGGGGCCACGGCGATGAGATGGAACCGCCCAGAATCATGATACCCTGAGGGCCCAGGGACCAGAAAGGGAAGTCTCACAGGGTTCTCTCCCGGCTCTGCTCTTCTGCATCCGATCTCACCAGAGCGGGAAAGAAAAGTGGCCCCCAAGGACCAGGCTCTGGGATCACACGGGGCCCGAGCCTGAGGAAGCCGGCCTCTGGTCCTCAGGGAACAAGGCTCAGACTCGGGCCAGCCAGACCCAAAGGCCTCCTACGGTCCAGGCCCGCCAGCCAGCTTTGTATCACGGCACAAGCGCTGTAGGTCAGCCTCCTGGGCCATCCTGGATGCTCCCTGCCAGACGGTCCACCTCCCCTCCTCCCCAGCACAGTCTGCCATCTCCCCGGCCCAAAACGGTCCCCCCTTCACACCCGACCTCCTCCAAGACTCAGCCCAGGCCTGGAAAGCCTCCCACAGGACTTGTTCTGGGTAGAGTGTGTCTGCATGTAGTCACTCAGCTAGGTCCATTTCTAGGGGGACTTTGTCCACAGAGCTAGCTTTCTTGGCAAAACTGATGAAGCACTTTGCCACCTTCTCCACTGTGCCTCCATTTTTACATGAGGAACTGAGGCAAATAGACATAGCTAGAAAGTGTCTGAGGTCTGGTTTGAACTCAATTCTTCCTGACCCCAAATGTAGTGGCTAGAACATCACAACACCTACCTATGTGCTCTCCCTCCCTCCCTTCCTTCCTCTTTGTCTCCCCTCCCTCTCTCTTTCCCCCCTCCATCTTTCCTCTCCTCTTTCTTTCTCTGTATCTCTTTTTCCCTTCCCTCCTTCCCTCTCCATCTTCCCCTCTCCTCCTCTTCCCCCTTTTCTCTCTCCCTCTCTTCCCATCTCTCCTTCTTTCTCTCCTTTTCTCTCTCCCCCCAGCCACACATTATCAACTATCTGACAAATATCTCCATTTGGACATCCTATAGGCAAAGTAATTGCCTCAACATCATTTTCTTCTTTAACTTTCCTGCACATGTCTCTGTTCCTAGTGAGGTTATCGCCATCCTTCTAGTCAACCGGGTTCTGGGCCGGAGAGTTCTTCTCCGCTCTTCACATTTCCTCTCTCACCATCCTTACCCAATCAATCCGTTCTGCCGCCACAACTTCCCTTTCATCTGTCTCCTTCTCTCTATTAATACGGTCACTGCCCAATTTCAGGCCTGAATCATCTCTATCCGGGCCAGTACAAACCCCTTTTCACCGATTTCCAGGCATCCAGCCCTGCATGTAATATCAGCTACAATCCAATCATCCCCATTTTGCAGATCAAAGTAAGGCTCTGAGAGGCAAATAGACATCGCTGATCACACACAGCTAGTAAGTCTCAGAGTTGGGATTCAAACCCAGGTTACCTACATCTCAAGCCAAGATTCATCAGGCTAATCAAAGGAAATGGAGAGGGGTCAATCAGACAGGCAAGAGGAGAACCAGGGGAGAACAGCATCATAGAAGCCAGTGGAATCACCCAAGAGAGACAGGTGATTTTTTTTTTTTTTACAAGCTCAAACATTAGAGAGGTCAAGAAATGAGAAAAGGCCTGAGACTGGGTGGTCAAGGGATTATTGGTATTTTGGGGAAGGCGAGTATCAGCACCTTCTCTTCTAAATATTCGCAGCCCAAATCTGTAATTATGTGTTCTAGTATTCTCCAGGAATCAATATCAAGCTCAGCAGCCTAGCTTGAAAAATTCACTTTTTTCCTCTTAAAAAAATTGGTTATTCATCCACTGGTACCTTTCCAGTTTTTCCCTTTTCAAAGATCACAGACAGTGGCTCAGAAATCACATCCACAAGTACTTTCAGAATCTCATAGGACCAGAAAATCTAAATCTGGGACGAATGTCACAGGCCATGGAGTCCCATCCCCTTCATCTCAGAAATAAATAAACTGAAGCCCAAGGTGGTGGAATGTTTTGCTGAACATCACACAGGTAGTGTCAGAAGTAGGATTTCAAGGTCAGTCCTGTGATTCCAGGGTCAATAGTTTTTTTCCATGGGAAAGGGTATGGGCCAGAAGATAAAATCTTAAGAATGGGATACAGACCACACACATCATATGATTAGTTGCTCCATTCTATCAAATGCTGTCTGATCCTAACAAGTTCAAAACTGAGTGGGAGATTTGGAAAAGCCAAGATAGACAATTTTCTGGAGATATCACATTCATTGCCGGTCTTCTCACAGCCTCAGAAGATTTATATGTTGTTGTTCAGTCGTTTCTGTCATGTCCAGCTCTTTATAACTCCATTTGGGTTTTCTTGGCAGAGACACTAGAGGGATTTGCCATTTCCTGCTCCAGCTCATTTTACAGAGGAGGAAATTGAGGCAAACAGGATTAAATGACTTGCCAGGGTCCCACAGTTAATAAATGTCTGAGGTCAGAAGTGAAGTCAGAAAGATGCACCTTCTCTCCACTGCACCATCTCACTGCCTTGAAGGACATATGCCTGAGACAAACCACTGGGAAATATTTTCATCCTATATCTAGGATCCAACAAAACCCAACATGTAAAATTTAACCCAGTTAAAGCTGACACAGAAACCTCCTCTGTGCTGGTTAGGTAAGGCTCTGCCTGGCTCTGAGGGGAAGTTCTAGCCCCAGTGTGTCTCTGAGGCAAATATTGCTAGGGAGTTCATACGTGGAGGTCTTCTCTTAAGGAACTCCACCTCAACAGAGCCTGGGGGGGCTGGCCCCCTTTTCACCTATGCTGTGAATCTGTGTGGTCTTCTGGGCCACCATCCTGGTCCAGAGAAATCGAGTCTTGTTTCATGTCCCCAGGAGAACAGAATTCCCTTGAAGCTTATTTGTGTGGATCTGTGTGTGGCTAAAGGGAGTTGGAGGTAGGTCTTAAGATGATCAAGTTTCTTTGGCACCTTGGCGAGAGCTGGAAAGTCTGCAAACTTTTTCCTGAAGAATGTCATCCCGGGGACTCACCGATGACTGGTGGTAAAGGGCCAAACCCAGGAAGAGACAGGATTGTCGGTTCAACAAGTCTAAATGCTGGGCATTTCAAGTCTCACCAGCTGCCCATACCCTTCCAACCTTATCTTCCCTTTTAATCGTCTCTCTATACACTAGGAGCTTCAGCCCCTCCAAAGCCACCCTTTAATTTCCCACGGGTGCCATGGCTTAGACCAAGCTCTCCAGTTGTAATATCCTTCCCGTCCATCTCCACCTCTTCAAATCCTATTTCTATCAGGTCCAATTCAAATATCCGTGCCTCCAGGAAATAGAGACAATTCTCCAATTTCCCCCAAATGGTTATGATCTCTCTCTTCTGAACTTCCCACTTTCACTCATTGGCCCCGATTTTCCCCTCTAAGGTCAAAAAGAATAAGTCTCAATCTTCTTCAACAAATCCTCGGAAAGCAGCTAACCCTTCTCTCCTAAATATTCTTCTCTCTCTACAAAACACATGAATACAAGTAAGTAAATGCAAACCATGACTGAAATAACGCAAGTAGTCAAAGCATTTCAAGAGAGGATTAACTAGGGGAGAGGGAAAAGTGGACATTTCTGTGACAGGGTCTCCTAGTCTCATCCCCATGAGTGTTCTCAGGTTTACTAATACCCTTCCTCAAATCTCCCATCCGGAGCCGGAGCCGAGCGTAATACTCGGGAGGGTCTCCCCAGAAAGGAGAGCCATCAGACCATCATAGAATGTCAGGGCTGGGAAATCCCTCAGGAATCAGCAAGACCAGCTCGAACCCTACCCCTTCCTAATCTCACAAGGGGACTAGGACTTCCCCATGACCATGTTAGCTAAGCTGATAGCGGAGCCAAGATTCAGGACCCCCGACTCCAACTTCCACTACCAGGCTGCTTGGGGAAGCCGCCCTGCGGCAGATTCTTCTCCATACCTGCCTCCTCTTTAAAGACTCCTGCAACTAGACGCTGGGACCGCTTCCACAAAGCGGAACGGTCTCGTTACAAACAAGGGCAATAGCCCAAGATGGGCCAAAAACAACACCCAGTTTCGGCTGGGCTCCTTCTCTATGTGGCCAAGCTCAGAGCTAGCGAATAATAAATTGGATAGTGGAAAAGCAAGCCAGCCGGAGGAGGTGTAAATAATGACTTGATATGGGTGAGGTCCCCAGCCTCGGAGGGGGAAATGGGCGTGGGCTCAGTGCAGGCCCCCGCCCATGCAGCCACCGCTTCCCCAGCCCCCCGCTCCCACACCCACTGGCCGAGCTCCCCAAGGGGCTCTCCGCAGCCCGATGAGGTCATGGGGCACCGGGGGCTCCCTGGCAGCATCTGCAGAAGAGGGTGGCTGGCTCGTGGCGCGTCCCCACTGCCCAGAGCCCTCGGGAACCACCCCCCTGCTGCCTCTTCCCGCCTGCTCTCCCCAAGCTTCAAGAAGCCGACCCCGAGTCTGTCCGGGAGATGCGCACGAGTCTGTGCGTGGGCAAGTCTGCCCTTCTGTGTGCGTGTGTCCTATGCGCGCTGCGGAGAGTCTCCCAAGGCAAAATGCAAGCCGTGCGTAAATGAGTCAGGGCGCCTTCCCGGGCCAGACGCGAGAAACTGGGGGTTCTGGTCGCGCCGGCTCGCGCCCGTCTGCTTGCCTGCCTCCACTCCTGCGGAGGAGAGGAGACCGAGTCCTTGTGATGTCGGGCAGGGCTGCTGGAACGTAGGGGCGGTTTCCCTGATCCCAGCGGCCTAGGAGCGGCTGGAGATGCTGGGGTCCCTCTCGGTACTTTGCTCTCATTCTCTGGTTTTCACATTTCTCGGCCGTTCTGGGTACAGGGTTCCGGTCTGATTTTTATCCTTAAGTACCAATTCTCCTTCATTCCCAATTCTGACTTCTTCATCCCGAGTCTCCAACTCCCCACCATCCCCACCACCCCCTCCCCAAATAAGCCTCCCGGGCTCCATTTCTCTTGCCCCGCCTCCATGCCCTTGCTTTCGTTGTCAGGGACACCTGAGCATCTTCTCTGCTCCACTTTCTTAGCCGAGTGTTCGATGCTTCCCTCAAGCTTCACCTAATTCTTAGGGAAGCGCTCTCCGGCAAAGCTCATGCTTATCTCCCTTTTTTAAATCCCTAAAGCATTTATAATCCACACCTGCAGCAGCCCAGTTCAGCCACACCTGTGAACCGGAAGGCTGGGATGGATGATGAGTTGGAGAAGCAGTGGAGCGCAGAATAAAGAGCCCCCATCTGAAGCCAGGGAACTTGGACTGAAACCCCAGGCCTGCTTCTTACTGTCTATATGACCCCGGCCTCAGGTTCTGCAGCTATTCTCCCACCCCAGTGTGAGCTGGGCCCCCAAAGAGCAGGTGGCTATCTAAAGAGATAGCTGTGAAAATGTAAAAGGGATTTGCCAACTAACTTAGATGTCAAAGAAACATGGGAAAACAAGGGCTAGAAAGACTAACATACCAATGTATTGTTGGGGGAGCTGTGAATTAGTGCACACACTTTCAAAGAAAGTAACTAAAATACTATTATTTCAGGGAATCTCATTATTCAGCATAAGAAAGTCAAAGATAGAAAGTTCCCATATATGCCAACACACACTAATACTTTCATGGTAAAAAAAAAAAAAAAAAAGAAAGAAAGAAAGAAATGAAAACAAAGTATGTTTTTATTGACTAGGGAATAGCTAATGTGGCACAGGAGTGGGAGGGGGTATTATTGTGCTCAAAGAAATTACAGATATGAAGAATACAGGGAATTGTGGGAAAATTATAAAAAACTGATACAGAGTAAAGTAAGCAGAACCAGGAAAACAATATATAGTGTCTACAACAATGTAAATGGGAAGAACAAAACAAACAAAAAACCATAGACTTCACTCTAATTATGTTGGCCAAACCTGGTTCTCAACAAGGGATGAGAAAAATATAATTCTTTCCTTCATTAGAGAGGTGGGGGACAACAAGCATACATGTACAGTCAGATTCATGTGCAAGTTAGTTTTTCTGAACTGCTTTTTCTCGCCCTTTAAATTTTGTTTTTTAATACCAGGGATAGGAAAATAGGGGAGAGATATCTTAAGAAATGAAGGTGATTGTATTGATCAGAGAAATGCAAATTAAGACAACCCTGAGATACTACTACACACCTGTCAGATTGGCTAAGATGACAGAAAAAGATAATGATGAATGTTGGAGGGGATGTGGGAAAACTGGGACATTGATACATTGTTGGTGGAGTTGTGAATGAATCCAACCATTCTGGAGAGCAATCTGGAATTATGTCCAAAAAGCTATCAAACTGTGCATACCCTTTGATACAGCAGTGTTACTACTGGGCTTATATCCCAAGGAGATTATAAAGAAGGGAAAGGGACCTGTATGTGTCAAAATGTTTGTGGCAGCCCTTTTTGTAGTGGCTAGAAACTGGAAAATGAATGGATGCCCATCAATTGGAGAATGGTTGGGTAAATTGTGGTATATGAGTGTTATGGAATATTATTGTTCTTTAAGAAATGACCAGCAGGATGAATACAGAGAGGATTGGTGAGACTTACATGAACTGATGCTGAGTGAAATGAGCAGAACCAGGAGATCATTATATACCTCAACAACAATACTGTATGAGGATGTATTCTGATGGAAGTAGATATCCTCGACAATGAGAAGATCTAACTCAGTTTCCTTTGATCAATGATGGACAGAAGCAGGTACACCCAAAGAAAGAACACTGGGAAATGAGTGTAAACTGTTTGCATTTTTGTTTTTCTTCCTGGGTTATTTTTACCTTCTGAATCCAACTCTTCTTGAACAAGAAGAAAACTGTTCGGTTTTACACACATATATTGTACCTTGGAAATACTGTGACATATTTAATATGTATAGGACTGCTTGCCATCTGGGGGAGGGGGTGGAGGGAGGGAGGGGAAAAGTCGGAACAGAAGTGAGTGCAAGGGATAATGTTGTAAAAAAATTACCCTGGCATGGGTTCTGTCAATAAAAAAAAAATTACCCAGGCATGGGTTCTGTCAATAAAAAGTTATAATTATTTAAAAAAAATAAAAAGAAATGAAGGTGATTTAAGTAAAAAAAAAAAAACAAAGATATTGTTATTGTTCTGAAGCCCAATGGTCTCAACTTTTTGGCATGTCATATTCTTGAAAAGGCCCTATAAATTGAAATGGGATAAGTAAAATCACATTTTCCCCCAGAAATTGTCCTAATATTATTGGCAGTAACATTTCCTGATCAGAGACCAAAGTTTTTGTTTTGTTTTTTACATACATGACTTCTAATCTAAGACTGTGTGATAGCTGAGAAGAAGACCAGGTAAAGTCTGATCTACACTCTAGATTTGAGGAGATTATCCATAGGTTAAGAGAAAGGATAGTTAGGACACAGGAAAGGTCAGCTCAAGAAATATGAGATGCTCTCAGGAATGGAATTCTGAAGATATATTGAAAAAATTTCATTGAGAAGAAAAAGAAGAAACTAGTCAAGAGGATGATACAGGAATTCATAGGGAACTCACCAACCAACATGGATTTCAAAAAGGTAGATGGAAGCAAAGGCACCTGATAGTAGGGGACAAATGCATGACTATGACACCATCAAGGGTCAAGACTGATGAAATGAGCTGAGGATAAGGATAGCAATATCTTTATTGCTAAAAAGCATAAGCTAATAAGAATAAGGAGAGCGAAAAAAGGTGCTATTTTGTTTTGTTTTTAATTTAAAGACTATTTTGTGAAGACAAAGATTAAAGAACAGTTGCTTGAGAGGCTAAAATAATGCTAATTGATGACTGTACATTTCTTATCTCGCATTTGTTTTCCATGAAGAATAATTTTTGTATGAGAAACAACAAAACAAAAATGCTTAGTAGGGCATTGAATTGCAAAATAATTGAATTGGTAAGAGAGCACCTTGTTATCTTCACTGCATTATCTTGACCCAGGTGAACTTAATAAATTTTCAGGCCCTAAAAAGATAGGTGAATGTGATTGGTGAGCCACTGAGAATTATCTCTGAAAGATTGTAGAAAATGGGAAAGATACTGTAGGATTGGGAGAAGGAGACTTGTTCTAATTGTTTAAAATGGAGAAGGAAAAAGAAGTCTAAAACCTATGAGCTAAAGAGTAAGCCTTCAATTTCTGAGGAAATTCTGAAAGGTACTATACAACAGGTATATTATTCCCTTTTTGACAAGGTCACTAAACTGATAAATCTAAGAATTTTATATAAAATCATGGATATTATTTGTCTAGAATTTAGTTTTGACAAAACTTCTAATGCTCTTCTTATGGTCAAGATGAAGAGATGAGAGCTTGATAATAACATAATTCAATAGATTTAGACCCAATTAAATTTCTGGACTCAAAGCGTAATTATTAATAACAAGGTGGTAACTTATAAGGAGATTTCCAGTTGCATATCCCAAGGATCTATGTTCAAATTCATGCTGTTCAACATTTTTCTGTGACTTGAAGAGCAATTTAAAAATAGTCATTGATGGCATTCTTATTATCAAATTTGAGAAGGATTGACAAAGCTGAGAGGGATGGATTAAAGAGGCAGGATTCAACAAGATCTTCTCACGTTGGGCAAAATATTATAAAATTAAATTTTATTGTGATAAGCTCTTACAAATGGATTAAAATATAAATTTCAAAAAGATAAGATAAAACATAGCTAGATAGCAATTAATCTGAAAAAATGGGGGGGGGTGTTAATGGATAGCAAGCTCAATGTTTTTGTTTCTCACCTTCATGATCTGTTTGGGATTTTCTTGACAAAGATACTAGAATGGTTTGCCATTTCCTTCTCCCATTCATTTTATAGATGGGGAAACTGAGGCAAACAGGTTTAAGTGACTTTCCCAGGATCACACAGCTAGTAAGTGTCTGAAATTGGATTTCATCTGAGGTCTTCCTGACTTTACACCTGGTGCTCTCTTCACTGTGCCACTCAGCTGCCCTTCCTAGCAGTTAGAGCTGTACAAAAAGTGGAATGAACAAACACTCTTGACCTTCCCCTCATAGGAAGTCTTCAAGCAAAGGTTGAATGACCCCTGTGAGTTAGGAATAAGAGGTATGCCCTGGATTAGATGCTCTCAAATTCTGTGATGTTATTCTTTCTTCAGCCCCTTACACTACTGTGTAATGTTTATTATCTCCTTTGTATATAAGAGCAGAAGCATCATGGTGCAATGAATAGGGGGGTCCTTGCAAAGCCCTGATTCTGAAGCACACCAGTTCTGCTAAACTCTGGGTGCCCCCTGACAAGTCTAAATCAGGGGTCTTAACTAGAGAGCCAGGAACCTATTCTTTAAATATTTTGATATCTCTATTTCATTATCATTGGTTTCCTTTGTAAACCTAAGCATTTTATTTTGTGCATTTAAAAACATGATTTGGAGAGAATGAGCCCATGATGCAAAAATGGTTAAGAACTCCAGATCTAAGGCTCTAAGTTATAAAGGACTTACATATGTAGAAGCACAGAGAGTTCTTTTATTATTATTATTATTATTATTATAACTTTTTATTTACAAGATATATCCATGGGTAATTTTTCAACATTGACAATTGCAAAACTTCCTGTTCCAACTTTTCCCCTCCTTCCCCCCACCCCCTCCCCTAGGTGGCAGGTAGTCCCATACATGTTAACTATGTTAAAGTATATGTTAAATACAATATATGTATACATGTCCATGCAGTTATTTTGCTGCACAAGAAAAATCGGATTTAGAAATAAGGTAAAAATAACCTGAGAAGGAAAACAAAAATGCAAAACAGGACAAAAACAGGAGGAGTGGAAATGCTATGTTGTAGTTCATATTCAATCCCAGAGTTCTTTCACTGGTTGTAGCTGGTTCTCTTCATTATTGAATAAATGGAACTGATTTGGTTCATCTCCTTGCTGAAGAGAGCCAGGTCCATCAGAATTGATCATCATATATTTGTTATTGAAATATATAATGACCTCCTGGTCCTGCTCATTTCACTCAGCATCAGTTCATGTAAGTCTTTCCAGGCTTTTCTGAAATCATCCTTTTGGTCATTTCTTACAGAACAATAATATTCCATAACATTCATATACCATAATTTATTCAGCGATTCTCCAATTGATGGGCATCCCCTCAGTTTCCAGTTTCTGGTCACTACAAAGAGGGCTGCCACAAACATTTTTGCACATGTGGGTCCCTTTCTCTTCTTTAAGATCTCTTTGAGATTCAGGCCCAATAGAAACATTGCTGGGTCAAAGGGCAGGCACAGTTTGATAACTTTTTGAGCATAGTTCCAAATTGCTCTCCAGAATGGCTGGATGTATTCACAATTCCACCAACAATTGTATTAGTGTCCCTGTTTTCCCACATCCCCTCCAACATTCCACATTATCTTTCCCTGTCATTCTAGCCAATCTGACAGGTGTGTAGTGGTATCTCAGAGTTGTCTTAATTTGCATTTTTCTGATTAATAATGACTTGAAGTACCTTTTCATATGGCTGGAAATAGTTTCCATTTCTTAATCCAAAAATTGTCTGTTCCTATTCTTTGACCATTTATCAACTGGAGAATGGCTTGATTTCTTATACATTAGAGTCAATTCTCTATATGTTTTGGAAATGAGTCCTTTATCAGAACCTTTGACTGTAAAAATGTTTTCCCAGTTTATTGCTTCCTTGTCTGCATTAGTTTTGTTTGTATAAAAACTTTAACTTAATATAATCAAAATTTTCTATTTTGTAGTCAATAATGATCTCTAGTTCTTCTTTGGTCACAAATTCCTTCCTCCTCCACAGGGCTGAGAGATAAACTATCCTATGTTCTTCTAATTTATTTATAATCTCATTCTTTATGTCTAGATCATGAACCCATTTTGACCTTATCTTGGTGTACAGTGTTAAGTGTGGGTCAATGCCTAGTTTTTGCCATACTAATTTCCAATTTCCCCAGCAGTTTTTGTCAAATAGTGAATTCTTATTCCAAAAGCTGGGATCTTTGGGTTTATCAAACACTAGGTTATTAAAGTTATTGACTATTTTGTCTTGTGAACCTAACTTATTCCACTGATCAACTATTCTGTTTTTTAGCCAATACCAAATGGTTTTAGCAACCACTGCTTCATAATATAATTTTAGATCTGGTACAACTAGGCCACCTTCATTTTCTTTTTTTTCATTAGTTCCCTTGAAAGTCTTGACCTTTTGTTCTTCCAGATGAATTTTGTTGTTATTTTTTCTAGGTCATTAAAATAGTTTTTTGAGAGTCTGATTGGTATAGCACTAAATAAATAGATTAGTTTAGATAGTATTGTCATCTTTATTATATTCGCTTGACCTATCCAAGACACAGAGTTCTTTATACAAGTAA
The DNA here is from genome assembly GCF_902635505.1 of Sarcophilus harrisii. Taxonomy (NCBI): domain Eukaryota; kingdom Metazoa; phylum Chordata; class Mammalia; order Dasyuromorphia; family Dasyuridae; genus Sarcophilus; species Sarcophilus harrisii. Next base: position 89,296,569 of record NC_045426.1, read on the forward strand.
AGTCACAGGTCTATATTAATCATCATCATTCATAACAACAACAATAATAAAAATAAAATGGAAACACAAAAAGGAATACACAATTTCCCAAACCAATTTAGCCCCAGATTATTTGTGAGTTTGAAATATGTTGATAAGGCACAAAAAAGAACTCTTCACTGGAAACAAGGCCCCTGGAGAGCAAATGCAGTGGTAACCAAGAACATTTAGAACTTCACAGGATGGATGTTTGCTTGACCAGAATGTAAACCTTCTGAGGGGAAGTGTCTGATGCATTCTTCAGTTTGGGGAGCCCAACATCAAGCCTTACAGACAAGAGATGCTTAATAAACTTTTCTTGGATTGACATCAATTTAAAGAGGAGAGAGCATTTGGGAGGTTTCTGAAGCTTTTTACAAGTATTAATTACACATCCCTTAAGTGTCAGAATCAGGATTTCTGACTCCAGGACCTGGATGCTACCCATTATGCTACCGTAGTTAAGATGGGGCAGAGTAGGTCAGGCAGAGGAAAAAGCTATGGTGGCACCAGGGAGAGAGTGGGGGACTTCCAGCACAGAAGCTGTTACTGAGATTGTGAACCAGAAAGCCTTCTGGAAAGAAGTCTGATGGACTGAGTCTTGGCTGATTGATGTCTTATGCTGAGAAAGAGAGACAAAGAAATAGAAAGTGGAGTCTCAAGTTATGTTATTCAATCTTTTTTCTGTCATATCCACCTCTTCATGGCCCCATTTGGGTTTCTTGGCAGAGATACTGGAGGGATTGGCCATTTCCTTCTCCAGCTTGCTTTACAGATGAGGAAACTGAGGGAAAGAGGGATAAGTAAATTGCCAGAATCATACAATTAATTATGAAGATGTGCTCTATCCACTATGTTACCTAGCTGCCGTTGGTATCTGCCCCGGGTTCAAATCCTGTTCTTGCCACTTACTAGCCATGTGAACACAGACAAATTTATTTTGTGCCGTTTCTTCCTCCATAAATCAGGGATTGTAATGTTTTCACTAATTACCTCCTAAAGAAGTTACATAATTCTAGAGAAATGAGATAATTGTTATACACTAAAATAAAGCATTACAGAAAGCTAATTCTTGGATTCCTACCTTCCTACTGGAGGTGGAGGAAATAAGGAGGCAATGAGAGTCTGAGGGGATACAGTGGGCAGTGAGGAAGAGAAATGGGGGGAAAAGATATCACCAAAGTATAATCAATGAGACTTGGCAAGTGATTGGATGGAGGGAGGGAGCAAATCGAAGATTGTAGTGGAAGCTGGAACATTTTCAGGGAAGGAGGCATGTGAAGTAGATGAGAAAGAAATAGGAATGGTAGGGAGGAAATGGGAGCTGATGAGATTAAGGGTGAACATGGAGGGATTAATCTGAACCAGTAGGGCCAATTTATCCCCTAGTTCTATAGGAAGATTTTCCCAATCCCCTTCCCTCTGCTGATTATCTCTAATTTTTCCTCTCTATATCTTGATCTTGTTTGTACAGCATGTTGTCTCCCCAAATTAGACTAGACCCAGCTCTCTGAAAGGAAGAAATGTATTTTTCCACTTTCTTTTTGTTCCCAGTGCTCAGCCCATAGTGGATGCTTAGTAAACGCTTACTGTCTAACTGATCCAAGAGAAAGACTAAAGGATGGGTGGGCAAAACCAGGGAGGGATGGAGAGAAGTAAAGGAAGGGAGCTGAGGAAGTTTGTGTCCGATGACTTCCGCCTCAATATTGGGGGGAGTGCAACTGCCTGCTGGGACAGGTCTAGGGTAGGGGTCTGATGAGAAAGGAGAAGCTCTGGAAGAACTTCACTTGCCTTTCCTTGCTGGCTCTCTTGCCTCATCTTCTGCCCCATCACTAATTATTAAGTGCTTCTAAAGTGTTGTGTAGGATTGTGGACTCTAGAATTTCAGGACCAGAATGAACCTTACAAATGAAGCCAGCAGGAAGAATTAGAAAGGGAAAGTCACTGAATGTGGGAAGCCAACAGAAAGGTGACTGCATTGGTCCCCACCCAAGGAGATGAGTCCAAACTAGGGTACCCATGCTAACAGCCAAAGCTGGTCTGTGCAAGATTCAAGCTCCAGTCCTTCTTGTCTCCATCTAGCACTGTTTGAGGACAGTACTCTGCTTTCTTATGGCAATGAAAGGATGGGGAGGAGAAATTTCATCAACAATTGACAGGACCTGGTTACTGGTTAGGGATCCGTCTGTAGGTGGTTTAAGGTTGATTCTATTCTTAGGTCTAGTGGTGAGAGGGGACTCTTGGAGATTTTGTTGTTTAATGCCCTTGTCTCCCCTTCCTGCAGGTCCCCTCGAGCACATGAGCTTACACCCAATTCTTTTTTTAAATGCACGGTGTAGAGTTCAGAAGCAGTAGAAGGGGAAAAGAATTTGCTACGTGGGCAGGTTTAGTGCTCAGGCCAATGAAAGTGAGGGTCAGTCTGGGCCTACTCTCAGAGCTTAGACTATGAATTTTCCTCTGCACACACACAAAAAATGAACTTATCTACACATCAAACCCACAGCCCTGGATCCAGAGGAAGCTAACCTAAAGCTGGACCCGTATGCTCAGGCCCCCACTGCTTAGGACCCACCATCGTTCATCAGCATCTTGGACCTGGATCTTGCTCTTTGAAATGTAATAACTCAGAAAACAGTGTCTGAAATGCCCCTGACCCGGAGCTGCAGAGGTCAGGGCCCGTTCTGGAGCAGCTTTCGGAAACACAGACGCACTCATTACAACTCTGTTGGCTATCCCGTTTCCTTTCTTGGATGCACAAAGCTAATCTTTCACACGGGGACTCGGCCTATCCCTTTGTCTATGGAGGCCCTTCCCTTCCTTTCATCTGTCACCCCAGGGGTGGTCTGGACAAGGAGTTTTCTTTGGAAAAAGCATTTAAGAAATGGCCATGTAAATGACATTTGGCCACATTCTATTCATATTGAGTATTTAAGAGGAACTTAATTTGGAAGGGCCAATAACAACAAAGACATCAGCAAGCAAAGGCTGTGGAACAGATTAGTGGCTCTCCACATACACATACACACACACTTCACCCTGAAAAAATGAAATCGTTCAAAATACTGAGAGTCAGTTTTCAGAAAGAATTTCTTTCTAAACTAAATCCTTGAGATCTCAAAAAGTTTCACGTAGGTTGTACCAATATCCAAAGAAATTGTTGTTTTTTTCCCCATTTGGCCCCAAAATCTTCCCACCAGGGTGACTGGCTAAAGTCTGCTTGCAGATAAGGCGGACTAGACATCCTCCCACCGGAGCTGAGTTACAGCCAGGGAGGTACGAAGTTAAGTTGTAAGGGCAAGAAGGCAGCAGCCGCTGCCAGCGGTCCTGGGGGTACCAGCCCCTCTTCTGCTCAGAGGCAGCAGATAAGCCCAGGACCCCTCGATGGCTTCTCCAGAATAGCGCCCCAGCCGAGGGCGCTGGAAGGAGGGACGGCCGGGGACTCGCCGTGGGGTGCTGGGAATTCGGGTCACCTGGGTCTCTTTCTCTATGTCACTGAGAAAGTGATGTCCCCAAAGCCTCAAGCACAGGATGCACCCAGAGATGCAGGGTGATGGAGACTCCTTAGGGTTCTCTTGTAGCCTCTTCCCTCATGGGGTCCTATTCCAGAAATCTCAGGACTCGGTGAATGGCTGCAGAACCTTTGCATAGACATCTGTGGCAGGGGGGAGAATAGGGGTTAGGAGAAATCAAGAGCTATGGGAAGACCAGTGCCTATTAAAAGGTGTGTGTGTCTCCCATGAAGTAGCCAAGGATTTCTTAATGATCTATTCCAAGTAGCTAACCTTCCCTCCCCTCCAAACCCACCTCTTAGGTTTCTCCTCTCATCTCTAGATAGATGGCTCCTGCACCTACAGGACTGACCCCTTCCCTGAGTTTCAACCACCTGCTGAACATCTCATCTGTCTCACCTGGATGTTACCATCTTCAAAAGTGAACTCACCCTCTCTTCCTTTAAACCTCTCCCCCCAACTTCCTCCCAGCCACTGAGACTCCTCTCCCACAACTTCTCCTCCCTCATCTCAAGTATTTAATCAGTCACCAGCACTTGTCACTACCCTCTCCTGTTTACCATTCCCACTACCCAAACAAATCCATTTGCCAGCTCTTGCCTGCACAATCACAATAACCTCACTCATTTCCACTCTCTTCGATCCAAGGTCACATTTCCTGCTCAAAATTTTTCATTGGCTCCCAATTGCCTACCATATAGTACAAACTCCTAGGTTATCATTAAAAGCCCTCGGCTTTCAATCTGCTTACAAGCTACTTCTCCAGACTTATTTCGGACTCACATATTCCATGCTGGAGTCAAATTGGACTTGCTGCCTCCTAAAGGTTTATCTCACGTTCCTTGTTTTTGGTCACATTGTTCCCACTATTTAAAATGCCCCTTGAACTAACTCTCTACCTGTTGATGGGCTACTCCATTAGCTCCTTTGAGAGTAGGGACTGTTTTTGCCTTTCTTTATATCCCCAACTATTAGCATAGGGCCTGAGCCATTGTACCCATTTAACAAATGCTATTTCAACTAACTTGCCTTGAAATCAAGATGCAGCCCAAAGCCACCTTGTCCAATGGACTCTTCCTCTATCCCCTATAGATAGAACTGATCTGGACCTGATCTAATCTCATAGTACTTTGCCTATCTTTTGTGTGAGTAATATTCTGATTTACATTATACTTATTTGTATCCATAGCAAATCATCTTTACTAAATCAGAAACTCCTTGAGAGCAGGAACCATGTCTTAATTATCTCTAATAAGTCCCTCGTATGCCCTGGTGTTCAGGCTTCTGGTGACCAGTCTCTCTTTACTCTAGTTTTGCACAACAGACATACAATCTTTTACCAAGTTTATATTTGAAGTTCTTGCATTTTGGTAGGGTTTATCAAAATCTGAATCTTGATGACATTGCCTTTAAGAAACTGAGACCTGTTAAAGAGCTTAGCTTAAAAAGGCCAAGGTCTCCCCACAGTGTCCAGGGCCATCTCCAGTCATCCTGATGTATATCTTGTCATTGAGCCCAGAGGAATCTGGAGGAGAAAGTGAGGCTGGTGACCTTAAAAAGCCTTCCTTCCCTTAAATCCAATTCACTTCCATGTCATAATTATCTTTGATAATGAAGGATAAACAACAACGACGACTTGTATGGCTAAAATAGGACAAATAAGAGAAATAAGCAAGGAGACAGAATCATGGCATCTTAAGAGCTTTTATGGACCCCAGAAATAATTTAGTGCACCTGTACTTAAACAGGAATCTCTTTGGCAATTTCCATACATAAATGGTACTTGAAGACCCCCAGTGATGGGGTCCTTGGAGGCAACCCCTTCCACTTTTAGACAACTTTCATCATTAGATTTTCCTGATGCAGAAGCAAAACATATCTCTCAGCAACTCCCACCCATTCACTGCCCCTTGGTCCTCTGGGGCCAAACAGAACATATCTCACCCCTCTTGATCTATCTTTTTGATCTTGTCTCATAGCACTTCCTGATCACATCCTCTACCTGATCTATTCTCTTCCTCAAGCAAAAGAAAGCATAGTCTAATGGATTGTTCCATGGTTTGATTTCTCACTCCCTCACCATTCTGGATGGTCTCTTCTAGTCTTGCCCCAGATTGCTAATAAACTTCCACATCTAGAGCTTGACAGAATATTTCAGATGTGGTCTAGTAGAGTACAGATGGTCACTTTGCACTAGATGAGTGATGATACATGCTTAACAACTGGCTCAGTATGAGGGAAGGAAAAGGCTCCTATTTACTGGGGTTCTTGGAAAATGGAGCAGCCAATCTCAGGAGACAGCTCAGTGTCCAAGCAAATCACTTGTCCAAAATGGTTTACAGAGAAATGCAGTTATGTAGGAATTAACAACAAAATGCCATATGAGGTCCTTTCAAATTTAAAATTCTATGATTCTAACATGCTCACTATACCCTAGAGCCTGTTAGCAATGACAAAGGAGATGTCTTTTTAACAGGGTCTAAAAAGAGAAATAAAGGATATAGAAAGAGGTAGATTGAATAAAAATATAAAGCAAAGGTTAAAAGTAGAAATTAAAAGTAGAAAAGAGACAGGCCCCATAATTAAGAGAAAGAAAAAGCCTAGAAGAACAAAAGCCAAATTAGCTTATCCAAATGGATATTAGAAAGTCCAGGGCAGAATGGGACACATGGGAAAGAAATAGATGTTGGATAAAAAAACAGGAAGGGAGAGAAAATTAGAAGATTAATGGAAAAGTCTCTAAGCAGGCCTCCCTGCCTCCAGTCTCTCTCCACTGCAATCCATCCTGATCATGCTGCCAGATTAATCTTCCTAAAACATTATTTTAGTCATGTCATGTCCCTGGCTCAGGATTTCTAATGGTTCCCTATTGGCTACCACATTAAGCCTAAATGTCTGCCTGGATTTCAGGGGCCTCCACAATCTAACCCCACCCTACCTATCCAATTTTATTTCCTACCACTCCCCAAAATGTATCCTTTGCTCCAGTCTCCAAATTCTTACACACATACACACAGTCTACACTCATTCTCACTTTAGAGTTTTTGTTCATGCAAACTTGGAAAGTCCCTCTTCTCTTCCTTCGGGTCCTTCTAAAGTCCCACTTCCTCCAAGCAGCTTTCTTTACTTATTCCACTAATCTCTCTGCATTTTGAATTTCTATTGCATATAGATTTGATGATCATTTTTTTAGAATCGTCTTAAATATGTTGTCCTTCATCATCCTTTCTCACTTCTTCCATCCCCTATTTCAACCTTACATTTCCCACTCCTCAGTATCCCCTAGGACATCTTCTCCATAATTTAAAAACTCCTTTTTTTAATCTTATATTTCTTGTTCAATTTTATGGCTCACTGAGACATGGCTCTTTCCTAACAACACCCCATTCCTTTTCCTGACCTTTCCAGTACTAGAAAAATGGCTTGCTGGTCCCAGTGAAGGGATTAGAATCTTCACTCCCCAAAGCTCCTTCCAGACTCTCCTCCACCAACCTTTCATCCTTAGAGGTTCATGCAATCCAAATTTGTCACCTAAGCCAGATCCCGGTGACTGTTGTCTACATTCTCCTTCCTTCTTCAGTGAGGTCAGTGCTTGAATCATAGGCGTTTCTCCACCCCAACACCTGCCTTCATCCCAGGATTTCAACATACATTCTGATTCTCCCTAAAACACACTAACTTCTCAGATCCTCATTCTCCTCAATAAGCATGACCAGCTCAGATACACATAAAGATTTTCACCTTCATGTCTTTGCCCTTTCATCAGTTTACCTTTCCCTTTGCTTTATGATCCCTAACTTTATTCCCCATCCTTACTGTGTCCCACAGGGCCTTTTTGTCATCAACTTCAATAGGTTCAGTTATTATCTTTATGCAGGTCTTTTCCAGATCTAAATGCCCAACCCTAATCTCTCTACTATGATAGACCTAGATATCTCCAACTTCCCTTAGATATCTAGAAGTGAGATCTTACAGATATCTCAAACTAAATATATACAAAACATAACTCATTATCTTTTCCCCAAAACTGTTCCACGTACTGAATTTTCTTAATACTGTCAAGGACACCACTTTCCTTCCAATCACCAAAGCTTACAACTTGAGTATCATGGATTTCTCATTCTTATTCACTCCACATATCCAATTTGTTCCTTGTTGTTTTCACTTCAGAACATCTCTCTTACAGGTCTCTTCTCTCCTTTCACATAGCTACAAGCCCAGTTTATATTTTTATAATTTTTCTCTATTGTTAAAGTAGTGTTTTTTAAACAAAAAATTAAATATTTTTTCATTTATCAAGTACTGATTTTTTTCCCTCTCTTTTCCACATTTCCCACGCACCTCATTCCCATATATCTCTATTGTGCTTTCAGGATTAAAAAGCACACAGGATTAAAAAGCACAATAAGAGATATAGTATAAATATAATTATTCCCCTTGTTGCAAAGAAAATTCTTCCTTTGAGCTTTCACTAATTAACAAGGCAAAACTCAAGACAGAGAATTAAAAGTATTCATCAAGGTAGCCACACATTGGAACTGATTACTGAAGATCAGCAATGGCTTCAAGGCAGGAACAGCTTCATAGATCACTTTGAAACAATGCAAATAAATCCACCTCAGTAAAAAAAAAAAAAAATTGGACCCTTGAATCTCAGTTCCTTCCCAAGGTAGCAAGAACAAGACAATTTTCAGGGTTAAGTGACCAAAAGCAGGTGATATAAAAAGCTTCAGATTCCCTACCATAATCTTCCCCAATATTGGTCAATAAGCAGAGTTGGGAACAACAGATAACGGAATCAACAACTTACAACAAACTTTGCTGGATGAGGAAACTGAGGCAAAGATATGTTTAGTAATTTGCTTAAAGTCACACAGTTTGTTCTTCAAGACCCAGACTGAAATTTATTTTCCTCTGACAATTTTAGCAGCAATTCCTCTTTTATCTTGCCTTTCTGGTCATCCATATCATCTATTATCATTGTAAGATATCTTGGCATTCAGGGCATACGATTTAGAATTGGAAGGGACCTTAGAATAAATAACCTTTATTTGAAAAATGAAAAAAATGACTCCCAAGTAAGGAGAGAATCTACCTGTAATTGGCAGAACTGACATGAAACTGATTCTCCTGACTCAAAAATCAATGTTCTTTCCATTCTGTGTTTTTCTAATACCCACACTCCAGTCAATGCGATATAGAGATGCACAGGGGTGGGTCTCACTGGAGAGGGTAGAAATGGCAGACTGACTGCCTTCCGCCAATGGGTAGAGCTGAACCTTTCTCAGTCTCAGTTTCTCCTTTCAGGGGTTGGCTCATGGCTTATCCTTTTCTAGAGTCACTGCTCTCTCCCCCCAGCCATCCCCCTTTCTGAATATTTAATTCCTCCATTCTACCTTTTCTTCAGCCTAATCTAACTATAGCATAGAAACCTTCATGCCTGATTCTAGGTTTCTTGAAACAGAATCAGAATATGGGAAATGCTTAGAAAAGAGAAGCAAGAATATATAGTAATCCCTGTTATAGGACAAGCAGGAGGAAGAAAAGCTGAGAAAAGGCAAAATCTATCAGAACTTCCAAAAGGCCTTGAAGAGATTGTTAAAACTGACAGCCTATGAATTTAACTAAATGAATTTAATGAATGCATTTGCTAGGGAGATTTGGGGAATTACAGGTAATGTTTTGCTCAGTGGTATTTTTCTATTTTCTTATTTTAAATCCATTTTTGCTAATATTTTTAAGAATTTTGGTCATTGCTGAATCCTCCCTGTGTCCGTGTAGGTTGAACTGCCTGTTTTTAAGTCCTGCCCTTGGAGGCTCTATCCACCCAAGGTTCCACCCAGTGACACCTCCTCTGTGATAAACATCTGGCTGTGTGGGTGGTGTCCAAGAGAACTTTTCACATTCTTCCACAATGTGATCTTCCAGGATGAAGTCATGTTCGGGGGATTCCCAACTCAAGTTCTCTGAAGGCGGGGCCACTTCCTAGGCTTCTATTCCATCCCCCCACAGTGCCTAGTAAATGGCTGGGCACAAAATTAAGTGCTCAATTAACAGAGCTGACTTGGATTGAACTGAAACACTGAGCAAGGCTGCTATGAGGGGTTGTGGTATTTCTGTCTCTTGGGATGATTTAAAAAGTGGTCCACCCCTCTCTGCCAGAAAAAGGGATGTGTGTGTGTAACTCACTGTCTGAGCTGGAAGTCAGAAGGAGGAGGCTCCGGGCCCAAGCTGGGCCCGAGGAACTGCGTGTTGCCCTGGTTCCTGGTTTCCTCTTCATAAAGTGAAGAGCATGGGATGGATGTCTAGGATTCCTTCTGACTCTCAGAACTGGCAGCGAGGAAGAGTGAAAGGCTCCCTGGATTTGGAGTTAAAAAATACCTGAGTTTGAACTGAAGATCTGCTACCTACTATATGTATAAGCATAAACAAGTTACCTAAATGCTTAGATTTCTGCCTACATAAAATGAGGGGCTTGGAACCTATTCATCTTCAAGGCCCCTTCCAACTCTAAGCCTTTTTGTAAAAATTTTATTAGCATCTTTTGTTTTTGATATCATTTTCATTCCCAGTCATCTCTCTACTCTGTCCTCTACCTGAAGAGCCATTCTGTGTAGCAAAGAATCTAAAAGAAGTTGGGGGTGGGGACAAGGAGGAGAGAAGTCAGTTCATCAAAACAAACCCAAACATCAGTCAAGTTAGAATATATGCAATATTCCACATCCATGGTCTCCCACTTTTACAGATATCAGGCAAAAGTGCATTTTCTCATTTCTTCTTCAAGACCTTATTCTTTTTCTGGTAATTTATTCATTTTTAATACACATTTCCTTATGAGTCATGTTGGGAAAGAAAAATCAGAGCAAAAGGGAAAAGTCATGGGAGAGATAAAAAGAAACAGAAAAAAGAAGTGAACATAGCATGTGTTGGTTTACAGTCGGTCTCCTTAGTTCTTTTTCTGTATGTACCTGGCATTTTCTGTTCAAAGCCTACTGGGACTGCTTTGAATCTCTGAACCACTGAGAAGAACCAAGCCTTTCCTAGTTGATGATCTCACATTCTCGCTTTTATTGTGTACAATATGTGCCTGCTTTTACTTGCTTTGCTCAGCATCCATTCATGTAAATCTTTCTAGAACCTGGTTGTTCTTTTCTTTCTTCCTTTTTTTCCCTGCTTTTTTCCTTTTCTTTCTCTTTTCTTTTTTCTTCTTTCCTTTCCTTTTCTTTCATTTCTTTTTTCTTCCCTTTTCCTTTTCTTTCATTCTATTCCCTTTCCTTTCGCCTTTCTGTATAAATTTTTTTCCCATTGGTTTCCTGCAAGTCATTTTGTATTACCTTCCCAAGCTTCTCTGAATTCTTCATGTCTATTGTTTCTTATGACGTGCCATAATCTGTGTAATCATTCCCAAATTGTTGAGTGCCTACTTGCTTCCAGTTCTTTGTTCCAGGTTAAAAATGAATGATCTCTTATTATCTCCCGAAATATTTTCCCATTCTAGCACCTTCTAGCATGATAATAGTAACCCACACTTATAAAACTTTAAGATTTGCAGTACAGTTCTTTCATAATCTGTGAGGTCGATATAGTATTTCAAGTGTTACTACCCCAATTCTATAGACAAGAAAATTAAGAGACGATGAAATAAAAGGATTTGCACAAGATGATAAAATTCATTCATGGATATGCTGGGACATCCACCCAGGTCATCTGACTCCAAGTTTGCTCAAAGTGTCCTTTTTTGGGAGCCACCAGAAGCTGGAAGATACGTTACAGAAGCAGTAGCAGCTCCTGGGACAAGATATATGTACTATGGCCTGAGATATGGGGATAAAACCTGGATTTGGAGTAAGGATAGAACTGAGTTCAAATTCTACCTCAGACCTTAATAGATGTGTGACCCCACAAATCAAGCAAGGACCAAGTTAACCTCAAATGGCTAGTGCCCTGGGGGTTAGAGACAGACTCAGCCCTACCCTGCTTAGCCACATCTACCAGCATTATCTTCCATCTTCCCAGACCCAAGTCCACTTGGAAGCTAGATGTCTCCAAGATCTGTCCTGTGAATAGCAACCATTCAGTGCCCAATGGTGCTCATCAAAGGTCCTTGCCCCAGCCCAGGAGCCCTCAGTCCTTCTGTTAAAGAGGCCTTCCCTTCCCCTTCTGATGCACAAATAGAGCAGGACACCCTTTCCCAGGCTAAGCTGCTGCTTCTGTAATGTATCTTCTAACTTCTGGCCGGTCCCTCCAGAGTGACAGCGAGCGGCTCCATTTTGGATGCTGATATTAATCCCGACATCAATCCCCCCACACATGAGTGGACATCCTCTTAGGCGGGCTATGACCTCTGGGGTCCTTTCTGGGAGGAGCAGGAGAGACAACTCCACTCTCCTGTTTTTGTCACAGAATCTCCTCCCTCTCCAAGTCCAGATGGGCCCAAGAGGTTTTGCCCAAACTGCTTTATTAGAACTGTAAAAGCCAACTACTTACCCCAGTTAACTCTGGGCTCTTTAATCCACTCCGTTTTAGACACCTTAAATTCACCAACATGACATTCTACAATTCCCAGGACACCCTTGAGAGTCTGTGTGTGAAAATGAGGAAAGGGGGGTCCGGCCCATTGGCCACAGAACTACCATGACCTAACTGTCTAATGTTAATGACCCACTGAGACTATCTACTTCTCACACATATGAAAGGCCTCTCTTTCTGAATCCTAGAAGGAGTCGGCCTCGGCAGGCTGGAGGCTTCTGACCTGGATCCAGGTCGTGTCGCCCACACCGTATCTCAGATTCACTTCAGTAACTTGGCTGTGGGGAGCAGTCCTGAGCTTCGTGTATGAACAAATTAACTCATGGAATGATATATGGTTCTGACCTCCCATTCACAGTTACAGAATATCTCAAGGCCTTGCTTATTAACAGCACCAGTGTTATATACTCTACTGATATAGGTAACTGAATGAAGCTAGAGAATATATTGCTGTTTGTTGAGAACATAAAAATTGGCTGGACACAAGACAGGATGCTAAAATAAATAAAGAGGAATTCACTTTTTTATTCCCTGTAACTCACTGCAAAAGTCTGAAAGGGACGAAGCAAGGAATACACACAAATTTCTTAATTCTGAGAACCAGAAAGAAGTGTGAAAAAAGCGCTCAGGAAAGCTGGGATATAGTACTGGCCCCTCCACTAAGTAGCTTTTTGACTGTGAGTGAGTTATCTTCTAAAAACTCACTTTTCTTCTCTAGGAGAGGATCTGGTTTTTTGTGGGTTGGTCAATCAGGAGTTCTTCGTCTAGATCCATGGAATTGTTTTCAAAAGACATTTTAATAACTATTCGACAGAATCAATTTCTTTTGTAATCCTACATATTTTCTTTTGTGCATTTAAAAACCTTTTCCCTTATTTATATGTGAGGCTCCTATGTCTTTGTTAGTTCTGGGTATAACTCATTTTCCACTTTTGTATCCCCAGAGTGTCTAGGTGCTTAATAAATGTATATTGAATTGATTATAGACATGTCTGAAAAGGACCTCAAAAATTACTCTGATCTCTCTTCTTTACCTAAGAAATTCTCATTTTATAAGTAAGAAAATTAAAGTTCAGAGAAATTAAATGTCCAAGTTCATTATAGGGAACCTCTCCTCACATCAACATAATCATAATGACCAGAACTTACTATTGTTTTAAATGCTCACTTCCGAGGCTTCAGCTGCAGCTCCCAAGAGTAGCAACATTATTAGCCTGGGAAATGGACTGACCACCCTTAGCTGGTAAAAATCTCATGTTCATGAAGGGAGAGGGATAACTTTGAAGAGATCCTTCTAACTAAGGTCCAAAATTACAATGTGAACATTGCTCCCTCTAATGACATGATGCTTGTCAAGTTTCCCCTTTGCCTTTGCTCAAAGGGTTCCCCTTCAGTGCCACGAATGAGTCAGATAGAGATGGGAAGATCACGCCAGTGCGGGACCATTCAGGCAACAGAGCTCAAGGACCAAAAAAGCTATGGAAGGTCAAACAGCATCGGAGAGAATCAGATGGAGAAAGAGCACAGTCTCGGTCGCCAAGGACCTGAAGCAAAGCAAGGTTGCCCAGGTAGGCAGGAGTGAGAATGACAAGAAGCCGGCGAGACACAAGGCAATAAAGCAAACGTGAGCTTTTCACACGCAGCACATGGCTGGGTTTGCTGGCAGGCAATGGCCTTGGCATCTGTGGTATGTGCATGTATCTGGGGGAGCTGGTGAGTGATGCATTGTTGACAGCGAGGCAATGACTGAAAGATCATGGCTCTCTAACGTTTTTTCACTGAAGGCAGGAATGGCGGTGAGGAGGGCCTGCTATGGAAAAAATTCCTGGTTCTGTAAAATTTGTTTTGCCTTTCGGGGAAGGTGTGTGAGGCTCTCAGAGGACTAATAAGGAGGAGGGAATAAATGGAGGAAATGTTTACACAGGATTTTTCTTTGATGACATAGGACTCATGGTGAAGGACAAACATAACCTCCTTTTCCTGATGGGTACTTCAATTTGACTTGGCCACCTGTGTGTAATCCTAATCCCTTACTATAAAGAGATACTTTACTTTTTCACATATATTCTTAATTTATCCTCATAAATACTGAGGTATTTGTAAGGAGGGCTGATATGATCACCCACAGTAGGTGACCCAGAAAGTCACTCTTTCCCAGTGGTTCTCAGACAGATGGAGGCCTCAGAACTATTTTTCTCCTCTCCTCTTCTCTTTCTTTCTCATCTCTTTCTGTCTTGTTCGTCAGAGTCAGGCTCCTACATCTCTCCCTTATGGTCCTAAGGGGTATCCCTGAGGGGTTGGTCTGTCTCTACTCCAGTATCAAAGGCTCACACTTCCATTCCAGGTGTCTTCCTCCACCTATTAGCCTTCCCTGACCAGACCCATCTCCATTTAACTACTTAACATCAATTATCTTTTTCAAAGAATGTTTACTTCAAGTAAAGATCATGAACATTTTCCTCATCGCTTTGGGGCACTCTTCCCTTAAACCACCTAGGTCTCTAGAAAGAGCAAGTTCAGATTTAATATAGTGTCTATATAGCAACATGATTCCAGATGTAGCAAGATTGCTGGATTAGTCCTTGTCTCAAGCACTATTGGGCTGGCTGCAAAACCTGATCTTTCAAAACTCACAGGGTCCAATCTGTTCACCTAAAATAAAAATACATATTAATTGCTCATGACTGGGCTGTGCCAATACAATAAAAATGACAAAAACACCTAAATGTCTTTATTCAGTGTCAGATGCCAAATCCAGATAATTTGGTAGTTGGATCTGAATTTGGCATTAGCACTTGGCACTGAATACCTAAATTTGGTGTTACTGTCATTTTTATTGCATTGGCATAGTCCAACCATGAGCAATTAGTATATCTCCATTTGAATTTCAGCATTTTGTAGTTGTATTAGTTATAGGTGAACTCAAGTGTTTCATGCATTCTTTAGTTATTTTTAATGGAATCTCTCTTCCAGCTAGGTTTTGATCATAACACATAGAAGGAGTGAGATGCAAGAGATGCTGTAAGAGATGGAGTAGTTGAGGATACTGTTGAGACTATGAATCTGGAAGGCTGGAAGAATGGTAGTGCTTTGTACAGAAATAGGGGAGTTTAGAAGAGGAATAAGGTTGGAGTGAAAGAGATTTTGGACAAACTGAGTTTAAGATGTCTCCATAACATCCAGTTTGAAATTCTAATGGGCAATGAGTGATGTGAGACTGAAGTTCAAAGAAAAGAAAGGGGCTAGATATATAGACCTATGAGTCCTGGGTATAAAGATGATAATTAAACCTTCACCTCACACATCCAATCAGTTGCTGAGTATTATTAAATTTATATTCATAGCATCTCCCATATATGCCCCTTCTCTCGACTCACACTTACCACCCAGTTCAAGCCTTCATCACTTTTCATCTGCATTATTACAGTAGCTTTCTAACTGGTCTACTTGCCTCTTCTCTCCCCTCTCCATCTATTTACCATCCAGCTGCCAAAGCAATATTTCTAAATTACAGGCTCCTATCACACCCCTATCAACACCAATGACTCCAAAGAAATGCCTTTGCCACCAACACATTTTATAACCTGGATCTAACTTCATTTTCCAGCCTTATGAGACTTTATCTTATGAATTCTGTGTCAAACTGACCTCCTTGCACAGTTCTGTGCCTAGAGGCTGCCACGTGCCTGGAATGCACTGCCTTTGCTTTAGAAAAATCCCTGGTTTTCTTCAAAAGTTGACTAAAGCACAATTTATATGAAGTGTTTCTTAATTCACAATTCACAAATTAGTCTGTATTTATCAGATAATCTTATATCTACATCTAAATGTTGTTTCCCTATAAGCTCCTTGAAGAGAGTTGTCTGAATTTTGTCTTTGTATCCCCAGTATCTTAATTCAGTGCCTAAAACACTAGATGGTTAATAAATAGTTGTTGGCTAATTGGTGGGAAAGCAGTGAGAGAGGAGCAATCTTTACGTCTTTGTGTAACATAACTGCTGTCTTGTGGCTGTGCTTTTTGCCTGCCCTGAAGATCTGACGTTTAGTTCACCAGAAAAGGCAATTCTGGGGTGACAGTAATTCAAATTTAGCTATGGACTGTGTATCTAAATAAAAGGCCGAAGCCATATCCCAACCTGTGGGGATGTGTCTAGGAGAGACCAGACATTACATCTTGTCTTCGGAGAGCTTCAAGGAAACATGGTTCCCACACAAATAATTAGAAAATAAGACAAGGAAACTTGCTAGAAAAACCTGGAATTGGTATGGAAAAGGTAAGAAGGGGGTAGATTATGAGAACTAGAAGTTGGAAGTAAAGCTGAACACAAGATGTGTTGCTGAAGAAAGATGGTGGGCAACTAAAATCAAGTCACTTCGTGGGGGTCCCCCAGAAGGATCTTTTCATAATCGTCCTAAGAGTGACTTTTTAAAAACAACAACAACACAAAAATATAGAGGCTTTCTTTAACATCAAGGTTGCAGAGCAGGCTGTTTACAATAGGATCTCAATTTTATGAATGGGTCCCTGTTTTAAATGGGCCACCCAGAAAAACTATGAAATGACGTTTCTGGAACATTATTCAAATGTGCAGGTCAGCAGCAGGGGGTTGGGATACGAATGCCAGATTACTCATGGAATTACATGCTTCTAACTACCCTTGAACCCAAAGACCTATGACAGTATTCTCCTCCAAAGAATTTCTTCCAGCCGAGAGTTGTTAATTTTCCCCAATCTAACCCCCCAAACAAGTAGTCAGTGAAATTTTCTCTTCAAAGAAAATGTGTTTGCCAGAAATAATTATCTGGACATTTTTCTTTCCCATATTGGTGACCTTCCACCTGATTTGGGGCTATAAAGAATATTTGTCTGGATTTCTTTTTCCCTTATGCACACTGTCAAGTTTTCCCTTGCCTTCTTCCTTTTCCTTTGAGATGTTGACTGTCAGTATCACAGATCACACACACGTTGGCCAAGCCAAATGTGTGAGGCTTTGCAGAAGTACAAAATGGAGATGGAAGAAACCCAGCCAATCACCTGTAAACACCAGGCAAGGAAGGTGACCTCTGTGACCCACGCTCATGGGAGTGGCAGGAGGAAATGGAAACCAGGGGAGAGTGAAAAAAGGGAATAGAAACGTTTATTTTTAATCATTTTATCTAAACAATTTAAATGTGGGTTTAATTTAATAATTTTTATCCAAAAATTTCTAATGAAATGAACATCAGATTTAATTGTAGACAAGATAGGAATTATTCACTGAGAAAAGTGAAGGATGAGACCTGACCTATACGATGGCAGATTTGCACGGGGGCAAAAAGAAAAATTTCCCTCCTCTCTTTAGCCACCCAGTGCCTTTGGCTTTAACCCTATTTTGTTGAGGGGATCTGCATGGTTCCACTACATAGGAAGAAGGTTTCACAGTGTTTTATGTCACTAAAACAGGAAGGTTTTAAAAATTATTCAGTAACCTGGCAACAAACCACACCACTAATTTTCAACAGCAAAACTGCAGGTGTGTCTGAGAGACCAAATGCTTCTTTTTAGACTATTCTATGCCAGAACATTTATTAGAATATATTTGAGAAAAGGACAAAAGCTAATCTATTTTAGTCCTTTTCTTATTCATTCTTTAGCTTATTTTTTCCTTCTTAAATAAATGCATTTTTTGGGAGCCTAGGGCCCATCCTTGTTCTGTATGTGGTAGCATGCTGTTGTGACAGCTGATTTGTAGCTAAATGCTTTTCTTGGAAGCAAGAAAATACATTTTTATACCAAGAGGAACATCACATGAACAAGCTCACTGGGTAAACAGTACCAGGGATAGAGCAGTTCTTGCTCAGTGAGAGGTATGTCATTTCTCCCTGACTTTATTTTGAGTTTTCCATGCATTAGTCAGGAACAGGATAAAAAATATGTTTCAGAAAGCTTAAGGAAATAAGAAATTAAAGGCGAGAAAAATAATCTACAAAGAAGTATCTAAAATTAGTAGCCAAACATAGTGGAACAACCCCAATTAGCTATTTTTGACTGCTGAAAAATTAATCTTTCAATCTTTCTATTTTAAGGGTGACCACACCCTTTCCCCTTTTGTTGTTTTTTTTTTCTTTTTAAAAAATTAATCAGTACCTCCTGCTCTCCATGGTCCCTCCAGCTGAGTAAAACAAAATAAAAAACAAATTTGGAAAAATAAAGTCTTTAGAGTCCCTACATAGTCCAGCAAAAGTAATTTCTACATTGTCCATGTTCAAAAGCCAGCCCTTACTGCATTTTAAGTTTTCACTTCTCTGCCAGGAGATAAGTGACATATTTCATTATTCTTGTGGACGAATGGCTTATCACTGAACTGATCAGAGTTCTAAAATCTTTCAAAGTTTTTTTTTTCCTATATTACAACTGAATAAATTTTTGTCTTAGTTCTCTTAATTCTTAGCTTACTTTGAATCAGTTGATAGCAGTCTTCTCAGTTTCCTTGGTATTTTATTATTTCTTATGGCACAATAACATTCCATTTAATCCATATACCACAATTTGATTAGTCATTCCTCAATAAAAGTCTTGGTTAAGTGTTTAGTACCAGGCCCTGGGCTGAATGCTGGAAGTACAAACATGGGAGACAAGGTGATGTGAATTTTTTAAAAATATATTTTTAAATACTGAATTTAACATCAAATAAAGCATTTGAAAGTACATAATAAAACCGAAAATGAGCCTTGCACATGAAACTGCACATCTTTATTATGTCTGGCTTGCTTTTCTTTTTAAATATATAATAATTTCAACTTTAACTTTCAAAGCTGTCCTGTTTGTGATTCTTTCTAAATCTGGCCTTCCTTTTAATATTTTCTATGAATTAAAAAGTGCTTCAATAAATTTCCTTTCCCTCTCCCTCTCTATTTTTCTCTCTCTTTCCAACCCTCCATTTGGGGAAGGGGAAAGAAATCATGTAATACATATATACACAGTCAAGCATAACAATTCCTTCTTTAGCCATGTGTGAACATGTATGTTTTATTTTTCATCTTGAAACCATTACTTTCAGGAGATGGGTAACATGCTTTATAATTTATCGTCTGGAATTGTGGCTAGTCATTAACTACTTTGATTATTTTAAAGAGTTTGTAGTTGTCTTCGTAATGCTATTATTGTATAAATTGTTCTGGTTCTGCTTTCTTCACTCTGTATCAGTTCATACTAATATTTCTAACATTTCATTATAATATTTCTTATGGAACAATAATATGCCATAATTTGTTTAGCTATTTCTTATCTGATGGATAACCCTTTTGTTTCTAATTCTTTGCTACATTAGAAAAAGAGCAGTTGTTAGCTATTTTTGTACAAATGGGCCCTTTTCCTCTTTAATCTCTTTGGAGTACAGCTCTCACACTGGTATTTCTAGATAAAAAGGTACATGATTTAGTGGTTCTAAAGCAAGTTACTAGTTGCTTTCCAAAATGGCTGTACCAAGTTATGGTTCCACCAATAAGCAGTAGATCTGGAATTAAGAAACAATGAATTCAGATCTTCCTTCAGATATTTATACTAGGTGATCCAGAGCAAATTATTTAACTTCTCTGAGCCTCAATTTTTCATTTTTTAAATAGGAATAAGTACTATCTATATATCATAGGGCTATTATAAGGATAGCATGAGATAATATATATAAAGCACACTGCAAACTTATTACTTTATAAATATGAGCTATTTACATATATCATCATTATTAATATCACTATTATTAATAGAAAGATTATAGTAACTTCTGACCAAGATAACTACTTGAAGAGAAGAACTACTGTTCAGCTCCCACATAGCTACTTCAATAAAACCCTAACAGATCAAACAATTATCAAGAAAGCCAATAAGAAACAGTAACAGTGGCTTTTTCCAATGCAGAACCATGAAAAAGGTTAGTCAGAAGGCTAAGGACAATAGAAAAAGTTTCCAGCAAAGTCAGCATCAGCAAAATAGCTTCTTAGCACAACTAAGGGCACGTGTGACTTGTAAGATTCTGTGTGGAGGCACTAAGAACAGACAAATCTCCCCCCAGAGCTCCAGGATAACCAGAAAGTCCCAAAATACTACAACAGAAAGGGATTAGCAGTGGACCTGCATGTCCCAGATCTACGGATTCAGAGGTCCTTGGAAAATAGGTCAGGGAGAGAAAAACTGAGAATCACAGGACTATCTGAAGACTTTGATGGGGAAAAAAAGCCTGGCTACTATACCTCAAGTAGGTATAACTACTAACTCCATCTCTTAGGACCAGAGGGCAAAGTAAAGATAGGAAGATTCTAACAATCACCTGTTGAAAGGAATCCCAAAAAGGAAAGTCATAGCCAAAATCCAAATCTCCCATCAAAGAAAAAAGCATCCAGAAAGAAATGAGTGCAAAAAAAAAAAAAAAAAAAAAAACTAAATTTAACATCAGAAAATTTCTATTATAAATGGGAAATCTTGGAATAAAACATTCCAAAAGCAAGAGACAGACCTACAACCAAAAATAACTTATTCTGCAATGCTTATTATAATTAATCCTAGGAAAGAAAAGTGGATTTTAATAGACTACAAGATTTTTAAGTATTTCTGATGTTAAGACCAAAGCTGCATAAGAATTTTTTCATTTTACATTTGTAAGAGTCCAGAGAAACAGAAAGATAAATTTATTTGAACATGGGGAAGAACTATGTGATGATATAGTACTAGAATTCTAATAGGTCAACAAATCAAAGGGCATTTAACAAATGTTTCCTATGTGGCAGTATTGTGTTAATAAGTGCTTGGAATATGAATAGAAGCAAAAAGATAAGGTGCCTGTGTAAGAGGCAGGATGGAAAAAGAATTCTAAAGAGTCAGGAGTGGAATACAATGAGGAAAGTGTGAACGTAGCTGGTATAACATTTTTCTTTAAAACAGAAATTCTAGGAGAAACTGAGCAATCAGAGAAAAGGCAGTAGGAGCAGAATGATCATTCAGGTTGTAAAGGTAGAAGAATAAATCAGGAGAGATTAAGGTGGAGCCCAGAAAGGAATGAATAGGGAAGGGATGAATAAGGGTGAATGAAGGAGAGGGGAGAGGAAAGAAACAAATATCCCATCAGAACCCTAATGTCTTCAAAGAGTATCAAGTTAAAAAAAATAAAAACAGAGGTCATATAAATGGATTGTTTTTGTTCTGAGTGTTTGAAGAGAGGAAAAAAGGAAGGGTAAAAAGAATACACTAATGGAAGAAAAGGAGGATAAAACTTGACCTTTCCCATAATTGGGTTGCACAAAACTAAGACCAAATATGGAAGAAGGGAGGGAGGCCAGTGAAAGAACCTCATTCTTATCTCAAATGGACAAAGGTAGCCTGAACATAGTCTGAACATAAGGAAATAGAAATGTGTATGTCCAAGAGAGAGGATAACTTTGAGGGAAGTCAAACAATCCTAAAAGGATCCCTAAAAGGATTTAAAGGGAGAAAATGGAGGTTTGGGAGTGGGGGTGGGGAGGGACAGGGCAAGAAGAAAGCAAAAAGCTAGAATCTAAAAGGGTACCCAGATTGCTTTTTAGTAAGTTGGGGAATGGCTGAAAAAGTTGTGGTGTATGAATGTAATATTATTGGATTATAAGAAATGACAAAGGAAGCTATTCAGAGAATCCTGGGTAATATGAACTGATAGAGTAAAATGAGCAGAACTAAGAGAATTTATACAATGATAGCAACACCATAAAGAAAAAATTTCAAAAGGCTTAAGAACTCAATAAAATGATCAATTAGTCTCCAAAGAATCTATATTATCCACCTTTTGACAAAAGTTATTGATTCAAAATGTAGACATATTTTTTGATGTGGTCATTAAGTTTAATTTAAGTTGCTTGACAATACTTATTAAGTAAGGGTTTGTTTCTTTGCTTTTTAATGAGGAATAGGTTCTCCAAGGAGAGGAACTAAGAATATAGATATAAAAAAGAGAATCATTGAAGCAATGTGTAGAATTTATTACATACTTTAAAAAAATAAATTATGAAATGGAGTTTCCTAGATTCATAGAGAATCTTCTTTTTGTGACTGGTCTTATGGAAATGTTCTTTCTTGGTGTTAAGTTCAGAAAATACATTAAAAAGAAAAAAATTAAGGAAAAAATACCCCTTCCTAAAGGCACTCAGACCTCAAGGGGTTTACAATCTAATAGATAGTAAGGAAAACATGGGTAATGAAGTATTAAAGATGATAGGAAGAGAGTAAGATGGAGGTAAGTTATATACTCTAATTAGAGAACAATATGAAGAACATAATTAAGTGTTCAGTTGTGTGTGGAAGGAACAAATAGTAATAGGGAGGTCAGGAAAGGAAGTCATTTCAGGTCTGAGCTGTGAAGGGCTCGTGTAAGAGTTGGAATTTAACACAGGCCCTAAGGAATGGATCTGGTTTAAAAGGACAGTAAGGAGGGAGAGAATTAAAGCCTGAGGGAACTTTAAGATGAAAGGTAGATATAAGCATATGCACGGGAGCCCTGGAAAAGGCTTAGCTGTCTGGAAAAGAGAATGTGTGTAAGAGTGTAGTGAATAAGCTTAAATAAGGTAAAGTTAAATAAGATAACTTAGGGCTTGATATGAACAGCATGGAATTCCAGGCTGAAGGCTTTGGACTTGGGTCTGGTAAAAATCTTGGACTATGGGCTAGGAATTAGGACACCTAGATTTCAGTCCTGTTCTTCAGGAAACTTTCTGTGATATTGGGCAAGTCTTTTTCTCTCTCTGAGCCTCAGTTTCCTCCTCTGTAAAAATCAAAAGGATTAGATGATTTCTAAATTCTCTAACATTCTCCAACTCTAGATAGCTGGACTGTATTAAAACAGATCAGAATCTGCATTTCATTTTCATCAAGCCCCAAACATAAGGGAAGAATTAAGCTTTGAGGGAGTATCATTTCCAAATCCAAGTAGACTCTTGTCTTGGAGCCTCCCTCCATAGGAAAATCTTGGAAAGTTGATATTGACAGGCATGCTTTCTTTTTGAATTGCATGCTTATTTAGTTATTTATTCAGTCTGTGTGCTTGCTGGGATGGCATCTTGTGATAAACATCTGCTTTTGGTGAGGGTCTTGGTGGGGGTGGGGGAGTTACTGGGACTTAGTCATGACCAACACAGAATCACTTCAGCATCACAAACAAAACACATTTAAGGTAACCCCCCTAAAATAAGAGATAAAGATCAAAGGCCCAGTTCATAGTCCTTTCACGAGGCTTTGCAAATACGTCCTTAGTTCCATTTCTACTGAGGACTCCAAACTCTTGTCAAGATGGTCTGTTTCAACACCATGTCATGCACACTCCCATTTCCACCCCTATATAAGAATCTTCTCCTTCCTTTCTTCACCTGTTGGATTTCTGTCCATCCTTTAAAGCACAATTCAAGTACTACTTCCTCCAGGAAACTTGTTTCCTCAGTTGGCAAGAATCTGTCTCCTCAGACCTGGTACAGCACTTAATTTTGAAATTCAGAAGCACATGTCACATAATCTTGTGCATTGTAATTATTTATGTTTATATTCTTATTCACCTACCAGACTTTGAAATCCATCAGGAAAGTGACTTTATCTAAACTATTGCCTCAGCTATCAAGTAAGCACTGTTTTGACCACAATAGACCCTTAAGTTCTTTGTTGAATGTTCAATGAATAAATTGTTTAAATAAAAATGATTCCAATTTCCAGTTCTTTATGAAGCTTTCTTAACTAAAATATTGTGAGAGTAAACTTATCATATTCCCATTTTGTAATCAAGGAAATCAATATTTGTTCCAGGAGAAGAGAGTTGGATTAGTTAAACTTAGAAAGTTTTTCCCTTTATCTGTGATGAAGGGTGGGATTTCAACTCAAGACTCAACTCTGAAGAAAGGACTCACCCACCAGAGAGGAAAGAGAACTTTATCATTTATGTGTTGTTTTATGTTTATGCATTCTTTTTATCTTCTGCATGTTCTGTGGGATGAAATGACATCTTGTATCTAATAAATGCATTCTAATTTGAGCATTTCTGCAAGAGCTATGTTCCTCTTTTACACACACACAGATACCAAATGTATTCCGAGATCTTCCAGAATGGGGAACACTTTGGGTTAGGATAATGATCGAGATAGTAATATTTTGGAATAGCTCCCAAGAACTTGGGAGCCGCTATACAAAGTGCAAGAAGGTCCAAGCAAGAAGTGATGTGGAGGGAAGGTGAGTGGAGGCAAGGTAAGTGGAGGAAAGAGGAAGAACACAAGAGATGTCACAGAAGCAAGATTCAGTGACTGACTGCATGTGGAAGGGTAAGAAGGTACAATGAAGATTAACTCCAAAGTTATAAGCTCACTTTGAGAGCTATTTCCTCCATGAGGCCTTTCCTGATTCCATGTTCTTCCCCTCCCCCCCCAATTCTTGAAGTATTTTGTATTTACATTGTATATACTTTGTAGTTTATATACCTGTACTTGTAGTATCACCTGAACATAAGCTCCTTTACATAAATTTAGTCTTTGAAATCTCATAACCTCACACAGTTGGTGCTCAATAATAAATGCTTACTGATTAACTGGAAGGATGATGATGTCCCAGAGACAAACAGGGACTCTTCCAACAAGGAAGTACAGTTGTCATTCTCAATCATCAATCTTTTCTTTGCCCATTACTTCTTCTATGACAATTGCTGAGATTGTGACATATAACTTTAAAAATTCATAGCTTCACTGAGGGAATGTTGGTGTTAAATATATATATATATATATATATGGTACCTTTGAGTGCCTAAGCATTACTGAAAGCACTATATCAACTCTGAAATATGATCTACCCTAAAATATAACAAAATTCAATCATTCACCCCACAGAACAGCATAGCTCAGTGGAAGAATTGACTGAAGGTCAGAAGAAATGGATTCTAGTCCTGACTCATCTACTACTTACATCAACTTCGGCAAGTCACAATTTCTATATTTATTTGTATGTGAAATGGCATAAATTGGTTAATCTCTAAGGTCTCTTCCAACATTAGCATTATATGAGCTTAGTTTTATCTAGGAAATTTAACTGCTAAACAAGCCATCCTTTCACAAGTTCATATATTCATTGCACAAACATCACCAAGTACTTTTATTTGGTAATAGGAAAGGTATACCTAAAATGTGATTCCACACTTCAAAGGAGACAAAGAAATTTTCATCCATAACAATCTGCATCTTCCCAACCAGGGAAAAGAGAGACTTGTGAGAGAAGAGAAACCCAATGAATATGTTTCCATGTTTGTTTTAACAAGGCTATTATATAGTTCAATTAAGGGTTTATATAATTGTTAATAAAAAATATTCCCTACTGTCACAAAAGCAAATGAGATTTGGGATTACTTCCCATAGTTCTTCTATGTTAACTATTACATATCCTACCATCCACCCTCGTTACTTTTTCTATTTTGTTAATGATTTTAACAATGTGCTTTTCTCTGAGGACTGCTTTAGCAGAACTGCTATGATGTTCATTATAATTTTCTTTTACATATTGTGTCTATGATTTGTTCTTTGATCCACTCATTTCTTTTGGGTCAGTATCTTTTGTTTGTGTCCCTGAACCAATTTCTTTTCTTACTGCATTTTGGTCTGTAAAAGATGTATTGACTACTTCTGCCTTTTTATAGTTGTTTTCAGTATCTTTGTGATCAAGTTGTGTAAAAGTTCCAGAAAACTATATGTAGTTTTCCATGTGCCATATATACTAGCAAATGGACATACTATAAAACTTATAGGTACAGAAAATATGTAGATTTTTGCTATTAAATTAATACAAGACTTTTAACTTTTTTCCAGAAATTTGTTGTTTCATATTTTCTCTCCTTTATCTGTCAAGACTGCTGGAAAACTGAGATGGATATGGAATGCTCCTGTTATTTAGTATCATCTTGAAGCTCAGAGGTTTCTTTATGAATCTCAATCTTAAAGCATTTGGAATATGTAAGTTCATTTCTGATGGTTCCTTTCAGTATCAGTTTATTCCTTTTATATTTTGAAATGTCTTTCTTTTGATAGTATTAAGACAATATTTTCTTTTCCAGATTCACATGAAGTATAAAATTTTCCTGTTCTGTTTTGGGGTGTTTTTTTTTAAGTATTTCAAGTAACAGGCTATAGTCTTGTTTTCTTATCTATCACCTTTATATTTTGTTGGATCATTTAATCCATTCACATTTAAATTGAGTTTATATTTTCCTCCACCTAAGTTTTTTTTAAGTTTTAACTCCACTGTAATACTGTTCTGTGCATTATTTTGCAATATTGTAAGTTCCTTCAGTTAATTTTTTTCATAAGTCACCTTGTTTCCACTGACTTTCTTCCTCTCATCCCTCATTCCCTATTTCATTTGCTACCACTTTCCCTTTAGGGTTTTATTAGTGCTTCTCTCCTGCTTTCTATTTATATATTTCTTCCCTTTTTTCCTCTTAGTCAAACAGATTTCCCCTTACTCTCCTGCTCTTCAGCTTATTCATGTTTTTTAAATTCATTTTTGCATCCCTTTCCAAAAAGGATTTCTTTTGCCCTCTTCCATTAGACATCTTCTGTTTATAATCCCTCATTTTTATATTTACTCCTATAATGATCTGCTCTTTTCTCTATATCCCTTACACAAAGCTTCCAAGGTATCCATTCTAGGCTATCTTTACTAGGCTCTTTCAGTCACTGCCTTGTAGAGTTTACCCTATGGCTCTCCTTGTCCATTAAGTCTCATTCTCAGAGCAATGCCAATTATTGCAGGCGTCAGAAAGGACACTGCCCCAGGCAGAGCCTTTCCCTTCTGATGTTTTCCTCCTCCTCCCCACCACATTTGCCTAGAAATCTCTATGAAGATGACTTTCCAAGCACCAAATCCTCCATGCCTCATCCAGCAGTTTTCCTTCACCAATAGGAGCATGCAGGAGTAGAATCTCTTCCCACTTCTTTTTTCCCCCTTTTCAGTCTTTCTCCCCTTCTCTTTACCCACACTCTTGTATTCTCTTCTCTTTCTGAGGTTAGAGATCACCTTTGCTTCATTTCTAGCTCCTGATTTGACTCTTCATCCCTCTCAATCCACCATGACTTTGCATTTACTCATCTATGCACCTGTCCTTTTCCTTAGCAGAATGTAAATGCCTTAGGAGCAGGATTGTTCTGCTTTTTTCCCTTGCCTAGTCGGATGATCTAGGGAAAACTTCACAGCTGTCATCTGCAAGAGGCATTATAACAAGCTAGTCAAAGAGGGCAGTATTGAAAGCAATAGGTGAAAGTAACAAGGAGCCAGATTATATAGTTCTAACGTTTTTGTGGTTTGGCCATTTTCAGTTGTATCTTAACTCTTCGTGATCCCATTTGGGTTTTTCTCGGCAAAGATACTTAAGTGATTTGCCATTTTCTTCTCTAGCTCATTTTTATAGGTGAGGAAACTGAGGCAAAAATTTTGTGATTTGCCCAGGGTCACACAGGTTGGATGGGTCTGAGGACAGATTTGAACTCTGAGTCCAGGCCAGGACTCTGTTCACTGCACTACTTAGCTGCCCCAATCTAACAATCACAGTTATCAAAAAATAAGAAAAATCTGCAATTCCTGAGACAAGGAGGACCCCTTTCCTGGATGTTGAGGGAGATGCTTGCTCAGGCATAGGTTAACCTAGATTAGAAAGGTCAAACATCTTTCTTAGAAAAAAGATTAAAATGTAATTGGGAAATGTTTAACAAATGAAAATACAAGAGGACACTGATAATGTGAATGTGTGTAATTTTCTAAGTCAATACAATGCCTGCAGAAATTAAGTTTTAGCATTCTCCCCGCTTCTATTTCTGACTTTGATACAATAGCTTTAAACATCTCTAGAATTCTTCTAACTTAATTTCTGTGATTCTGTGGAATCTCAATGAAATACTGAATAGAATGCTGGATTTAGAGTAAGCAAGGTCCAAATTTACCCTCTCATCCTCTTTTAATACATTTTTCACAAGCTACCCAAATCCTTGATCTGTTCCCTGTGGCACACAGTAGCCAATATATAAAGATTAGAGAGTATTATTGGTATTGAGTTTAAAGATTGTCTAGCATTATTTCCTTATTATATAGATGAGAAAACAGACTCAAAGAATGGGAGAGAATTGCCCAGGGTTAAGAGATAACACCAGTTGCCTTCCAACCATTGTCCCCTAACATCCTCTTACTACTCTTTAGTCTTTTCTTATCAATCTATCCATCAATTCTGAATTCAACAAATAGTAATTGAATGCCATCCAGTATATGATCCCAGATGAAGATACAAAGATTAAAAAGGCATTTAACACACTTTCTTCACTTAAGTAGCTTATAGTCTAACAGGCTAAATAAAACATGAATATAATTATAATAAAGACTATGATAAGGACAAAACAGAGATCCCAGCAAAGTGCTATAAAAATCTTGATA
Organism: Sarcophilus harrisii; assembly: GCF_902635505.1. Taxonomy (NCBI): domain Eukaryota; kingdom Metazoa; phylum Chordata; class Mammalia; order Dasyuromorphia; family Dasyuridae; genus Sarcophilus; species Sarcophilus harrisii. Next base: position 89,325,063 of record NC_045426.1, read on the forward strand.
AATCTGGATAAATCACTTTCAGCAGTAGGAAATCAAGGAAGATTATATGGAAGAGGTGACATCTAAGTTGGGCCTGTGACTTCAATGGACAGAAATAAAAGAGAAAGCTGAGAGCAGGGGACAATTAGAGTTGTTTGGGAAAAGTGAACGTGACTTCAGGGACAAAATGATCAAAGTTCAGCAGGTAATGGGGAAAAAACTGAAGAATTTTGAATAGTCTAGTAATCTGATTAGTCAAGTACTACTTGAACAGCAATGTGAAAGATTAGAAAGAGGACATCAAGGACTCCATAAAGACAGCACAAAAGAATGAAAGGGAAGAAATGAATAGAAGTATTTTGAAGTTATCTCCACCAGAGTTGGCAATTAATTCAGGAAAGGGAATGAGGAAGAGTCCAAGGTTTTGCGGGTGACAGGTTCTAATCAAAAGAAAAAGAAATGTTAGGGATGAGGTTGTTCTGAAAATGAGGTCAATTTTGAGTACAATTTTTTTTTTAGTACAATTTGATTAGGCAATAGTGAGACAGAGATAAGATTTAGTGAGCAATTAGAAATGTTTAGGGGGTAATTGGAAGTAGAGAAATGGCTTTGTGAATTATTCTTATAGAGGAATCCCTATAATAGAATCGTAGGAATGGATGAGATGGCTGACAGAAAAAAAGGGTTAAGGACAGTCTTGGCTAAATTCATGACTAAAATGCAGAAAAAGGTGAAGAAAATTGTAGGTCAGAAATGAAGGATGAAAACTATAAGAAAGCCGAGGGAGGAGAAAATATTTAGGAGGATGCAGCAGATGCCAAGGAAAGTAAAAGCTTAAAAAAAAAAAAAAAAAAGAGTCCACTGGATTTGGTGACAAAAAAAATTATCAAGGTTTCTTTTGCTTCTTTGATCTACAGGTCTACATTGTTTTTAGGAGATTCCCAGAAAATCAAGAAATTTCAAGAGACAGGGAAAGATGTGAGAAATGTTCATAAGTGACAACATTAAATTACTTTGTCATCTCTTCTCTGGGCTTTTGCTGAAAACAGAATCTTTGCCTGCAGATTCCATTTTTAAAAATGAATTCCTTCTAGCAGTCTTTTTCCCCTTCAAATGCCACTGCCAGGTTCCCTATAAAGGGAATCAAAAAAAAAAAAAAAAAATGAGATGAAGGTGAAAAAATGTTAAAATTTAAGAAGGGGGGAAGGAGAGAAATACCTAGGTAAATGTTTGTTATTACCTTTCTGATAAGCTTTTCTATTAAAATCTAGATATAACTGGTAATCCTAACCATCCTTTATGGCAAATCTCAAATATGCTCTCTTCTGGGAAGTCTTGCCTGTTGCCCCTTCCCTATGTTTCTAATAATGTTCCTCCTACTTAAGTCCTAAAATTCAATTTCCCAAATATTAAGAGCTACTTTTGTAGGGCACCATCTGACATCAAGACATGAATTCTTTACTTGTGCCTCTCTTACAACCTTAATATTTATGACTTTGTACTAGTTATTTGCAGGTACTTTATCTTTGCTAAACTGTCAGCTCCACACAGGTAGAAACTATATCTTTTAATATAGTTCTTCCAGAACTAAGCTTAGGGCTCTGTCCCTACTAGTACTCAATGTCTGATGAATAGAATGGCAGGGAGTCTTTTTACTAAGGTTCTCAAAGAATTTTATCACTGTGTCACAACACCTCATCTTTGCTCATTAAACATTCCATCAGGATATACTATAAACTATTCAATGATATGCTTCCTGACGGATTAAAAAAATAAAATCCATCACGTTTTCTACAATTCTAGAGTCAATTAGGTTCATGGCATCAACTTTTCCCCAAAACATTGCCCAAATGTTAGCAAATCAGTGAACAATCTAATTCTGTCCTCAATTTCCATGGCACTATCAATTTTGCCATTTATATACCATCTTGTGTGAAAGTTAAAACTAAATTCCTTCAGGGTTGGGACTGTGCCTTCATTTTTTCATTAACTACCAGCTTAGCTCTATTACAAGGTTGGGTATATTATCGACTATCAATATGTTCTTAAGTGATTGCATTGAACAAAGAGAAAAACCTGCTTCTAAAACAGCATGGCTTTAACAAACGAGAAATTAAGGACCTGGGAAAGTAGGCAGAGGTGGCCAAGCGGTGAAAGGGAATGGGAAAGAACAGGACTCAAGTTCTTATCAATGTGTCACTATCTTAGTAGCATGAGCTTTAAGTCACCTGTTTCATACTCTATGAAACAAGGGGGTTAGACTAGAGGATTTCTAAAGTTTCTTCTGGCTCCAACATTCAGGATATCCAAGGAGTGTGTCAGACTTGAAGTCCTTCATTATTCTTCTTCCTACTTTACTGACTAGTTTTTTGAGCTTTCAACTTTTTCATCTCCATAGCCTCACTAACACACAGCTTATTAGCTATCCTCTAATCAAGCATCATAGGGATCACTCATAGAGGAAAAAGAGTTTGAAAGTCATTCAGTCCCATGTCTTCATTTTACAGAGTAGGAAATTGAATCTTGGATGGGGAGGTGACTTGGTGGTGGCAAATCTGAGAATCAGAACTTGGGCCTCTGGACTCTCAAGTCCTGTGCTCTCCCAATTACATTATGACATCTTCTCCCTTAATAAGAGAAACAGAAAAAGTGAAAAGAACAATAACTCAAAGAGGTATTATTGGGATCACATATCTTTTTCAGCAAATAACCAGAGTAAAAGACACTTTATATTTTTATATGTAGGATTATTTTTAAAGCCCAAATCACATCTGAAAGCTAAAGGAACAAGGTTTGGGAAAGAGGAGAGGAATTTCTCAAAGTAGCTTAATAAATGTCTCAGGAGCATTGTTGAAGATGGAAATTCATTCTTCTTTACACTGTTCTTTTTTTGCATGGGCAAGAACTGGCAACCTAAAGAGTGCTGAATGAAAGTGCAGTAATGGATGGGATTCCTTGGAATACAGACCAACTGCTTACCCGCAATTACCTTCTCTGTCTCTATATGTGACTTCATTGCTGTAAACACCATTCACCGCCATATAAACCATTAAATTAAAAACACACCCAGCATGTGGAACAAATCATAACATTTCCGCGTATGGGTTTGTTTGTTCACCCCCTCCCCCTCTCTTTTTAACTCTAAGTCAACAGAACAAGAGAATAAATTCTCCACTGGTGCCCCCATGCAGTTAACTTCATAATACCATTCCTATTCTGTACAGCAAACAATTTTTAATCTAAATTTTTCTTTTAGTTCAAATGTCTCATGTACCTTTCAAGCTATAAACATCATTGTATGAAATTTACATTTCAAGTGAAAACAAATTCAGTTCACAAAATTAGGGAAAGGTCAAAGAAATACAGAATGCAAGGAGCCAGACACATCCTCTTCAGTTCCTGGGCATTATCACAGACTTAATTTCTCCCTTTTCCGATAAATTGGATATAGCTTGAGAGAACTTCTTGATCCAGCCAAGGAGTAGGCAAGGTAGGCAACTAACTACCTAAGGTAAAAAGTTAAAAGAAATACATGGGACAGTTTTTTTTAGCCTCATTATTTATAACTACTTCTTTTGTTAAAGAGTACTTTCTTCTACAGTAAAGAAGTATTTATTTCCTAAGTGGTCACATGTAGATGATATACACAGGGGTATACAGACATTTTCTGTGCTCTACTCCCCACCTAATGTTAGAACCAGCATGGTCAACGTACAAAATCATACTAAAGACAAGAGATGGTTGCCAATAGTACTTAAATCCAGTCGAGTCTAGACAACAGTGCACAGTGGGTATTTTTAACTGGAGTCTTCCAATACAATTTCTATCTTTCTCTTACACTGTGGGACGGAATCTTTTAAGATACTTCACTCAGCCCTCTCTCCTGGAATCGGGTCCAAGCTCCAAAATTATCTCTTCACTTCCCCATCCCACGTCTCCCAAAAGACCAAAGGGCATTTTACCTTCTCAGACAAGAGGAAAGTAATCATATTATTCCATTATAACAAATCATATTAGCACAGGATAGCTTAACAAGCTAAGTCTTTCTAGAAATATTTGAAAACAAAAAAATAACCTGTAAGCCCAAAAGAATTATGAGGAAATATTACTAGTGAAACATACTGTAATTAACTTCTCTTCCCCCACTTTGCTATTAATGGAAAAGCAACTGGGCCAAAGTTGGACCTTAGTACTACTTGGCCACTAATTCACCATGTAACCTCAGGCTAATGTTTCTTTGCTTTCTCATCAGAAAAACAAAGGTGTTAATGTGGATAATCTGTTATTGAACAATCCCTACGTCCTTTTTCCCTCTAAGATTTGGATCCTACTTTTTGCTTGCTCCCTATAAACCTTCCATCTGTGAAGAGGTCAACAAGTGATAAAGTAGAGGACCTGTTCTTAGACTGTGGTTATGGACCTTAGCCAACTCATCTATAGATTCAGTTTCCTCATATGTAAAATTATATATTGACTACACAATCTTTTTAAGATACTTTCTAACTTGGGATTCCTGTTCTAAAAGCCTCAAGTCAGGATATATTGCTGTAAAAAAAAAATTACACACACATGTATGTGTATGCATATGTATACATGTATATAATGTACATACATACACATATGTATATATACATATATGTGTATATTACAGAGAGAGAAAGAAAAGGGAAAGGGAAACAAAGAGGGAGGGAAGAAGGAAAAAAAGGGAAGGAAGAAGGGAAAGGGGAAAGGAAGGAGGGGAGAAAAGAAGGAGGGAGGCAGAGGCAGCTATCATTATGAGATTGAAGGCTCAAAGACCTGATCTGAAGGATGCTTAGAGGGCATCATCTTCTGTGCTACCAAGGGCAGAAAAAGTAAGCAAAGGAGGACAATGGCATACAGGAAGCTATTTTGGATGCCCAGGGCCAGTGTGCTGATGTAGCAAAAGTCTGTTTCTATTACAATGCCCAGATGTCAGAATTAGAATTTGGCCAGGATGCAAATCTATTTTTCAATATTAGCCTACATAATCCACACATAGCAAGGCAATTGGCCTTATAATTTTGAGTCCAACGGATAAATTCCGTAATATCAGGAAGCTCATCTCATGACATGACCTAGCTGCCTGTATAAGCAGTCTTTAAAAAAAAAAAAACCAACAACAAAACCCTGTACCCAGGCTTAGCTGCTGTGGTCACACTAATTACATTTTCCTTCCACTGAAGCAACTTGTGCTTTTGGATCAAAACGCTTGGAAAAACAGCAGACTCGTACTTGGATTAACTAATTAGGAGTAGCAAAGCTCTTTGAAAGGAACAGATGGAACAGAGACTCAAAAAAAGCAAGAACTGGAGAATGAGATGATTTAGGGAAGATATGAGTGGGGCAGGGGGGAGATCTTAGGATGAGTGGGGCAGGGGGGAGATCTTAGATTTTCTGTATAAATAACTAGCTCAAAAAAAGTCAATATTTTAGGCCTATGGAAGCTAGGAGGTGACTAATTGGTAATGTTTTTCCAATAGGCAGCCATATCTTATGTAGCTATGTGAAACAGCTGTTTAGTAAGTATTAAGCAATATTTAAACATTAAAATTAAATTAAATTAAATGTTAAAGACCATAAAAACAGTAGTTTTGATACTACTAAGCTGTACAATCAGTATGCTCCTTTTCATGGCTTTGGCCTACCCCTCAGGACATTATATATTCATTCTGCCCCAATCAAAGTTCAGATTGCTTCTACAAAGCAAGAAAACAGGGAGGAATGAAAAGACCTGAGGATTGAATCAATTTCCAGACCTAATAGTTGGGTCTTCTCATTTCTTTTAGTCCTCAATTTCCTCATCTGCAAATTGGAGCTGACACATTTGCTGTATATATAATCTCACAAGGTCGTTATGGGGAAAGTAGCAAATTTTATCAAGAGTTACAGAAATGAGAGCTATACCAAGTATTATCCCACAGAAACAATATTACAAAGGATGGGGTAGTAGCATAATAATTTTATTATTAGTTATGTTACATTACATGTTAAATGTTTTTTTGTGGACTGACCTAGGAGCTTAATTATTTCCCTTTTGACATGGTATATAACCCATTTATAAATTAAAGCTTCAAAATGGCCATGATTTATTCAGTAACACACACCCTCCAGTAACACAAGAGACCAGATCTTTAATCAGAAAAATTTTTAAAGCACCTACTACTGCTGCTTCCAGACATTGGACTAAGCTCTTATCTTGTAGAGACTATCTCCATGAGCTGATGTGACAAAAGTTTATGACATCAGTCAACTTTCTGTTGATGAACCAACTTTTCCATTTACTTGGATTGTCTTCAAGCTTTTGAAGCATGATAGAACCTGCCCAGGACTTGTGCTCCAGCAGTAAGAAACTGCAAAAATCCAAGGTCATCATTAGACTTCAACAGGATACTTAAGAAACCCTTTAAAAGAATAAATGTTAATCATTTTAAAAATTTTATTATTTCATTTTTATACCATTTTTATTCCCCAAAATATTCCTTCCCTCTTTCATCCAGAGATATCCCTTACAACAAAGGGAAGGAAAAATGAGGGAAAAAAACATTCAGCAAAACTAAAGAACACATCAATTCAATCTGACAGCAAACATATTTTGTCCCATGTCTTTAATTCCCCTCCTCTGCAAAGGTAAAAGAGCGGAATTCATAGCTTAACTTCAGGGCCTACCTTGGGGACTGTAATGACACAGTATCAAGGTTTTGATTTTTGTTCATTCCAAGTGCATTTTGCAGTCATGAGTTATGGTCTCACCTGTTTTGATTACTTCATTTTACCACAATAGCCCATTTGTTTTCTTATGCACTGTCATCCTTTTTTTGTTTTTTAAAGACATGATACTAGTCCATAATATTATAATGTATTGATTAGATTATTCCCCAACTAATAGACATCTACTTTGTTTCATATTCTTTGCAACTGTAAAGCTCCTATATAGGCAGCATCTATAAAGCCTTTCTATCTTTTATTTTCTTAGAATATATGCCTAAAATTAAGATCTCAGTGGGTGGGGGGGAGAGGAGTATATGCTTTTTCAGTTACTGTTTTAGTATAATTCTAAATTGCTTTTCAAAATATTTGGACCAATATTAGCATGTTTATAATTCCACTAGCTTTCCAACACTGATCATTCACATCTTTTATCATCTTTGTCAATTTGCCAGGTATGAGAAGAACATACTCAAAATGAACAATATAAGTATTAAAGAATAAATCACATGCCATTTTTCTTTGAATGTCCTTAATCTACTAAATTTCCTTTTCCTCTTCACCAATTTTACTAGCATGTCCGCTTCACTTAAATTGATTTCATTACTTTTTCATTCTTTAACTTATTTTCCTGTGGCTCCCTCCACCTTTAAAGATAGCCAATACTGGAATTTAAAGACTGAAAGAACAACTCAGTGGGGGGGAAGGGGGGCGGAAAGAGGGGGAGGGCATTGTGAAATAATGGCAATATGTCTACTGATAGGAAAGAAGAAAAATCTGAGAAACTTCTTTATGTACATCCAAGTACACCCCTGTCAATGACAGACAAATTAGAGATGCTGTTGCTTGCCTATTCATGATATTAATGGACCAGCAAAGTACTTACATTTTCTAATTCCAAGTTTTAGAAGGGAAACTGATTGGCATATTATGATCACTTTTAATCTCATTTACCTTTCCTATGGTTCAGAACAGATATTCTAAGAAGAATGATCTGAGAGAAGATGAACTGCAGCAGCAGTCTATTCTCATTTCAACTCTTCACTTACCTGCAAGATTCTGGGAAATGAAATCAAAGTGGCTGCAGAATGAGGTCGGTCATTCGAGATTTGTTCAGATCCATAGGTTCCAGCTTAAAAAGTAGAAAGTGCCTCGTTCAACCTCCTTTTTTAGAGGAGGAAAGGGGTGTCTACTTACCCAAGCTTCTATAGAGCTGACGCTGCTGGGCCCAGGTCCTTGGACTCCAGCTCAGCTCTCATCCTCTGCAAACAGATGTTTCAATAACTGGTTTCCTTAAGACCCTATCCGCCAACTAAAAATAAAATCACTGGATATGGGCTGTACCAAATCAGTGCAAATGTTCTCACACTGGAATACTTGGCAAGATTCCTCAGAACTCAAGGCACTCATGACAAGAATGTCCAAGCTAGATACAGGCCGGCCCCAACCCGACACTGACTAAATACCTAAGGGGCTTGGGGCCCATCCTCTCCCTTCTCTGAACTCATTTTCCTAACTATAAAATGGAGATAAGAAAACAGGGTTTATAACATGTTATACAGCAGGAAAGAAACTTAGAGATTATTTAGCCCAGGAGTGTGCTAATAGATGTTTAACAACCAACTTTTGGGGAGTAGAATGGGGGTAAGAGTGAATTATAGACATAATAGACTCAAGTGTAGTCTGCATTTTCTCCATCATTTCCTTTAGTCTAGAGACAATAGGCAATACCCCCCCCCCAAAAAAAAAAAAAAACAAAAAAACACAGATGTGATTATAAGAATTTGTTGATTTCCAAGGTGTAAATGTTTACAATGAAAATTTGACAATCAGCTCTCCTGAACCTGCCCAGCTCGCTCCTAATATACCCTTATCTAGCTCAACTTCCTCATTTTATAAAGGAGGAAAATGAAGTATAAGAGTGCTCTGGCTTTTATCACCCAGGTAGTACATAGCAGCGCTGGATTCAAAGCCAGGACCTCTGCTCAAAATCCAGGGCTCTTTTTCCTACGTGACACTGCCTATCTACCTCACAGATGATAACAACCTTGTTATCAGTGCTTGGCTGTCTTCCACCCTGAAAATACTGTGAGCATCCTAGGTTCACCTCCATGGGGCTACCCAAAGTGAAGTCTTTATAAAATTATACAAATAAACACTCCATCATCACCCTATTTCCTCTCATCCCAACCTCTTCCCTTCCTTTCAACTCTATGGTTCTATTAAGTATATCTTTCTGTGGGAAGCTGGTAGTTTTATAACTTTTATAAACAGTATTGTCAGATTAACTAAACAATTCCTCTCAATGAATTCTAGACCACCATGGCAACCCAGAGAGCCATACTTGGCCTTGAGAAAAATCCAAGATAATAACCATGTAGTCTTGTACCTTTCAAAATAAGTCAGGAAAACTCATACCAAAAAAGAAAAACTTCCAAAATGCATATAAAACAACAACCAAAAAAAAAAAAAAAAAAAAAAAAAAAAAAAAAAAACCACCAACCCAGCACCTTTAAGCAATGTTAATTTGGAAATTCTAAATGTAAAAATATTATAATTTGAAAGACTTCCAAGTTTGAGAAGTGCATAATGGAAGGATTAAATTGGCAGAATAGAGCAAGGTTATAGCTTAAGGGGAGTACCTAGTAATATAGTCATGTCAAAATAATTCCCTGATGATAACTCGCTTATTTTAATGAGTTGCTGGTATCATTTTCTGAAGGAAGCATTCTAGAGAGGCAATGTGAAAAAAGTGAAAATGTCATGAGGTTTGACAGGAAGAGATATGGGTGTGAATTCTGGCCCCATGCTCACTGGCTGAACCACCAGGGGAAATGCAGCTTCTTAAAGTCCAGGCTTCTCCCTGTGTAAAACTTGTCTAATAAACATCACAATTTCATTTTATTCTAATTTTTAATTGTTATTAATATTTAGGTGACTGTAAGAACTAATATATTTGTAACAACATACATTATTTTCGTATTTTTATCTGCTGTGAAAGAAGATACAGAATTGCTTATGTTTAGTCTTAGAACCCATGAAAATTAAGAGCTTACCCTTTATCTAAGACATTTATGAAGTAGAAGATGCTGATCTTAGGGATATTGGCAGGAATCATGCTTAAGACTTCTAATGTCTTATGTCTACTAAATCAAAACAAATATATTAACTGCTTGTGAGGTTAATGTACAACTAACTTGAGAAAGAAATTTATAGCGATAGGAATTATTTAATTCACTAAGAGTAAATCTGGTCATGTAAAAATTTACATTCCAGTGGAAATACATCTCTGAATACAGACTAAGTATATGGTTACAAACCTGAGGGCTGAAATCACTGGGTACATTGCAGTGTAAATATAAAACAGACAACAACAACAAAAATCCAACTTAATTAATAAATATAAGTATTAGAAAATTAGAACATAACATTTCCATAAACTTAATAGTTTTTCCTAAGATGTAAAAGTTGTTTATTTGGGGGTAATCTTCAATGTTGACATTCATTACAATTGCATGGCCTACAATTATATGTAATGTAAAACTAAGCACAATAATAAAACTATTAAGATTATACAAGTGTAAGTAATTCTTATGGGACCATCAGAGTCAAAATAAATTAAGATATTTAGTTCTATTGAAAAAAACATTCTGGTTCCAATAAATTAATTCTATAAAAATGGCTTTGCTAACACATTCAAATACAAATGTCTTAAATCACAATTTCAATATCTAGGGGGGAAAGGGAAATTAAAACAAATGAAGTTAGCAATAACATTACAGTAAAGAGAAAAAGTTATTTAATAGCTAAAATAACATTTCATTGGGTCAGAAAGGTTACTTACCTGTAATTGCATTTTCTGAAGAGACATCCTTAAACTGATCATTATTTCAGGGTGCTTTTCCTGCCCTCTGCAGGCAAGCTATAGAGTTTATGACTCTTATAACAAAGATTTTTAATATGATACTTATGTAGTCATTTGATGATACTTCTCAGTTATTTTTTTTTTCTTGGTGAAAAGAAATAAAAATGAAAGTAAAGGAGTAATAATATTTTTCTAGGAGTAATTAACCTAATCTCTTCTAGTTATGATATTCTGTATCAATAAGAACATATCTTTTTAGAGAATTGTTATTGACTACATATAATTCTTTTTCAAAGATAAAGTTGTAAGTCACCAGGATTTATTTCTGTAAACAAAAAAGCCTGAAGGTTCTCTTCCTTCCTTACAGGAAATTTCACTGTCCTCCTGTGGCATAAATCTATGGCATTACAGAAACTTGTTTGTCACCTCTAAGACTTGTTAAATCTAATGTGGAAGATTAATGATAATGCTAGAAGAAATAAAAGAAGCATGGCTGAGAATTTTTAAGTCTTGGGCAAGAAACTGAGAGAAGAGAAGGGGGAGAGAAAAGAAAAGAAGGAGAAGGGAAGGAGGGGGAGAAAAAAAGGAGAAAAAGAGGGAAAAGGAGGAGGAGGAGGAGAGGGAGAAGGGGAAAAAGGAAGAGAGAGAGAAAAAGGGAGGGGAGGAAGATCACCAAGAAAAAATATAAATAACAATAGTTATCCAAAAAGAGAAAAATAATAACTGTGAAGCAAATCCCATGTAACAAAATCCATGAAATGAATCAGTAGTAAAATACATAAATGCATAAAATATAGATAATAAAGTGAGCAAGGGATCTTAAGATGCAAAATTGATTTCATGGTTCACTAAGATGGGATCCATAACTACCATGTGGCTCTGGAAGTACATAATTCATTTTAAAAGACTAGAGTAGATAAGAAGTGATAAAAAGACATACTTATGTGAAAAGATATATGAGCTAGAAAATGGGAAATAAGGAATGAAAACTATTTGAATGAATTTTCAACTAGCAAAAAAACCTACAATTGATACTGCCATTAGAGTATATTACAGACCACTAAATTTAAAAAAAGGAAATGCATGAGGATTTGGGGGAACAGATCACAAGCCTAGTATAGCATAGTAGTGAGGGGCACCTTTACTTATCTGGACATTTGACAGAACTCACTCTTCTTTTTTTCTCTTTGCCAAAAGCAGAGCAGTTAACATCTTGCTTTTTTTTTTTTTTTTTTTTTAAGTATTATAGTATGCATCCTCTAAAAGGGCCAATTAGATTGATAGACTGATTCTCACACACCGTGAGAAACTAGTTGTTAAAAAAGATATAATGGGAGCCTTGGGGAAAGGTGGTCATTCCACATCATTAGTCACAAAAGTAAATCCAGCACAGTTTGCTATTTATATTAGATTTTAGGAGAGAAGTTTTCAAAGGATTCAGAGAAAGGACAGGTAGGATTGAATAGTCTAAAAGTCAACAAAGAACATTTGGCCCTACTAAGTATTTATTTATCATGTGTGAAGCACGGTACTAAGACTTACAATTACGAAGTCATGAATATTCACCCTTACATGTTGACAGAAGACAACATATCCACCAAGGGAGCAGTTCTAAGAAAGGGTGATCTGATGTGGCAAGTTACAGAGATGTTAAGTGGACTAAGAGGGGAGTTCACAGATAAGCTCTTTCCAAAATGGTGGTGTGTGTTTGATTCTCAGAGGAAAAGATGTAAAGAGAAAAAAGAGGTACTCCCAGGTTGACAGGATAGAAAATGACCAGGGTGAAGATGAAGATACAGAAACCAAGGAATGCAGGACTACATGGTTTCTGTGCCTCCTGGTCTCCGTGGTCTGGATTAGAGAGGGTGATAGCAGTAACAGTGGCAGTGCAAAATGGATATATGGCCTAGAATGTGCAGAACTACATGAAAAGTCAAAATTATTCAATGTTTTTGTTCTTGTTATTTTCTGCCATAGATGGTACAAAAAAAGGATAATCCAAGATAAGTAGGGAGATGGAAAGAAGTACCTAGATGCGTGGATAAGCTCAAGATATCAGACCTAGACAAATTTATCCCAGGGCTATGAGAGAAATGGCATCTTTATTCTCTATTCCTCTATAGCCAACCCAACTGGCCTTTGCTACCCTAGAGAAAAAATTCAATCCAACGCCCCACTGTCCTGTACAATACCTGCCTATTCCAGACCACAATTCCAGAAATGCCCTCAATCACCATCCCTCACTTCACTTTGTATTCTCTGAACATCTCTTCACACATGACCAAGAAGTCTAGGATAGTGAAAAATCTCAAGATTATACTACATATATTTATATGAGAACTGATTGAAGCAACTGGGATTGTTTGCCATAGGAAAGAGAAGTCTTAGGGGGAGGCAAGATCTCTGTCTTCAAATATCTGAAGAGGATTTATTCTAATTGGACCAGAAAGCAGAACCAGAAAAAATATATGGAAGTTATAAAGACACTGATTTAAATCTGATGTCACACAAAAAAGTCTAACAATTGGAGCCACCCAAAAAGGGAGGCTAGACACTTTAGAACACACTGAGTTTCCAATCACTAGAGGGCTCACGCAAAGGCTAGATGACCACCTTTCAGGGATGCAATAAAAGATTTTCTTGTTCAAGTAAAAACTTAACTTTGATGACTTCTGATTTGCCTTCCCAAAATGAGATTTGAAGATTCTCAAGTTAATCTCAAAGAAGCATATAGAAAACAAGATATGAACAAGGAAGTTGGGAAGTAGTCAAAGTTTCTGGTAGAAGTTTATTTACACATGAAAGTCTAATTTATTAGCTGAGACTTTAAGAGGACAACTCCTGGATTGAGAATTTTATGTTTTACTACCAGTAAATGCTTAATAATTTTGGGGACTAACTAGTAATGAATCTTTTTCCTTCAGAGACAAGGATTTGGGTTGAAAGTTGAGAGGTTAAACTACAAGATGTCAGTTCAGGCAATACCCAGGTGAGCTAAGCTAAAAATGACAGCTACTTTTAAATGTGAGGTAGCAATGCCAAGAGCAGCCGCTGATTCCATAATACTATGACTGGGTCTGAACTGTACTTTAAACTTGAAAGTATGTTCAGTCTCTGAGTTTGAATAATGCTATTTTTCACTGTAAACAGTTCTTACCCTAGAATTTTCCTTTTTTTCTTTTCTTTTCTTTTTTTTTTTGTATGAAAGCTTAGTCTAGCATTTACCTCCTTATAGTCTATAGTACTATCCAAAGAATGTAGTGAAGTTACATGAAAGGGTTACCAACTAGAAGAAAGCAGAGTCAAAACTTGGGGGTAAAGCTTTCCCTTGAGAAGTGCTACATATAAAGAATTGAAACATACCAGGGAATAGTTACACACTTACGAAAAGAGGATATTTGAGAGTAAACAAATAACCACAAGATGTGCTGAGGGAGCAAATTTGAGCAGCATCTGTCTAATAAGATGACTTTTTTTTTTTTTTTTTTTTTTTTTTGAAACACAGGTTTTCCTGACCCTGACTAGGGGAATTGAGAGAAGTCAAATGGGCACAATAGAGGAATACTGGCCAAGGGGCCCATGTAAGACAATAGATTTTTGGCATTTGTAAATTCTTGTCGGTATATAGCTTGACAAAGAGTTTGCAAAAATTAATATATTCTATCTCTAGTACTCACTGCCTAAGAATTAGAAAACGTAATCCTAGTCACAATTATATCCCTAGAGATGTTACCTGGACATGCCAGAATCTTTTTGAATAAGACTCAATACTATCTTTCCTGCCTAGTGCATAGCACTTTTGTGAAAATCATGAGTTAAAAAGTTCTTTTAGAAAGAGCTTAGAAAGTTCTATACAAAATAGAAATACTATTTCTTTCCTCTACTAATCTGATAGGTATTATAACAATATCGTTTAGAGCATTTCTAGACCTCATTCCATATCTCTCATGTAAACTGATTGTTTCAATACAAAACAAAATCCTAGCCTGCTGAAGAACATTCAGTTATTTTTCTCCCTAGTCTCTTCTGGGGTTCCTGCTTTTATATTTCATGTCAGAATGGTTATCCTAATTTTTTACATAGTTATGTATACACAAATTCATAGAATGTGGTATGTATGTGTATGTACTCCTATGTGTTTGACATGTGTAACAAATAACATTTATAAAGGACTTTAGAGTTTGCAAAGTGCTTTACAAACATCATTTCTTATGGTCATATTATGAGTTTTACTATTTCCATTTTACAGTGAGAAAACTAAGGCTGAGAGGAAGGGAAATGACTAATGTTACTGAGTGAGATTCAAAGCCACGGTCTTCAAGTAGACTTGAAGTCTACTCTCCTATCTACTAAGCCTTGTTGACTCATACTCTAGCGCCCAAAGCAGTAGCTGTTATCAGCATATAAAGGCTTGCTGGGCTAGTGGTCCAAGCTAGAGTGTGACCATAGTGATGGAAAGAATAATCATCAGACAAATTCCAGCTGAGGAGAGGGGGAGAAAGCTGAGATTTGTATGTAGCTTTAGGTATTGATTTCATAATCATTCTCTTTATGTCCATTAAACATTAGCAAAATTGTCTTACCTTCTTCTGAATACATATGGGAGTAACTGTTGATTCAACTCCAGGTACTTCTATGCTATTTTGTATTGTTAGCATTCGTGATGTCTTGCCTCTTAGTTGCAAATCCCTTGAAGGCAGGGAGTATATATTCCTTTTCTCTGTGCCCTCTTCCAAAACTTATAACAATAATTTGTGCAGATGGTATGATGACTACCTTACTGGTACACTAAAAAAAAATTACATACTCTAATATGTGTTTTTTTTAAAAAGCAAAAAACTTTGATTTAAGGGTAGACCTAACATCCTATCTTCTCCAAAGGGCATAGTGGAAGCCACAGTGTTTAACAAAGTGAAAAGACTTAAGCATTTATTTATAAGCTAAAATGTAATGAACCTTTGAAAGGAGTGGTCTTAAGTTCTATAAAACTCACAAAATTCTAAATTGTCCAAGAAAAAGGTTCCAAAAAACCATTATTATCCATATAACCATCTTAGAAAAAAAGAACCTTTGAAATAAGATGGTCTTTATTCCAGTAGGCCCAATTTCAATTTGGGGAGGAGAAGGTAGGGAAGGCCTGAATGAAACATAAGGGACTACAAGGACAATGTACAGTGTATCTGTGTATCAGAAATTGTACAGTCTTGCTTCTTCTATAATCATAGCAGCATTACCTGGTTCCACCAAAGCAATCTGCATTGTAGCACCATTCTTTTATCCACAATTTCTCAGTAGTCTTTAGGAAAATCATCAAGATAACCACATATGAAAAAACAAAGAGCCACAACCCAAACTGATAATAGTGTTGAGTTGTTGCCAATAATGGCAATTATCTAAATGATAATGTCAACAGGAGTCCAAATTTTTTTTTTTGTAACAGGTCATAATAACCATTTACACTTGTTAATGGGATAAAAATTAATCCTCAAATACCAGTATTTCAAAAAAAGTTCTCTTGATAATATGTCTAAAAATATTTCTTCACTACTTTATTTCAAGAGTCTGAAAGCAAAACCTTTTTAAAATGGTAATAAATTGTTAGTGGTAAATGTGATGAGAAAATAAAATGATGATTGTGAAAGAATAATGTCCAGAGACAAATCTACTTTTCATTATGCTCTGCACCCCAATTCTGACCCCTACCTCCAGGATGGAGTTTGTAGACCACAAGTAGCTTTGTTTCATGAGTAATTTTTACCAGGAGGAGAAAGCGTTAACTTCTGGTCTGCTAAGTGAAACACATAAATCAAACCCTCCAAAATCAATATAGGTTTTGAAAAGTACACTACATATAGCAGTTTTCTTTCGATTCTGGCTAGAAATGAGGCAGTAAAAGCAAAGACCAACATGCGTTTTTAAAATATACTATATAACTAGCTGCCTTTTTTTTTATTTTTGGCTAAAGAACTGGGCAGTAAATGAAAATTTAAGGTGTTTATAAGATATCCTGGAGGTGTTCTCAGCTAGAAAACTGCAGTAAAATTAAAAAGAAAAATAGAACAGTCTGCTGGCACAATTTTATAAACCTACTCTATCAAAGAAAACCATCAAGAAAGAAATGGAGTAAATTAATTTCCACATCTAAGGGAGAATATATGTGATTAATGCCCAAGCAGCCTCTGTAGTGTTTTAAAGTCCCAAAGGGAATGATTACTCCAGGGTACAGACACTGCAAGGAGCATTAGGTTTTCAAGGGCTGAAAGGGAATTCATTTGAAAGCTTTTAAGAAAAATATTGAGAGTTTAATACGCAACTAAGCAGTAGGTTTTATTTAAACAGGGTATGCCTGTACTCAAAAAGGCAAGTTGCTTCTTTCTGAAGAGCTTTAATTTTCTTCTTCTTATTAAAATACAATCAACTCGCAAAAATGTATCTTATATTTAAAGTTGAGAAGAGGCTGCAATAATTCAAGAAGAGCTCCTGTCAATTGTTTGTTTGTTGCATTAATATCTATATATAAATTACTTAGAAACTAGACAAAATGTTTTAAAAGAAATTTCTGCATTTGGCACTTTGTATTAAACATCCCGCCTGTGGCTTCTCCAGAGTTTCAATAAACTAAATATCCAGAAGGAATAACACTTCTGTACTCCATCTCATTTTACTAAACAGATCATCATCACATTACATCATCATTTTACTAAATAGATAGAAGTATTTTTTTTTCTCTCTCACAGATGTAACAGAATGGCAGACTGTAAGAGATCTCTGAGATAAGTCAATCCAACTTTCTTAATGATAGTTTTTCTCATAATTGAGGAAACTAAGGCCTAAGGGGACTATAGGTCTTGCCCACAGTCACTTACCTAGTTAGTGTCAAAATCAAGGATCCGATTCCCATTCCAGGAAAACAAACAAACAAATTCACCACACAAGTTCACACACTGAAGGTGCCTATATGCACAGACAAAAGAGTTTGTTTTGTTTTGTTTTTTAAACTGTAAAGTTGCCCCTCCAAAAAAGAAATCTATAAGTTTTCCTTCAGTGCATGGAAATTTCGTTAGTGAAAGTCTTCAGGACCCCTGAACCCCACTGTCAGT
Organism: Sarcophilus harrisii; assembly: GCF_902635505.1. Taxonomy (NCBI): domain Eukaryota; kingdom Metazoa; phylum Chordata; class Mammalia; order Dasyuromorphia; family Dasyuridae; genus Sarcophilus; species Sarcophilus harrisii. Next base: position 89,342,733 of record NC_045426.1, read on the forward strand.
AAGTAGTCTTAAGTGACAGACAGCTGACTTCAATCACTCCACAATGATTAAAGTTTCTGACTTCTTTTGCTGCTGGGAGAAGGCTTCAAAACATGCATCCAATTCTGGAAATTATTTCATGATGTCTTCTCCATAAATGAAGACTACAGAAACAATGAGAGAACAACACATTAAGATAATCACTTATCCTAAAATAGTCATTTGTGTCTCCTGAGAGTTTCATGTTACCACCAACCACTGGTCCCCCGCCTGAGATTCTAGAGCAGCTTCTTCATTCTGCGATTCTGTTTGTCGATAGTCAGGGTCGTGCGCTCCACGGAGGAAGTCAGGCCATCAAGGACTTCATCCTGCCTCTCAAGTTCTGTCTCGGTTTCTAGAGCAATGCTCTTCAGTTTCTTCAAGATCTATCAGAGAAACACAGCAGTATTCTTCAAACACCTATTCATAATCAAAGGGAGTAAAGGAGAAGAAATCTCTTGCATCCACACATTTACACAAGCTGCCCATAATACCTGAAATCCCCTACACTATGGAGCCTCAGTTCAAATATCACTTTCTCCATGAAGCCCCTCCCAGATTCCTAGTTATTAGTGTATTCTCTTTTCTTAAATTTCTCTATGTTTACATATCTGTTTACACATGGAACCCTCTAATGGAATGTAAGCTCCTTAAAGGCAGAGATTTGTTTAGTTTTGTCCATGTATTCCAAGTACTAAATATTGTGCTTAATTAATAAACACATGATAAATTTAAAAATCAACACCCTTACACAAAAGAAAACATTGTAACTGATGTGAAGCTTCAAAGAACAAAGCTACAGCATGGGTTGGAAGACCACAGGGCCTCATGGGAAGAAATACTGTGAGACTGCACCTGGAAAATTTTATTCTTCAATTCCAGGCTATAATACCACACCCACTACTGACAAACCGGGGTGGAGAAGTAGAAAAAGCAATAGAAATGATCCAAGGGGTTGGTGGGATTGAAGACAGATGAAAAGAACTAAATCTATTTTGGCTGACATTGGAAAGGAGATGAAATCATAATACAGCATACACTAAAACCTGTTTAGTTAAAGATAAATATTTAACAGTGGTACTGTCTAAAGAAAAACTGAGTTTTAAAACAGAATGGTTTACTGACCTATAGAGTAAATATGCCCAAGCGAAAATGATATTACTGAAGATATTTAAAATCACAATTATCAAAATAATGAAGTAAGTTAGATAGCATAAAGAAGAGGTGATAGGACTGGCCAATGTGACCTCATCAAAAACATGACATTTCTCTATATTTTTTTAAATTTCATGCTATATTCTTCAGATATTTTCATAACCCAATGAGGGCAAAAATTTTATGGCAATTCCATTGAGCTTAATCATGTTCTATTAACTATTCCTTCAATCAGATAAACACTTCCAGGGTTTGAGCACAATTTCTGAATCCATTCAACCTGACACCAAAAGAAGGATGCCTTTTAAAAGAAATATCAATGACAAACCACTGAGAATCAACATCTTCAGGAAAGGAACTGAAGAATCTGAATTAGTATACAGGGACATCTAATTTTTCCCTATGGATCAATATCTCTACAGATACTTTCCAAAATATTTTGTTACTATGGTCATAACAACAACATTTGTGTTTTTAAGGTGAAAAAACTATGCAATTACTTCACAGAAATAACTGCTCCTATTTGGCTCTAACTCTCATTTACTGTAAATTGTATTTACACAGAAAGCAGCACACAGGTTTGGGGCATCAGATAGACAGACAGATGGAGAAATGATGATATTTAAATGGTCAAAAGCCAGGTCTTTTATAAATGACATTTGATTAACCTTCCTAAAACAACAATGCTGAAAATTACGGCTGGTAGAATCTCAAAAGTAGACTTTATGGGATTGTTCATCATCAGGCAAAAGAATAAATCACTGACAAAAGTTAGCAATCTCAGAAAACAACACTTTTGTACCATTAGGGAACCCAATGCTGGTGGAAGCTCCATCAGTTGAGTCACTTTAAAAACTGGACAGAGCCCTGGAAAATATACTGTAGGGAACAATCCAGCTTTGGCAGAGGGGGATGGACTACATGACCTAATACAGTAGGTCTTTTCCATCTCTTATTTCTATGATCTCATATGGCTAATGCCCAAACAGCATAATAATAATTAAAAAAAAAATCTTAGTTCACCACTATGGCATATAGATCCCTACATACCATTTTTTCACATGGATAACTATCAACTCTTAGTCTCTCATTCCTCATCTATCAGTTTTTCTTTTACCATTAGGAGCCAATGAAGGGCCAATCACACTGAATTTTTCTAAAATTTTTCCAATAGATGCTGCCTTTAAAAAAGCAACCAGAAACTCTTCTGATACAAGCTGAAGGAGCTTCCATAAACAGTGCCAGCAGTGTTCTCTAAAATGTGTACTTCTCAGCAGGTTCTTTCTGAATGTGTTGCAAAGAATAGATATTAAATTAAAAAAATCTTTTGGAGCAATGAATTTCTAAACCACAAAAAAAAAGTAATGTAATGGAAAGAATGCTGGATTTGGAACCAGAAGGAAAGAGTTCCTATCTTGTTTCTCTCACTTACTACCCTGATCATAATACTGAGCTTTTCTAAGCCTGAGTTTCCTCTTCCATAAAATATGGTTAATATTTCTCATAATACCACAAAACATTAACCTATTCGCCATTCACCTCTGAATTAGCAAAGAATAAGGTTCAATGTGGGGATATTTTGGATGGTAGTTTACTTTGTTGTTGTAATTCGGTTGTGTCCAACTTTTTGTGACCCCATTTGAGATTTTCTTGGCAAAGATACTAGAATAGTTTGCCATTTCCTTCTCCAGTTCATTTTACAGATGAAAAAACTGAGGCAAACAGGATTAACTTGCCCAGGGTCACAGCTAGCAAGTCTAAATTTAGATCTGAACTAAGATCTGACTCGGCCAGCACTTCATTGTGCCATCTAAGTGCCCCAAAAAGGTAATTTATTTTACACCTGACATGTTTTCTCCTCCTTAGGTTGAAAATGGAAACTTTTAAAAGTCACTCAGGTATAGTTCCTCATATGCCCTTACTAACAGGATGCAGGAAAAGACAGCATAGAGTCAAGAAAAACACTGAATTAGAACTGAAGCAGAGTATAAAACAACAAGAACAATCTCACTCATATCCCTGAGTAAAAGCTCATTCCTCTCTACTAAACCATGAATGTGCTAGATAAAGTACTGGATGTAAGAGTCAGGAGAGTCAAGTCCCAATCCTGCCCTAGAGGTTTACTAAGCTGTACAACCCTGGGAAAATCATTTGCCCTCTCAGAGCCTCAGTTTCCTCATTTGTAAAATGGAATAATAATAGTTGTACTAACAATCTCATAAGGTTTTTGTGAAGGAAGCATTTTGCAAACCTTGATGTGCTATACAATGGGAGATCATGTTACCGTCTATTAATAGGAAAGTGTTTTATAAACCTTAAATCACTTAGAAAAATGGGAACCATCATCATCATCATCTCTTCCATGTAGTATGTGTCACTGAATAGTCAAGCCAGAAATGTGAAGTCTGATTCATTCCATTTTACCTTAAAACTTTAATTTCCTTTTTGTGAACAGGTCACTTTAGTTAGATTAGATTTTACAAGTTATTAAAACAAGAGTTAGTTTTCATCTATTTGCACTTCTAAATTGATAATGTCTTAAGAAACACTGAGATTATAAGAACATTTAAATAATTAAAAATCAACAGGAAATTATTTGCCACTTCTATGGAGTCTCACAACTATCAGAAATTCTGACCCTCACAAAAGTCAGAGGAACTAAAGAGCCTAACTACACTGAAGAGTTTAGAAAAATGAGGGTTCTGAGGCCCAGGGAAACAGAAGAACTAAAGAGACTATAAAGAACAAGTCAAAAAACTTGATTAAGAGCATATCTTGTAGCAAGCATTGGGCTAAGCATTAGAGAGGGGATAAAGAGGCAAAAGACCTTCCCTGACTTCCAACTGGACCTGGGCTTCACGATGGGAGGGAGACAACTGGCAAACATGCATGTGTAAAAAAAAAAAAAAAAAAAAAAAAAAAAAAGTTATGTACCAGATAAATAAACAAAAGAGGGAAGACCCTGGAATTCAGAAGGATTAGGAAGAACTTCCTAAAGAAGATGGAATTTTAGGTGAGATTTGAAGGAAGCCAAGGGAATTCAGGAGGCAGAGATGGGGAAAGAGAGCACTGCAGACATGGGGAGACAGTCAGATACAATGCCTGGAGTCACACATGGAGGATCTTGTTTATGGAACAACAATCACTGGAGCAAAGCGTATGTGGGAGGAATAAGGTGTAAGAAGACCAGAAAGGTGTGTAACTGTGGGAGAAAGGGGAAGAATAGGTTATGAAAGACTATGAATGCCAGACATGAAATTTTGCATTTGATCCTGGAGGCAATAGGAAACCACTGAAGTTCTACTGAATAAAGGAATAACAGAGACAGACCTTTGCTTTAGGAAAATCAGCTTTGTGGCCGAATGGAAGATGGATTCAAATAGGGAGTGATTTGAGGAAGGCTGACTCACCAGGAGGCTATTACAACAGTTAGAATAATTAAATGTGAGGAAATGACAGCCTGCATTAGAGTGGTGGCAGTGTTAGTGGAGGGAAGAAACCATATGTGAGTGAGAGATGTTACAAAGATGAAATCAACAGGTTTTAGCAACAGTGTGGATGTGGCAGATGAGAGATAGTGAGGAATCCAGGATGACCACTAGGTTGAGAGCCTGAGGACTGGGGTACCCTCTTTAATAATAGAAAAAGTAGGAAAGGGAGAAAGGGTTTAGTGAGGAAAGATGATTAATTTAGTTTTTGAGATACTGAGTTTCAGATGTTTAGTAGACATCCAAATCAAGATGTCTGAAAGGTAGTTGGACATGCTAGATTGGAAGGAAGAGGCAGGAAAGGAAGAACTGGGAATTATCAGGATAGAAATACTGACATTTAAATTAATATTAAGGTAATTAAATCCATGGAAACCAATGAGATCTGAAGTAATATAGAGAAAAAAGGATCATAGATCCAGAATTGAAGAGACCTTAAAGGTCATTTAATTCAAACCCAACCCCTTCCCTGCCAACTTTTTCCCCCCAATAAATGAAAAAACTGAGGCCCAGGAAGGATAAGCACAGAGCTGATAGCCACATAATGGCATTCATTAGAGGAAGGATTTGAACCTAAGTCTTCTGATTCTGATCTAGTGCTCTTCCCTCCATGCCATTCTTTGTCCACCATCTTTGATGAGGCAACAGATCTGGCACCAGCACTCCTAAGTGCCTCAGAACCCAGATCCTGGCATCTGAAGGACTCAGGTCCTACGCTTCAGCTCAGAAGCACCCTCAGCCATGACTGCCAGACTCCCACCATGGAGGAGAGCATCCTCTGCCAAGGCTGGTTCCCTTGCCTCTCACCTCCTCCTTGGTCAGCTTTGCTTTCCCCTTTACAGCTCTTTTCTCCCTTTGGAAATCACAAAATACAAAAACAAAATGTTCATGTTAAACTACTCAAGCAAGAACTCCCTATTTGATAAGAACTTTTTTTAAAAAAAATACTTTTATATTTTATTTTTTATGATAAGCAGTTTTTTTTAGTTTTCAAAATACATGCAAAGATATTTTTGAACATTTACCTTCACAAGTCCTTGTGTTCCAAATTTTTCTCCCTTTCTTCCCCTCACTACTCTCCCCTATAGAACAAGTAATCCAATATAGGTTAAACATGTGCAATTCTTCTAAACCTATTTCCACACTTATTTGATAAGAATTTGGAGAAAACTAAAAGGTAATGTGGCAGAAATTAGGGTTAGACCAACATCTTGCATGACCTGAATATTATTGTATTGTATAGATTGAAAAGCTTGTATATCTTTCATGGCCACTGCTCTAGAGGATAAATTCCAAAGCAAACAAAGGATAGATGCAATTATCAAAGATTAAATAATTTTGATTGCATAAAACAAACAAAACTAAGAAATATATATAATATAGAACAGCTGACTGGAGAAAATTTTTATATTAATTATCTTTGATAAAAGTTTGATATTCAAAATATATAGACAACTAAGAGAAATATAAGAGACCAAAAACCATTTTCCTGATATGGAAATTGTCAAAGGATATGTATAATTTTCAGAAGAATTGCAAACTATTAACCATCACATAAAAAATGCTCCAAATCATTAATAAGAAAATACAAATCAAAATGACCCTGAGGCTTCACCAAATTGGCAAAAATGATAAAACAATGAAATAGTCAATGGTAGAAAAGCTATATTAAGACAGATACATCATTGGTGTGACTATTAATTGGTATAACTATTCTGAAAAGCAATCTAGAATTAGTCAAATAAAGTGACTGAAGTGTTCAGTTCCTCAGACACAGAGATTCTGTTACCAGACATTTATATCAAGGTGGTCAATGAAAAAAGCTTAAAATAAATTGTGATATATAAATATAATAGAATATTATTACACTGTAAGAAATAGTAAATACGATAAATACAGAACATGGAAAAACTTGCACATAATGTTGCAAAGAGAAGTTAAGCAGAGCCAGAAAAATAATATATGCAATGACTGCAGAACATTGTCATAAAGATGAATATTGCAAAGTATTAAAGGACAATCTTGGCCCCAAAGAAAAAATTTGAGAACATACATACACCTTCCCCTGCCTACCTTTACAGAGAGAGGGCACCAAAGTGTGAACCATTGCATATGATGTCAATTTTTTTTTTTCTGATTGATTAGTTTTGTTGAAATTTTGTTCTCTTCTTCCTTTGAAAAAATTTTTTCTCCTAAAAGATGGCTCTATACTGGGGAAAAGGAATACATGGAGATAACAAAGTAAAATAAAATGTTTACATGAATATTATTATAAAACTTTGTCCTTTAAGAGGGCTTGGGCACTTGCCACCTGAGGACTGCTCTCAATAATTACAAATATTTTTGTATAACTTCATGTATAATTCTAATAGTTATGCTGCTGCTGTTAATAGTGGCAGATGGTAAATTAACTGACTCTTTCATAGAGCAACTTTTAAAAAAATGGCCAAGGTAAGAACAGATGTAAATTCCCAGAGCTTTGCTTTATTTTTTAACATATGATATACTATCTTAAGAGAGTATCCACACTTTATTCTAAGGCTAAGATGCTTCAGTTGGTTACCATATAAAAACTGAACTCCAAAAAAGCAACTCTAGCTATTCCAAATAAAAGCTCTCAATAAGACAAGGAGAAGCAGCACACAATAGCTGATAAGTCAGCTCTGGGTTCAAGTCCACCTTTGATGTGACAGTTTGTCCCTGGGCAAATCATATAACCTCTTAGTGACTTAAGCAACTGTCAGATCATTTACTGATCTTTTTTGGTAGTAGAGGTTTCTTTGTGGCGAATACTACATATTAACGAAACCATTGCTCCAGACTCCCCCAAAATCATCTCATAGAAATCATAGAAATCAAGAAAAGCCTTTAAACAGATAATCATTCTTCAAATAGTCCAAAACATTTTACTTGTCAATAATAGCACTTGAAACTAAGGTTGGGGTCTGATAATAAAAATTCCAAGAGAATGAAAATTATATGAATAAAAATTCACAACTGCTAATATCTATGAAATCTTGGTAAAGATCCTTTTTTCCTTTACAAGAAGGACTGAAGTAATTAAATGGCATCGTGTGAATTCCATATAACATGGGATGGAAAGAATGGGAAATCTAAAGTCTGGCCAAACTTTTAAAAACAGTTGCTACTTTTGTGGCCTAAGATGACAAACTGTCTAGTCATCAATGTACAAATTCTACTAATGTATCACTATCCTATCAGCCAAATCCTAATTGGGTTTTAAGCCAATAATTACAATTTAAAATAAAGTCTTCATGAGGGTTCAGAAAAATCAGGGATTATTAAATGGACTTGCTCAAGAATGCTATTTCCAGACAGATTCTTACCTAATTAGAATATCGACCAATAAAAATCAGACTATATATGTGTCTGTGTATGTACACACACAAACACACATATATTAGCATCTCAAGTAGCAATGAAATAAATAAATATAGAGTATATTTAAGAGGGGCACCACAGTCTACTGAAAAGAACACTGGTCTTAGAAGAGCTAAGTTTAAATCTCAGTTCTTGATTTCTGATCCTCAAAGGTCACATTACCTATTGCACAGGATTATAAGGAAAGTGCATTGAAAACTTTAACATAGTAATGAAATATAAGTTACTTAAAATATACATGACATATAAACATAACTGTGCTTTATTCAAGGTATTTATAGCTTACTACTATCTGATATCTTCCTAGCCCTCTAGCCTTATCTGTTTTACTATCTGAATCTGTTTTCTACTTTGAATATATCCTTGTACCCTATCCCTGGACTGTCCTCCCTCCAGAATTTTGTCTGAATTGCTATTAGTCCAACACAAACATTCTCTCCTCCAGGAAATCTTCAATGGGATTCTCCTTGTCAGTAATTTCACTTTGTCCTTCTCTGAGAATCACATTACACCAAAGTGCTTGTTCAGTGCCTCTCCATTTCATTCTTCCATCAGACTTGTAACCTCCATGAAAGTAGGCATGCTGTGTATCTAAACTTTTAATCTCCCCCAGTGTGTGCCTAGTACAGTGCTCTGGACACAGGAGGAGGAACTTAACAAAAAGTTTGTTAAATAATAGTCATCTATTTAGAAACCAGAGAAACACTAAAAAGCTCTATACAATTTGGACACTTAACAATAGGGAAAATGGAGAAAGGATGAAACCATAACAACAACAACAAAACCCCATAAATTACTGTTACAATGATGTTTGAATCAGTGAAAGGTCAACTTCTGGGAAAGGTGAGCAGTGCTGAAATTATGCTGGGATGATTCAGTCAGGATGTGGAGAGGCACAGATTGAAAAAATACAATGGGATGCCTAAGGCTAAGATATAGAGAATCAAGAAATCTTTTAACTGGCCTGTACATGAGACCTAAAGCTATTCCTCTGAAAACAAGTCTGTAAATGTAATCAAGATGCAAAAGACTAACACACATAATGGTCTTTTGGGCTATTTTATGCTCATTAAGATTTACAAGTGTGGCTAACTTCAAAAAGGAAGGGCAATAACAGTATATCTAGGTCAAATAAATAAAATTTTCACCTTAACAGTTCTGAACTTGGTCAGGACTTACTAAAAGCAAATTTGTGGTTTAGTAATAGCTACTAACAGCCTTTGATCTTTGGGTGCAAGCAGTAACTGACATTTAAGCATGGCACTATCTCAGTGAATCTTTGGCAAAAACTGGTAAACATCACAAAGTGAAACATCACAAGCCATTAAATAACAAGGCAGTATCAGTCTGCTCAGAGATGGGCTGGGATCAGCCAATTTGCGGTGTTTGGTGTTAAGTCACAGGTGCTTTGGCAGAGCAATTGTGAGAAATACATGAGACTGGGTATACCAGGACTCCAATCATTTCCTTAAGTTGTTTTTTTTTTTAAGTGTATCTTTAAAAAGCACAGAAGAACCCCTTATTCAAACAGATGTTTATATAAAAGTTTCATCTCAGCATCTTCTCCTCTGCATGTTCATGATGCTAGCCTAGGAATCAGACACCCTGGGCTGTATTCCAAGATGTGTCACCAAAAGAGACCCTCGGAAGCTCACTTCTCAACTGAGCTTCATTTTACTCAATTGTAACAAAGTAGAAAAGCTTCCCGTACTTCTGAAGGAGTCTCCTCTGAACAACTGCTCACTAGCACGTTGGTATTTCTAGACAAGTTTATGTTCCTTGCCACCTCAAGACACAAGTTCTAACTTTGGGGGCCTGCCCATAAGTAGCCACTACACATTACAAGTACGGCTCATTTGATTATTAAGTTGATCCTGAAAAAGAAACAGCAAACTTCTCTTACAATAAAGAATTGCTGAACAGACAGAACTTAGATAAATCAAGCTGTCTGCAACTTAGAATAGTTCTACCAGTTGGGGCCATTAATATCCTGTAGTGAAGGAAAGGAAAAATTTTTGGCTTTCATCACAGCAAAACCTCTGGAGACTGTAAAGAACATGCTATATTATAATTAATCATATTCAGCAAACAAAGACCACCACCAAAGGCCTGTACATATACTTTCTATTTCATTCTTTGTAAGCCACCCATATATAGACTGCCTAACTACATTTTATACCTAAAAGCAAGGATAACAAGCTAAGAGAATACCAGCTGGGGTTAGTGGTCACTCATGAAGCTTAACAATAAGCAGATTTATCAAAAGAAAAACAAACCAACTAGAGGCTTTTCAGTATGAAACAAATAAATTTATAAGATGACATTAGAAGAAACTCCCTTAAACTGCTAAAATAATACCTAGTACACGTAAATGTGCTCCTCTCAGAAACTACCAATTATTGGCAGACAAAATGAAACAAGTTAATTACTGAAATGACAGTGACAATGAAGTAAGTGGTATTGAGAAACTAAAGGTTGCCCCTTTGCAAAATGGCTCAGAGAAGTCCTGCCTATGCAGATTTGAATAAGTTTTCTAAAAGCATAAGGACAGAAAATGGCCACAGGACTAATTCCCATTTGAATGAGACTTACAATTATTCCTTGCACATTGCAACGTTCTCCACTGTGATTTTTTTTTTATCGCAAATTGGCATAAGAAATCAAGTGGGAATTTTGGGGAGTTCTACAGAAGTCCCAGATGACACGGGAAGGCCAGCAAATGACAGAGCCTATGGTTAAATACTTAACCCAAATTTTACAATAAAGTACTATAACACCCCATTTAAAAAAAAAAAAAATCAGACTTTTTTGATACAAAGCTAGGGCCAAAAAGTTTTGCTTGGATATTCCAGATCGCTAGGGGGCATCACACCCATAACCTCACCTACCCCTTTGTCCCCTCCCCTGCATCCCTCCCACCCTGATGATGTGGAAGGGATGGATAGCTGTATTCTATTTTGCTTAAATAAGAGTAACTCTACCACTGTTAACTATTAAGCCTCTCACTGCCACTAATTACAACTTCTTCAAAGGATCTAGAGCAGGGGTCCTCAAACTTTTTAAATAGGGGGCCAGTTCACTGTCCCTCAGACTGTTGGAGGGCCAGACTATAGTAAAAACAAAAACTTTGTTTTGTGGGCCTTTAAATAAAGAAACTTCATAGCCCTGGGTGAGGGGGATAAATGTTCTCAGCTGCTTCATCTGGCCTGCGGGCGTAGTTTGAGGACCCCGAAGTTGCAGTTCAAATCATTTCAAGCAACACTTATAAGATCTACTGTGTATTATGTGAATAAGATACATTCACAGACACACACAACATATATATATATTTACCTGTGCATATAAAAATACAAGCTATTTTGCAAAAAGGGGAAAGAGGACACTTAATATCTGAAAAGTTAGAAGTGGCTTTTGCTCTAATCCTTAAAGGTAAATAAGGATTCCAAAAGTAGAAGGTGAGAAAAGTGAGCTCAGCCAAGGGGAGAGCAAGTTCAAATGCATGGAGGTAGAGGAGACATGATCTATCATGTGCACAAGGAAGAATGAACTCTGCTACTTCTGCTTTCTTTTTCTTTCTTTCTTTTTCTTTTTCCCTGAAGCAATTGGGGTTAAATGACTTGCCCAGGGTCAACCAGGTAGGAAATGTTAAGTGTCTGAGGCCAGATTTGAATTCAGGTCCTCCTGACTTTAGGGCTGGTGCTTCATCCACTGAACCACCTAGCTGCATCCCTATTTCTGGTTTCTTTATTAAGATCTAAGACTTTTTCATTGGAAATTCACTGTAAATTTCATTGGAAAACAAAAATGAGTTTAAAAAAAGAACCGATTCCAAGATAAGTAAGGAGATAACAACAGAAGATCTAGTTGCCTTAGATGAATTCAAGTCACTTGGCCCAGATGAACTATATCCTTGGATATGGAAAGAAATTAGCAGTTCTAATGCCGAGTCACTGTCATCAGTAATATCAGAAAAACTGTGAAAACAACAGTAGGACCACAAAAATTAGTGAAAGACAAAAGACCCAATTTGAACCAAGAGAAAAGAGGGCTCTGCATACTACAGACCAGTAGTATGATTTGAAAGGAACTTCTGGAATAGATCTTTAATGAGATAATGAAACATCTAGAAAGGGCAGTAATGATTACAAAGAGCCAGCATGGTTTAATGAAGAACATGCCTAATTACATTTATTTTTTAAACAGGATTACTAAATTAGTAGAAATGCTCTCTTTCTGCTTGTGTACATACATATGTAAGTGTGTGTGTCTCTCTCTGTGTGTGTGTGTGTGTGTGTGTGTATACACACACTATATATACACACACATACAGATATATCTTCAATTTTAGTAAAAGCTTTTGATAAAATACCTTGAAGTAGAACTTGCTTTTCTGGGTCTTTGGTAACTGTGGCTACAGCATCTGCAGGAGTAATGACTAGATCAGAGTAATCTTACTTCCCAATATGATGTCTGAGGACCCTGAGCCGCAAGGACTGCTATTCCCAAGGGTTCAGGATGCTGGTCTGTCTTCATCAGGATCTGAGGGAAGATGATGGCAGTGATGATGATTTGACTATCCTGACATATGCTACCTCCTCTCTCTCCCTCAGGCTTCTTTCCTGCTTTAGCTAGGCTGGCTTGTCTGGAATGACCATTTGTCATTTTGTATCTGACTGGCTTAGATGGCTGTTGAGATTCCTTCCAATTTTCAAATCCTATGATTTCACAAAACAGGGCAATGTGGCTGGAGTTGATATATGCATGAGCAAAGTAAAATGTCAAATAAATCTAGAAAGATAGTATGGACTCAGATTATGAAGGGCATTTGGCATTTAGGCAAATGGAATTTTCATTTTATGCTAAAAGCAAAAGGGAGCCACTGAAGCTTCTTGGGGATCGGATAGTAGTAGTGATTGGGAAACAACATGGTCATATCTGTAACTTTAAGAATATCAAATTGCCAACCATGAAGTAGATGAACTGAAGAGAGATAGCCTGGAAACAGAGAGGCCAATTGCTAGTGAAGTAGTATAAATAAAAGGTGATAAGAACTAGAATGAATTAGAATGCTGGTCTTATGAGTTGAGAGATGCAAAAGACATTATCAAGACAGAATTAATGAGAATTATACCTAACTCACCCTAGGGCAGGAAGGCTAAAAGGAAAGTTGAGGCAGACTGAGATGTAATCAGTCATCAAATACTCTTCCTATCACATCAGATTACAATCCTCTACAATTTGATAGACTGGCTCCATGAGATATTAAGGCCTAAAAAATTTCATAATCTGGAGGTCAACTATCCAGTGAACAATTTCTCCATCATAATCCTCAGATGAATAGCACATAGAACATCAATAGGCCCATACTGAAAGTTTTTCCAGCTTAGTAAAATCAATCAGACCTTTGGCACAGGTTTCTAATTTACATCAAGTCCTAAACAAGAGGCAGAACCAAAATGGTGGAGTATAGGAAGCTGAACTTGCCAACATTTCCCCCAAAACAACTTTAAAATAGTGCCTCACACTGAATTCTGGAGTGGCAGATCAAGGTAAGACATTTTTCCAGCTCAAAATAACTTCCAAAGTCAGCAGGAGAAGTCTGTGATACTGGGTGGGAATCAACACAGAGTAGGCCATTGCAACACCAGCAGCAGACCCTGGAGGCAGCCACAACAATGGCAGTAGCAGCTTTGGGAGCTCTTGGCCCCAAAATGGTAAAGGGGACAGACACGCGGGTCAGACAGATTAAAGAAGCCCCTTTGCTGGCACTGGGTACAAGACTGCCTCTAACACAGTTCTGTGAGAAGAGCAGCATAGCACTTGTAGCCAACCACAGGAGCTTACAAGAGCAGCATAGCTGCAGCAACAGGTGAGTAGAAGCCTTGGTCAAAGGTCCAAGGCAGAGAGAAGTACCAGCTTCTTCTAGGGGAAAGAGAGGAGTCTGTGCCCAGAAAGCAATGACAATACCTTTCTTTGGATCATTCTACCTTGGAAACACTAGAACCTTTCAAATCCCCAGAACTAGCTCTAAAAATAGCAAAACCAAAAAAGCAGCAGAAGCATGGGACAGCATGAGGAAACAGTCCAACTTTAAGATAAAGTTAAAAAATAAAGAAATAGGCTGGAAAAAAGAGCAAACAACAACAAAGCCTGACCACACCCCAAAAATCTACTATCAGCATTAAAGAAGATCAAGACACAAACTTAGAAGATATCAATGTCAGAACAGCTAAAAGCAAAGTCTCATAGAAAAATGTGAATTAAACAAAAGTCCAACAAGAATTCCTGGAAAAACTAAAAAACAAAAAAAAAAAAAAAAAAAAAGGATTTTAAAAATAAAATAAAAGAAGGGGAGGAAATATTGGGAGTAGGGGTAAAGGGGAGAATGAGAAATGATGCAGAAAAAATATAAAGAGAGAGTCAACAGCTAGGTAAAAGAGTCACAAAAAATACTGAAGAAAATAATATCTTAGAAAATGCCACCTACATCTAGTGAGAGAACTATGGAGACTGAATATGGATAGAAATATATATTTTCACCTTTTTTTTGTTTGCTTTTTTCTTTGTGTTTTTTTCCCCTTTTGGTGTGATTTTTCTTGCACAGCATAACAAATAGGAAAATATGTTTAAAAGAATTACACACACACACACACACACACACACACACACACACACAATTGCACCTTTATCAGATTGCTAGCTATTTTGAGAGGGTAAGGTGGGAGGGAGGAAGAAATATCTGGAACACAGTCTTTTAAAAATGAATGTTGAAAATCATTTTTACATATATTTGGAAAATAAAATATCATTGGAAATTTAAAAAGAAAAAGAAAATAAGACCTTAAAATAAAATTGGCTAAATGACAAAAGAGGCACAAGTATTCACTGAAGAGAAATATTCCTTAAAAAGCAAAACTGGCCAAATGGAATAGGAGGTATAATAATTCACTGAAAAGAACTATTAAAAGGAAAATTATTATTTTTTTTTATTTAATAGCCTTTTATTTACAGGTTATATGTTAAAAGGAAAATTAGAAAAATGGAAAAAGAAGTACAAAAGCTCTTGGAAGTAATTCCATAAAAACTAAAACTGGGCAAATGGAAGCTAATGATTCTATGAGACAAAAGAAACAAGAAAATACAATGAAAAGAATGAAAAAAATAAAAGTGAAATGACTTTGTAAAAATAACTCACCTGAAACATAGATTGAGTTGAGATCATTTAATAATCACTGGATTATATGAATGCCATGATCACACACACACACGCAAAAACAACCCATAGATATCATATTTCAAAAAAATTATGAAGGAAAATTTCCTGATATCCTAGAATCAAAGGATAAAACAGAAGTTGAAAAAAGTCACTGATCACCTCCTAAAAGAGATTCCAAAATGAAAACTCCCAGGAATATCACAGTCACATTCCAATATTCCCAGGTCAAGAAGAAAATATTGCAAGCAGCCAGAAAGAAGCAATTTGAATTTAAATATCATGGGTCCCCAGTCAGGATCATACAAGATTTTAAAAGCTTTTCACATAAAAGAGGAGGAGAACTTAGAATATGATATTCTGGAAGGCAAAGGAACTAGAACTATAATCAGCAAAAATAAATATAATCCTTTAGGAGACAAAAATAGATATTTAGTGAAATAGAGGACTTTCAAGCAAAAGACTATAGCTGAATAGAAAACTACAGCTAATATAAGACTCAAGAGAAGGATAAAAAGGTAAACATGAAAGAGAAATTATAAAGAACTCAATAAGTATAAACTACATTTCTATGTGGGAATATAATAACTGGTAAGTCCCAAGAACTTTTTTGTATCATTATTAACAAGACATACATAGGTAAGAAGGCACAGATATGAGTTGACTATGGTATAATGAAGCAGCATACACTGACAGGGGGAAGAGAAAGAAATAGGGAAAATTATCTCATATAAGAAGAAAATGCTTTCATTTCATTCATGGAATGGAATTTCAGAGCAGTTGGTAGACAATCCTTGAACCTTACTCTCATCAGAAGTGTTTCAAAAAGAGAATAACATACATAGTCAGCTGGGTATAAAAATCTCTTACCCAACAGGGATCTAGGGAGGAAAGGGGATAAGAGAAGGGAAGGATGAGCATAATGGGGTAGCTGATAAAAGGAAGGAAAAATTAAGGCAGACGATAGTCAGGAGCAAAACAGACTTTTGAGGAGGGCAGCGGAGAAAGAAGAATAAGAAAAAATAGGGAAAAAATAGCATGGAGGCAAATACACAGTAATCATAACTGGAAATACAAATGGTATGAACTCATCCATAAAATGGAAGCAGATGGCAGAACTGATTAGGAACTAGAATCCAATAATATGCTGTTTACAAAAAAACATTTAAAACGAAGACACATAAAGAATAAAAATAAAAGGCTGGAGCAGAATCTATTACACCTTAGCAAAGGTAAAATAACCAAGGCTAGCAGTCACATCTCAGATAAAGCAAAAGCAAAAACAGACCTTCTAGAAAGAGATAATCAGGGAAATTACATTTTGCCACAAATAATAAAGTAATATCAACCCCAAACATGTAAAATGGTCTGTTAGGATTCTTACAAGGTACTAAGTCACTGGAATTGATAGAGACAATGATTATGTACTTAGTACTTACTAGAGTTCTACAAGATTCATACCTTTAAGAGAGCATATAGAAGCTGGGAGCCTCAACCAGGATTCACTCTGGGAGATTCAGAAGCCAGGATTCAGCTGAGCAGATTCATAAGCCAGAAAAGGCAGCTTAAGCTCTAGGAACCAAGACTACAGAAGGCCTC
Source organism: Sarcophilus harrisii (assembly GCF_902635505.1). Classification (NCBI taxonomy): domain Eukaryota; kingdom Metazoa; phylum Chordata; class Mammalia; order Dasyuromorphia; family Dasyuridae; genus Sarcophilus; species Sarcophilus harrisii. The sequence goes on from NC_045426.1 coordinate 89,359,608, forward strand.
TAAGAAAAACTAGCCAATCCCCAAGTGAAGGAGGTAAGACTTTGAAGGATACAATAAAGGATTTGGACTTTAATACCTGGATGCATTTGGGGTGATTACACTGAACTGAAACTAAGGCTGCCTCCAGAAGTCCCCTAAGAAATTTGCTCCCAGAGAAGATTATATTTTAGAGAAGAATATTACAATGGTCCAACATACAAATTCTTATAGATTATAGAAAGAAATAGTTAAACAATACTAGTGGAGGACCTCAACTTTCCTATCTCAGAACTTGATAAATCTAACCATAATATATAAATGAGAAGTTAAAGAGATGAACAGAATTTTATTAAAGTTACATATGATAAACCTCTGGAGAAAACTGAATGAAAATGAGCGGGGTATATCTTTTTCTCAGCTACCCATGGCACCTTCACAAAAAACAATTGTGGATGAGGACATAAAAACCTCAAACACAAATTCAAAAAGCCAGAAATATTAAAGGCATCCTTTTTAAATCATAATAGAATAAAAAGTATTCAATAAAGAGACATGAAAACACAGATTAAAAATTACAAACTACATAATTCTAAAAATTGAGTGATTCAAAGAATAAATCACAAAAAATAAATTTCAAAATAACAATATAAGACAACATACCAAAATTTGCAGATTGCAACCCAAGTAGTATTTAGGGGGAAATTTCTATTTCAAAATGCTTACAAAACATGTATTGGTCATCCTGCCATCTAGGGGAGGGGGTGGGAGGAAGGAGAGGAAAATTTGCAACAAAAGGTTTGGCAATTGTCAATGCTGTAAAATTATCCATGGATATAACTTGTAAATAAAAAGCTATTAACCAAAATGCTTACAATCAATGAAACTGAGAAAGAGCAGATCAGTGAATTAGGCATGAAATTAAAAAAAAAAAAACAAAACCCTACAAAAAGAACAAATTTTAAATCCCCAATTAAATAAATTGGAAATCCTGAAAATTATAGCAAAAGATTGATAAACTTTAAAGTAAAAACAAAAAACTAAAATTAAAAACTACTTAATATTAATTAAAGTAGGAACTGGTTTTATGAAAGAAAAAAATCAATAAAGTAGAAAAAGGTTGGTTAATTTGGTTTTTTTAAAAGAAAGAAAATCAAATTCCAGTATCAAAAAATGAAAATGGTGAACATGCTACCAATGAAGATGAAATCAAAGCAATTATTAGGAGCAATTTTGCCCAATTTAACAATCTAAGTGAAATAGATGAATGCTTACAAAAACATAAAACTGCCCAGATAAACAGAAAAGGAAATAGAATATGCAAATAAACCTACCTTGGAAAAAGAAATTGATTAAGTCACACACAAAAAAATCTCCCTTAAAGAAAAAATCCTTAAGATCACATGGATTCACAAGTAGATTTCACTAAACAGTTAAGAAACAATTAATTCCAACACTACATAAATTATTTAGAAAAATAGGCAAAGAAATCATCCAACCAGATTCCTTTATGATACAAATATGGTACTGCTATCTAAACCATAAAGAACAAAAACTATAAAACAATCTCCCTAATAAATATTAATGCAAAAAATTAAATAAAATACTAAGATGGAAATTACAGCAATATATGACAAAGATTATAAAGGATGATCCAAGTGGGATTTATAAATGAAATACAGAGCTGATTCAATTTTATGAAAACTAGCAACATAAATGATCATACGAATAATAAAAATAAAAATTATTCAATAATCTCAATATATACAGAAAAATCTTTTTTGACAAAATTCAACATTCATTATTAAAAATACTAGTGAGCAGACTGAACAGAGGAATAAATAGAACTTTCTTTTTTAAATGATAAAATCTAAAATCATCAGTAAGTATCACTTGTAACAGGGATAAGATAGAAGCCTTCCCACTGAGATCAGGGATGAAGCAAAAATGCCCATTATTACTACTGTACTAGAAATTTTAGCTATAAAAACAGGACAAGGAAAAGAAATTGAAGGAATTACAATAGACAATGAGGAAACAAAATGATCTTTCTTTGTAGACAATACAATAGAAAACCAAAAATTAGCAACTTTAGCAAAGTTGTAGGATATAAAGTAAACCCACATAATACAACATCAGCATTTGTACCTCTTACCAATAAAACCCAGCAGAAAGAGATAAAGAGAAATTCCATTTAAAATAAATGTAGATAATATGAAGTACTTGAGAGAATACCTGTCAATACAAACCCAGAAACTATATGAACACAGTTACAAAATGCTTTACACATAAATAAAGAGATTTAAACAACCAGAGAAATATTAACTGCTCATGGGTAGGCTGAATCTATATACATTTTAAAATGACAATTCAACCTAAATTAATCTACTTATTCAGTACCATGTCACATAGATTGTTTTATAGAGATAGAAAAAATAAAAACAAAATTCATCGGGAAAAACAAAAAGGCAAGAATATAATGTGAAGGAACAAGTGGCCTAGCAGTACCAGATCTGAAACTGTATCACGAAGCAGTAATCATCAAAACAATCTAGTATTGGCTAAGAAATAAAACAGTAGACAAGGGAAATAGATTAAGTATATAAGACACAATAGTAAATGACCATAGTAATCTAGTGTTTGATAAACCCAAAAACCCCACCATCTTCTTCAACAAGAACTCATTATCTGACAAAAATTACAGGGAAAACTGAAAAGCAGTTTTGCAAAAACTAGATATAAACTAACATCTCACACCATTTACAAAGATAAGACCAAAATGGGTACATGATTTAGACACAAAAGGGTAACATCATAAGAAATTAGAGGATCATGGAAAATTTTACATTACATCTATAGATGAGGTAAGAATTTATGACCAAACAAGACATAGAGAGGATCACAATAACAAAAAACAAAACAAAAACAAACAAAAAAGGCTAACAATGCAGCTGAGATTAAAAGGAAAGCAGGACACAAACAAAAAATTTTACAAGTTTCTCTGCTAAAGGTCTCATTTCTCATCTATATTGGGAAATGAATTAAATTTATAATACAAGTCATTCTGGAATTTATTCACAATCAAAGGATATGAACAGTTTTCAGAAGAAATCAAAGTTATCCTCTTAATCACATGAAAAAATGCTCTAAATCATTACTGATTAGAGAAATGCAAATTAAAACAACTATAATGTTATCACCTTACAAACCTATCAGATTGACCAATATGATAGAAAAAGGAAATTACAAATGTTGTAAAGGATATGGAAAACTTGGGACATTAGTTCACTGTTGTTGGAGTGGCAAACTGATCCAACCATTCTGGAAAGCAATTTAGAATGATGCCCTAAAAAAGCAATAGCTCTGTATTCCAAAGAGATCCAAAATAAAAGGATAAAGGCCTATATGTACAAAAATATTTACAGCAGCTCTTTCTGAGGTGGCAAAGAGCTAGAAATTGAGAGGATGACCATCGATTGGAAGATGACTGAACAAGCTGAGTTATATGATTGTGATGAATACTACTGTGGATAAGCAGGATGCTTTTAGATAAAGCTGGGAAGACACAAACTAATACAAATTGAGGTAAGTAGAATCAAAAGAATATTGTACACAGTAACAATAACATTGTAATGATGATCAACTGTGAATGACTTTGCTATTCTGATCAATGCAATAATTCAAGGCAATTCTGAAATGCCATCTATTTCCAGAGAAAGAACTGTTGGTGTCTGAGTACAGACTGAAAAATAATACATGATTTCCCATGTAAAACTGATATTATTTCTTGCCTTCTTGATGGGTGGGGGAGAGAAAAGGAGGAAGGAAGAAAATTCAGTTCTCAATTTTTTTTTTTGCTGAGGCAAATGGGGTTAAGTGACTTGCCCAGGGTCACACAGCTAGGAAGTGTTAAGTGAAGTCAGATTTGACCTCAGCTCCTCCTGACTTCAGGGCTGATGCTTTATCCACTGCACTATCTAACTCCCCCCAGTACTCAAACATTTTTAAAAATAAATGTTAAAAATATTTTTTAAAGTGTGCTAAATAATTTGCTCACGGCCCACTAAGGCATTCAAAATAGATCATCATATGCAAATAAGTCATTCTAAATTTGCCTCGTACATCATACAATGGTTGCATGAGTAATATAAATGGTTAAACGTTTTCTATAGTGTATGTAATATAAATGGTTAAATATTTTCTACTATTCTAAATACAGAAATTTGGGGAGACAAACTCTCATCAGGCCTAACATGTCAACATTTTTCTCCGTATACTCCTCAGTACCATAAATGAAGTTCTAAGATTTCTTTTCAAGGGCATTGAGCTTTGGTGGATAGGCACTGAATTTCTATTTACAAAAAAGAATGTATTAGATTTCCCTAATATCTAGAAGAATAATTTTACATGAGATGAAAGGCTAATCCAATACAATATCAATTGGATTGCTGCTAAGTTTCTCCCAAAGGAAATATAATGAAATAGAACCAATTAAAGAAGCATTAAATTTATGAATTTTCAGAATATCAGAACTGGAAAGATCCTTAGAAACCACTGAGTTCTACTCCCTCATTTTAAAGAGGAAAGATACATAGAAAATGGAGTGACCTGTGTAGTCCCAACCTAGGTATTATCATTGATTTCTTTCTCTCTCATGCCCTGTACCCAAGGCATGTCTATTCCACTTTCATACCATCTCTTGAACATGCTTCCTTCTCTGCTCTGATCTTGCCACCACAATGATGGAGGCCTTTGCCCATCTGCCAGGAGGGGGATGCAAAAGCCTGCTCATGGTTCTATCTACCTCAAGTTTCTCCTCTCACCAATCATCCTCCATTTAGCCACTAACGTGATTTTCCTAAAACATTGATCCAGTTCATGTCCTGCTCTTCCCTCCCCTTACCAATAAAGGTCAGTGGCTCCCTATTCCCTCTAGGAACAAATAAAATTCTGTTTGGCATTAGAAGTCCACAATTTATCTCCAGTCCTCTTAGAACTTACTCCTAACCACATACTTTTTGATTCCTGAAATAGAACATTCCATCTTTGGCTCCAAGCATTTGTTCTCGCTGTCCCCCATGCCTAGAACACTCTCCCTTTTCTTTTCCATACCTCTTGGCTTCCTTCCTTGGCTTTCTTCAAGTCCCAATCAAAACCCCACCTTTTTTTTTTTTTTTTTTTTGGTTGGTTGTTTTGGGGGGAAGGGGTTTGCACAATCAGGGTAAAGTGACTTGTCCAACGTCACACAGCTACTAAATATCATGTGTCTAAGGCTGGAACTCAGGGCCTCTTTACTCTAGGGCTAGTGTTCTATCCACCGCACCACCTAGCTACCCCTAAAAATCCCATCTTCCACAGGAAGCCTCGTGAATTCTCTGAGGGCAAAGAATGTCTTTTGCTTCTTGTATCCTCAGTGCTTAGCACAGTGTCTGACACAAGATCTGTCCTTAATGACACTGACACAACTAATGACAAATAAGGACAAGAAATTGGGGGTCTAATCATAAAAAAGGGACAAGAACCCACATGTGCCAAAATGTTTGTGGCAGCCCTTTTTGTAGTGGCAAGAAACTGGAAACTGAGCAGATACCCATCAGTTGGAGAATGGCTGAATAAGTTATGGTATATCATTTGTTATGGAATATTATTGTTCTTTAAGAAATGACCAGCAGAATGATTTCAGAAAGGCCTGGAAAGACTTATATGAAATAATGCTAAGTGAAATGAGCAGAACCAGGAGATCACTGTACATGGTAGCAACAAGATTAAGTGATGAACAATTCTGATGGATGTGGCTCTCTTCAACAACAAGGCAATTCAGACCAGTTCCAATGGTCTTATGATGGAGAGAGTCATCTGCATCCAGAGAAAGGTCTATAGGGACTGAATGTGAATCACAACTCTGTATTTTCACCTTTTTTGTGGTTTGTTTGCTTTTTTTGTCCTCTAATTTTTTTCTCCTTTTTGATCTGATTTTTCTTGTACAGCAAGATAAATGTGGAAATACATTTAGAAGAACTGCACATGTTTAACCTGTATTGGAGTACTTGCTATTTAAGGGAGGGAAGAGTTGGAAGGGAAGGAGAAAAATTTGGAACACAAGGTTTTGCAAGGGTGAATGTTGAAAACTATTTTTCCATGTATTTTGAAAAATGAAAAGCTATTACAAAGAAAAAAAAGAAAGAAAGAAATTGGGTCTCTAGCCTCCTTCCTCCACCTGATTTTAATAATGCCAAGTCAGAATCATGTTGTAGTTATACATATACTTTATATATGCAATAGAATCTGTAAGAATAGAATTAAGAAGGTGCAAGTTCAGAATGGGCTGTTATTTGCAAAAAACAAACAAACAAAAGTGTTTAAATTATAATAGGGCCAAGAGGAAAAGGAAAAAAGCACAAGAAGGCAGGTTGAAGGATGTGATAATAACAGATGACAGAAAGAAAGCTGAATTTCTCAACTACTTTCTGTGGCTGTTTGTTCATCTATAAAATGAGGAGGCTAGACTAGAAGAGTTTGAGATCCTTTCTAGCTCTAGATCTATGATGCTCTGAAATCTAATTATCATTGTTAGTTTAAAAAAAAAAAAACCCACCTGACTAATTAAATTCAATTTATGAGAATTCATAGAATTCTCATTCTATGAGATATTATATGCCAAGATACCAAAAGAATTTTCAACTGTCACTATAAAATCATTGTCCAGGATCTCTGAAGAATAATGGGAAGGTACTACAAGATTAGAGAAGGGCTACAGTTATGCTTATTTTTGAAAGAATAAATTTTAGCCTTATAAATTTCGTGGGGAAATTTTACAAGATATTATATACGTGTGTGTGTGTGTGTTTCTAACCATTTAAGAAAAAGAAGTGGTATTAAGAACCATCATGAATTTATTAATACATGTCAAATATTTCCTTTTTTTGACAGGACTCTTAGGTTGAGACATGTAGAGATGCTATAAATGTAAATATCTGAAATTTCAGCGAAGCAGTGACAATGTGTCATGACATCTTAGTGAAAAAGATGGAGGAAATAATGTAGAATGAATACAATCTGATTAAGTAAATTAAGAAACAGTCAAAAATCCAAACCTAAAGAATTCTGATTAACAGAGTATGTTCAAGGAGGAAGGAGATCTGTATTAAGGTCCCACATGGCTCTGCTTTCAATCCCCTTGTGGTCAACTTTTTTTTTTTAGTACTAGGCTAAAGACAGATAGCATGCTTATTGACTTTATAGACAGCATTAAGGTGGGAGGTAACACTAATATACTAAATGACAGAATTCCAAATTAAGACTACATGGACAGGTTAACCAAAGGTGACATCTAATAGGGTTAGATGTAGTCTTGTACTTAGGTTTAAAAAAATCAACTCCAAAAATGTAAACAAGTTGAAATATGGCTAGACAAAACTATGTGAAAAAATCATCAATGTGGCCTGGTAGCTCTAAAAAAAAAAAAAAAAAAAAAAAAAAAAAGCTAATTAACTCTAAGAATGGTAGTGTCATAAGAGTGAGTTTATAATACTTTTTCACTCTTTTCCAGTCAGCATATGGAATATTATTCTCATTTCTACCTGTTACATAAATTTCTGAAGAGTCAATGACAAACTGAAACAAACTCAGAAGAAAGCAACCTAGAGAGTCAGAAAAAGATAAGCTCTTCACATGAAAATAGGCTTTAAGAACCAACACTGTTTTATTCGGGAATAGAGATGTTTCAGTGATGGTTAAGGCTAAATGTTTTTTGGTCCCAAAAGGCAGAACAGGCCAACATGCTAGAAATTATAGAGTAGCAGATTTTGGTACTCTCTTGCTTGCTCACACACACACACACACAGAGAGAGAGAGAGAGAGAGAGAGAGAGAGAGAGAGAGAGAGAGAGAGAGAGAAAGAGAGAGAGAGAGAACTTTCTAACAATTGGAGCTGTCCAAAAAACAGGATAAGGCCTAAAGAAAGTTCATTGACACTAGAGATATCAAAGTACAGCCAGGACAACTACTTGTCAGGAATACTGTAAAAGAGAGCCATGTTTCAAATAGGAATTGGATCTGATAAACTCTTGAGAATTCTCTTCCAACTCTAAAGATGGAAAAATAACACCACCAAAAATCCCTTCTCCAGATCCCAAAACCCACACACACCCACACATACAAATACACACACACCAATCTAGAAGCCAAATATGAGAAATCTCACAGCTGTTGTATAACTTTATTATAGTCACTCTATTATAATCTGCCAACCTTTTGAATTATAAGACTATAGTAAATCTAGCCAAAGAATGACCAGGAAGACAGATCTCTTAGAGGCGGGGTAAACACAACTCCACAAAACTTAAATTGTTTCAAACAACTATGTTTTCCTTCTCATTTAATTTTCTGTATTTCCATTCTACTATATGACAAACAGCAAGTATAAGACATCTTCACTTGGATGATTCAACTCATCTGGGGAATTTTATGTATAGTGAAAATTTTCACTTGTGACTAGCTAGTAGTCCCCTCTATATGCTCCAGGTGGTTGAATGAGCATTATAGCCTTCAGGATTCCCATAAATGAATTGACTTCTCCAGCTAATTCTGAACACAAAAATAACAAACCTTTAAGGTCATAACATCTATTTCCCTTTCATATAGATTTTTAGGACATCATGGCCTATTTCAGTTGTTCTTGGTTCAATTATGCTATCACTTATTTGACAGCAATAGGATCAAATATTCCATAAAATGTGAAAAGCTGTCACATTTAGATTTGGTTCTACTTTAATTTAGAGGACAGAATTAGAAGGAGAAAAAAAAAGGAAAAACAAAGGCAAGGCAGATTTCAGATCAATATAAAGGGAAGACTTACAACAGAGCTCTACCACAATTAAATGAATAGCTCATATGACTGACTTCCCTGTCTCTAAAAGTGTCTGATCAGAAGGTGAATGATAATCATTAAGTATAAAAAGAACACTGAACTCAAGAAACAGGAAGAGCTGAGACCTCACCTTAAATAAGTGAGATTTACTAGCAAGACACTTAAACCACTTTGAAACTAACTACCTCATGAGATCAGGAGGCTCAAATGAGGTACTGTAGGTAAAGTGCTATACAAATGAGCAGCAAAATACTAATACCAGTCAGTCCATCAATAAACACTTATTAAGCACTTACTTTGTGCCAGGCATTGTGTTAAACAGTAGGGATACAAAGAGGCAAAAGACAGCCCTCATCCTCAAAAAGTTCAGCAATTTAATGGGGGAGATTACCAAAGAGGATTCAGGTTGGGGAAGCCACGGGAGATTTCTAAAATCCTTTCCAATTCTATAGCTTTATGCTCTAGTATTATCATTGAAAATAAAAGACTATTTAGAATACCTAGTATTTCAGTGAACTGAATATACAGAGTGGATTATACATCACTGCTGCCTACTAATAAATTAATGTCTTTTTAAAAGTTTCAACCTATTTTTAACAATAAAATGTTTAAGAAAAATGATAACATAAAATGTAACAATAATCAAAACAACAGATAGAGGGATTTATGATGAGAATTCAAGGCTTTTAAAATGAAGAGCTCTAACAGAGAAGATCAAAACGATGATGAAATAGCATAAAGGTGAGGCTCTAAAGAATGAGATATCCTACAAGAAGTTATATTAGTCAACTTTGTAATAAACCTCATAAAGTCAATATAAAAGAATGGATGGAGATTTGTATTAAGATTAGTTCTATCTAATATCAAAATATTCATCAAAATATTAAAAAGATGAAAAGAATCAGACTGATATGATGATAGTGTTAATGACAATGATGATACAAAGGATCATGCTACAAAATATGGCAACATATGAAATGGTAGAAATTGCAACACACTGCCACCAGCTACAAAGCTATAGCATCTTGATAAATTTTTGCTATCTTGATAAACTGAAAGATCACCACTCACCACACCACAAGTTCCAACATGTCCTTGAGAATTTAAAAAAAAAAAAAAAAAAATACACTGACCTGGCACCAGAACATCATTATAGGAAGAAATGCTGCTAACTGCTTGGACTCAACACTGCTCCATAACAGCTGAGTCTCAGAGATGATACCACACTGAATACTCAGAATCTCCAAACTCATAGAATAGACAGAAGAAATTAAAACCATATGAAGACCAGATGTGTTATCCCTGTCATACTGTTTGCCTTTGGAGTTGTCTCAAACATTTTCAGTAGGTCTATAAAAGATAAGCTTACAGTCTAATTGGAACATTCAGTTACAATCTAATGTAAAAGTCTGCAGAATATCAAATATAAAAGGATAACAGTGGGATAATTGTGGTCCTCTACACCATTTCTATCTAGAAAAAAAAATGAGAACAATACAGGTGATAAAAATATTTATCGAATACTTATACTCTGAGTAAGATACTGTGGGGAATACAAAGATATTCTTTGTACTCAAGGAATAAATGGTCCCAATTTTGGAGAAAAAAAAGATAAACACAAAATGCTAACAACGCAGGACAATATGTGCTTAATACTAAATGAATGACCCATATAAAAAAAAAGCTATTGCAATGCAGGAGGGAAAGGGGACAAAAGTATAACATTTCTGAAGTAGCATTTCATTTTTATTTATATCTTTTGTTTTTATGTTACCTTCATTTTTAGATATATTCCTCCCCCACTCCCAGAGAATATAACAAAAATACAAAAAGGGAAAAAAAAAAAAAACAAAACAGTTCAACAAAATTAACCCACACATCAACCAAGACTGACAGTATAAGCAACATTCCATACTCATTGTCCCCTAGATTTACAAAGAAAGGAGGGATACCCTATCCAATTTCTCTCCTTTGGAGTCAGGCTATTATAATTACACAGTGTTCAAGATTTTGTTGTTATTCTTTCCTTTTACATTATTATGTAGTTATTGCATATATTGTTTTTCTAGTCCTTGCTTTCTTCAATTTGTGTCAATTCATATAGCTCTCCCATTCTTTTGTATTTTTTCATATTTGTAATTTCTTTTAGTGCAGTAATATTTCATTATATCCATGTACCACAATTTGTTTAGCCATTCCCCACTTAAAGGGCATCTATGTTCCAGTTCTTAGCTACTATAAAAAGCACTGCCATAAATATTTTTGTGTATATGAGATCTTTCCTTCTATCTTTCACATCCTTGGGGTATAAGTCTAGCAGTTCGATCTCTAGGTCAAAGGGCATGGGCATTTTTAATCATTTTCTTAACAAAATTTCAAATTGTTTTCCAGTATCACTGTTTTTCAAAATTTGCAGCCTCAGTACAGGGCATTAGCATATGAAATAGCACCATTTAAGTACTCATTTATAAACAACAGCAAAACAGATTGTAAAGAATAATGTTATCAGTCAAGGAGTATAAGATCTAAATTGGTAAATAAAGAGACACAGCCAATGAGCCAAGAGGTAGGTGAATAAATACTAAATACTAGCATTCCCCTTGTGGTAAGAGTCTTGTGCAACAGGTAAAGAATGCAAGCCAGAAATAGCTCTGTTCTGAGCAATGAGACAGTTAACTCCTCTCCCTGCGTCACCCTTAAGTCAGGCAAGGCTTTCCAAGCATTAACCACTGAACCATTGCTCCTGACTGGGTGAAATTCTAGATAAGTGTTCCTGAAATAGAAAGGCCTCAAACAGCCATTCCTGAAGCACTGAGGTACCATCAATTATCCAAAAAGATACTGATAAATACTTAAATGCTGCTATAATGGAACCAACATAGGCAGAAATTAGAATTATTTCAACTCACCATTTGAATGTCAAAAGGCTAGTCTCCTAAAAGAGCCAAATCAAGAAACAATACCAAAAGATTAAATGCAATTCAGTTTGCATTTATAACTCAGATTAAATCCAACTCTTCTAAATATAAGACTGGCTACAAATTTCTAAGTACTAGCAGCTGATGCCCTCTAGAAATTTAGTTTGGTAACTGTCTGCTGGACATTCTGCATCAATTAATAGAATCAATCTTCAAGCCCCACTCTCAAATTTTTTATTGAACTTTAAAAATAAAGCATGATGGAAGAAATGCAAAATTTAAAATTTGCATTGTGAATGTTATAACAGCTTATTTTCTTAAAAGATAAAATAATTCTCTCTACCCCTTCTTAGTAGAACCAGTAGCAACAATGGGTAGAAAGTTGCTGCATATTTTCACTCAGTAGATGTGTTGGTTAGTTTAGCTTAGCAGCCTTTTGTGTGTGTGTGTGTGCATGTGTGTGTGTGTGTCTCTCTCTCTCTCTCTCTCTCACACACACACACACACACACACATATCTTGATTGCTTTTGGGGTTGGGAGAGGCAGGATAATCTAAAAATAAATATGATGCAAAAATAAATGACATAAATAAAAATTTTTAAAATAAAGTTTTCAGCATCACTGTAAAGTGTGCATGTAATTGATTAACATTTTTAGAAACCTAAATTTCATTAAATAAAACTCTGAGTTATTCATTAATCCAAAGATCACTTTTAAGATACAAATCTACCGCAAAGCCCATATTAAACTACTATACTCATAAAAACATGAATGTGTTCACTTTGAGAAAATATTTTACTGTTTTTTAAATTAGGATAAACCAAATTAGACCCACAATCTACAAGAAATTAGCCTGAAACAAAAGTTTCAAATATCTCCAAATATCGAAAGTTGAAAACACAATGCATGCAAATATAATAAAACACAAAACAATTCAGTATACTTTTAGAAACTACTGAAAATCATGGTAACACAACTAAGTGTTGGACACTATTAGCATACTCTTAACTGCCATACCCTCTCCTTGAATCCACTCTTCCTTCCAATGCCTGATTAATTTTCTTTGGTTCTCCTATTCAAAAGCCTTCAGTGTTTTCCTAGGATACACCACATAAAAAACAACTGATAATAAAGGTCTTCCATAAGTTTCCAGTCCTGTTACATCATATTTCCCTTTAGCTATTCTACATTCCAGATAAATTGCCTATTCATACACTCTCTGTTCTCATTCTGCCCATTCCAGTCATCATAAATATCATGTCCATTTCCCTATCCTCATCCTCCATCTCACCTGTGTAAATCTTTTCCTTTCTTTAAGTTCCCCAGCTAAACTACAGTCTCTGACTTCCAGAAACTTCCTTTTGTCCTCTCTTTCCCACCTCTCATCCTTCCCCCCCAATCATCTAACCCTTTTTAACTCTTTCATAGCCTATCTGTCTGGATCTCTCTTATGCAATTACCAAACTCTTTCAGTATAGTTATTTATAAATACCTCTTCTTCCCCCTACTATATTGTGAACTCTTAGTGATGGCTATTGGCTTGTCTCCTTTTTTTTTAATCTCTTAGTGCAGTGCAATTGCATATGATTTTACACAATATTTATTGAAATGAATTTTCTAGGTTGACAAAACCTGTAATGTGTGAAATTGAATATAAATGAAAAGAATCTCCAATAATTAAATATTATGTACCAAAAAATATATTCCCCCATCTCTGAAAGGCTGAGGAAATAACAACAGGGGCCTTCCTATTATCCCCATACACTTATTTCTCAAACAAGTAGCTTTCTCTGAAGTAGAATGTAAGCTCTTCTAGGACAGGGACAATGTCATTTTTCACCATCATACTAATCCCAGTGCATTCCAAATAACACTCATTTGGCATTTTGTTCAATTCCAGTCTCACATTCTAACAAGATGTAGAAATGTAGTTAAGTATTTCACCTTAGACAACTTCACTTTCTGCACCTGCAAAAACAGGTCCCTGTAGGAACTACCTCACAGGGAGGATTGTAATGAGGCTTAAACAAAGTAATTTATGTAAAAAGTGCTTTGCAAACTCTAAAGCATTATACAGAAGCTCATTATTATTGAGTGTCATGTCACAAATACTAAACTGAATGTTATGCTGTCTACCAATCCCATGCCCAAGTTCACCTCTGTGCCTGTGTCATGTTCTGGCTTCACTCCTTGCATAGCCTGTCTCTTCATCTATCCAAATTCTAGTCATCTTTTAGAACCTAGTTCAAAAATCCAATTTATTCCAGAAAATCTTCTGATTGCCCTAAATTTATTTTTATTGATCCCTCCATCAAGTTAACCCCCATAGCATTTAGTAAGCAGTATGCAATTTCCATAGGCCCTCTTCTTTCATATATTTAGTCTTATTTCTCTAAAAAGACTAAGTTATTTGAGGTCAGAAGCTCTCTTCTATGACACAATTCACATGTATTGGAATCCATTAATAAAAAAGCAATGCTCACGCTGTTCTTTATACATAAAATGTCATTCCTTTCACACTTCCCTCTTTTAACTCCTAATCATCTTTTAAACTCCATGGCAAATGCCACATTCCCCCATTCTACTCAATAACTACCTTTTCCCTCTCAAAGAACCTCTCTAAAAAACTTAGATATTTTTAAATTCTACTTCTGTACCCTATCCCCAGTCTCAGCTTCAGTGCTCTGCATATAACTAAGTGCTTAATATTTGTCAAATGAAATGGCACTGAAGATGGAATCTCAATGCATCCATCTTTTATAAGTGCCCAAAACAGTGTGTTAAAACAGAAAGCAAGAGGGAAGGGATGTTTCTATATTAAGAAGTTGCAACATGAAGTCAAAATTCCCTAATACAACTCCTCCTTAAAGAGAAAAGGATGGGATGTAGCCACCAGGTACTATGAATGTCAGCTAAGGTGATGAAGAGTCTCCTAGGACCCAAGACCCAAAGGTGGCTAGAGACCATAAGCAATCTTTTACCACAAAGGAAACCAAGAGATCTGCCCCAAATATTTCAAGGTGTGCTGTATAAGTTTTCTGTTGCTGTTCTACCTCCAATACCCCTTTCATTCTAGCTTGATCATTTATTTCATTTCATGTGATGATTCAAAGGGTTATATCATAATGTGAGTTGAATGCTAATTAAAGTGCTTCACCTCCAAGTCAGCAAGAGTAGTCATGCTCTTTGGTTTCTTGTAAAAATAACATGTTAAAAACATTAATTGGACATTTCCAAAGTAAGCTTTACAGTAAATATGAAAAAACAAACAAACAAAAAAGATGCAGTAACCCAGTTTGTCAACCTGGATTGATATTAAGGACCTTAGTAAAAACAGATTAATAAAAACATTACTGTGTTCTACAACAACAGAGAACTTTTAAGAATTCTACAACATTGTGCAGCATGATATTTTTGGAAATATGTGTAGAGGAACTGCCCATGTTTAACTGTCCATGAGAGGGTGGGGAGAAGAGAGGAGAAAAAAATTATAACACAGAGTTTTATAGAGGTGAATGTTTAAAATTATCCATATATATATATATGTGTGTGTGTGTGTGTATAAAATAAAAAGCTTTAATTTTTTAAAAATCGCCCCCCCCCAAAAAAAAAGGAGATAAAATAAAATAAAGACTTCCAGCCAAGGTTAAAAAAATTTTTTTTACAATTAAAAAAAGATGATTAAGGATGTGGTAAACAAGACTTAAGAAAAAAATGTTGGGGTTATTGAGTCTCAGATGCCAAAAAATGCTCAATAAGTTCTTGTTGAAATAAATTTAATAATTCCATCACTTTTCTGCTCAAAAATCTTCCATGGTCTCACTGCTTTCAGGATAAATTATTTAGTTTAGCATTCAAGACCCTCCACAAGCAATTAGTCTCTCATATCCTCACCCAGATATTAATATATGGACTAATGTCCATTAACCACTTCCCCAATCCTTGAAGTCTGCTGCCTATAGAATTTTGTCTACTGTTGTCTTTTTTTGTCCAGAAGGTCCTCTCTAAAAGAGACCCCAATGGACAAATATCTTTACAGCACATTTTTTGGAATAGCAAAGAAATGGAGACTAAGGGAATCCTTGATGGTAAGAGAATTTAATTAAATACTACTGCACTGAAGAAATGATGAAATGAGTGGTCTTAGAGAAATTATCCAGGAAAGAGCTAAGGAAGAAGCACTATAGAGCACAGAGTGCCCGGTCTGGAATGAGGAAGACCTGAGTTGAAATCCCATCTTAGATATGAACTGTATGACTCGGTAAAGCTGCTTAATCTTGGTTTGCCTCAGATTCCTCATTTGTGAAATGAGGTAATAATAGCACCTACATCACAGCTGTTGTGAGGATCAAATGAGATAACATTTGTAAAGTACTTAGTACAATAGTGGCTACATAAAATGTTAGCCACTATTATTGTCTTTATTATCTATGTAAACTGATATAGAAGGAAGTGAACAGAGTCAAGAGAACAATTCATACAAAAATAGTAACATTATTAAAAAAAAAAAAACAGTTCTGAAAGACTTGAACTCTGAACAATGAACAAGATCAATCATCTTTTCAGATGTCTGATGATAAAGGCTGCTACCTGCCTCTTGACAGAAAGATAATGGTCTCAAGATGCAGAATGAGACACACAATTTTGGACCCAATCAATAAGGGAATCTGTTCTGCTTGACTATGTACATTTGTTAAAAGGGCTCTGTGTTTTCTTTTTTCTCCCCCAATGGAGTCGAAGGCATCTCACATTCTCCAGTGGAGAAAATTAAGGGAAGTATAAGAAAGGAAAGAAAGTAGAAGAAGAAAAAAAGGTCAGTGAGGCATCTTTTAAAACAAAATACAGCGCAAAAAAAAAAAAAAAAAAAAAAAAAAAAAAAGGCCAGTAAAAATAGAATAGCTTTGAAAACTACAGGCCTATCATATTTTATATTTAAAAAGCTGAGTAAGCTATACAATATAGCTTACTTACTTCCACAATTTCACTAAAATTCTACCTCCAATGACAACCCTAATCTGCTTAATATGTGATCATCTTCCTGTAGCTCCAAAAGACTTAATGTCTCTCTCGTTTTGCTGATTGTCCACAGGTACCAGACCTTCTCTTTTCTTTGTATCTCCCAGAGCTCTGAGCACAGCATAACAATTATTCAACAATTATGACCAGAAATTCTTTTTTTTAAAGAGAAACTAACAAAAAACAAAACAAAACAAAATGAGCACCAAAAAAACAAAACTCTTCAGCAACAAAAGAAGACCTAGAAAATCGAAAAAGACAAGGGACTTCAGAAGCTGCCCAAGGCCTCTCCCCACCACATGCACAAGAATCTACTCTCCAATCTATGTGACAAGCTGCTATTCAGTCCCCTTTCACTCCAGGGCAGAGCAAAAGAGCAGAGGCCTCTTTCCTGGGGGGTAGGAGGGCACTCACTCCACTGGCACAGCTCTATCCACTAAGGTGCCTCCCATCAAGTCTCTACAGCTTCTGACAAGGCTCCTATTCTTGCCCTTTGGAAACAAACAGAACAAGTCCAGTCCTTTTCACAAAAAAACTCAACTATCTGAAAGCCATTAGGATGTTTATTCCAAATTCCTTTCTTCTCCAAGACCCAGTCCTCTAACAGCATGACCTGCAGGCTTTCATAATCCTGCTGGTCCTCCTGCAGCACACAATGTCTTCACTAAAATATGGCAAGCAGAATTGAACATATAACACTTATTTCAAATATGATTCAACCAAGGGAGAGGAATGCATAACCATTACACTGCCCTCTCTATTGCAAGACATGATTCTCTTAATGCAACTACAACATTTTTGGTTATAATATCACACTACTAATCCAATGACCTTGCAAATCACCTCAATTCCCGGATTTTCTTTCTTTTTTTTTTTTTTCAGATGAATTTCTATCTAGCCAAGGCTTCTCATCTTATACTAGTATAGTTGATTTTCTTAAGCCCAACTTTATATCTGCCCAATTAAGTTCCATGACACTGGATTTGACCCAATGTTTAAGTCTATTGAGATCTTTATGGATGATATCTAACATCTGACGTGTAGGACTATTCCTTCTAACTTGATGCCACCTTCAGATCAGACAAATGTCAATGATATAAAGAACTGTTAACTACCTTTCAGTTTCTGAATGTCACAGAAACTCCTTTATAAGTTATTTTTTAAAGGGATTCTCAAGTATTAAGAATGGTTTAGGGGGAAGGAAAAAAAGAATAGCTTAAGAAAGGCAGGGTAGTATAAGAGAAAAAACACAGGACTTGTACACAGAAAGACTATAATCAAGTCACATCCTCTGCTTCTCAGTTTCTTCATTTTCTGGCAAAATGGGAATATTATAAGACTTAACTCACAAGATTGTGGTAAGAAGAATACTTTATAAATTGTAAAGTAGTACTGTTAATGTAAAGTATTATTATCATTATCTTAATCTTCTCTTATTTTTCAATGGGGTTCAGATAGAAATAGTTCTGAGACAATTAACTACACTGCCTTTTTTTTTTTTTAAATTCTTAATGTTACTAGACAGGTGGATGAAATAACTGTTTTTGCAAAAAAAATAAAATATTAGGATCTGAACCATTCTTCTGTAAGCTCACACTCACTCTAAAATATGAGGAGGTGGTGGTGAAGGACAATCATGCCGGTGATGACAATGATGGTGATGATGGCAGGAGTAGTGGCATGGTAAAGAGTAAAGTTTAAATCAGTTTTCCACCTATAAAATGGGGATAATAATACCATACTATTCACCTTATAGGAATTAACTAGTCTGTTAACGTTAAAATGCTAAAGAAATGAGAGTTATTACTACAGGAAGGCAAGGTAACAAGGCCAGGTTACTCCTCTAGCTTCCTTCAACTTATATTGCTGCTATAAATTACTGTTATAAACCACATATTTCATTAAGTAATAATCAACCTATTTCAAAATGTTTCAATTTTGAACTGAATCCTCAATTCAATTTCAATCAAGGAAAGAACATTTGGTAATTTTTCTTGATATAGGTAAGCAAATTTTGTTTCTTCTCATTCATAATGCCTACTTCTGTATGAATTTTTAAGTCAAATGGCTTTTGGTACATATTAGCAATGTTCAGTTATTTTTCTCCATGAGATAATTATAATATTCAACTAACCTGTCTACATCAACCAGTTGTAGTGATACTGTACAGATCAATCATATCTTGGATTTATTAAACATTCTAATACAGTGAAACAAAGAGGTTTAAAAAGCAAAAACCAACCCACAAAGTGTCCTATTGGCCCACCCACACACTGGACTATGCCATTTCATACCCCTTTCTATCACAAATGTCTAAGAAAACTCTAGAAAAAAGCCACTAGGAAAAGGCCAAAGTTATTAAATTCCTTTCAGCCTTTTTGCTGGATTTCTCTAAAAGCCTGGACAAGTGCCAACTGACAATGGCTAAACTAAAAGGTTTTACTATCTCTAATTTCTATGAGTTTTCCTAACCCACACGATCAAGTAAGTCCTCAACAAAACCATTACCTTATCCCAGTAGTATTTTTCCATCTAATTCTACCCCAGTTGAAAGGAGATAAACATTATAATACCATCATAAGAAAAGACAAAGAAATTTTAAAAGTATTATAGAAAATGAAAAGTTATTTTGAGGAACCCAAGAAAAAAGAAAGTTTTGCATTTCAAGATTTGGTCACTATTACAAAATGGATAATAAACAAGAGGGCCATAGTTCTAACAATGTTAACATATCAGACATTAGAAACTATTAAAGTGATTCTGCCAAACCCAATCTAGTGAATAAAATTCCTCTCCTAGCCTCCTTAACCACAGCCCTTCAGCTAATACCGTCCTAGCCCTTCCCACACCCAGTGACATTACGACAGCCATCGTTATCCAGTAGACAGAGGCTCAGACATAGACCACAGGAACTCAGCAAGCTGCTGCATACCTATACAGCACAGCTCCTGGAACCTGGCCCAGATAACCACAAAATACTACACTTACCATGAATGTCCCCTGGTGAAATCATGGCAAATCCTTTCATTTAAATTCCCAATTGCAACTTAAGACCAAGAAGACTTCTAGCTGCAATGTTCTAAGTTGAATATCGTCTGCAACCAAAACTACAGTTGAGTGTAGTGAGATTTCCTTTTGTATTAGTTTACCCTAGAAATGGAACCCCATGACACTTATTTTTAAGTTACCATTACACTGTTCTGCAAAATATCCCTCCCTAAATGTAAATCAAGGATTCCATCATTTTTGAAAATGTTTTTCATTATAGAAAATCATTTCTTTAAAAAAAAATCATAAAAGAATAATGAAGTAGGAATTCCTTTATTTCTATTTCTTCTGTTCTCCATTTAACAAATTCTCTTAATACTTCATGGCTAGGTTAATAAGCATCCCCTGTTCTGAATCATAGTAGAAATAATTGTCTATCATTTAATATATAGTACCCTGTTGGTTACCTTCACATAAATATTCAAGTAGCTCAAGTCAGAAATTCTTCCCAGAAACAAAGCATTTAAATACAGGAACATCTCTCACTTACATGGATCACTGACCCTACTCAGGAGCAAGCTGGGAATATGAATATCCAGCATTTCTCTAAGGGTAGTCACCAACCTCCCTTATAAGCATGCAGGTTCACAAGGCTTCAAAACGTAGAAAAGTTTTATTTATATGGTAAAGGAAAGGAGGACTCACTTCTAAGTCCACAAAAAATCAGAAGTCCTCTACCCATCCCAATCTCCAGTAGGATACTTATCCTTTCTACAGACCTATGGTCCCTACCCTGGGCAGGAAAGGCAGGATTTGTGACTATTATACACTCCATATTGTGGATCCTTTTCTATTATCATTCTTCTCTGTTTTGCTTTAATTATTTGACTCTATTCAGGATAATGTTGCTAATTACTTCCTATGTACATATTAGCTATCAAGTAACTGGAGATATTATTACATTGTAAAAAAACAAACTGTTTTGGGAAATAGGTCTACTTTTCATGCTGAGTCATCTCATTGTAAGTCTACTAACTATTTATTTTCACTCTCCCTCATCACTTGAGCATTCATGTCAGCATCTTCCACTGAGTTTTTTATGGTTTTGAGAGATACTCTCATCATCTTTACTTCAAATGAGATCTTTTCCTTATCAACAGTTCCTAAAACAATCTATCTAGATTTGTCCATTACATCCCATTTTGTGTCATATTTGTTTATGTACTTATTTTATTTTTCCCTAAAATTATAAGCTGGTTAAAGAAAAAGACTGCATTTTTTTTTTTCTATACTTCCAGCATCTAGCAAAGTGCCTCACATTGAGTATATTTATTAAAGTATTGAGTGATAACTTTAAAAATCACACTTTGCAAGTGAAATCTTTCACTTTTCAATCATGAAAAAACCCACCTTCTAGTTCAAACTAAATGTAGCCATTATACACAGGATAGTAGATCTTGACTACCAAAGGTTTCATCTGAGATAAATGGAAAAACAAAAAAGAGATACATAGTTTGTAACTTAAGGACTTTTATAAGCCTTCTAAAGAATGGTCAAGAGCAACATTTAGTAAGTTTGCATTTACAATACTTCTAAAGTTCCCAGTAAACCCCAAAGCAAACAATAGCTACAGCAAGTTTGTTTTGGACTCAATAAGTATATCAAAGGAAGTGATTAAATGCCCTAGTGGAACATAGTAGTTGGAGAATAGAAAGCAGTATTTTTGTGTGCTGTCATCACCAAAACCAAATAAGCCCAACAAAGACCAGGAAAGAAAGAGGGCAATGACACATTTACAATATTTCTTTGCAAAGATGAATGCTTTTCTTTTTTAATGAAAAAGGATAGAACTGAGTCCCAAAGGCCTCAGGAAACACAATATGATCAGTGTTATTAAAAAAAACCACAAGTTGAAGAAGAAAAAATCCAGCACCATAAAACCTTAAGAGTGGTGGCAATAATTAATTCAGGAAAGAATTCTACAAGCTTATGTATATGTGTGTATATACATATGTGCACACAAATATTAACACCTGTACATGAACAATGACATACAAATACCCTTATGTAATAAGCAACATGTATATATATATATGTATATGCAAACTCATATGTATGTACATCTTGTTATATAAAGTTCTATGAGATTTTTAATCAAAGATTTCTAATTTCTATATTCAATACAAAATTTTCAAAAATTAACAAGTGGTACATGATAGGTGTCTAATAAATGTCTGTTGACTCTTAAAAAGCCCCTGGGCTCCTTAAGAATAAAAGTCCTATCTATATAAGAACACATTACATTTTAAAGAAATTTTAGTTAAGAGCCACATTCTGTCTTATCTCCATGTTGGATATCATAATGAAATTACAAGTTAAGTTCCTTTTAAAGGGAAGAAAAGTATATGAAGTTATTTAGGGAGAAGGAAAAAAATAAATTGCAAAAATTGCCGTCAATATTCCAACAACCATTTTGGGGCTTTGTTATTACCTGTCTTAGTTCTTGAGCTTCTTCCTCAGAAACCTGCTCATTCATTTGTAACTGGATCTGACTGCTTTCTCCACTTTTGAGGGAAGGTCCAGAATGCACCACACTTTCTATGAACCCAGATGCTGAAATAAAAAAATGCAAATACAATCATACACTGACATCTTCTGGAAATGTTAAGCAAGTAATAACCAAACAACACATTTAAGGGACTGATTCATAGGATACAGAGCTGGAAGAGAGCTTAAGAGACTTAATCCCTTAATTTTACTAATAAAGAAATCGAGTCCAGAAAGAGATTAAGCAATTTGCCCAAGAACACACCTGTGATACTAACAGAAATGGGATTCAAACCCAGATTCTCTATTTTTTTTTTTTAAGAGAAAAGGCTTTTTAAAAATTGGTGGTGAATTTTTCTTAAGATCTTAAAAAAAACTAGACACAGAAATTGTAAGAAAACCAGAGACCTGATGAAATTTACATTAGTTACATTACTAGGAACTACAGCATCATTCAAAGTTATTCCACCAAAGGCAACAATTTCAGAGAATACAGGAAATTGCAGCATTAATCCAAGCCAAGCCAAGCCAAAATTTATGAGGCTCACTTAGGTGGTAGGTGAGTCAGAGGGCTCTCCCGTAGTCAAGCATTTGCTCAGTTTCAGAATCTAGGTGTTTTCCACTGCCTCAGCACTGCCTATTAACCACCATGGTTTACAGAGCACCTGGGAATCCCATAATCTAACCTAAGAACAAAAGAGCAAGTAGAATGACAAACAGCTACTCAATGTGGCAGCACAGATTGAGCTCGGAAGCAGCAGGCCACCTGTCCCTTATTTAAAGAGCTGGGTCCTATCGAAATAGCTGCTAGCTCTTGTCCTAGATAAGGGCTTCGATTAAAGGTCAATATTTGCCTTTTATTTATAATCCATATCACCTCACACTTAGCATTAACCATGTTTATCAGAACCCTTCCAAACATCCCACAAGTGGCCAAGGTAAAGGTTCAACTGCTTAAAGCAAGCTTCCACTGCCTTCCATTACAGCTAGAAGCAATGCACCATAATGGTAACAGCTGTTAAAGACATCATCAGAACTGAAAAGTAAATAAGGCTAGAGGCAGAAACTAGCCTTCTGCCTGAAGAGCAGCAACTAAATTGGTCAGCAATGATATGCATGAGTTAACTTAAGCAAAGAATGATGGAACAGGCATTTCTTTCTACACATATATGTCCCCAAACAACCTCTTCCTCTTCTTTAAGAGCCATTCCTGAAAACTGCAATTCCCTGAAAATCTTTGGACATAAATGAGGAGAGAAATCTCAATGACAACAAGTAAACTGTTCAGTGGATTATTCCATGAAAATTACTTGTTCTCTTCCATACTAAAGAAGATCCATTACTGAAACTGCAACAATAAAGTCAGAAGATAGAAATAGCAAAAATCAAGATAGATGAAATGTTCTAGCTATTATTTGTTGCAAAAAGACTAACAGATATCAATGTTACAACTATCAAGAAAGAGCATATAGTTGCATACCCTAAGAATCTCCCACCTAATCAAAATCTACTTATCAAATTTCCTTAGTGTTTACACTTCAACAGCATTTTAAACATCTTCCAGAATCCATATCAATTTTACTTCCCCACCAATCACCTTCACAACTTCAACTCTCCTACAACTAAGGGAATCTATTAGTGTCATCAGTTCACCTGAGCTTTCCCATCTCTATACTTTTTCTCATCTCTTGCACCTATCTGGAGTGCTCTTTGTCCTCTGCACCTACTAAAACAATTGTTCCTTTAAAAAAAAAAAAAAAACTCAAATTACACCTTTTCTTGAAATCCTTCCTTGCTTGACCATTCTGGTATTAAGTAAATTTTAACCATCTAATCTCCCATACTGATTCCATCTAAAGTGCTCAGTGACAATGGAAGCTCATGTCCTCAAGTGTTTTCTAAACTAAAGATTACATTCTTTTCAATAGTGATTCAATAATTCAATTCAAAAGCTGTTTGAAAATTTGTAAGTAATTTCAGATCTATATATTTGTGTTTTCATTTAACCAAAATTATCAACAGAAATCCCCATTCCCTAGCCTAAAAAGTGAATTTACTTCATATCATACAATGATGTAACACACATCTCTGAGACTTCATTTCTCATAGCTGCACATATTATTCTGCTTGCAGGTGAGTAGATGAGTGTATACATAGACCTGAGGGGAAACCTATGAACTCACTAGAGTCCCTAAAAAGTTGGCTACTAGGTGATAAAATTGACTTCAACCACAGCCACAAACATTAAAATGTAAAAAAGCTTTAATCTGCAACACTGAGAGGTTTCCATACAATGATGAAATAAGAGATGAATAAAATTCCTATGTGTAATATATGTATGTATTATTTGTGTATAGCTACATAGTACAACTATGCAAATACACACAATGAGAAAGCCAATCAAAAATCAGTCTTATTAGGGTCACAACATGTGTGGCATGTATGTTATGCATAAGGAGCAGCAATAACTGGAAAAATATGGTTTAAAATGAATCACTGTGCAATTTACACAAAGCTGACCTCAACATTTATTGCAATTGTAGGAAAGTTATGAAAAAAAACCCAGAAATTATAGGTCTATTTTCCTGTCTCCTAAGGTTTTCTACTCTTCTCATTATGTCTTTTTTTTTTAAGTTTTTTTTTTTTTTTTTTTTTGCTGTATTTTGTTTTCACATTACATTTACAGGTTACTCCCACTTCATGAGAGGTCTCTTGTAACAAAGTAAAACAGTTAAGTAAAACTAATAATACAGTGACCTCATCTGAAAGTGCACACAGCAATTCACGTCTGTAACACTCTCCCACTTCACTATTTAAAAAAATGAACAGAAATCTATTTTCTCTCTTTCACCCCTACCGCATTAAGAAAAACAAATTTCTTCTAATTGGTATACATAGTCAAGAAAAAAAATTCCCTTAATGGCTATATAGAAAACGCCTCATTTGGCAGCCTAAATCTGTCATAGAGAACATGTTTCATTATCAGTCGGAATTGCAAATGGTCACTATCTTCATGATGGTTCTTAAAGCTTCCAAGTTGTTTTGTACAATGCTGTTGTTATTATATGAGTTGTTCTGTTTCTATTCACTTCATTCTTCATCAATTTATAAAAGTTTTTAAAAATTGTTCATTTTTATAATATTGATGTCAGAATGTTATGCTTCATGGTGGAGATGAGAAATAATTTTCTAAGTGAAAAGTTATATATTTCAAGAGTGCTATATATCAAGTTAAGAGAACCCTAGAACGCAACTGCTCTCAGATAATTGACAGTTCTACCTATTTCTGTTTCCAGATTTGAATTATAAGATAAAGGATTCTTTAATGAACTCCATTTATGAAACAAAGCTTTAAACAGGATCTGTTTTAAAGAGCTACATTTGACAGTATCTGATCTCACTGATTCAGAAGTTCCCTCCAACAATAAAGATTACTGCCTCTCCATCTATGGAACTGGTCTATGTCCTTTCTCAAGTTCACCAAAGGGGATGTACTCAATGTGCTGGAGTCTGTCAATTAATAAATGTTTATTAAGTATCTACTAGTATGTGCCAGGCATTGTGTCAAGTGCTGGAAATACAAAGAGAAGCAAAAAAAAAAAAAAAAAAAAAAAAAAAAAAAAAAAAAAAAAAAAGACTCCTAAGTAGCCTATGATACTCTGACACTTTCTAGGAGTTCTTGCCCAATTAAGTGCAGGTTCACTGTGACCAGACTGCCACCCTGTGGCCATAATTTATACTCAATAAAAGGCTAATAACAATGTTTTCGGTGGTGCCATAAAACTCATGATTTCCACTACTCCACACTTCATGAGTTTCCAACTCGGAATAGTACAAATACAGGTGGAGGACAAGCTGCATCATTCTTAGCTCACTGATTCCGGGGTTACAAACAATAATGATGATGACGGCTAGCATTCACAGAGTGCTCAAAGATTGAAAAGGGCCCTACATCCATTGTTTCATTTCATAATAAAATACAACAGAGAGAAGTGAAGTCTGACAGCAGGCTTTATACAATTTAAGTCCTCCACAAAATCAAAACCGATTTACCTGGATGTGTCAGAAGTTCTAAAGTTAGCTGCTTTTAAAACACTAATAAGTATGTGAACAATTTCTGTTTAAAATAAGCAAAAAGATAAAAAATAGAATTTCAGTTACTTCCTAGAATATTCATGATAAATTGTGGTTGACAAACTCAGATTTCCAAGAGACCTTAGGAATTTCTTTAGTCCAAGTCATGTCACACTGGTCATTGGAAAATCATTTCCAGTGACAGATAAATATAGATATTCCAAAAATTCAAAGTTACTATGTATGAGAAATGAGTTCAAATCTGGCCTCAGACATTGTTTGATCCTGAGCAAGCCATTTAATTAACCCTGTTTGCCTCAGTTTCCTTATCTGTCAAATGAGCTGGAGGAGGAAATGGCAAACCATTCTAGAATCTTTGCCAAGAAAACCCCTAATGGGATCACAGACAAAAGTGAAACAAATGAATAACAACAAATGAGAAGATACATTAATAGATGGTCCAGTGCTCAGTCAGTTTTCCAAGAGCCCCCAATTTAGCCTGTATATCTTAAATACTGTATCCCAGACTAGGGACTGGACCTATAATTCTATTGGTATTGTTCTTTCTCTACCACTAACAGCAAATCTGCCCTGGGCCACAAAGAGACAGAGGTGTCAGAGGCAAGTCTCAAGCCCAAAGTTCCCTGGTTGTGCAGTCAGTTCTCTAGTCACCACAACACAATGCCTCTCAACTTGAATAAAATCAAATAGTGTGTTCCATGGCCATTTTCTCAAATCAAACAGAGCAAAAACAGACTCCCATACTACCTTCTTCTGACTGGACAGTGTCTCCCAGGGGCACATACCATTTGCCTCCTAAGGGCCTCAGTCATGCCCCAAGCAGGTATGTGCTCTGATCCCATATTTATAGTATCTATTCCCTACTCAGATCCCACCTCTTTTATGAAGGTTTTTCACACTTTATTCCAGGCCATGAAATTTTTTCTTTCCCTACCAAATTTCTTGATAGCAGAACCTATTTGATTTTGATCTTTGTGCCCCTAGCACCTAGCTCAGTGTCTGGCACACAGCATGTACTTAAAAAATGCTTTCTGACTGATTTAACATCTAGTTAGCATTTGCATTTAGTAATATTTTTAACATGTTCTTCTATCTGCTTTTCACAACAACTGTGGGAGGAAGGGGCTATTGTTATCCCCATTTTAGAGATGAGGAAAAAGGTTAAGTCACTTACTCAGGGTCAGATCAGGCACACATCTGAAGCTGAATCTTAATTCAAGTCTTCTTTATTTTGGGTGATCCAATGACTACCTAGTTGCACTTTACTATGCATCCCTCATTTGGCAGTCAATACAGCCTGCCTTCTTTGCTATTTGCCTTTTTTATAAAGAGGTATCCTATACCAGTGGCTCTTTATCCCTGGTGCCTAAAAGAGATTTGGAGATAATATGCTAGCCTGAACCCTAATCATCTAGCTCACAATCTGGGCAATCTATTATATCCCTCACTCAGCCACCCCAGAATGAGTACAGCTGCAGCAGACAGGGCAAACCCAGACCCAGCCAGGTCCAACTGATCAATGAGGGAGAGAACCACCCCCTCCCTATACCCCACCACTCTCTCAGCTACTTCCAGATTCTCTCTTCATCTTCATTCAGCAACTTTTCCTCCTATGATAGTCGACACAATTCAAATCTTCCACCCAAACCAAGTCACAGTGAGCTTTGTATATTGGCCCCCAGGGCATTATGCTTCCTCCTTTCTCTTCTCCTTTCTCCCACCTAACTCAAGTACAACCCTCCACATGAAATTTTGCCTGGTTTCCTCAATTGCTAGTCTTCTTCCAAAACTAATTTTTAGTATTTGGAATTTATTCTCTTTATTGGTCTTTAGTCTATCCATATTAATATATGAAGTTGCTAATCAGAATGTGCCTTGTAGTCCAAATTGTTTCATTCTTCGTACTCATATTACCATTTTTCATAGTAAGTGCCTAACAAATGCTTTTTAATTATTGCACAGAGGAAAAAATAACTCAATTTAAGTGTATATTCAAAGGCCACCTTTCCTTAGACTAAGGTGATAAGCACTCAACTTCTGTTGACATCTTTTACTGTCTGAAACTTCTACCATCAACTTCTTTTCCTCCTCTTTCCCTAAGTTGCTAATATTATCCCCCATCTAAGAGAAAAACAAGGGTGGAGGAAGTGTTAGCTATTTAGCTATTTAGAACTTCTAAGGAAAGGAGTCAGGGACCTCAGGGGTATTTGTTACTGACCTTTCTCAAAAGCTCCAGAACTAGATTCTCAGACACCATAGTGTCACCTAGATGTCAAAAATTGAGATGCCTACTTTCAACATCACCACTTATATAGTGCCTCTAAGGATGAAAACTTAGGTGTAACCTCTGACTCTTTCCAGCCTTTCACAGCCAAATGATTACCATGTCCTGTGACCTTTACCCTCTGTACATCTCTAACATCAATCCCTCCTCTCTATTCCTGGTGGCAATAGTTTAACATGCAGTTTCATTACTACCTGCCTCCATTAGTTTTTAGTCAGGTTTTCATGCTCTTGTCCAACTCTGATATGACTACCAGAAAAGAAAGGACTGAGAGTAAGAAACATGTAGAAAAAAAGAAAAAAAAAAAGTAATGTAGAAAGTCAGGAGACATTGATAAAAATATAGAAAAGAGCTTTACCCAGTGATCCTGAGCCACAAGAGGTAAGATGGAATTGTTACCAACTTTACTGCAGGAGTGTTGGGAGATGGGAGAAAGGAATCTTCAAAAGATTAGTTTCTCCCATACAAGGCTGTGAATCTCAGTAATAAATAATAAATTTCTTTAAAAGGCGAGGGAAGAGGAGTATATATCGCAAAAAAATTTGGAAAGAGTGATAATAGGTTCACAGGAAGATTGGTATGACATTAAATAGCACAAAGCCAAAAAGCAAAGTGAAAATAAAGTAAAAGTAAAAGACAGGATTGTTACCATCCTCGTCTGCCTCCCCCACCCAGGTTACAGGGAACCTTCATACTGCTCTCCATCAAGAATTAACAGTGCAGGAAATAGATTCTAACATGTGCTAGAAGGGGACAGGAAACAGAATGAGGTGTAATGAAAACAAAACTTCTTGGAAAGGGAATTAGTGTAAGCTTGACCAATGAATATCATTGAAAAAGAATAATGGATGGGCAGAAGAAAAAGGAGGGGTAGGCACTTTTTATCTGAGGTGGGAGAAGAGGGTACAGGAGATACAGAGAGAGAGAAAGTGAGGATGAGAGACTACAAAAATAAAGATAAAACCAAATTCAAGAATTTAGGATTGGACCAGGTAATGAGTAAGAAGATAGACCTTGGTCATATTAGTTGAAAGCAAAACGAAGCACAGGGATTGCTTTAAAAAATAAGAGAAGGAGACAGCTAGATGGCGCAATGGATAGAATGTTGGCCCTGATGTCAGGGGGACCTGCGTCTATTATATTTCAAGTGAATCTGAGAAAGGCAGGAGTTGTGATCATGATTTACAACAAAAACGAATGTCAAGAAAGAAACTGGAAACTACATTATGCTTATAGGAAACAAAAATAATGAAAAAACTATTAAAAATTTTTGTACCAAAGGGCAGAGCATCTAAAAGAAAGATTAGGTATAATAAAGATAATAAAGACTACCTAAACTAATCTATTTATTTAGCGCTATACCAATCAAGACTCCCAAAAAACTATTTTGATGATTAGAAAAAATAACAATAAAGTTCATATGAAAAAACAAAAGGTCAAGAATTTCAAGGGAATTAATGAAAAAAAAAAATCAAATGAAGGTGGCCTAGCTGTAGCAGATCAAAAATTATATTATAAAGCAGGGGTTACTAAAACCATCTGATATTGACTAAGAAATAGACTAGTTGATCAATGGAATAGGTTAGGTTCAAAAGACAAAACAGGCAATAACTTTAATTATCTAGTGTTTGACAAACCCAAAGACCCCAGTTTTGGGGATAAGAATGCATTATTTGACAAAAATTGCTGGGAAAATTGGAAATTAGTATGGCAGAAACTAGGCACTGACCCACACTTAACACCATACACCAAGATAAGGTCAAAATGGATTCATGACCTAGGCATAAAGATTATAAATAAATTTTAAGAGCATAGGATAGTTTACCTCTCAGACCTGTGGAAGAGGAAAGAATTTATGACCAAAGAAGAACTAGAGATCACTATTGACTACAAAATAGAAAATTTTGATTATATCAAATTGAAAAGTTTTTGTACAAACAAAACTAATGCAGGCAAGATTAGAAGGGAAACAATAAACTGGGAAAACATTTTTACAGTCAAAGGTTCTGATAAAGGCCTCATTTCCAAAATATATAGAGAATTGACTCTAATTTATAAGAAATCAAGCCATTCTCTAATTGATAAATGGTCAAAGGATATGAACAGACAATTTTCAGATGATGAAATTGAAACTATTACCACTCATATGAAAGAGTGTTCCAAATCACTATTGATCAGAGAAATGTAAATTAAGACAACTCTGAGATACCACTACACACCTGTCAGATTGGTTAGAATGACAGGGAAAGATAATGCGGAACTGTTGAAGGGGATGAAAGCAGGGACACTGATACATTGCTGATGGAATTGTGAACACATCCAGCCATTCTGGAGAGCAATTTGGGACTATGCTCAAAAAAGTTATCAAACTGTACATACCCTTTGATCCAGCAGTGTTTCTACTGGGCTTATACCCCAAAGAGATACTAAAGAAAGGAAAGGGACTTGAATGTGCCAAAATGTTTGTGGCAGCCCTCTTTGTAGTAGCTAGAAGCTGGGAAATGAATGGATGTCCATCAATTGGAGAATGGTTGAGTAAATTGTGGTATATAAATGTTATGGAATATTATTGTTCTGTAAGAAACAACCAGCAGGATGAATACAGAGAGGATTGGTGAGACTTACATGAACTGATGCTGAGTGAAATGAGCAGAACCAGGAGATCATTATATACCTCAACAACAATACTGCATGAGGATGTATTCTGATGGAAGTGGATTTCTTCGACAAAGAGAAGATCTAACTCAGTTTCAATTGATCAAGGATGGACAGAAGCAGCTACACCCAAAGAAAGAACACCAGGAAATGAATGTAAACTGCTTGCATTTTTGTTTTTTCTCCCGGGTTATTTATATCTTCTGAATCCAATTCTCCCTGAGCAACAAGAGAACTGTTCAGTTCTACACACATATATTGTATCCAAGATATACTGTAACCTCTTTAACATGTATAGGACTGCTTGCCATCTGGGGGAGGGGGGTGGAGGAAGAGAGGGGAAAAATCGGAACAGAAGTGAGTGCAAGGGATAATGTTGTAAAAAATTACCCTGGCATCTGGCATGAGCTCTGGCAAGAAAAAGTTATTAAAAAAATAATAATTAATTAAAATAAATAAATAAATAAATAAAAAGATTCGCAAAGAGAAAAAAAAAAAAAAAGAAACAACCAACAGAATGAATACAGAGAGAATTGGCGAGACTTACATGAACTGATGCTAAGTGAAATGAGCAGAACCAGGAGATCATTATATACCTCAACAACGATACTGTATGAGGATGTATTCTGATGGAAGTGGATTTCTTCGACAAAGAGAAGATCTAACTCAGTTTCAATTGATCAAGGATGGACAGAAGCAGCTACACCCAAAGAAAGAACACTAGGAAATGAATGTAAACTGCTTGCATTTTTGTTTTTCCTCCCGGGTTATTTATATCTTCTGAATCCAATTCTCCCTGAGCAACAAGAGAACTGTTCAGTTCTACACACATATATTGTATCTAAGATCTACTGTAACCTCTTTAACATGTATAGGACTGCTTGCCATCTGGGGGAGGGGGGTGGAGGAAGAGAGGGGAAAAATCGGAACAGAAGTGAGTGCAAGGGATAATGTTGTAAAAAATTACCCTGGCATGAGTTCTGGCAAGAAAAAGTTATTAAAAAAATAATAATTAATTAAAATAAATAAATAAATAAAAAGATTCGCAAAGGGAAAAAAAAAAAAAAAACAACCAACAGAATGAATACAGAGAGAATTGGCGAGACTTACATGAACTGATGCTAAGTGAAATGAGCAGAACCAGGAGATCATTATATACCTCAACAACGATACTGTATGAGGATGTATTCTGATGGAAGTGGATTTCTTCGACAAAGAGAAGATCTAACTCAGTTTCAATTGATCAAGGATGGACAGAAGCAGCTACACCCAAAGAAAGAACACTAGGAAATGAATGTAAACTGCTTGCATTTTTGTTTTTCCTCCCGGGTTATTTATATCTTCTGAATCCAATTCTCCCTGAGTAACAAGAGAACTGTTCAGTTCTACACACATATATTGTATCTAAGATCTACTGTAACCTATTTAACATGTATAGGACTGCTTGCCATCTGGGGGAGGGGGTGGAGGAAGGGAGGGGAAAAATCGGAACAGAAGTGAGTGCAAGGGATAATGTTGTAAAAAGTTACCCTGGCATGGATTCTGTCAATAAAAAGTTATTTAAAAAAGAAAAGAAAAATTAGGTAAACTGCAAAATGAAATAGACAGTGACAGGATAACCAAAAACTTTATAATCTGGGAGTAATCTCAATGAATTAAACATAAAGCTTTTATAAAAATGACATTGCTCTGATAATTCAGGATAAGATTTTAATAAAATTTTGGTTCTGGAATTAATCCTATAAAATGTGTGTAATGTAAAGAAAAGCAAAGTTTTAAGAGTAGATAATCAACTATCTCCTTTTGAGTCACCAAAAGCTATTTAAGTACTTTCAAACTTCAATTGTGTAGTGTGATATATTGCATATATTTTTAGATTTCAATGTACTCATTAGCTAATCTGGTTTTTTCCTCCTTATTCTCTCTTTTGTTTTTAAAAATACTATTTCTTACATGGAATGATTTTCTGGAAGGAGAGGGAGACATACAGAAGAAAATCATAGTATGTAATAACAAAAGCTATAGACAAAAACTTAAAATAACAAAAAAAATGTTAAATTGTTCTCTATACATAATAAAAAATTCAAAAAATGTGAGAATCATAGATCCCATAGTCTAGAAGACATGGCATATAAATAAATTCTGAAAAGCACATTGTAGTACAAAGAGGATCTGGATTCTAAAAGACTAAACAAGGTTTAGCTATAGCAAATGCTGCTGAGATAGAAAAGGATATGTGAAGGCTTGATGATTGCTTCTTTCCTTCAAAAGACAAGCCTTGCCTTTCGAGTGTCTCACTAACAAGACTGGCCTCTGAGGTACTTTAAAAAAAAAAAAAAAAACTTTAAAAAACCAGCAATTAAGAAAATCTTAATTAAAATCTTAAGGCATGGAGAGGTTGAGATCTGTGATAGTGGGAAAACTGACCAGAGCAATGCAATCACAGGCCTTTTAAAAGAGTCCCCATCAGGTGAGGAGATCATTTCCAAGTGTAATTCATTCGGGAAAAGGAGAGTTTCTACCATCACTTTTCAATTAGATGGTTCTGTTCCTGTCACTCACCTGCACGCCAGATGGCATTGCCCTTCTCTGCTGGCGGTGAGTCTCTTGTGCTCTGGAACACCATTGCATCTTCTAAAAATTCAATTTTCTTGCTGAATTGCACTTCTAAAATTCGGATAATCTCTGGCATCTTTGCTGACAATAGTCGGTAGGCTGTGTCTGGCTTACCAATAAATCTCTGGCGTATGCTGATTTCATAAGGGGTGTGAACTTTAATGTCATCTACATCTTCCCTTTCAAATCTGTGTAAAAGTTGAGAACTGGAGTCACTGATTTCCAATCCAGAAACCAAGACAGTAAATTTTCCTGGTTTAGGATGCAACTCAGTATTTTGTGTAATAATTGCTGGGATTTTTATTATCACTCCTGATTTTCCAAATGGCTCAGAACTGGATACTGGGATGCTTTCCTTGGGTTTTGTTTCAGATGGACTTTTCCAGAGTTTGGTACTAAAGGGCCACCAAGAAGGAGATTCAAGTTCAGTGAGCAATCTAAAGAGAAAAACAACAACAAAAACAAATATTCGATGAAATAGAACCAAATAATTTCAATAACATATTCTTACAAGCAATTTTGACTTAGAAGACAATGAAAGAAGTCAAATGTGTAAGAAAATACAGTGAGAATTTTTTGACTCAATACAAGAGACAGTTTGGTATAAAATAGAAGGAGCAAAAGTTTTGGGAGTTAGAAGGATTCCCAATCCAGTCCAACATTTTACTGGTTGTGGATGATGAGAAAATCCCTTCCCCCTGAGTCTCTGTTCTCCTTAAAAGTGAAAAGGACATATAACATGTGAACCCGCCTACCTTGTGAAAGTACTGGTAAAAGTATGAAGATAAACTTCCATGGAAGTCAAACATACAATGAGTACAGTCTTATCAACTAAAATGAAGTAGGACTTAGGAACAAAATGTCAGACCAAGAAGGGTCCTTACAGAGAAACCGATTTAATGCCTTCATTTAGAAGAAACTAAAACCCTTCAGAGATATTTCTTTTAAAAATAATAATAACAACAATAAGCAGAGAACTAATGAAAGGAAACCAAGTAGCCTTAGAATCCAATCTCAGATTGTCTCTTGATAGCACTGTGACCATTTAACCTCCATGTGGGGCTCTGAGTCTCAGTTTCTTCACTTATAAAACTGGTATAAATACCACCTTGTCTTTCCTCAGACTTTTGTGAGAAATAATTCATTTAGATCCCTAGTCTATTCCAATCAGTAGTGATCAATTTGGTAGAACTGTATCAAAGTTCTGTACGTAAGGCCCCAGAGTTGTGAGATGTAGAAGTTCAGTTGCTCTAAAAATCAAATTTAGAAATGACACTAAAATAAAAACTATGCAGGAGGCATATAAACTTAACTTTCTTAAATTGTAACAATCACTCCATCTATTCTTTCATCATAAAGATGATCTGACATGATCCCACCACTCACCTCCTCTCCTCACTTAATGGGCAAAGTCACACACTATTCCTCCTGAGTTCACTACAAGAATGTTACCTTATTTCAAGTGTATCATCAATGCTGCAGAGCAACCCTTATATTTTTCCTCCATTAGCAACCACATTTCCTCCTTAGCAGCCATTCCAAATCTCCTTTCTACTTAAGTTACACATACCACCTCGTCCTTCGCTCCCGTCTCAG
The DNA here is from genome assembly GCF_902635505.1 of Sarcophilus harrisii. NCBI lineage: Eukaryota > Metazoa > Chordata > Mammalia > Dasyuromorphia > Dasyuridae > Sarcophilus > Sarcophilus harrisii. Next base: position 89,395,168 of record NC_045426.1, read on the forward strand.
AGGATGCCTTAGTTCCTACTCCATGGAGAAATTAGAGGTCACCCTCCATGTTCCTCCTTCCATCCCCACTTCTATCCTGCCTCTCCAAATCTCTTTCATCATTATCCTGTACTCTCTTATCCCTTGTTTCAGTCTGTTGAAAAGAGAGCCTATTCCTTGTCACGGCCCACCTCTGCACTCCACAGTGAGAATTTTTTGACTCAATACAAGAGACAGTTTGGTATAAAACAGAAGGAGCAAAAGTTTATACAAACACAATATCCTGGAGTCTCCTTTAGGAGTTTGTCCCCAATATTGTTTCCTTTCCTCCTCTTATCTTCCATTTCTCCTTGAGCACTGCATGGCTTCCTTTATTTAAAAAAAAAAAAATCCTCAGGGGCAGCTAGATGGCACAGTGTATAGAGCAATAGCCCTGTAGTCAGAAAGACCTGAGTTCAAATTCAGCCTCAGACATTTCCTACTTCCTAATTGAGCAAGTCACTTAACCCCAATTATCTTCAAAAAAACAAACAAAAAAATCTTTTACTTGGCCCTATGACACCTCAAGTTATTATCCTTCATCTCTTTTCTTACTCACAGTTAAACTGCTAGAAAAGGTAATTTACACTTCAATAGCTCCATTTTCCTATTTCTACTCTCTTTCATAACTTTTTAATTTAACTTTGGATCCCACTTCTTCACCAAAAACTACTCTCTCTAAAATAAACTCAATTGCTAAATCCAACAGTCTTTTCTCAGTTCTCACTTTACCTCTTCGCAATTTTTGAAACCACTGAATCTACCCTGTGCTCCTGGACACTCTCTTCTCTCCTACCATGCATAACACTGCTCTCTCGATATTGTTCTTACTTGTCTTACCTATTCCTTCTGTTTCCTCTTCTGGATCCTCACCTCTCTCCTGCCTGATAAGTGTCTCTTTTCCCAAAACTCTCTCTTGTGTTCTTTTTCTCTCCCTTATTTCACCAAGTTTAATGGACTTGGTTATTCCCTCTATGCAGATGATTCCCAATCTGTATAGTCAGCCTTAATATTTTTCCTGAAGTCTAGTCCCACATGGTCAATCAGCTGCTATACATTTCGACTCTGAGAACTTCCCAACTCAAATAAAAGAGAACTTATTCTACTTTCCCAGTCCCACCCCATATCCCATCCATCCCTTCTACAAACTCTATTTCTTTTGAAATGATGCACTATGCATCATTTCAATAACTGAGGCCCAAGACCCAACAATCACCTTTGGGGTCTTCTCTCTTCTTTGTCGCCCTCCCCTAGTCAGTCCACAAAACTTAAAAGTCTATCTCTAACATATCTCTTATCCAATTCCTTTTCTCTATGCATGCAACCTTTAACCTTGTCTTTATCATCTCTCTCCTGCACTATTCTAATAGTATCCCACTTGACTTTCCTGCTTTTCTCTTCTCCAATCCATTTTGTATAGATCTGCCAAATGAATCTCTTTAAAGCATATATAACTAGATCAAGCTTTCAATGGCTATTACCTTAGCAAAGAACACAATCTTAGCACATAGCATTTAAAGCCCTTCACAATTTGGTTCCCATAGATGTAAACTAAGTATGAACTTTATTGGCAATAAGTTTTACCAGTGTGAAACCACAGTATTGGCAAATGTATTCTTTAGAACATGGCTAAGAAACCATACAGAACATGGTATCTCAACACTGCAGCATTCTATCATCTAATTCTGCATAGGACCAATCTTCTCAACTTAAAGTCATAATTCATGTGCCCATTTGTGTCATGTCAGTTCTATTAAGTGTGCTTTAGATGCACTATAGACACAAAAAGTAACAGAACTTCTTTCTTCCTACTAAGAATTTAAATTCTGAAATAAAAATTCTCAGGGCAAGAAATTTAAATATGGGGAAAATAGTAGGGGATCATCCTTTTGTGTGAGATTAAGATGTAAACTTTAGGTTTAGAACATAGGAAGTCATATACAATACCTGTCAGCTACATCCATATCAGATTCAATCTTGTCCAGTCCTTTCATGATATTATCAAATTGCTCACCCTGATGGTGAAGGACTTTTGCTGTATCTTCTAAACGTTTCTGGGAACAGGCCATTAGGCCTGTCAGTTCTTTACCCTTGGTCATCTGGGGAGAAGATGCCTCAGCTCCTGGGTAAGACAACAGCAGCTCCCTCCAGAAATGCTCAATGATGTTGAAGACCACATTCCGGCTAGGTTGGAAGGAACTGAACCAGTGCTTTATGTGGTCCTTCTCCAAAATAGTGATAGAGCTAAAGATGAAGTGAGATGATTCTTTTTTAATCTCACTGATGCTTGAAAGGGGGAAGCTGACCAATAATTCTCCATTTTTATCAGTCAAAAATTTTAGCAAAGTAGAAGTCAATGAAAGCTTGCCAGGGATCCATCGTTTCTCAGGTTCCAAATAATAAGAACATGGCCATGTGTGGATGCAGATGTCTCTGTTCATCAGCTTGCTGTGCCTACTAGACACAAAAGGATGCAAGCTTTTTACCTTTAAATAGGAAGAGGAAAGAACAAATTAACAAGACATATTCCTCCTCTGAAAAGAAAGTCCCCACCATATGCAAAAATACTTGTAGCAAAACTTTTTGTGATAGCCAAAAATTGGAATCAAAGTAGATATCATCAGTTGGAGAACGACAAAACTGATACATGAATGTAACGGAATACTATGCTGTAAAAAGTGATGCGTATGATAAATACAGAGAAACAAGGAAGGAGTTACATGAACTGATGCAAACTAAAATAAGCAGAATACAGAAAACAATATATACAGTGATTATAACAAGGTAAATACAAAGCACAACCAAAAAAAATCAAAAGTAAAGATTTATAAAATCATAAAAAATAAGCATGACTAAATAGAAAAAAAAGGAGAAGACATTCCTCACCCCTTTCAGAGATGGAAGATTCACAAGTGTTGTACAATGCACAATGTACGATGTTTTTGAAGTATTGATCAGTTACACTGATCTTCTTCCCTTTTTTTTCTTTTTTACTTAAAAATACTATTCATGATGTGGGATAGTTCTTTGGAAGGAGAAGATACTGAAGGGAAGTATGATGATATAAAAAAAGTCATCAATAAGAATTTACTTTAAAATATATATACTCCAAATGACTCAACAGAAAATGCCAAGAAATTAACAGAAGATATTTTATATTTCTGTCTTAATATTGAAAGAATAGTGACATATTCTTAATACTTTAAGTCTTAGTCCTTTAGCTGAGAGGATCCCCAGAAATAGAACATTTTCTGTTCTTGGGAATCCATCCCAATTCTTTATCTTCCATTTTAAATAATGTTCCAAATCACTACATTACAATTTACTTGTCTGAAGTGTCTTGTTGCAAGATGAAAAGAGCAGAAGCCCATCTAGTCTTTATTCATATCAAGAAACAATCAGACCTATATAGACAAACCATGGGGTCTGTGGGGATACATTTCAGTTTAAGTGTAAGTTTTAAAGCACTTCATAAATTGTACATCCCACCCCACCCTTTCAAATTTCATGTAAGAGCTCCTATAAGAAATCTGCCCTAGCCTTCCCAGTTACTGGTGGTGTTCTTCAAGTTAACTATTATGTATTTACTTGTCTCCATACATGCTATGTTCTTCCAGTAAAGTGTCAGCTCCTGGAGGGAAGAGACTCTTTAATTTTCATCTTTATGTCCCCAGGACATATCATAAATCCATGCTTCTAGAAGACCCTCAAAAAAAACCCTCAAAAAAAATTACTTAATTGAATTCTGATATATGGGCACTGGAGGGTGCCATTAAGTATTTAGTGATAGTGAATCTTTTCTACTCTCTTTCTTAAGTACTAATTTACATGGCCAGAACTATGATATGCAATATAGAAAATTTAAAAGAAAAGAATTTAAAGACCCAAGCCGCTAGTTTAGTTACAACAATCTACACCCATGGTATTTTACCTTTCTACCCACTAAAATCTGTCAGTGACTCCAAACTCTCAATTCAGGGTTCTTTCCCCTACACTATACCAAAGAAGAATATTGGAATTAAAAGACAGTGAAATGGCTATTTCGCACCTGTTTGAAACTGGAGAGGGATTTCAGGTTCCTGTTCAATGACCCAATAGAAGAATAAATGAAGAATTTGAAGGCAGGTTACAGAAAACAAAGAACAAGGCAACTAAAGTAGAATCATGTGCCATACACTTAGTGTATCATCCAGTATTCTACAGCTGGTTTTTTAGGAAATCTTTTTAATGAGGAAAAGATAAAATATGCTGTTTTATCTGTAATGCAGGGTAATTTATGTGATGCCCATATACATCAATTCTATCATACTTGTGCCTCCTAGATAAGACAAACATAGTAAGAAAACAGTGTTCTTATTCAAGAATTTCTAAAATGGCCACATAGCAACATTCTTCCACATTTAAGCAATCTGTTATTCTACATATATGTGTAACTCCTCAAGAAGTATAAATAGCAACCCATTCATGATTTCAGACTGCCTTCATGAGCTGCTATGGCAAAAAAAAAAAAAAAAAAAAAAGTTTTTAATTTTAAAAATTTATCACCCACAAATCACTTTGTGATGATATGGACTTGGTTAAAGTGATCCTCTCATGACAGATAGCCAGTTTCAAAAGTCTCTCCAGCTTGACAGGGCTACCAGAACTTGTACTTATACTCCACAGTTGCTTTTCTCCCCCTCATTTGTAATATCTTTTTATTTTTCTGAATACATGCAAAGATAGTTTTCAACATTCATCTTTACAAAATATTGTGTTCCAAATTTTTTTCATTTCCTTTCTCCTCCCTCTCCCCTAGACAGCAACCAATCCCATATAGATTAAACATGTTTTCAAGACCTAGGGCCACCACAATAAAGCATTAGATAATAGCTTTAGCCCAAGAACATATTATGTTCCTTTAAATAATTTACAACCAAAACATGGCTGATGAGCACTAACATCGATTTTAGAACCATTTACTGGTTTAACTTGGAGGAAAGTGGAGGGGCTTTGCAAACAACTGTTACTTATTGGGTTTTGTTTTTCCAAATTATGGGCATCCTCTGCTCCTTCACTTCCTTCTTATATTCTTCTCACACATTTCTTTAAATATGTCTCATTTTCGACCTTAAAAGTGCAAACCTTCTGGTTTTTTTGGCATTGATTCTGTAGGGGTACAGCAGAAAAAGTAGCCAAAGGACCAGGGTTTAAATCTTACCCTTAAATACTTATTAGCTATGTGACTTTTCGCAAATATTCTTATCTCTCTGAGCTTTATTTCTTCATCTATTAAAAAAGGGGAGTAATGGAGAAACACAAACTTTGCCAAGATCAGGGCTTAAAAAAAAACAAAGTTTTCCAATGTCACCACTATTATTTGCTAAAAATGGTAAATATCCCAGTTAAACAAAATAAATTGAGTTAACAAGCATAAATATGAAGAAATAAAATTACTGCTATTTTCAAGTGATAGAATGATTTGCTTTCAAATCCTAAAAAAAAAAAAAAAGTGGCAGGATATAAAATAAAACTCACAAAAATCATTAGCCTCTCCATAAAATCCAAAAGGAAGAAATTCCATTTGAAATATTTACAAAATATGACTATCTGGTAATTAACCTAACAAGACACATTCAAGATTTACATGAATATGACTAAAAACTCCATTTACAGAAATAAAGAAAGAAAAACAATTGGAGATAATAATTGTTAATTGTTGTACTGTGACAAAATGGTAAAAAATTATGATGCAGCCTAAATTAATGTACAGATTTAGAATCATACCAAACTACCAAAAGGTTACTTTATAGAGCTAGGAAAAAAAAAAAAAACAGTAACAAAATTCATCTAATGGAACAAGACTTCAAGTATCTGAAGGGAGATAATTTTTAAAAAAATGAGAATGAAGGAGGCCTAGTAGTGTCAAAACTCAAATTATATAGCAGAAATTATCAAAAACTATTTGGCACTGGCTAAAAAATTAGCAAAGCTGATCAATAAAACAGATTAGGTTAACAAAACTATGCCTTCCAGTGTATTGTGTGATAATCCAAGCTCACCGATTATTGGTTTAAGAACTCCGTATTATTCAAGTAAAAACTACAGAGAAAATTGGAAAACAACCTGGCAAAAATTAGACTTAAACCATTATCTTCAATATCACAATAAATTCCAAATTGATATGTATACAAATATAAATATAAAAGTGTCATATTATTTTTTTAATTAGAGAAAGGGAGATATACAAATGGAGCAATTGTCTCTAAGATTTTATATTTATTTTTTAAATATGCTTTTAAAAAACAAAACTATGTAACAGAATTTAATGGTGTTATAATCTTTTGGGTTTTTTCCTATGTTGAAATGTTCGTATTACTTGACATTAAATCATTAAATATATAATAAAAGGGAAAATGTAAATAAAATTCTTTTTCTTAAGGAGTTCAGATGATCCTTAAAGGGATTGGATTCAGTGACCTCTAGGTTCCCCTCCATACTAAATCTATGATCCTTTAACATCTAAGATAATGATTTCCAAGAAAAACTGGTAAACTTGCCTTGTTTCTAGGCTAGTGCCTGGACAATAAGTCACACAAGTATCTTTTAGAAAACAACTACTAGAGAAGCATTTATTAAGCATACATACATATTAAGTATGTGCCAGGTTCTGTGCTAAGCACTGGACAGAGAAACCTTAATTAATGAAAATCCTTTCACTCGGATTTCAGGTTTCCATCTGCTTGCAAGTAAGTCATTGAAAATCTCAAGGCTTCAACTACCAAACTCACATTACTCTTTGCACAGAAAGTCCTTGCCTGCTATATGCCAGGCTCGAAAACCAGGGTGCTTGTTTCCCCCTCACTTCTCTGACATGATCTGTAGTTATTACAATTTCACCAGACTCGGCACAAACAATCCTTCACTGAGCTGAAGTCCAACAGGACAGGGGAAATGTTGCTATATTCAGCAGGACAATATGATGGGGACACTACAGAAATCTACTTTCCACATTCCCAACAGGATCTGTTTCCAATCCCCCACTTATCTCCCTTCTCTCTCCCCAACCCTCCCCTCGATCTTTTCTCTGCTCCTTATTTACTTACCCTCATGCCTCCTTCCTCATTATATAATAATCCTTTACCACCTCTTGTCCTATCTCACGGCCCCCACTATTCTTCCTTCTCTACCTTCTACACACTAAAACTGCCCAAACACCTGCCATCACCTCCCCTCCTTCACTTCCAGCACTCTCCCCAATTCCTTGCTCCAATTTCTCTCCCAACCCCCCTCAATACGGGTTCTCATCGCTACGGTAGGTTTAAGAGCAGAGAGAAGGGCTGGGATGCCTAGAAAGTTAAGAGGAAAAGTAGAGCAGGTGTTGGGTGCTCTTTCTTTCCTCTGCGTTGCCCGCCCCCCACCCCCCGCCACTTTCCTTTCCCTCCCTCCCCTCCCCGACTCGTTCTCGCTCCCCTCCCCGACTCGTTCTCGCTCCCCTCCCCCACTCGTTCTCGCTCCCCTCCCCCACTCGTTCTCGCTCCCCTCCCCCACTCGTTCTCGCGGGGTGACAGCAGGAGGCAAGCCCCAGTCCCCTTTTTGAACTTGAGTTTCCCAATCTGCACAGAAAAGGGAAGAGATATTTATGAAGGAATTCCCGAATTCGAAAGTTGTGGGACTGAGAAACAGGTCCCCCCTTCTCCTAATAATCCTCCCACTGACAGGGGGTGATGGGGAGACGGAATACTGTCACCATAGCAACGGCGGGGGGAAGGGAAGCCGAACGCAACGCCGGAGGAGCCCCACACGTACCGGAGATTGGAGAGAAGGCAGAAGGAAGAGACGCTCGAAGCGCTGGGTGCCAGCAAACGTCTCGTAGTCTGAGCAGACCGCGCGGGGTGCGGGTTAAATACGGAGGAAGACCGCATCGAATGACGAACAGTCCGCAAAGGAGCCGGGAGATTGTCCGTTGTTGTTGTCGTCGCAGACGCGCTTCCGGTCCAACGCACGCCCCCGCCGACCGGGGGCGGAGTCAGAGCGCAAGGCGCGTGCGCACACGGCCGACTCGGCGCTCCTGGAATGCGGATGCGACAGGGCTTCAGCCCCCTCAGCGTCGCACTGGATTTTACGTCACATGCCCTGGCTTCAGAGTTCCTAGATTGCTTCCCTGGGCTCCCGATTTATACAAGCTCATCCCGGAAGTGCTTTAGCCATGGGGCGGATTCAAAAGCGGTCGTGCGCAGGCGCGAGAGGCCCGTCTGCTGCCCCGGCTTCTAGTTGATCTCCCGGGGCTCTCTGGAAGGTACCTGTTGTTGCGATCACACCCGCGCCGTGTCTGGAGGAGGTTTTTAAAGTAGGGGAAATCTTATGCAGAAGAGGAGCCAAGGCCTGGGAGTCCCGAGTCCGCAGGTCGAATCCCTGCCTTGCTATCGCACGCTGCGTGACCTAGGGCGGGTCTCTCTCTGGGCCTGTGTTCGATTTTTTATTTTGCAGTGATGCGCTGGGACCGGCTGGTGCAGGCCTAACAGTAAACACTTATGAAGCGCCTGCTGTGTGCCGGGTGTCCCTGCGCACCGTAGGGAGGGAGGGCCGGAGGAAAGACCCCGCGCACCCAGCCATCCGAAGCCAAGCTGGTCCCCCACCCCCACCCAGGGCCGAAGCTCAGAGATGCCCCTAACTTGTCTCCTCTGCCCCTCCTCTCTAGGTACCCCAGCGAGCTCTCTGCCACGCGCGCATCCTCCCGACCGGCGTCGAATCCCGGTCAGCCTCCCGGGGGCCGCTGCTTGGGAAACATCCGTGGGGGGGGGGGGGACACTCACGTGCCGTGTAAAGCATCTCCCCGAGGGTTCCGAAATCCGGCCGCCGCGCGCTGGAGCCAGCTGGAGAAATGGCCTCTTCCTGGCCAAGCGACAAGGAGCCTCGGCCCGGCGTGCCCGCTCCTGCCTGGCTCGGGATGGATCGGGAGACGTTGGCGCCCGCCAGCAAGTTGTGCGCGGGCCGCCGAGGGCCGCCGCCCACCGCCGAGGCGGTTTCCGGACCCCGCGCCAGCGTGGACTTTATCCAGGCAGAATCTTTCACCTACCCGGACTTCTTCAAAGGGTACCTGCTCCCCAACGTCCCCTGCGTTTTCTCTTCAGCCTTCACCCAGGACTGGGGAAGCAGAAAGTCGTGGGTGACCCGGGAGGGGAAACCCAACTTCGATCACCTTCTTGGCAGCTTTGGTAAGCCGGAAAGAGCCAGAAACATCGGAGCGGAAGGGCATCGTTAGGGAGAAACACCTTCAGTCCGTTTGCGGGTCTCTGCTGTCGGTGGCACAAGGCCTGGAAGGGCATCCGAGCCAAAGGCGGCCGGACACTCACGCCTTTCTGGCGTCCGAACTATGGATTTAGAGCTCAAACGGACCCTAGAGGCCGTCCAGGCCAGACAGAGGCCCCGCATCGGTGCCTTGCTCGTCCTTCAAGGGAAGAAATGGCCGGGCTTTTCCCCTCTCTCCCAAAGCCAGGGGCCTTTCCGCTTTCTTGAGACAATCAGCCCCGCAACCTCAGCCGATGCAGCCAGTGGCTTTAACCCGCCTGCTGCTTTGGGTTAAGGGCCGATTTATATGTTTCTTAGTTTTCTTAAAGCAAGCTCTAGGTGTACTCTGAAGAATTACTCAATAGAATGTAACGCAACTAGTTTGTATCTTTAGAGATTTACAGGATGATTTTTGATGAAACGATACAAACAAATGAGCAAAAAAAGAGCCATGAATTATATGTGAAATAAAACATGGAACAAGGAAAATTTATAATTCATTAAAAATAAACTTGGTCAACAATTCATAGGTAAGGGAACCGTTCCTTCCGATCAAAGCGGTATAAAATAAGATCAATCCGGCTTAAGTTTTATAGCACTTACCATACTCTTTCACTTCCATTATTCTACTTAACCCTCATCATGTTGTGAGTTACTTAGGCCTAGTAAGTAGCACATTCATCTTATAGAGGAGGAAAGCACAATTCAGAATTATTTATCTAAGGTAACTTAATGGGATTCATACTCCTGGATTTGTACTTCCCTGTCTAGTGTTCTTCACACCATCCCACACGAGAGGCATTTACCTGCCACCATTCCTGCCTTCTTTCCAACCTTCCCACTTTGGCTGAGTGACTCTAAGAAATCATTTAATGTCTAGGAGCCCAGGCCCTCTGAGACTAGGCTTTTATAGAGCAGTTGCTGATCTGCCTTGGTAGGTAGGGCTTTCTTAAGTTCCTTATACCAATGAAATCCCAAATCTGATTTTTGAAAAAAAAAAAAAGTCCTCCCCATAGCCTGTTGAAATCTCACTTGCAATTTTACCTCAGAGTTAGTATAATTCCTAGTTAAGATCCTGAGTGACATCTATAAATAAAAAATAATGTATGGGTTTGTGTGTGTGTCTACCTTTTCTCCCTAAGTATCTAAGCTCTTTCAGGACAGTGACCATGTACAAGTGTACTAAAGCTAGGCTATAGAAGCACCAAGGTGGTTCCAAAGTCCAGAATATGCAGAAGATCATATATTTGTTCATTTTTGATTGACTCATGGGGGAAGTTCTTAATCAGCCTTTAACAGGAAGGAAATACACATTTATTGAGCACTTACTATGTGCCAGACATTATCCAAGGGGTTTTACAAATATTTTCTCATTTTATCCATATAGCAACCCTGGGAGGTAAGTGCTATTATTATTTCCATTTTAGAGTTGAAGAAATGAGGCAGATGAGGGCCGACTGGCCCAGAGTCACACAGCTAGTAAGTGTCTGAATTAGAATTTGAACATGGTTCTGGAGGAGGGTGGGAAGGACTAAAGAGGTAGAAGTAGCTAAGATGAAAGGGTTTTTCTCAGCTGGTGCTCTCTTCAACCAAGGTGATAAGGATCTATATTTGTTTCAGGGGATGCATCTGTTCCTGTTGCAAACTGTAATGTCCAGGAATACAACTCTAATCCAAAAGAACATATCCCACTGAGGGAATACATAAGCTACTGGAAGGACTACATCCATGGAAACTACTCTTCTCCCAAAGGATGTCTCTACCTCAAGGACTGGCACCTGTGTAGGTAAAAGGCACTGGACTTTTGTCAGTTTTCTGAAAATAGATAAACTCAGTTTACCAAGCATTTATTCAGCACCAGAAATCTACTGTGATGGAAAAACAAAAGGCATGAGTAAGATTTAATAAAGATAATTTGAGGAGAGAGAGAAATAACAAAGGAAGGCTTTCCTTCCTTTATATAAGAAAATGATACCTGACTTCAACCTTTGAAGGGAGATTAGGGAAGAAACTTTAGTGAAATGGCCTACTTGTTCTGGAGAACTTGTAACAATTTGAATTAAAATGGGAATCATCCCCCTTATCTCTATCATTGATATTGTCCATAAAGGAATTCTCAGATCTTATTTTAAATCAAAACCCCTGATGAAGTCTCAGCTTGTATATTGATCAATTTGTCTTCAAAGTAGAGGAAGTAATGAGAGAAACTTGGTCATTCAATGACCAATTCAAAGGTCCAAATGAAACTAAAGTTGAGGGTATTGGACTAGCTAAAACCTGTCCTGCTATGGCATTTTATGATTCATTGAAACCCCAGATGTAGGGAAGTGGTAACAAGAGAAAACACCTGACTGTCCTAAATGACCCAGACGAACTATAAACTAATGAAACAACTTGGAGTTGTCATGGAAGAAATATGCAAGTGTAACAAGATGACTAAGAGTCACTCCAGTTTAAATGGCATGCATCACTGCATTCTTGCCTTCCCAATGGGAGGGACCAGAGAGGGAAAAAATGTGAAACTCTAAAATGTTTTTAAATGAATACTCAAAAATATATAGTTAAAAAAAAACAAAACCCAGTATATGCATAGAAATTCAGGGGAGAGAGATTTCAAAAAGATGTCAAGTGGTCCAGTGAGAATTCCTGCAAGAACCTTCACATACCTGAGTTCATTATGTGCCATCAGTCAAAATCTTTTAAGCCCCAGTTGAAACCTTCCCTGGTGCCAGTGACCTTCAGTGATCACTCCCAGAACTCTATCTCTTATAACAATTTACCTTTAGCCTGTAATAATTGTTAGTGTTCAGTTCTACTTACTAGACTGACCTGCTGTATCTTATTTCTCTCTATACCTTATAGTGCTTTAGTGCTTTGGACATAAGCAATGCTCAATCGATATTTGTTGATTAAGTTTATAAGAATTAATATACTGAATTAAAATATTAAAAGGTAAAATACAGCAATGGATCAGACACCATGAGCAAAGATGCTTCTTGTCTACTCAACCTCCCACATTTAGGACAGTTTATCCAAAACAAAAAGATGAACACTAGAGTCAGTACTACATGGGTGACCTCCTCACATGTTTTCACTCACCTTCCCTTTTCTTTTTTAAGGAGTTTTCCAGATCATCAGGTATATACCACACCTGTGTATTTCTCATCTGATTGGTTAAACGAGTACTGGGATGAACTGGCAGTGGATGATTATCGTTTTGTTTACATGGGGCCGAAAGGATCATGGTAAGATTGTTTGGGACCCTTGGGGAAGGGAAACACATAGGGTATTGTCAGCTCTATGGGGTGCTTCAGACTCCACTCCTTCCGATCCATTCTGTGTGCTTCTACCAGGCTCACAGGTTGCTGTGGCCACAGTGACTTAACTTAGTGGGCAGGATGCTCCTGATTCCTTGTCAGGCTGGTCCTGACTCCTAGACTGTTCTAGGTCTTCCCAATTTAACAGCACCTGATAGAACCTGTGCTCTCCTGGAGTAGCCTTATAACCCAAAAGTACACCAGTGCCTCCTGGAGGCATCAGGAAACAGCTATTTTTCCTATAAAATTTTTTATCATCACTTTTTCATCAATAAGTTTCAATGACTTTCTCATACCTGCAAAATAAATTCCTTATTCTTTATAGCAACTTTTTACTGTCCTCGACAATGTGTCAGAAACCTACCTTTCTCTCCTTTCCTCCCACTGTTCCCTGATACAAACCCTCTGGTCTGTCTAGGCTGACTGCTTACTGACCATACCTTATGGCAGGGGTCCTCAAACTTTTTAAATAGGGGGCCAGTTCACTGTCCCTCAGACTGTTGGAGGGCCGGACTATAGTAAAAACAAAAACTTTGTTTTGTGGGCCTTTAATAAAGAAACTTCATAGCCCTGGGTGAGGGGGATAAATGTCCTCAGCTGCCGCATCTGGCCCGAGGACATAGTTTGAGGACCCCTGCCTTATGGTTTCCTACCTAAGTGCCTCTGCTCATGTCATTTGCCATTTCCCCTCTTTTCCAGTGTGCCTTTCTTAACCTTTCTGTTTTACCTAAATCCTAAGCATCCTTCATCCCTGATCCCTGAAAGAGCTGTTCTTGGTCCTTAGGAATTATTGGTCTGCAGTACTTGAGACCCCAGCTCCTTCCCCTCTCACAGACAGTCCAGAGGTCATTGTCTTTAGGTCTAGAGTTCGTTACCTTGTACATCTAACCATTTGGATTTGGGAAACCATTGTGGTTTCCCAAATCCAAAGATCTAGTATATCCCATATATTTTTACATACCCTCCACCCTCCGTTCCTGATGTTGCTGCCATTATACAATACAGGTTCTGCTTTTTTAGCATCCATTTCTCTCATTTTTTCCCTCCCCTCATTCCCAGTCAATATCATCAGAGTGTGTTGTGGGAGAATATTGGAAGGAAAAAGCAGAATCTACAATTATATACAGATTCAGAAAATAATTCAGAATCACCCTGGATAAGTGTATGTGAAAAAAAAATCTACCCCAAACTAGATGGGCCTAAATTTAATTAACTAATCTATACTGAGATTCTTTCAGACTTAAGCTTGACTATCATGTACCTTTCCTCTATGAAGTATTCACTAGATCTCCTCCTTTCCTTAGTCCAGATAAGAGTGGTCTCTATTCTTTAGAAATACCTAAGCTCAGTTTGGGATTCACCCACTTATCAAGCATTTCAAGTCTAGATCTGAGGACCAAAGGTGAAGGTTGATGCTTATCTAGGCTCATTCATTAATTTATTTTTCTGGAGTTTTTTTAATCCAGGATTAGGTGGTTTTGATAGTAACCACTTTATAAAATAATTTGATATCTAACAATACAAATTCCTCCTTTGAACCCATAATCCTTTTGTTATTCTTATTCTCCTTTTCCTCTGTATAAATTTTATCACTTAATCTTAGGAAGGGAACTGAAGTAAATAAAAGACTGAAGGAATCAGACAGGTAATAATTTTAATAATAAATGGAAAACAATTATCTACAAAATTGGACCTTTTTCTTGCAGGTTGTGGATAATAAAATGTCACAAAGTGCTTTAAGATGTACAAAGTACTTTTCTCACAACCTGCTCTGGGAGGTAGTGTATCAATCCCATTTTACAGATGAGGAAAGTGAAAATCAAAAAAAGATGTGATTTGTTCAAGATCACAGTTAGCGTTGGAGACACAACTCATATCTATGTCTTTTTCTCCACTAATGTTCACAGATTTTGAAGTATCAATATTACTTTGACACAATGGGTTAACATTATATGGATATGAAAGATGGGACTCATCTTTCTTTGTTTTATGTCACATGAAAATTTTTTTAACTGAATAAAATTTATTGTGCTGCTCTTGGCTCACTCTACAGGACCCCATTCCATGCAGATGTCTTCCACTCCTATAGCTGGTCTGTCAACATCTGTGGAAGGAAGAGATGGCTTCTCTACCCCCCAGGGCAAGAAGAGAACCTGCGGGATTATCACGGGAACCTGCCCTATGATGTGACTTCTTCTGCCCTCAGCAACATCAAAGTGTACCCAGAATACCCCAAATGCTGTCCAGCTATTGAAGTCATCCAGGAAGCAGGGGAGATGATCTTTGTCCCCAGCGGATGGCACCATCAGGTCTACAATCTGGTAAGATCCACCTTCTCTCTCCTTATTCTCTCTCTCCATATTAAAAATGATCTCTTCTGGCACTGATTTCTCCTGATAGTTTGTCTGACTTCTTTGTACTTAGGACACTCTGTGTGGGCACTAGACCTGGAGTTAAGAATATTTGAGTTCAGATTCAACCTCAAAATATTAATTGGCTGTGTGACCTTGTGTTATCTCCCTATCTCAGTTTCCTCAACCGTAAAATAGGGATAATAATAGCAGCTATCTCTCAGAGTTGTGGGGATCAAATGCTTAGCATTATTCCTGGCACAATGTAAGCTCTATATAGATGTTAGTTGTTAGGATTATATATGAGTATTTCATTCTCCATACTGGATCCTAACTGTGGTACTTACTAGCTGTATGACCATGCACAAGCTATTTAATCTCTCTGAATCTCATTTAACTCACTTGTAAAAATATGGATGATCCTACTTGCACTGCCTACTTTACAGGATTTTTGAGGGAACCTAATGTGACCTTTGTGAAACTTTTTTTTTTTTTTTTTTTTAGTAATAGTATTTTATTTTCCAAATACATGCAAAGATAGTTTTCAACATTCACTCTGCAAGTGTTCCAAATTTTTCTCCCTCTCTGTCCCCCTCCCCTATACAAGAAAAATCAGATCAAAAAGGGAAAAAAATGAGGGAAAAAAAGGCAAGCAAACAACAACAACAAAAAGTGAAAATACTGTTTTGTGATCCACACTCATTCCCCACAGTTCTCTCTCTGGGTTCAGATGGCTCTCTCCCTCACAAGTCTGTTGGAACTGGCCTGAATCACCTAATTGTTGAAAAGAGTCTTATTCATCAGAATTGATCGTAATATAGTGTTGTTGCCATGTATAAATATCTCCTGGTTCTGCTCATTTCACTTAGCATCAGTTCTTGTAAGTCTCTCCAGCTCTTTCTGAAATCATCTGACTGGTTGTTTCTTATAGAACAATAATATTCCATAATATTCATATACCACAATTTATTGAGCCATTCTCCCACTGATGAGCATACTCAGTTTCCAGTTTCTTGCCACAAACATTTTTGCACATGTGGGTCCCTTTCCGTCCTATAAGATCTCTTTGGTATACAAGCCCAGTAGAAATACTGCTGGATCAAAGGGTATTCACAGTTTGATAGCCCTTTGGGCATAGTTCCAAATTGCTTTCAAGAACAGTTGGATCAGTTTTATTATAGAAGTATGAGTTACCATTATTCTTAACGGTAGACTTTTTGTCATTTTTCATCTTTGAATCCTCAGTACCAAGCCCAGAAACCCCCCAACACACACACACATAATAGTGTTTAATAGATTTTCATTGAGTTGAATTTAGCCCAAGAGAATGAATGGAAATTATTCATTTAACTCAGAGACAGAAGGGAACTAGGTTCAGATCTACCCTTTACATGGGAATAATGATGCCTATAATACTTACCTACCTCAAAGGCTTACTATGAGAATCAGATGAGAAGGTAATATATAAAATGCTTTTCAAACCCAAAACACTATAAATGCTAACTATTCTATGTGCAAAGTGCTTTGCATGTAAACTCTTCATTATGTGTTAGATTTTATTTCTTTTTAAAATTTATATTTTATTTTCCCCAATGACATGTAAAACATTTTTTGGTATATTGATTTTCTTATCTTTTTTTGAATTTTTTTTGCATTTATTTGAAGTGTTTGATTTTAAATAAAGATTTCATAGAATTATAGAACATAAGATTTAGAGCAGAAAGAGACCTAAAAGGTCAATGACCTTAACCCCTTCATTTTGCAGATGAGGAAGAAAGGCCTGAAGAAGCTACTTTGTTCTAAGTCTAAAGCAGCATTTCAGTGCTTACTCTGTGCTAGATGAGAGAGAAACATAGAAAGAGAAGGTTTTGCGTTTGTCCTCCAAGAGCTTACAGTTAAGTTGAGGAGACAAGATATAGCTAAAAAGAATGCAGCAGCATCAGATGTCCAGGGACAGAAATGACAGACTCTTGATCAGGGTTAGAGCATACCAAAGAAGGGCTGGTAAGAATGTGTTTGCCTCCTAGAGCTTTAAATTGAAAAGGAAAGGTGGGGAGGGAGAAACTTTGAGTATGTATATCTACTAGGTTAAATACCAGTGAAAGAAACCTCACTGTAAGTAGAAGAGCAGCAGAGAAGCCAAGAAATTTATACAAGGGAACAATGAAAGAAAGGAGCCCTCAGTAAGAATCATGATCTTGGAGATTGATATATGCACAAAGAATGGGTTAAAAGGAAGATCCTAATATAAGGAGGCAAATGTGACCTCACAGATCACCAAGACTTCATAAAGTAGCACTTGGGTATGGAATATGGACCCACAATGGTATGTTTTATTCAAAAGAAAGAGTTTAAAGTAGGAACTGAGAAACATCACATAGGTAGAGATTATCACATGAGGAAATCCAGGAAGCAGAAGAAATGTCTGGTAGACATTTGGATGAATTTCAACAGGCAGTATATTTTTGACCACCTGGATAGAAGGAAGAAGTGGATACAATCAAGCACAGAAACATGATGAGGGCAAAGAAAAGCATGATATCTAGTAGAGATAGGAGAAAACCAAACATCTGCTGGAGTTCTCAGCCAAAAGCAGAACTGCTAATGATTTATTAAGATTGCTCAGTGATAATTATATGTTTCAAAAAATGGGAAAAAAAACTCATCTAGATGTGATTCTCATCAACAAGGATGAACTTACTGAGTGAAATAGAAATAACTTTGGCAGCTCAGGCAGGAAGGGAGGAGCAAACAATAACCTTTCTATCTTAAGAGTTCATGGCAAAGAAGGAAAGGAAAACCAGATATGATCTGACATATTTCCTATTTGAGGGAAGAACAGATTTTGAAGGATAGGTAGTTTATTTGGAAATGTAATAAAATCAATTGTTGATGTTATCAGGTAAGATTTTCTCAGAATTTAATCAAGCAATTAAAAGTAATTGGGGTAACCTTCTTTGTGACTTTCCATTAAGTTTCATTCAGTGAATCAAAACATTTTAAATACATCAGCAAACAGGATGAAAAAGCTTTACACAATTGTCAGGATATCAGTTCAGTCCAGACTTTGTCATAATGTTTAGATTGAGGCATCATATCATAAAAACCAGACTGAGGCAAGTGCATGAACTTGGACTATCTTTAATAGCAGTTGAACAACCTCTTTCTAGACAAAGGAGAGTACAATTCATGAAAAACAGGAGCAACAACAAGGATACTGAAGTACATTCTTCTCTTCAGTCAACAGTAAAAAAGAACAGTATTTAAATAGAGGTTCTTAAGCAAATCTGGCTTCTACTAAAATTCTGTGTGGGGACATCAATCCAGGAGGGATAGAAAGTTCTCAAGAATGAAATTCTGAAGTCACCAAAAAAAAAACCAGTTCCAATAAGGGAAAGGGCCAGTAGCCCGAAGAGAACAATGTGAATGGAGAGTAAATTCATAGAGCAACTTGACTTTTTTTAAATAGGTTTAATTCAGAAGACTGATGCAAAGGCCAATAGGGTAAGAAATTCCAAACTGTGACACAAGTCTGCAAGAGTCAAGTAAAACTTAAAGTGAGCTGACATTGTCTAGGAAAGCTGAAAACAACAAAAAAGGATTTTAAAAACTATATTGCGGGGGGCGGGGGTTTGGGAAAGAAGGGTGATGATGAGAGAGAGCTGCATAATAAAAAATAGAACTACTTGACTTAATTTGCTTCTGTTTTCCATACCAAGGAAAACATTGAAAAGATAGAATTAAAATGACTGACTAGAAATGATAGCTAAGTTGGGAAATTATAATAAGGGAAATTATAAGTATGATTTATTTTAAATTACATATTAAATTTTAATATTTATCATATAAATTATAATAAGGGAGTACCTAGAAGCCTTGAATTCTAAATTACCAGACCCAAACCGATAGATGTGAATGCATAGCCTACATTAGCAATCTTTGGAACATCCTAGAAAAGGATTAATGTATCTGTCTAAAAACAAAAAGAGAGGGAAAATAGAAGTCACAACCCACAAGCCAGTGAACATAGCATCAATTTCTGGGGGTGACAACTCCATATGGGGTCTTGTAATTGAATGTGAGGATCTTGAAATTATGATTTTTTATCAGTAAATTTTTAATTTGTATACCTATTTTGTATATCCAGGGTCAGGTCAAAAGGAGTTGTGAATGAAAAAAGTTTAAGAAGGTCTGTGCCATATTAGTCAGCACTGGGACTTAGCAACCACAGAAGCCACTGAGTTCTAAAATTACTTTAAATAGTGTAATGTCTAGAAGGTTGTTGTTCAGTTGTTTTTCATTCATGTGTGACTCTCCAATATCCCATTTGGGGTTTTCCTGACAAATATATTTGTCATTTCCTTCTAGAGCTCATTTTACAAATAAAGAAACTGAGGCAAAAAGGATAAAGTAATTTCCCCAGGATCACACAGCTAATAAGGGTCTGACTCTGGATTTGAACTCTGGTCCTCCTGACTCCAGACCTAGCACTGTGTCAATTAGAAGAAAGGAAATGATAATCCCACTGTTCTGTCCTGCTTAAGCCACCTCAGAAGTATGCTGTATTCAGCTCTTGGGGCCATGTTATCCCAAGGATGTTTATAAGCTAAAGAATATCCAATGGAAGGCAGCACGATGTGAACAGCCTTGATATTGTCCACCACGAGGATTAGTTAAAGAGGCTGGGGGTGTTTCACCTAGAGAAGGAAAGAAAACTTACTGGCAATATCACAATACTCTAACTATTGGAAGAGCTTTTGTGTGGGAACAAGATTTAGGCTTGTTCTGTCTGGCCCCAAAGGACACAGCTAGAAGCAGTGGGTAAAAACCAGAAACTGCTTTTGGTTCAGGGGTTCATATCTAATGACTGGGCTGGGAACCTAGGAAAGCCTGGGTTCCAAATCTCCCTCCAGTCCAAATTCCTCACCAGATTGTTAGCTGATGTGTGCCTTGGGGTCTTTACATTTTCATAGGCATTTGTAAAAGCTAATGAAGGGCAAATCGGGCCACCAGTCCCCTCTACCCTTTTTTCCTTTTTTGACATGAGGTCTCCCTATCTCAGCCAGGCTGGAGGATACCTACTCCCAATGTTGATTGAAGCTTTCTGACGAGACTGGTTCATCCCTCCCTCAGCAGCCTGGCGGCCCTCCCCACCCAGCCACTCACCATCTGGGTGCCAGACTTCTCGTGGCTGTCCAGGATGGCTCTGCCCATTTCAGCCTACCTGTTAGCAGGGGCGACAAGCGCACATACAGGCCTTGGTCTCCTCTCCTTATCTTGACAGCAGTGAGACTTGCAGTATCTCCTTTGGGGTCTGTCCTCAATGACTAGATGCCGGGGGACCTGCTAACTCTCAGTCTCGTTGGTGACCTCTGCTGGCCATCCCAGGAGGCGCTGGCCTCTCGTTTTAACCTAGTTCTACCTGAATCATTCTTTCAGGACGATACCATCTCCATTAACCACAACTGGATGAATGGCTGCAATGTTGCTACCATGTGGCGCTTCCTACAGACCGAGCTGTGTGCCGTGCAGCAGGAGATCGCTGAGTGGAGGGACACCATGGACGACTGGCACCAGCACTGCCAGGTAGGATGGCACAGGGTCCCCGGGGTCATGTGTGAGAGCCAGATTTGGCCAGGGAGGGAGCCGAGCATTGGAAAGGTTTCCTCCCAAGACAGGATTTGTGTGTAGGGAGGCTTGGGACTTTCCACAGAACTCGGCTCTGAAGCATGAAGGACCACAGACTAGCTAATTAGGGAGAGACTTATCAGTCACTTGGTACTGAATTCTTTGTCCTAACAAAGAAGCCCTGGGCAGCCTTCTTCTCTCTCTTCAATCTTAGTGGCAGGCCTGCTAATAACCCTATTGTTTTAAGGATATTCTATAAACTCTCGTGTGACTCTGCAAACTCCAAATATGAGGTTATTCTCCAGTGGCCAACGAGTTGGCACGCTGCTAGAGGAACTGAATTATTATGAGACTGACAATCCCTTTAACTGTAACCAGAAGACAGAAAGAAATTGCAGCTAAGTGGAAGGATGACTCCTCTTTGGAGACAAAGGAGTTGGTTTTGTCATGTACCTCAAGGCTGCAAGAAGTGTTACTTCATGGATGTTTCATATCTTATATCATAGCACTCAAGTATTTTCAAAACCATAATGTGGAAAAAATCTAGGACCTCGTTAGTACTTATCAATATTAATAATTAATATTAATTATGAATTAATTAACGTATTACCCAATAATCTCTCATTTGGAGAAGGGAGGAATTTATGACCAAAGAAGAACTAGAGAACATTATGAAAGGCAAAATAGACAAATTTGATTGCATTAAAATAAAAAGGTTTTGCACAAACAAAACCAACAGAAACAAAATTAAAGGGGAAGTACAAAGCTGGGGGGAAAAATACTTATACCCAGTGTTTCTGATAAGGGTCTCATCTTTAAAATATATAAAGAACTGTGTCAAATTTGTAATACAAGTTATTCCCTAGTTGATAAATGGTCAAAAGATATGAACAGACAATTTTCAGATGACAAAATTAAAGCCATATGAAAAAAAAAAAGCTCTAAATCATTATTGATTAGAGAAATGCAAATTAAAACAACTCTGAGGCACCACCTCACACCTCTCAGATTGGCTAAAATGATAAGAAAGGATAATGATAAATGGAGATGTGGGAAAACTAGGCCGCTAATGCATTATTGATGGAATTGTGAAATGATCCGTTTTGGAAAGCAATTTGAAACTCTGCTAAAAAGGCTATCAAACTGGGCATATCCTTTGATCCAGCAGTGTTTTTACTGGGTCTCTATACCAAGGAAATCATAAAAGGACCCCAAAATGTTTGTAGCAGCTTTTTTTGTGATAACAAAGAATTAGAAAGTGAATAGATGCCCATCATTTGAAGAATGGCTGAACAAGTTGTGGTATATGATGGCAATGAAATATTATTGTTCTATAAAAAATGATGAACAAGCAGATTTTAGAAAGGCCTGGAAAGGTTTACATGAACTAATGCTGAGTGAAACAAACAGAACCAAAAATATATTGTACAGAATAAAAGCAAGAATGTGCAATGATAACTATGAAAGGCTTGGTTCTTCTCAGTGGTTCAGTGATCCAAAGCAATCCTAGTAGTTATTGGACAGAAAATGCCGTCTGCATCCAGAAAAAGATTTAAGGAGACTGAATGTAAATCAACATATGCTATGTTTATTTTTTTCTGTTTTTCTTTCCTATGGTTTTTCCCTTTTGCTGTGATTTTTCTCTCCCAATATGAGTTATAAAGCAATGTGTATTAAAAATAAATTTATTAGAAAAAAATACACCCCCCCAAAAGGCAAACAAGAGAATATCAGTAACCATATGCCTACTTTTTCATATAATAAAGTCATCTATAATATCAGGAAACTGTCACCAAAACATTATTTGACTCCCTGTCTGGGGCTGTTTGCTTTTAGGTAAGGCAATTACACTAGATCCCAGGTTCTTAACTTTAAGACCCCAGATGCTGTTAGCAGCCTGGTTTTGGATCCCTTTTGAGTATAATGTTTTCAAATACACAGGATGACAAGTGATACCATTATATTGAAATAAGGGTATACTTTTTTTCCCATCCAAGTTCATGAAACCTTTGAAGTCTCTGGTAGATGCCGTGTTAAGAACTCCTACACTGCATGAATTCTAAAGTCCCTTCGTAATTTAACTTTTGTGTTTTACATCCACATCCTGGCACTAGAGGGCTTTCACAACGTGGCACTAGATTATCTTGTATTCAAATCCTTCACTGTAGACAAACTAAGGGTACTCATTATCCCATAAATATACCATGAGTACATTACTGTCTCCAGTTCTTTCCATTTTACTCATGCTTTCTTAATTTGTAATGTTCTCCTCTCTCCTCCAAATTTTAGCCATTCTTCTAGGCCCAGTTCCAACACTACCTCCTCTAACTAATATAATATGTTGATCCCATTCTCTCTCAATCCTTCCTCTGAATTCTTAAGATGATTTTTTATTTTAGTCCCTTACTCCATTTAATCAAATATGGTCTTGATTTTATTATATGGTTTTTGTTGTACTGTTCAGCTTTTCACATTTTTATATCAGTTCTCTCCAACTAAACTACTGGAGACTAAGGACCCTGTCTTAAACTGCTTCTGCTCCAAAGATTAGCAACTAAAGGTTGGCTAGTAGGAAATGTAGGGTGTGTCTCAGGAAAGTAGGAAGTGTCATTTTAAAGCATAATCTCATAATACTTTTTCTTTCTGATCCTCAGGTGATCATGAAATCGTGCACTGGAATTGACTACAAAGAGTTTTATAACTTCCTCAAAATCATAGCAGAAAAGAGAATTTCTCTCCTAGAAAAAGTTCCTGCAACCAAACCCTTGGAAAATATTTGCAGTGACAACCCTGGGCTGGACCCCCACCATGCAGCTTTTGATTTAAGTCGAATTGCTGATGTGTTAGAATCCTTGATCACAAACCCAGATTTCCAGAAACTGGAGATTGATGAACTTTCACTTCCCCCAAAGGACCTCTTCAACCACTTGAAAGAAATAATAAATGCTGCTTCTCTCTAATCATGGTTTTTTTTTTATTAAGTAGCAAGAAGTAACAACAAATGGATGTCTTATCAATATACTTACAGTCCACCTTGCCCCAAAGGTGACCTTGAACTTGGGAATCGCTGGAAGTCAAATCTGGCTCTGCTATTTACTACCTATGTGACTTTGGGGAGATCACCTAACTAATCTGAAATGAAGGAAGTCCTAATGTCCCTTCTAGCTCTCTGGGTCTGCGATATTAGGAACATAATTTAAATGAAAAGTAATTTTCCTTTCCCACAGCTTATCTGAGATCCAGTCCAACAGGAGGGAAAGAAGAAGCTAACTTCAGAAAGTCTTTCATCAGATGTTTACTGAGCTGTGTTCCTAGTGTGACCCTGCAGATCCAGACTAGCCACATCCTAAAGGCCTAAGGCAGTATCTCTCCATCCTGGGTGCCCAGAAAGCCCCAGCTAAGCCATCATATGCCAGCATTGCGGGCAGTGCTAGTGCCCCCTAAAGCAGCTCCCTTCTGATCCCTTCCCTTCCAGAGTCACCCCCATAGGCCCACCAGCTGTTGTCTCTTGGTGATCTCCCTATGTTATCAGATGAACAGCTGCACTTCATGCCAGGAAAAACTGCCCTTGGCTCAACGGGACCTTTGTCTGCTGGTGTGGAGCAAAGATGATGAGAGTGGACCACGTGTGGGAAACATGAGTTCAAGTCCCAATTCTGGTTCTCCATGGCAGACCCACAGCCTCGGTCTCCCCATCTGTAAAATGGAGCTGATGGTACTGGCACTCACTATCCAGAAGGGTATTTGTAAGGAAGGTGCTTTATAAACCCAGAGGCCCTCTATGAATGAGAGCTGCTGAAAATGCTGCAGCTTAGAAATGGGGGCTGCAGCAGAATCATGCTTAGGGGTATTCCCAAACCTTGGTGTGGACACTCTGTGTTCTATTCCCTGGGACTTTGTGCAAGCTCTCGGACCACTGCTGCCCAGGCCCGTTAGCTTGCGTTGTAGCTGGATCTACCAGGTGCAGGGTTGTGTGCAGCACGGTGAAAGGCACTGGAGTTCTACTGCAGACCTGCTCTCTGCCCTTCCCTCTCAGCCCCTTGTGAAAAAGCAGAAGGCTGGAGGGGCCAGGGCACATGGACAAATGAGGGCAGTTCTTGCCTGCATTGCTCCGTCCAGGCTCTTGAGCGCAGAGAACCCTGCACACTCGGGCTGTTTGTACAGCGTAAAGTCCCTGAAGGCAGAGACCGCGGCACACCTTCCAACATTCTCCATGGCGTCTCACAGTAGCTTTGCACATAGAAAATTTATGATTTCTTTTTTTAAAAATTCAAAAAATAAAGTGCAACATGATTTCCCCCTTTAATTGATAGCATTTTCCTGAGGCTAGGATCAGCAAAGACTAGAGCCTGCCCGTCTACTTGCTGGTTGATCCAGCAGAAGGAAGCTGCAAAAAGACGGCGAAATGGCCAGAGAGGAGTGGCCCATTGATCCAGAGCAGCGCCCGGGAGGAGGTG
Source organism: Sarcophilus harrisii (assembly GCF_902635505.1). NCBI lineage: Eukaryota > Metazoa > Chordata > Mammalia > Dasyuromorphia > Dasyuridae > Sarcophilus > Sarcophilus harrisii. Next base: position 89,420,209 of record NC_045426.1, read on the forward strand.
GGAGCAGCCACTGGCCTTGGGCGACCCAGACTGTGTCCAGAACTCCCTCTTGGGGGATGAAGCAGACCAAAGCCTGGTTCTGGTAGCCACCACACCTAATCAGGCTCTCGGCTCCCCTTGGGCAGACTCCGACAGGACTCAGAACCAGGTCCAAGCTACCAAAGAGCCTTCTGATTGCTGACTCTGGCCAAGCGGGGCAGCCTCATGTCCTCTGTCTGGATGTGTTCGTAACAGGACTGGTCAGAGAGAGAAAGCAGATGAGTCAAGCCCAGCAGGAGACTGCAAACCCAGCCCCCCGAGGGCGGCCACCGGGCCCAAGGAGGCCGGAGCCAGACAGCAGACATCGGGTCCACATGTCCGTTACACTGAACTGCTGCTAGCATGGCTGGAAAGCCCATGTCTGAGGGTGCAATCGCCTCTGGAGATGAGGAAAGGGACAGGGACGAAAGTACTGGTTTCTTGGGCACTGGGACCTGTGTCTTCTGGAGACAGGCCCTCCTCCCACCCCCCAATGCCCTCTGTTCTGACCTGTACCCAGGAGGGTTTATTTAATAACACTCATTAATCAGGAGGCAAGAAGTCTCCTTCCTAAAAATTATGAATTGGGTAGACAAAAGATCCCTAATCTTATCACAACTCAGAGGAAGGAGGAGAATAGAAACTCACTTAGATATTGAATAACAGCAAAGTTTAAATCACTGTGTAGATAGTTCTATTTAACCCACTGCCATGGTTAGAGACCCATCTTAGAGCTGATTGACCCAACTCAGGGAGCAGAAAGAGACAGCTATATGTAGGGAATCATGTAGTGGAACTTGTATGATCTTTCTAGCCTGTTAAAAAGGGAGGGTCAGAGGGGTCATCTCTCAAGTCCCTTCCCACACTGACCTGATTCTATTAATAAAATAGATCTACTCCTGTTAAGACACCAGTTCCCCCCCTTCCCCATCCCTCACCTCTAAGGCAGTCAGCAGGAAATCATACAACCCTCCTCTGTGGATAGGATCCATCATGTCCCTGATCAGATGGATTTCTGCTCCCAGGTGCTGGATCCTAGGAAACACAGCCAGAAACTCATCAAGCCTCCTTCAGGGGTGGCGCGGGGAAGCAGTTCATGATCCCACTGCCGGCACCCTGTAGTTCTGTCCTGTCCTTGGAAGGACCACCAGCCAAGCCAGCTAGAAGGGACAAAAGGGACCCATTTATGAATCCCTCACATGCAATCTGGGCCAGCCTTCTGCCATTCCTTAGCTTACCGGGCCCGGGACACCACGTAGATGAGCAAGGGCAGCAGGTCATCCATGGGAAGCTTATATTCCCGCTCCAGAACCCGGGAAACCGTGTTCTCAATCTCATCATAGGTCTTCTCAAGCATCTCCAGCTTCTCCCGGGGATCCATTGTGGTGCTGGGGTAGAGAGGTCGCAGCTTTAAAAACCAGAAAACTGTCTTCATAACAGATTTGTTCAGGGAGTAGGGCAAGTATCACCAGCCTCCCTTTCAGTGAAGAGAGATCAGTTCACTTGGATCACACAGATCCAAGTCAGAATTTGAAAATAGGTCTCCTGACTTCATTATGTCACCCAGGGAAGGACAGGACACCCTAAGATCATCTCATCGGTTAAGTCTTCCTTCATGTAGAACTATACCTTAGGCCGGGCCAGACTCTGGGGGGAGTGAAAGGGGAAGAGAAGCTTCAATCTGGAATGAATTTCTTCTCTGCTCCCAGTCTGATGGAGAGTCTTTGCCTTCAAGGATCCCCCCTGGTCTAAAAGAAGACCCAGCCCTCAAAAAGCCCCCAGTCTAATGGGAAACCCTAAATCCTAGCACTGAGGAATTCCTAGTGTAAGTCAGGAATGAATCACAAGTGGACTAGCATGGAAACGTTTTTGAAAATACATAAGCCATGTTCAGAGAAGTACTAGCTGAATCTCAGAGGTACGTGCATTAAAACTAAAAGGCAGCAGGAGTGATGGGAACCAGCCAGAGTAAATCAGGGAATATTTTCTGATGGAAACAGGCTGTGAGTTGTATTTGGAAACAGAGAAGGGGAGGCAGAGATCCCATCCAAAGAATGGCCCATGTACCTAACAGTCTAAACTACAAAAACCCAGAGCAAATCAGGGGATATTGCTAAAGAAATGTAGTTTAATATATTTTAGCATGTATAACATATATTTGATTGCTTGTCATCTAGGGGAGGGGATGGGGGAAAGAAGGGGAAAATCTGAAACACAAGCTTATGCAAGGATCAATATTAAAAAATTATCTGTGTATCTTTTGAAAATAGGCTTTAAAATTTTTTTTAAAAATTGTAATTTGAAAAAAAGAAAGAAAGAAAAAAATGTACTTTAGTAGAATGGAATAAAATCATTTGACACAGAAGAAGCTGTGGGCATAGAGACTTTGAAAGCTGGCTAGGGAGTGTGTCTCAGTAGAGAGGGGATTTTGATGGACCCACATTTTGTTTTACTGCCAAATCATGTGAACGAGTGGATTGGGAGCCATTGAGGTCAGATATTGATGACTTGTACATCTACTTAAAAAGCAGTTCACAGTTACTATATGAAAGTTTTGAAAAAATAAATAGAAGACCAGAGCAAAATCTCGGGAGGAGCACCTGCATGAATAATGGGAAAATGGGAGCATTAAGGTCTCAGGTCAAAGCTGACAGTATTTACTGGCAGGTTTGGGGTTAGAGTACCAGGCTGCTACCTACCTGGCCTAGGATAAGGGCATGGACTTCAACTATGGATGGGAATGAGAAGGGGATGTTCTCCCCACCTCCAGTGGGAAGGAAGGATAAGGGTCCACTCTACCCCCATATGGGCTGTTGACCCTGAAAGTGTGACTCACACGATCTTCTGTAAGCATTCAGTGGCAGAAAGGAAGCACTTGTCTTTAACCAGGGAGTATCTCTGCAAGGGGGACAGCAAGAATCAAAATCAAAAATCAGACTAGGATCCTCTCCCTATCTTCTACCTTACCTTAGCCCCTCCACAAGCCCAACCTAGAAATCAAACCTCTGCATCCTGATTATCCTCAGCACTTCAACATCTGTCCCTAAATGACCCCTTAATCCCCAGCCTATAACTGAGACTCCTGTAATCAGGACTAGTCAGGTCAAACTTCACTGAAAGGCCCATAATTCTATCATTGTAACTTATCCCAGCACATGGGAGCCGAAGAGGACCTTGGAGATCATCTAAATCCAACACATCCATTTTAAAGCAGAGGAAAATGTGTCGGAGTGTGACTGGCCCAAGAATCCACCCCAAGAGAGTGGCTGAGTCAAACCTATAGCCCAAGTCTCCCACCTCCAAGCCCAGTGTCCATTCCATCTGGCAGCTCCTCCAATCTAGACAACATGAGTGTTTTTCCCATACCTACCAGGTCTTTGTTGTCCATCTCCCCTTCTCCCAAATTCTGCCTTCCTCTCCATTCAACCTTAAACCTGGCTCTCTTCCTAATCTCTACATGCCTTCTAGGAAGTCCCTGATCCCAGAGACTTCAGGAGAACCTCCTCATCTTTCACTCTGCCTCTACTCCCTGTAGCAATCAGGTATCCTGCCAGAAGTTACCTGGGCAGGCTGTCATCTCACCTGATTGGTTGTCAGTGTGAGGTCCTTGAGAGGCCACAGGTGCCTGGAACAAGAAGAACAGGTTTTAGAACAGAGAAGGGGAAAGAGGCTCAGACTCAGAGCTGGGTAAGTCAATGAGCATTTTGCGAAAATAAGCTATAAAATATTCCTGAAGCATGTCCCTCTAGAGCTGAGAAGACCCTTAGAGATGATCTACTCCATCACCATCCTCTCACTGTATAAACCCCTCATTGTAAGTAAGGCACAAAGACCAAACCTGCTCAAAGTTACACAGCTAGTGAGGAGCAGAGGATAAAAAACCCAAGCTCTCCGGCTCCCACCACTGCCTACTAAAGCACCTGGCGGCACATGAGCTTTGGACCTGGAGTCAGGATGGAGCCGAATTCAAATCTACCCTGACAGTACTTGCTAGCTGTGGTTAACTTCTGTCTGCCTTAGTTTATTATTGTTATTATTAACAATAGCACCAAGATTGTTGTAAGGATTAAATGAGATAACATGTGTAAAGTAATTTGCAAACCTTAAAATGTTGTATAAACCTTCATCATTACGGTTATGGTTTTTATTGTGATGTGATTTTCCCAAGGTCGCAGTGAATTAGCAGAAAAGCCGAAGCTAGGTCTCCTGACTCTCACCCAGGGGTTTACCCAATTATAATACTTTGTCTTTTCAGCTTGTGACATTTAAAGACAGGCTTGATGTTAACCTTACTTATGATGGTTTCAATGGGAAAACCTTCAGAGAGATACGGACCCCCTGAATACCTCCTCTGGTCCCTGTCTATTATGTGCCCTCAGTGATTCTGACCAGCTGCTGCTCTACATTTTTGGCCGGAGCTCATCAGTCCGTACCAAACCGTGGAGGAAGCATATTTTAAATGAAACAAAGCAAAAAAATTCCCTTTTAGTTTCTCAAGAAATGTTTCTCCAATCTTTCCAGATTGCTCCCTTTAGGCAAATGAGAAGAACAAAGGCTGAGACCTTCCTTTGAAATTCAGTAAGAATGATAGCTGAACATAAGTCTAGTATAGATAAGATCATGGAGCTGTTCCCCCTTGCCTTTGAAGTGACTGGCCTCTTGACCCAACTCAAGACTTCTCTTTGAGAATGCTAGGTTAAGATTTTGATCAAAGGAACTCCTTAGGAGGAAGGGTCCAAGAGGGAGCTGACCATTTCTAGAATGTTGACCCCAAACTACATTTTAACCTCTTATGATCTTATCTTTGTTCAGGATTCCTTTAAATGTTACCTAAAACTTCCTGGCAGAAAATCATGTTGGAGAATATGGAGAACTATGCTAGCCTGACCGTGTCTTCAAGCTAGAAATAGTCTGACTATAAAGAAAATCGCTTCTGGCAAATTAATTCACAGAATACATTGTTAATATTATTTTTTTTTCTTTGACACCGGCACATTCCCAGTCCCTGCCCATGAGCCAAGGGGACCCCCGCTCACTTCTGCACATCCAGGTACTCCAGCACCTTGGTGTCCGGGAACAGGCTGAGGTGCACTATCCCCTGGCTGTAGAGGCCGTCTTCTTTCTCATGGTACAGCATGTACAGCATGAAGAGCTCCGGATAGAAGCAGGGCAGGATGAGGGGCAGGACCAGCCTGTAGGCCTCGGGGGCACTGGGGGAGAAAGCAGAGTTAGCTGGGTAAATCTGCAGCATGACCTTCCTGCCAATAAGGCCAAAGCCACAGGTGGTGGCTGTTAAGTCAGGTCCAAGGCTTGGAGACCTTTTGGGCTGTTCTCAGCAGAGATTTGATAGTATTTGCCCTTTCCTTTTATGAATGGGGAAACTGAGGCAAACAGGACAGTGACTTGCTCAGGATCACCCAACTACAAAGTGTCTGAGGCCAGATTTGTCTTAAATTATGACTCCAGACTCTGCCCCAAATCATATCCCCTCATTAAATAGCTATTGAGAGGGAGCTCAGGCTTCCCAGTTGGACCACCTCCAAAATAAACGTATCACATTTTAAACTCCCCAAAACAGTTTGACAAAATTGTCTTATTTGATCTGCCCAACATCGGAGCGAGAGAAAGGATCCTTTTCCCCCACTTTTACCAAAGGAGGAGACTTAAGCCTTGAGAGGAGAGGTTTCTAACTCCAAAGTCACAGAGGGAGTCAGTCACTAATGGAACAAGAGACTTCATTAAAACCCCAACCCCAGACCCCTCTCTACCATGTTCCTTTGTCCCCATTCAGATGGTTCCGGCAAGTAGTTCCTGAAGCAGGGGTACAAAGGAAAAGGCTCTTTCTCTGGGATACTGAAGGGCTGACACAGTGACCTCCCCAGGTTTTCACCACCCAGTTGCTGGTGTTCTCATCTTCCTTCCCCTTTTCCCCAAGTCTCAGGTCCCCATTTGTAAAGTGTTGGTGGGTAAGAATTCAGCAATGGTACAAAAAAGTAAAATACAGAAAAAAAGACATGGACAAACTTGGAACAAAGACTACAACACTCCTATAAAAGTGACCAACCTTCAGTGGCATATTTTATTGATAAAATAAAGTTTAAATTATTGAAATCCACAGAGCTCACTGTAGGGAATGGCACCCCACCTCCTGAACCCCACCAAGACTGAATGTTCTCTCAGCCTCCCTCTATCCCTGAGACCTCTCCTCTATAGGGACACCAGAAGGTGAGATGAGGATCATAGAATTTAGGAGTTTAGAGACCAACCAGTCCCGAGGTCCACAAACTCTAGCCTCCACAGCCGGCCAGTATTTATACTAAAAAAAAATTAGCCAGATGGTAGTAATTTGCCAACCTCAAGATTAGTCCACTCCCTTTCTCTTAAAGTGGAGGAAACCCAAGGGTTCCATAGTTAGAAGAATCGAAATTCAAATACTGGTCTGGGACATTCAATCTATTGCCTTTTCCACAAAGACTCTCCAGAAGGAAAAGTCAAGGGCCTGAGCCAGCTGCATTCAGGAAAGCTCACCCCTGGGGGGCAGGGAGTAGCCTGGGCTGGAAGTCTGGGGCAGCTGACTCGGAAGCACCAAGACAGAGTGGGGACCCCGGGTACCTTTTATCAGCGTCTTCACGCTCCTCCTGGATCTGGCCCTGCTGCTTCAAGGCCACCCGCAACAGTCCCCTGCAAAGGGAGAAGGAGGAAGGAGGCCGTTGTTCCAGTTCTCCTCTCGGAGCTGGGGAAGGCCGCTGGAACTCCTGAGGAGCCGCCCCCACCTACCGATAGAAAGCCCAGATCTCCTTGGCGTGATGCTGCACCTCCTCCTGGGCCAGGACCAGCAGGTGCTTGTTGGCCCCCACGCCGGAATAAGTGGCCTGGAAGGCCAGCGTCAGCAGCTTCAGCAGCTTCCCCAGAGGGTGGGCGGAAGACTTCAGGGCCTGCAGAGGGAAGGAACCGTTCTACCCTCCCTCAGAGGCTCACCCGGCTGCCCTTTGTCCCATGTCCTGCAGGCACCAAACCTGGAGCACCCTTCAAGATGCCCTAGGGACAGAGCTGGGCACTCGAGTGCCGCCCTCCCCTTATGCCTTATAAAGAAACCAATCTGTAGCCTTCCACACCAGGGGCTCTTAACCCTTTGTGTAGCACGGATCCCCTTGGCGGTCTGGTGAAGGCTATGGTCCCTTCCCAGAATGATGCTCTTCAATAACCAAAGGAACAACAAAATTTCAGTTAGACATCAGTGAAAATAATACAGATATAGTGGTTCGGGTTTTTCCCCCACCAGAGGAACCCCCTGAAATCTGTCCATGTGGACTCCGGGTTAAGAGCTCCTGTTCCCCACAACGTTGAGAGCTGGAACGACTCCAGAACAAAGAATATCAAAACTGAGAAGCCCCTTGAGACGTTGAATATAGAATGTTTGGGCCACAAAAGACTTTGAAACTCTATAATATCGGGGCTAAAAGGGACCCCAGAACACAGGAACGTTGAATATCAAGGTTAGAAGGAGTCTTGTAAAATAGAACACAAAAATGTGAAAAGGTAGAGCACAGGATGTCAGGGTAAAAGGACAGAGCACACAAAGTTATAGTTCGGAAGGAACTGATCAGGGATCTAGACAGAGGAGAGCAGGGAGAGAGGAGACCAAGCAGCAAACCTGAATTGAAGCTCAGCTCTGCTATAAAAGCATCGTTCGACACTTAGTTGATGGTGCTCAGAAGAGTCTGAGGATGGACTTACTCTGGGTTTTCTCTGACATTTGGAGGGATCTTTTTGCCCAGAGTACTAGGAGGTTACACAACCAGTATGTGTGACTTTTGACTATGTTCATCTCCCTGGCAAATTAAACCTAGGGCTCTGATGGTAGGAGCTCCTGTAAGGGAGAAGGGAAAGTGGGGAATAGACCGCCCCGTTACGATGGCACAGAATTGGGGACTAGATGGAGCAGCAGATCTCTAAGCTCAGTATGTGGGTGCTAAGAGTCCCAGGGCACCCTCTAGAGAAGGGAAGGGTTTTAAAGGTGAGATGCAAGATCAAAGTTTCCCTACTGCCTGCTCCCTGGATCATTAGGGCAGCCTTTCCCTGAATCCCGAGCTACCACCACCCTAAACCAAAACCAAGACTAAACTCTGAAGACTCAGCTGCCTGGGTCTCTTCCCTGCCTACCCTGTCCACAATCAATCCATACAGACTGAAATGTCCATCGCTCAACCACTCTGCAAGACACTTCTGGGGCTGGCGAAATGCCCCATCTGCCATCCCTCTTCCTCTTCTTACTAATGAGCCAACCCTAAATGTCCTGATGGAAAGAGCAGGAAGAATGGGGAAAGGGAAGCCCACCATCTTTCCTTACTCTCTGCGCCCCAATCCCAAAGCATTCACTCTCTCTACTGGATCAAGAACAGGAAGGGAAAGATGAATGCAGAAATGAATAAAAAAATTTCAGTAGTTTATACAGGGCCAGGAAATGCAGGCGAGATGGATGAGTGAATGGATGATGGAGAGGTGACCATTCATTCATTCATACTGGCAGGAAGGAAACTCAATTAAATTTTTTTTAAATAGTTAAAAAGGTAAATAGCCCCAAGGGTCAAAGGCAAAAGATGTACTGTATTGTTTCCAAGTAGCTGAAGCCTCAGGAAGTGTGGCAGGGCAAGCTAACTGTCTGATCTTTTAGCTTCCTCAACTTTTTTTTTTTTTTTTTTTTTTTTACATGACCAAACCGTTATTTTGCTGTACAAAAAGAATCGGATTCTGAAATATTGTACAATTAGCCTGTGAAGGAAATCCAAAATGCAGGTGGGCATAAATATAGGGATTGGGAATTCAATGTAATGTCAACTTTCTCTTATGCAAAATGGGAGTGTGTTTTATTTTATTCTGCTCTTTTGGCCTCATATTAGGACCCAGCCAAGCATTCATAATAATAAAGATACTGACATTATATATAGAACCTTAAAATTTCCAGCATGTTTTTCATGCCTTATCTCTTCTGCTCTGTTCAGCCCATTCTTCACAGCAGGGATTACTTCTGTTTTACATGAGGAAATTGAGGCTCAGAAATGTTATATAGTCATATATACATATATGGTCACAAAAAAAAAAAAAAAAAAAAAGCAGAGGGCAAAGATGAACCCACCGGACCTTTCCTTGGCTACAAGTCCAGAGCTTTTCCCATCGTGCCAGGCTGCTTTGGAAGGCATAAACCAAGGCTCATGGGTGAGGCTATTTTTCCCATTCCTGCCTTTTGGAGCTGGGGCAGAAGCCGGCACAATCCCCTTCCCACCCCCACCGGCCCCCATTACTTTCTGAAGGTAGAGTTGGAGTGACTCTGGCTCCCGGTGTGTTGGCAGTTCTGCAAGAATGTCCTGGATCTTTGCTGAGACTTCATCCGGATTACTTCTGGGTCCCGGAAGACACCAAAACATCTCATGGAATTCATCATCCTAAGGAGAGGGGCTCCTTCCTGGCCTTTTCTCCCCCCTCAGACTAGGGATGTTTCCTCCTCAGAGCCCAGGCTAGGACTGGGCACCCGGAAGGCCTCAGTAAATAAAGTGGAATGAGGGAGGCTGAGTGAGAGGCGGCCTTCCCACCCACCCGTCCATCCACCTCTCTGTCTCCTGAGGTCAGGAAGGGGAAGCTGGCCTGTGAGCTACTGTCTTCACCTTGGGGATGGCCTGTCACCCTTACCTGTCACAGAAGAGATACTCCTGGGATTTCCGGAACTCCTTAATTGTCTGGATGTGGAAACCCAAGAAAGCTTCCTGAGCATCCTCTGGACAATCAAAGCGGATGAAGTCCCGGAACTGCTGGTAGATGCCCGGCCATCGGCTCTCCACAGGAAAGGCATCGAGCCCCAGCTGGCTGGAGACAAGGAGAAAGGCTGGCTCATGTGGTCACCAGTGCCGTCAGCTTGTCCCTTCCTCAAGTAGTAGAAATGAGCCAGGGTACAAGCCAAGAGGCATCATGGTTCTGGAAGGGCCAGGGAAAGGGAATGGCAAGGAGAGGAAGACCAGCAGAGAGAAACACATAGAAGAAACTAGAGAAATAATTATGTCCTAGCAACAAAGAGTAGCTGAACAGAAAGAGAGAGAGGCAGCAATGGAATCTGGCAAGGATAGAAAGAATAAAGATGGTGGAGATAGTCAAAAGAAGCTAAGGAGGGAACAAGAGGCAAAGGGTCACAGGAAGGCCCTCAAGATACTTTGCCCCACTTATCCTGGGTCCTGTCAACCTATAGTGTTTGTGCATCTGGGATGGGGTGCACACCTCTGGCCACAGCTCCCCCTTCCCATCTACAGAACCCCTTAAGTCAGAGTCCAGCCACCCGTCCCTCAATGCACAGACCAGGGGGGTGTCCCAGTCTGCCTCCTCTCAACAGTCCATTAAGAGCAATAAACCAGTTCATTTTAGAGCAATCCAAGGACCTAGCGGTCAGTGATCATGTTGTGTGAGAAGAAAAGGGGAGGGAGAGAAAGGAAGAATGGAGCTGGAAACAAATGGGCTCCCTTGGCCACTCTACTGCCTCCAAACTCCTCTCTGTTCATCTCTGCTATTAAGGATCTGAACCAAACTGGGGAGGGGAATTTGGAGGAGAAAATCACCTGAGGGGCCCAGAGTGCTAAGTGAATGCCCCTCACTGGATTAGCTTCCTGGGATTTGACAGCAAAGGTGGAATTATATCTACAAGATAAGATGGATCCTCAGGTTCTTTGCAGCATTTACATTGTACATTCTAAGGTCAGCTTTCACTGTAATATTTTATGTTTTATAGTCGAAGCTCCAATATTTTTTTTCCTAAGGATCCTTTAAGTTCTGAGATTCCATAGTTATGGGAAGGTCCTTTACAGTGATAATGGTCTAGTCCCTTTTATAGGAATATTCTATGTTCTAAAGGCCTTCCAGATGTAGCCCTTCAAGTTTTTTGGATGTATTATTCACTTGTTCAGGCATTTCAGACGTCTGACTCTTCTTAACACCATTTGGAGTTTTCTTGGCAAAGATACTGGGGTGTTTTTCCATTTCCTTCTCATTTTACAGATGAGGAAACTGAGGCAAACAAGGTCACACAGCTAGGAAGTGTCTGAGACCAGATTGGAATTTAAGATGAGCCTTCCTGACTCCAAGCCTGGTACTCTATGCATTGTACCAACTAGTTCCTTCTCCATATTCTTTCATCTATCTAACAGAATCCATTAGAACCTTTAGGTCAGGCCCACTTTCCTTGATTCAAGAAACCTAAGGACAATTTCTTCTCTATATTCAAATGAGATGCAAAGATATGAGGAAGGGTCTTGGAAATAGAAAAACTGGGTTCTCACCGTTTACAGGTGTGCATGGGATCCAGAGGGTGAGCGGTGGTCTCCAGGATACCCTGGGTATGGAAGCCTCTGCCGACCCCAGTACTGAAGGATCCCTTTAGAAAGTAGCCATTAGGAAAAGTGATTTTGCCCTGGAATAGAGAGAGAGAACAAAGTCGGATATTGTGCTTGTGAGCAGGGAGACCTTCCTTTCTCTTCCATATGGAGCTGGTTCCAATGCTTTTGGTTGCTACCAAGTTGATGTGATGAATTCATCAATCTTATCCTGCAATTTGCCTGGCACGGGCTCCCCTCAGTCATGTGCTACCTACCCCTCTGCACAGTATAATAACAGGGACTATCCATCTTTTGTGTTTGTATACACCTGGTATAGTGCCTAAAACATAGTAGCGGATTAATCATATTACTAATAATTAATGATAAGGGGAAAATAAGTTGGTGTGTGGTTGATTAATTGATTGACTTTATCTATAGGAGACTCCTGCAGAAGGCAAATACATGACCCAGAAGGATAAGTTAATATCTATTAACACTAAATTCCTCCTCCAAAGTCTTCTTCTACTACCTCATTATAACCGACAAGTGACCTTGAACTCTTTAGGGCTACACCAGCGGAGAGGAACATCGGGCATTTCCCACCAGCTTGGGGCAGTTTCAAATACGAGGGTCCTCTAAGGGTTTAGCTAAGTCCAGAGAGGTTCGTGGGAGACAGCTGGCTACCAGGGGATGAATGAGACAGGCTATGGAAACTCATGAAACTTTCCTAACCCAGCCTTCAGCAGACAGAGGGTCGACACTAGGGAAGTTGGGAAATCCTGGCTGGCTAGGATGCGTTTAAGGGAGAAAGGGAGGAACTGGCTACGACCAGATTGTGTGAAAGAGTCTATTGAAGCCTAAGAAGCTTGAGGTTTGCTTTGTGGGGCAGGGGAAGAGAAGGAGAAGGTCATTAAGTCTGCGAGGCTCGAAATAGAATGACAGGAATTGGACAGAGTGGGCTCTTGATGATTGATTCTGGAAGGTCAATGAATCCATCCCTCAGCCCCAAAGTCCAAAAAGACCCCTGCTAACTCTGGACTTGTTATGCATTAGTCAATGTCATCATCTTGTCTCTTCCCCTAAAGGAACACAACTTAGTCCAACCCCAACCCTGGCATTAATACTGATTCTGGGAAATTAAATCTGGGAATGGGAGAATTTAAATGGTCTTATGCCCAAGGCCAAAGTTATAATCTACTGAATTTATCCTACGTTGATCCATTCTATTGAATGGTTAAACGGAGGCTGCTTACCTTCCCTGTGTAGGCCAGGTCTTTTGTAAAACTGCCCTCATAGAGTGAGTCATCTTCTGATAGGAGGATCCCAGGGCCCTGGAGGAGATAGAGTAGAAGGAAAGCCCCGTGAGTGAGTTCTTACAAGTATTAGGGGCAAAGAAGAAGCAGTCAGCACCTCAGCTGGCCAACAGAGTAATTTTATAATTTTTTATTTTTAATTTTACAAAATTTATATACAATATAAATAGAAATATAAAATTTATAATTTTATAAAGCCCCTCAGATAGCAATTATCGACTTGATCTCTGACAACAATCTTGTGTACAAATATTACTTTCCTATTTGACAGAGGAGGAAACTGAGGCACAGAGACTGACTTGCCTCTAAGTCACACAGCTAATAAATATAACACAGCATCTTATTATCCGTCAGAGATGTTACCTCCAATGCAAGGAGAACTGCTGGAAAATGACTTCTGACCAATAGAGACCTCAAATAGCACCTCTGTAAAGCACTTAGCACAAGTTTGTTATCCCCATTTTACAAATAATGAAACTGGGATTCATAAAAAATAAATGATAGACATAAGGTTATATAAGATCACATGGTAAGTAGCAATCTGGGATTCAAATCCAGGTCTTCTTCAGTTGTACCCTTTCCTTTAGACCAGAGGTCTAAGTGCGATCTGGGGACCCCCAGAATCTCTAAGACAATTCCACTGTCTCTAATACCCCTTTCATGGGGTCCAGGAGTCAAAACTATTTCTGTGGTAATACTAAGGCATTTTTTTCCCTATTCAAATGTTGCTGATCTGTTTTTCAGTTGTGATAAAGGCCTCATAACCCCATTTGGTTTTCTTGGCAGAGATATTGGAGTGGCTTGCCATTTACTTCTCCAGCCCATTTGAAAGATGAGGAAACTGAGGCAGACAGGGTGAACTGACTTTCCCAGAGTCACACAGGTAGTAAGGATCAGAGGCTATATTTGGATTCACAAAGACAGGGCTTCCTGCAGGTTCACCCTTCTCTCCCAGATAGCTATCCTATCAAATACTCCTCCCCTTTTTCCAACTTCAGATCTGTGTGAAATCAGATTTTCTTCTTATACTTCAACCAAAACAACAAATAACAGATAGAATGCAGATGTAAATATGAGTATTTATTTTCCAATAAATCGGGCATTAAAGAGTTTTGCAAAAATATATAAAATATCACTCTTTTTACTAAATTTTTTTTGTTTTGAAAAAGTTATCTTTCTTAATTCATGTTTATTCATGTTAACACCCAGTGAGTTTATTATTATAATTTTTAAATGAATACTTAAAATTTATGATTTTTAATTTCGAATATGCTAAATATTGATAGATATATCCCAGATATATAAGAATTTTTGAAAGGAAAGAGGGTCAATAATTTTAAGAGTCTAAAGAGAACCAGAGATCAAAAAAGTTTAAGAAGTTCTGTACTAAACTTTTGGTCCTTTGTACAGGTTTTCACATACCACACATAGTCTTTTTTTTTCTCCCTGAGGCAATTGGGGTTAAGTAACTTGCCCCGGGTCACACAGCCAGGAAGTTGTAAGGGTCTGAGGCCAGATTTGAACTCAGGTCCTCCTGATGTCAAGGCTGGTGCTCTATCCACTGCACTCCTAGCTGCCCCTCATAGGTGGTCTTAATGCACCAAAGTGAACTAGTCACAGAACCACCAGGCCTTCTCAGGAAGACCAAAGAGATTAAAGATTCTCGGGCCCTTTTGACCTCCATTGCAACACTGTGTCTGTCGCAGCGTGACTGGTGCAGAGACCCATTCTGGGCCCTGACAAGCTGTACTAGGAGCGTGTATAGGACCAGAGCCGCCGGAGATAGCCTGCACGCAGGAGGGAGAACTCTGCCTTTACAGCCATAAAGCCTGGATGGCCCAATGTCTGCAGTGCTGGACTTAGTCAGGAAGGCCTGGCTTCAAAATCTTACTCTAACCCCCCAGTAGCTTCTTTCTTTTAAAGAAAAGTCTTATTTAATATTTTCCTCCCAATTACACGTCCCTGCTAGTTTCAAGACCATGGCTATGGCTCTTAAATTCAGCCTCAGTTTTCTTAACTGTGAATTGGGATAATATCTATAGTATCTACTTCTCAGGAGTGTTCTGAGATTCAAATTGTATGTGTGTGTGATGTGTTTGTGTATGTGCACATAGACACACACACACATGTATATATAAAATCTCATTTGAACCTACATAAAAAAATACACTCTTTTCTGAAACATACACCTGTAAAGTTATATATGCAAATACAAAGGGATATGTTTGTGTATTATATATATATATACAAATTTATACACATACTCATTATATAGATAGATAGATAGATCTGTATATACTATATATCTATGTATATACACACACACACAGCTTTTTAAAGCATACACAAAGGCCAGTTATTCCTGTTAGATCCTAGCTCTGCCGCTTATTGGCTGCATGAAGCCTCTGTTTCCTCATCTGCAAAACAGAGACAGCACTAACAGCGTGCTACATTCCTCAGAGGGCTGTTAGAAGGACCGAATGAGATGGGGTGAATAGCACGGCTTTAACCCCATGGGGGTCTATGAATGTCAGCAATTAATAGTCACTTGTTACTAGCAAAGGATTTTCGTGCTCAAGAACGGGCATAGGCTCTGGGAGAAATTTTCTTTTTCTTTTTTTTCTCTTTAGTCTCTAGTAAGATCCTTTTTGAAAAATATAATCTTTGGCCCTGGGGGACCAAAAAGAAGAAGGGATTTGGCTTCCCCCAAGCCAAGAAAGGTAGGGCAGTCCTCCCTTAGAGGAGCGGTCTCCAAAGGCCAGGCCCAGGCAAGAGGCACCGAGAAAGCTGGGACCAGAGATGGGGAGAGCTGAGGTGGGCCTAGGAACACCTATCCCTCTGGCCTGCATATGATTTCTTTAAAAATAACCTGGTGATGCAAAGTTTTTTTTTTTCTTTCTTCCTTTTTTTTCCCTTTTTTTTCCCCTGAGGCAATTGGGGTTAAGTGACTTGCCCAGGGTCACACAGCTAGGAAGTGTTAAGTGTCTGAGATCAGATTTGAACTTAGATCCTCCCGACTTCAGGGATGATGCTCTATCCATAGCACCACCTAGCGGCCCCTTAACTCAAAGTTTCAAAAATGAATGTTAAAAATTGTTTTTATTGTAACTGGGGGAAAAAATAATACTGAATTAAAAAAAAAAATTTTTTTTTAAGAAAATGACCCGGTATCACCCTGATATTCTACTCAGCCTCTAAATGTTCCATGTTCCAACTATATGGGAAAACAAACCTGGGGCATCAGCTTTCTCGCTGTTCCTCACCCACAATGCTAATCTCCCAGCACCACGGCTGTCCTCCATGGCTGGCATTCTCTGCCTCTCGACTTCCCTCGAGTCTCAGCTAAAATCCCATTTTTCTGTAAGAAATCTGTGCTCCCCTTAATGCTAAGACCTTTCCTCGGAGACCATCTCCAGTTTTTCCTGTACGTTGCTGGTTTCTGCACAGCTGATTCCATATCATCTCCCCAATGGACGATAAGCAACTCTAGGGTAAGAAGGGGGTTTCTGCCTTTCTTTGTCCCTTTAGCCCCGGGTACAATCCCTGGCAGATAGTGTTTATCGACTTGTCTCAGCCTGACTTCTGTCCTTGCTTCTGTGCCCCTGGGCCTGGCTTGCCCTCCCTCACGTACTGAAGTCCTACCTATCCTGTATCGCCCAATTCACATTTTCCAACCACTCCTTCACACCACTCTGGGAGGCAGGGAGTGGCTTTCACAGCAGAGAGAGTGAGACTCGGAGAAAGTAGGGGCTCTGCAGGAACCAGGGCTCCAGGTCCTCCTATCTTCCTACTATACTCTCTTGCCCTTGTTAATCAACCCTCAGCATCCTCCGACTCACTGTTAACGATTTCCCCAGGGACCTCTCATAGCTCCTTTAAAAAGAGCCGAAATCCCACACTTTCAGGTTTGTGAAACAATTTGTCATTTGAACCCCACAATTCTGTAACATTATACATTGGATATTATCTGTGTTCGTCTTCTATAAACTCTACAAGACCAGAAACTGTGTATTATTTGAACTAATGTATCAAATATTCCTTATCTCTAAACAAACTGCTCTGCCCACAAAAACTATTAAGTATTTGTTGCATAAATGGATATATGAGTGATCAAAAGAATAAATGAATGAATCGTTCTCCACTGATGAGACCAATTTAAGACTATTATCAGTGGGCTCACATGGGAGCGAAAACAATACTTACCAACACCCTTATTTAGGATTTAAAAGTAAGCCCTACTAAGTCTTTTCCCTTTCAAAAAGGCATGTAATATATATGTACATATATACCCATATATATTTGGTGTATAATGTCATCACTCTTAATGTGTTGTTCTTTTTTTCTAGCTCCTTAGCACTATATAGACAAGCCACTGTTGTAAATTGGGGAACAGAAAGAAATCCATGCTTGGTTTAAATATCTGTTTTAATGTTTGGCTGTATTTAAATGTTATGAATTTTTTTTTTAATTTAAATAGCAAGTAGAATGACTTACCACCATCTTATCTGCATGAAAAGTCCTCTGGTAACAGATGCCGGATTGGGTAACCACAATGCCCTGCCCATGCCGGTGATCAGCCTGCCACATCCCAATGTAACGCTCCCCTCTGAGAAAGAGACAGAGACATTCCAGTGTGGGGGGACTGGAGGGAAGAGGGGTTGGATCACCAACCGTTGCCCGTTTCCCTGCACCAACATCCCTTGATAATAGTCAGTTTTACAGTATAAGAGTGGGTGCTATTGGCAAGATACCTCACAGACAAGCCATGTGGGATCCCAGAGACAGATGGAAAAAACTAAAGAGACAGCTAAAATTTTCCCTAGTACATTTATTTTCTCCCTTTCTTTAATTCCTGTACTTTAAAAGAAATGAGTTCACTACTGATTAGAAAAATGTAGATTAAAACTCTAGGTACCACTTCACACATGTCAGAATGGCTAAGATGACAAGAAAAGAAACTGATAAATGTTGGAGCAGAAGTGAAGAAAACACTGACACATTGCTGTTGGAGTTGTGAAGGGATCCAGCCCTTCTGGGGAGCAATTTGTTACTATGCCCAAAGGGCTAACAAAATGTGCATTCCCTTTGACCCAGAAGGGTCGCTATCTCAGTAAGAGAAGGGGGAAAGGACTGACAGGAGCAAAAATGTTTCTGGTAGCTTTTGTGGTGATGAGAAATTAGAGAGATGACTATTAATTGGGGAATGACTGAGTAAGTTGTGGTATATGAATGTGATGTAAGACTATTGTTCTGTTAAAAATGATGAGCAGGCAGTTTTCAGAAAAGCCTGGATTTATATGAACTGATGCTGAGAGAAGTGAGCAGAACAGGAGAATACTGTACACAGCAACAGCAAGACTGTGTGAGGATCAGCTATAACAGGTTTAGCTCTTTTTAGCAATAGGTGATCCAAGACAAATTCCAATAGACTTGGGATGGAAATGCCATTCACGTCCAGAGAGAATGAACGCAGACAATGTTTTGCCATTTCCTTCTTCAGCTCAGTTTGGAGGCAAAGGTTAACAGACTTGCCCAGATAGAACGCAGAACATACTATTTTCACTTTTTCTTTCCTGTCATGATTGTTCCCTTTTGTTCCAATTTTTCTATCACAACATGACTAAAACAGAAATATGTGTGAAAGGGCTATACATGTATAACTTATAGGATTGTTGCCTTGGGAGGGGAAAGAAAAGGGAGGAGGGCAAAAACTGGAACTTTTCACAACTCGGTTGTAGTGAGAAAGCGCTCTGGATTTGGGACCAGGAGACTCAGATTCGGTACATTATCAGTGTGACCCAGAACTAATACCTTCATCTTTCTGGGTCCCAGCTGTTTGTGCTGCATTCTGAAGAGGATCATGACAAGGGTGGGGTGGACCAATCATATCATGATATGACATTATCCATGACATGTCACCGTATCATGACAGCATTCAGAAGATCTCAGTCTTCTCTCACCCTTTGGAGTGAATCTCTGAGAAATGGCCATTTTGGGGGTACTTTTCTCCTCTTTACTAGTGGAGAAACCATGCGGCTTAGAAACGTTTCATCACAAGATTAAAGTGGAACAGTTATCCGGCAAGGGCTCATATGCTTAGTGACAGAGAGGACTTTCAACGTTATCTAGTCAAGGCTCCTCCTTTTATGGGCAAGGAACTGAGGTCCAGAGAGGTTAAACAGAGCTGGAATTCCACCCCAGGTCCTCTGACTCACTCATTTACAGAGGATGCGCCTGAGGGTCAGAGAAGGAAAGGGATTCCCAGCAGCAGAGCCAAGGACTCCTGCCCCTGCTTCTCCAGTTCCAGCCCTGGCCTTTCTCTGCCATACTCTGCTGCCTGCCGAGATGAGCTCTAAGCCCCAGTTTTCACTTTCCCAGTGTGTAAGCAGAAAACACTGAGAATTCAGTTCCTCGGATCATGGATTCAAGGCAGAGACATTAGCCCAACCTCATTCATTTTATGAAGTAGCATCTGAAACAGGATTTGAACACAAACCGAGACTCCTATCTACTATTATGTCATGTGTTCTGCCTCTCACGTGAATCGGTGTCCTTAGAAGTGTCCTGATCTGAGATGCTTTTAGAACTAGAAAATCACATTTTCCTTGAGTAGAAGACTTAATCAAAATAGGGGATGTATTGAATACCCTGAGACAGAACAGGAAGCCAGATCCTGATGCAAACTAAGGGCGCCTTGTTTATTGTTGACCAAAGGAAGCGGGGATGCCTTTTTTGTAAAGAAAACGAAGAGAAAGATCCTTTGTGAGGAAGCCAGAGCAGAGGCTCTTTTTTAACCATTTTAGTGCCACAGATGTGGACCACGTCTCAGGATCAGGTTTTTAAAATGAACAAAATACAGTATTACAAAGAAAGCAGATTATATTGAAACATAGATTTCAAAAAGATTTCTTAAAACCAAGTTCATGAGCACCAAATTGAGAACTCCTGTATTGGGGAGAAAGCAGTAAGATTCTTCTCAGAGAGTCTGTTCTCACATTAACATAAATCTCAATTTATAATTCCATACACCCTCCCACTGAAACCATGTACTTTTGTTTTCCCATTGCTGCGGGTTCTCATTTTTGCTTTCATGATGACTTTAGGCTGGGCTTTTCTGGTTTAGAGGGAAAAAGGAACTCTGCCAGTAAGAACTTCCCTCCAAGCAGATGCTTGTGCATTTGTTCAGCAATGTGTCCGACAGATGGGACTGAAAGGCAAATCTCCCGCCCTTCTTCACCTTCTCGATATACCTTAACTGGTTCCAGTCACTGTAAAAAGCCATAGATCCGATCATAAATTTCAAAGGTCTTCCATTTTCTCTCTGTGAGTGTCCTGTTCTGCCCATCAGACTAGCAGTTTTTACTCAGGCAGCAGGTTCCCAAGAACAGAGGTCTTAGTCTACAGGCTCCCTTTTGTTTTTCTTCCTCAAACAAGGCATCCCTAAAGACAAAGACTGTTTCTCTCAGATTTTGTTCAGAAGGCAGTGACAGACGGATGAACTGGTTGCTAATAATCCAGGAGAGATGCCTCTGTGAGCATGAGGACCCTCAATCCCCCCCCTAAGACCCTTACCTGTCTTTGTCCTCCCAGACCCCATAGCCATTCTTCTTGTCCCTGTCCCAGTGTCCCATGAACTTGAAGGGCTGTGGGGCCTGAGGGGAGCTCTCCAGGATCCCAAACCCCTGTCGCATGTTGTCTTGGAAGTAGCCTTTATACACAGACTCATTGGCGTACCTGGAAGGGAAGGAGAGGTTTGTGGGTCAGCAAATGCCAGGAAGGACAGACTGGTCAGCTCATCCTAAAGGGGGCTCATTCCTACAGGAGACTGTGGCTGAGACACTGTGGTGTTTAAAACTTGAATGGGCCGTTTTATAAAGTAGCAGGTTCCCTATCTAGAGAGCTATCCAAGGGGAGGCAGGATAACTGCCTCTTGGGGAGGGGGTGGAAGCTTAGGATCAAGTTAGACAAACTTGGCTCTGAGGTCTCTTCCAACTAAGATGCGGTCATCCTCTCCAAAAAATGTTCCTGCCCTTTCCCCTTGTTTAGGAGACTAATGAGGCTAGAAAATCCTGCTACAAAAGTCATTGCTGCCTAGGAAGAGAAACATCTAGAAAGAGAATTCCTAGAACCACAGAATGTCAGGACTAGAAGGAATCCCAGATTTAGAAACTATCTAGTTCAAGTGCTTAACCCAAGACTCCTCCATCCCCCCTGCCAAGGGATTCATGAACTCAAATGGGAAAAAATTACCAATTTTTAAATATAATTAGTTTTATTGTAATTTTTTTCATTTATTAATTCTGAGAAAGGAGTCATAGGTCCACAATACAAAAAAAAAAAATATATTAAGAATGCTTGATCTAATTAGGCCCTTTTCTTTTATAGAACCTGGGAATCATGGAAGGAAAGAGATCTGGAGCAATGGGAGCTGGGCTTGGGCGTTTGTTCCATTATATCCTGCATAGAAATAGAGGACGGGGTCCCAGTCCCTCTCTCCTCCTCACCCCTTCCCTGTCTGGTCCTTGCCTCCCCCAAGGCCCAGGATCATCACTTACTCACAGATGCCATAGCCCTGCATCCGGCCCTCCCGCCAGTGGCATTTGTAACAGTCATACTTGTCTTCAGTCCCACTAGGAACCAGGTGGATCCCAAACCTATGGAATCAATCAAAGATGGGGTATGAAGGCTGTGGCAACCTCAGACTCCTCTTCACTCCCCTATCTCCAGGACTACATGAGATTATACCTGTGGTCCTGTCTATTTCCTGCTTCCTAACCCTTTCCCTTTTCCCCATTCAGCTTTAAAACCTTCCTCCTGCAGGAAGAATTCCTGGACTCATAATGATAATAATGATGATGGTGATAATCGTGATGACTTATCTATAAATCCAGGAAAATGGATTATTTCTAATAAGAAGATGTATACACACAGTTTTGCAAACCTTGAAATACTTTGAGCTATTATTATAATTATCTTTCTTGTTTAGTGATTTCTATTGTGTCCAACTCCTTATAACCCCATTTAGGGTTGGTTGGTTTGTTCGGTTTTTTAACAAATATACTACAGTGTTTTGTCATTTCCTTCTTCAGCTCAGTTTGGAGGCAAAGGTTAACAGACTTGCCCAGAGTCACAAAGCTAGTACGTGAGGCCAGAATTGAACTCAGGGAAATAAGACTTCCTGATTCTAAGCCCCACGTTGTATTCATTGCCCCACTTTATCACACTTGGATGATTACAAAATCACTTTATACCCAACAGTCTTATATGGTAAGTAACTCTTATTATCTATGTTTTAGAGATAAGAGATTTGGCTAAAGTCAAGAGGGTCAAACCTGCATGAAAGCCGAAGAGAACACATCTATCTGGCCTGCCGCTCCCTGTCTAAAAAGGCATTATTCCCTCCTCTCTGCTCTTTATCATCTCCTGCACAGGGTCCAAGCTGGCCCCAGGAGGCCTCAGGCCTCAGAAGCCAAGCTCCATCTCCCCTTTCCGGGGCGGCCGCTTCGGCTTCCCTGCATCCCAGCAGGTCTCACCCGTGCTCCAAGCCCCGGTGGAAATCGCCAACATGATTTCTTCCATCTGGCCACTTCAAGGTGCCCCTGTGACACAGACAAGTAAAAATTAAAGGCAATTTGAATGTCAGGGACAGGAGAGAAGGCAGAATGTGCTTCACTTGTTCCTTAACTGCTGGACAGCAACAGCTTGTCCCTAGGATCGCCGACAAGGAGTGTGGAAGCAAGGAGAACCACAGATAAAAGTGACTGTGTCATTTTAGGGAAAAAGACAATAGCTGGCAGGTACAAGTTCATTGTGCAAAAAAACGCTGGATTTGGTGTCAGAAACCTGTGTGACTAGAGCTCTCCCAAAGTAGAAGGGACTGGTTTTTAGGGAGGGTCTCTTCCTCCTCCCTTGGAGGTCTACAGAGAACATGCCGAGTATATTACATCAAATTTTCCTTTTGTTGGGCTAGAGAAGTTCATCTGGCTTTCAAATACTTCCCCTTGTCACTCACTTTCCATGAGGCTTCCCCCAGGACCAACTGCCATCATAGGTGGCGAGACGGAGCCGGTCCTCGGTCCGGAAAGTATAGAGGCAGCTGCGGGAGGCAGGAGGTTCGTCCCCCTCCGGATCCTGGTCCTGCTCCTGCCCAGGGATGTCTGTCTTCCCACTCAGTGCCTGGCAGATGGCCTGGTTCATCTTGGACAGCCAACAAGCCTGCAGGAGAAAAGCTACAATGGACATTTCAAAGGCTTGGGAAGGGTAGAAAAGAAGCCGGGGAGGGGAAGCCATCCCACTTTTTTCATTCCTACCACTCCTAAAAGGACACTCCATGAGGGAAGCTTCTTGGATTGGACAAATAAGTGGAAAGTCTCCAAACCCGTCTGTGTATTAGAACTTCTAGGTGGTGGAGTATACAGGGAACCCCAAACTATGAATTAAGAATTCCAAGAGTTAAACCCTGCCTCAGACCCAATAGGCTTAATCAGGCCACTTATCCCCTGGAGACCAGATCAGATCACCAATAAACAGGGCTTTGCAAATCTTAGAGCAATCTCAACAGAGACAGAGAGATAACATGAACAAGGATGCTTGTGGTTCAGGGATGCGACCCCTCTGCTTTCCTGGATCAACCTCCTCCCTGCTCACCTTGCTGTGGGCATCCCTTGCAGAGAGAGAGAATTCTTCTTCAGGTGTGATGACATGGAACTCATACCTGGAACCCGAGGGCAGAAATTACATTAAGCAGCCATGATAGTAATCCAACGGTGTAGTAGGGACCAAGTCACAATGAAGGATGCTGGGAAGCCAGAGGTAGAGATACAGAAGGAGAGTGCTCTCTTCACTAGGGGCCCTCCCTGAAAACATCCTTACTACGGAGGAGGAAAAGCGAGGGGAAGTCCAGTCACTCTCTCACAAGAAATACTCACCTGCTGGAGACCTGCGTCTTGTCAGGGCTGGCCTCTACCCAGACCAGCTTCAGGTCAAAGGTCTGGAAGCCATTACCCTGAAAGACCAAGACACAGCATCACTGACTGTGAGCACCTGCCCCGAGCCCCCTTTTGTCATCGTTCAGTTGTTTCAGTCAGGTCCAAGGCTTTACAGCCTTGGTTTCATGGCAGAGATACTGGAGATGTTTGCCATTTCTTTCTCTAGTTACTTTTACAGATGAGGAAACTGGGGCAGACAAGGCTAAGTGGCCCTGGTCACCCAGCTAGATCAGGCCTTCCCTACTCCCGGCCTGGTGCTCTATCCGCTGCCACCGAGATGCTCCAACCACAAGTGCACTTAACCAATTTGGCCACAACCTGGGTTGCAGTTGTGGCTCTGCCATCGATAAGCCCACAACACAGTGGGAAGTGACCTGACTTCTACAGCCCTCAGTTTTCCTGTCAGTGGAATGGACACAGTAAGGAGACACAAATCATGGGGACAGGAGCCCGAGCTGCCCAGGTCCAAGCCCCAGCCCAGATGGGCTGCACGACCGTGGACAAGCCCTGGCTCTCAACAAAGTGACCAAACATGGATCACGCACAGCCTTATGGGCAACCCCCTGCCCCAAACCCTGGGGATGCAGTGACTTCTGTGCTAAGCCAGCCAGGTAGGACCTGCTCACGATAACCCCGGAACATGGGGCGGAGCTCCGCGTGGAGATCATTTTCAGTAGACATGAGGAGAGAATGGAATGAAGGAAGCATTTCAATGGGCAGACATGGGGTGGAGAACCCCGAGTCCTCAAATCCTCCTCTCGGAAATAAGGCTGGGAACGCTCCCATTGCTGACCCCACGACGGGGTGAGATGTACCTGAGCCATTAGAATTACTAGGATCCAGTACTGAGATTCTCCCCTCCCCTCTTCTCCCCTGAACTCCCCCAGCTTCTCTGGCATTTTAGAGCTTGAAAAACACTTTCCTTCCAACAACCCTGGGAAGTAAGGATTATCTCATTGGACTAGGATTATTGTCCCCATTTAAAGAGCAATAAACTACCCAAAGAAAGAACACTAGGAAATGAATGTAAACTGCTTGCATTTTTGTTCTTCTTCCCAGGTTATTTATACCTTCTAAATCCAATTCTCCTTGAGCAACAAGAAAACTGTTCGGTTCTGCACACATATATTATATACAAGATCCACTGCAATCTATTTAACATGTATAGGACTGCTTGCCATCTTTGGGGAGAGAGCGGAGGGAGGGAGGGGGAAAATCGGAACAGAAGTGAGTGCAAGGGATAATATTGTAAAAAACTACCCTGGCATAGGTTCTGTCAATAAAAAGTTATTTAAAAAAAAAATAAAGAGCAATAAACTGAGGATCAAAAAAGTAGAAGGACTTATTCAAGGTCACACAGTAAACAAATCTACATGTATTAGCTTCTTCAGTTTGCTTGCTGTCTTAGGGAGGAGAGAGGTAAAAAAGGGAGGGAAAAAATTTGGAACTTAAAATCTTATTAAAATGAATGTTGAAAACTATCTTTATATGTAATTGGAAAAAATAATATTCTATTAGGTGGGGGAAAATTTTAATTAAAAAAAAAATAAAAGAAACAAACCTAGGTTATCCTAAAGTCTAGGGCAGAACATTTGATCTGGAATTAGGAAATTTGTGTCATAACTTTTCTGAACTTTAGTTACTTTGTAAAATGAGAGATTAGGAAAAAAAAAATGGTCTCTAAAGTTCTTTCCTATATTAAACATTCTTAACAGAGATAATTTTTATTGTTGGGAAGTCCAGTAAGCGATAAAAGAAGTTTTATAGTAATTCATATTTACATATTCCTTTAAGTTTGCTTTGTCTTTTTTTTTTAACCGGCCCTCAACTTTATTGACATAGAGAAATTCCATTGAGTAAACTCTATCAATACAGGATGTTCTACTAGAAATTATCAGAGGCAGAATCAGAATTGAGATGTCCAGCTCTCTTGCCACAAGCCTTATTTTGTCTGGGATGGGTTACCTACGTTTGTCTTTTCAGGAGAAGGACTAGGTACTTACCCCTATATCCTTCCTATACTCTCTCCAACAAAAGGCTAACTCCCCTACTTGTCTCTGGGACTGTTCCCTTTTTTTCTTTTCTGAGACCATCTTTCTCACCTGCAGAAGAACAAGAACATCATTGAAAAGGAGGACTCGGTCAGCTCGCACTGGGCTGGCCACCACTGGCATGTCCTGGCTGTCCTGAAGCACTCGCCGATCTGCTGTGCAGAGGGCGTCCTAGAAAAGGTGGGGGAAAGGGATGGGCACAGGGTCTTAGTAGAAAGGGAATTCAGTGAAATTCAGGAGCAGCCCTGGTCTCCCTCTCCCCAACTCCATCCTGCCACAAACTAACCCTTCCTGGGACTTCAGACCTAAAACTTCCCCTGTCCCTCCTCCAAAAGTCTTGGTGCTGAGTAGAAAGCTGGACAAAATCCAATGCTCAAACACTAGGGATGGTTAAAAGTATGCCAAGAAAGATGTGCAATGCATGTTTGCTGCCTAAAAGAGGAGGAGGTAGGGAGGATTCTGCAAAAGGAGACCAATCAATGCAGATTGAGGAATCTAGAGATTTTTTTTCCAGATGAGGCAATAGCAAAAATTCATTTAATTAAAAGAGATTAACAAGAAAACACCATTTTGTACCTATGCCATTAAGTAATTTCTATCATTACCATAGAAATATTGAATTGAGTAATATCTAAATACATTTAAAAATTGGGAGTCCTTATAGCACCCCTTTAAGTTCTAGGTAAATCTAACCAATAAAAAAACCACAAAAGCATACAAGGTCCTGAATAAACTTTAGAAAAGTTAAATATGATAGACATCTGGCAGCCATTGAATGAGAATAGAAACATGCAAGATACTTTTGTAAAAGTGTATATATATATATATATATATATATATATATATATATACACACACACACACACACACACACACACACATACATATGTACTTTTATAAAAACTGGTCATGTATTAGAATATAAAAATTAAACAGATGCATAAAAACCAAAATATAAAACACCAGATGGTCTTTAAGATTTAAAAGCCTCCCCATTGCTTCCTCCAAAAGTCTTGGCCCCGAGAAGAAGGCTAGACAAACCGTCCATGGCCTGAGCACACTCACCACCAGCCGACTGCTCAGCGTCCCCCACAGAGCTTGGGTAGCTGAAGCCTCCTCCAGAGCTTGTCTGATTAAACTCTGCAGGGTCACGAAGCCATCAGCAGCCTGAATAGCCAACTCCCGGGCAGGGTGGTGCTAACAAAGGAAAGTGGCAAGTGAGAGTTCTACAGGACAGTCATAAGAGCTAGCATTTATCTAGTGCCTTAAATTTGCAAAGCACTGCATTTATTATCTCTCTTTTGATCCTCACATCACAACTCTATGAAGTGGGTGCTGATGTTATTTTACAAATGAGGGAACTGAGGCTGAGAAAGGTTGCATAGGGTTACACAGCTAGTTTAAGAGAGATTTCAACTCATGACTAATATGGAAACATGTTTAACATGATTACATATGTAGTCTATATTGGACTGCTTGCTGTCTTGGAGAGGGAAGGGAGAGAGAGAGAAGTTTGGAACTCAAAATCTTGCAAAAATGAATCTTGAAAACTATCATTACATGTAAATAAAAGAATAAATTAAAATATTAAGTGCAAAATAAATAAGGAAGAATTTTTTAACAATTAACGCTGTCCAAAAGTGGAATGGGTTGTGTCATGATTTCCCAACCACTGGAGGTCTTTCAGAAGTTGGATGGCCATTTGTCCAGTACAGATCTAAAAAGTTGGCCCCTGGGACTCCTTCAGGTTTTGAAATTGTGAAATTCTATGATTCTATGATGCAACATATCTGACCTTCTCCCTAGACTTCAAAGTACACACAGAATTGGAAACCAATCTCTTGGATTCTGAACTAAAAGATCCCAAAATTCCTAGACTTTATCTCTTTGTGCCTTAAAAAAAAAAATCACATTTAAATGGGCAGAATACTTTCAGAAAAACCTAAAAAGACTTATATGAGCTGATGCGAAATGAAATACACTGTGTACAAAATAACAGCAATATTTCAAGATGATCAGTTGTGAATGACTGCTATTTTCAGCAATATGATTCAAGACAACTGAAGGTGAAAAATGCTATCCATAAGCACAGAAAGAACTGAGGGTGTCAATGCAGGACTTTTTACCTTCTTTATCT
Source organism: Sarcophilus harrisii (assembly GCF_902635505.1). Classification (NCBI taxonomy): domain Eukaryota; kingdom Metazoa; phylum Chordata; class Mammalia; order Dasyuromorphia; family Dasyuridae; genus Sarcophilus; species Sarcophilus harrisii. The sequence continues at coordinate 89,448,070 of NC_045426.1, forward strand.
TTTATGAAGGTTTTTTTGGGGAGGGGAAGAGCATTTATGCTTTCTTTCATAACATGACTATTATAGAAATGTTTTCCATGACTACACATGTATAACCTAAATCGAATTGCTCGCTTTTGGGGTGAGGAGGGAGAGAATTTGGAACTCAAAGCTTTAAAAATGAAATGTTAAAAATTAAATTGTTTTTACATGAACTGGGAAAAATTAAATACTAAATGGAAACAAAAAATATTAAAGAAAACAGAAATATACCTAATTTTAAAAATATATATCACATTTAGAGCAGGAAGAGAATAAACATGAATAATTGCTTCTTTATTTTGTGTGCTTAACTATAAACCTGTCTCGGAATCCAGTGGTCTGAGAATTTATGAACTCGGTATTGATGAAGGTTCTGTGATTTGTAAATGGTTTTATGCCTTTCTCCTCCACCTGCTTTCCCTGTGGGCGGGGGAATCTTTAGGGGCAGGGGCTCCATCTGCCCTCTCAGACCCCTGGGGAGGAGCTGCGTCTCCCTCAGGGAGGGGCTTCCCCTCCCAGGCAATACCTCACCCACAGCATCTCCGAGTCTCAGCAGGAGAAGGACGTACTGCTGCACATGATCTGTGAGGGGCTGGCAGAGGACACCGGACAGGGCCGCTGCCCCCGAGGTCTCCAAGGTCACACTGGTCAGGAACTGCTTCAGCGCCTTCCTCCGGCTCCTCCAAAACTCGCTGTCCTCCCATGGACCCAGAGAAGAAATTACCCCTCAGTGAAACCTCTGGCTTTTCCCTTCCTTCATCCCTCTCTGTTCCCGAGTCTCTGGGGGGCAGGCTCAGGATTTGAACCCAGCTCCTGAGATTACACTCCCTCCCATAGGCTTTGGTCGGTGATCTATTAATAGGCCAGGGAACACGGCCACTTCTCCTGGCGTTCAAGGCCTCTCCCCAGGCCCCGACCCCACACGACTCCCTCCCTTCACTCACCTCTTCTTGCTGGTGGTCTTCTGAAAGATCTGCACCACCACACACCTGGTGTATGTCCCAAAATACCTGCAGGAGCAGCGTTGTAGGGGGCTCGCGCGGAGGACAGCAACTCCCCCTCCGCAGCTCAAGCCCGGTCTCCCCGACCCCTCCCCAAGGGAAAGCAGCCACGGGCGGTCCCTGGGGCAAGGCCTGCAGCCGGGGCCTGAGCAAAACGCTGGTACAGACCCAGAGAACAAGCGGGGCTGCTCTTTTTTCTCCGTTTTCAGCTGGCTTTTGCCCTCCAGACTCTCCCAAAACAGCCTCAACGCACCTTGGGTCGTTCAGGCTTGTCTCAGGGCTTTTAACCGAGGGTCCCTGAGCCATTTTTAGGTTTTTTAATAACTCAGCATAATTTCTTTGGCATCCCCCTTAATGCACGCATTTAAAAAGCCGATTCTGAGCAAGGGCCCGCCGCTGCTGGTAAGGGGCTGGGGGGTCCGGGCCGGCACTCACTGTCTGTAGGCCTCCAGGAACAGGTCCGGCCTGTGCAGGAGGTGCACGGAGTGCAGGCTGAAGGTGGCCGGGGAGCGCAGCCTCTGCCTCAGCGTCCCGAGGCTGGCCTGGGTCAGGTCCCGCAGGTGCCGGCCCTGCTCCGTGAGCTTCAGCAGCAACTGTACACACTCCCGCTCCTTGCAGTCAGAAGGCTCCCCTTAGACAAAGAGAGAACGGGGCTCACCTCCTGGCGCGGGCTGGCCCCCAGAACTGGGGGTGGTGGCCCTAGTCCCTGCTGGGGATGGCCGGACGCCCCTTCTCCTGCCACTGCTCACACACCCGCGTGCACACCCCCATTCACAGCGGCACACTAGCGGGGATCGCTGACCGCTGGGCAGGAAGACGCTGGTCATCCTGACACCTTTAAGTTCATCTGCTTTACCTTTTCTCCCAAGCCACAAAACAATAAATCGGCAGACTTGGCCGATTTCAGAGACCGAAGTGCTACCACAAAACATTTAACAATCGGCTCTTGTGGGCAGATTTAAGCTCACCTCAGCACACCTTGACCGACTTTAGATAATCTGAATAAATCCCCTCGGTTGTTTGAGGTATACCTACCTATGGCAGATAAGAGATTAATTAGAGCCGAGTTGGGTGGTTAGTGGAAAAGAAGTAAAGGAGATGAACAGTGGTGAGGAGTCAGAGAAGAAAGGGAGGAGTCACCCAAATCCCTATCATATACATTATAATATGCAATATCACTTCTACTATAACATAATAGACATATATATATCCAATAATACAATAATGATAAAAAAAAACATAAATAACATGATATTATATTATGTGATTTATTTGTTGGATTCAGGGGTTTGGGTTGTCTCCAATTTCTCACAACCCCATTTGGGGGGGTTTTCTTGGCAAAGATTAGAAACTGGAAAGGTTTGCCATCTCTAGCTCATTTTACAGTTAAGGAAACTGAGGCAAACAGGATTAAGTCACTTGCCCATTGTGACAATATTGCTATTAATATCTGAGGCTAGATTTGAATTCAAGATAAGTCTTCCTGACTTCAGGCCCGGCACTCTATCCACTGTGTCACCTAGCTGCTATAGTGTATTATGTTTATATTATGTTATATATCAAACACACTGTTTTATGCTATGTTATGTTGTATTATATTTTATTGTATCATGTTATATATTACATTATATCACATTATATTGTATTACACTATATTATAGTTATAGTAGCCCTTCTCAGATCTTTTCAGAATGATTTCACATATCTCTTCTCATAAACTCACCATTCTATCCAGGCATCTATTTGCATCTAGTATCATAGATAAAGGAACTTTAGAGGCCGAACCCCCTCATTTGACAGATGAGGAAAGGAAGGTTCAGAGAGAAAGCACTTGCCCAATGTCGCTATGATAGCCAAGGAGCAGCATTCCCTCTCCAAGCTCTCAGCCTTAGAGGGGCTGTCTCCCCTTCCTTCTCACCTCTGCCTCCCAGAGTCCCACACCTACCTCATCCAGGAGGTCTCTGCAGACTGGTAGTGCTGTCCACTGACACCCAGACTACTTTGCATTCATTTTTGCATCTGTCTAATATACCTTGTATTTATTCACTTGTGTATCAGCCATTTCCCCAAGTAGCAAGTAAGCTCCCTGAGAGCAGTATCCTGGGCACCTCAAACAGTGTCTGGCACAGTTAAGTTAGGAGCTTAATAAATGCTTCTGGAATCAGACTGAATTCTCTGCTCTGAGGCTTATGCAGTTCTCCAAGAACCACATCAGGTTGATGACTGAGCAAGGGCAAGAAGCCCAGTCTCTTTCCATGCATTTGGGCTTTTAGGACTGGGCAAGCTCAAAGCAAAGGAGAGAATCTGGCAAGGCACAACTAAGTTGGGTCTCGGGAGAGGGGTAATCCAGACCTAGATCTGCTGCTTGCTGTGTGATTTTTGACTAGTAACTGAACTCCTCTGGAACTCGAGAACACGAGGATGGCACCTGCCCTAGGTAGCTCCAAGGATGTGGCAAAGACCAAAAAGTTCTTTGTACACTACAAAAGCTCAGGACGCATGGAAGGGATGGTTAGTTATTGTAGCTATTACTGGAAGAGTCTGTAGAAAGCAGGCTTGAGTCAGGAAGGCCCACCTTCAGACACACACTGGTTCTGTGGCTCTGAGTACCTCCCAAGACCCCCAGGAAGAAGTCTCTAAGTTGAAAGTAGCTGCTGATACACAGTGGAAATGCTTATTAAATTTAGTTAAGTCATTGTCTTTGCCATAAGGGCCAGACCCTTTTCATAAATGGGGAAATTGGGGCCTTTTATTACCCAAAGATAAAAAAAAAAAGACTCCCTGATGTAGTGTTGTAAGGACTATTTTACAGAAGTAAAAACTTGGGAGTATATCAAATGCTAAATCCCTGTGACTTGCAGAAGATCACACTGCTAGGAAGTGTTAGAAGAAGAATTTGAACTTGGGCCTTCTGACTTGGAGTCAGACATGGTCCTCATCCTACAGGATGGAGCCAAGACACAAACATAAATATGTCCAAGCAGGCAGAAGACAACGGCCTTGTCCCTTTAGCATCATCTTTGTTCCTCAGCTGCTTCCCCTCCCATTCATCTCCAGGAGACAAAAGTATCTTAAGGCAGAGAAAAACTTTGGGGATAGCCCCCCCACAAACGCTTAAGGGCACTTACCAGTTTGTCGGAAAGACAGCCTGCAAACTGATAAGGCCTGGAGAGTCAGAGAGTTGGACACAAAATGGGGATTAAGAGGAATCTCCATTCCTGCGTCAGAATAAGGCTTCTATCTCTGTCCTTGTGATCAGGACCATGGGCTAAAAGAGCTATTCTTAAAGCCTCAAAGGCCCGGAGCTGACTAAATTCTGGAATCCTGGCTCCTAGGGCAACGAATCTCCTTTTGGAGAAGGAGTATCTGTTACGAAGCCTAAGATTTAAAACTGCAGGGTCTCCTTATGGTAAAGAAAAAGTCCAAAGGCTCGGGGTTTTCCCCAGCCTCAGGAGTGGGCAGGGGGGACCGGCAGAGAGCACCAGAGACCAGCGCCCACCGCCCTGGAGACAATGGCCAACCACGTGCTGGGTCCAAAGCAGCAGAGGTGCATTTCCCCTCCACACATGGGGTTCCCTATGACTATGCCCTTAGCTAAGTAGCTAAGTGATGCAGGGGATGATATATATAGGCCTGGAGCCACAAAGCCCTGATTTCAAATTCAGCCTCAGACACTCACTGGCTGTTTGCCTCAGGTTGCCTCAGTTGTAAGATGGAGATAATAGCAGCCCCCTTGAAGGGCTGTCGTGAGAATCAGAAGAGGTCCTATTGTTAAAGCACTCAGCACAGTGGCTGGCACACAGAAAGTGTTCTGTGAATGTCTAGTCCCTCTTCCTTCCTATTTGTTTCCCTGGTTACAGCTGTTTCCTATGTGTGTTTATTCTTTACACTGTTATTTGCGGAAGAGTATAACCCAGTTGTTTTTTAATGTTTTATTATTAACATCCTTATTATCCTATTTTATTAAACGCCTTAGTTTTTGTTCCTTTATGTCCAGAGACTGATTAATAAAAGTAAAAACTGCATTGGGGGCTCACGAGCTATAATATGAAGTGGATACAAACTTACAGAGTATCTTGAGTCTGAAGAGATGCACTGAGCACCAGGGAAGGAGGAAGATGGGAGGGATGATGGGAGGATGCAATGAGATAATACGCTTACAAAAACAGTTTGCAAAAATGAATTATGAAATGCATTCTATTAATGTTATTATTAATACTTAAAAAATCTTTGATGTCATTGCTATAGATAGACTGCATCTAAGTCTAGCACTCTCCACCATACTACAAGTAAATAATTAGTAAATATTTGAGTTAAATTATCCTGTGAGTAGTTCATGTAGATTGGCAATATATCATTCTGTCTTTATATCCCCAATGCCTGCACACAGTAGGCACTTAAGGAATATTTATTGATTAACTGATTGAAAGAATGCTACCCTGAAAGACTCTAGTAGATCTGGGTTTGAGACAGGCTGGACAAGGGGATACACAGTGGGTTTATCCGGCAGAAGCAGGGTCTCAAGTTCATTGACCAAACCCAAAATGGGACCCTTTCCAGTCACTTCCCTTCCCCTTCTCCTCCCCGGGAACTCACCGGTCAGAAGCAAAGGCTCGAAGATCAGAGTGTTGATGCGGTCAAGCAAGGCCGAGAAAGCTTCTTCCGCTTGTAGTAGCGACGTCTCTTCGGGAGTGCACATGGTGTGGGGAGGAGCGTGGCTGGGACAAAGTCCCCAGGCCTCATCCAGGCCCACCTAGTCAAAAACAATCCCCATCTCACAAGAGGCCCCCAGAAGATCCCCAATCTGCCCCGCCACCGCCGCCAAAGACTATCCGAGGACCGGACAGAAGCCACCGCTGGGGGACGGCTAAGCAAAGTGGGGCATGATAAGTGGGGCGCAAGAGGGTCCTAGTCTGCCATAAAAATGAGGGAAATGATGAATGTCTAGAAGGATGGGAAGAGTCACACGAACTTGCCAAGGGAAGGAAGCAGGGCCCAGAAAACGATGCCATGATTACAAACAATGGAAACAACAAATAGTGCTGCAAAAATCACAAAAAATAAATGTCACCCTAAAGAAGAGATGTAAAAAGACACCGGCCCACTCCTCTTTACAAGCATGAGGTCTACAGCCGGATGAATACAGAGAGGATTGGCGAGACTTACATGAACTGATGCTGAGTGAAATGAGCAGAACCAGGAGATCATAATATAGTTCAACAAAGATACCGTATGAGGCTGTATTCTGATGGAAGTGGATTTCTTCAACAAAGAGAAGATCTAACTCAGTTTCAATTGATCAGTGATGGAAAGAAGCAACTACACCCAAAGAAAGAACACTGGGAAATGAACATAAACTGTTTGCATTTTTGTTTTTCTTCCCGGGTTATTTCTACCTTCTGAATCCAATTCTCCCTGAGCAACAAGAGAAATGTTCGGTTCTGCACACATATATTGTACCTAGGATACACCATGACCTAGTTTACATGTATAGGACTGCTTGCCATCGGGGGGAGGAGGTGGAGGGAGGGAGGGGAAAAATCGGAACAGAAGTGAGTGCAAGAGATAGTGTTGTAAAAAATTACCCTGGCATGGGCTGTCAATAAAAAGTTATTAAAAAAAAAAATAAGCATGAGGTCTATAAGAACAGTGTGTTTTCAGACTTTTTGATAGTCTTCGGTTTTGCTAATTTTTTTTGTGTTTCTTCCTCTTTTTTCCTTTAAAAAGTATTATTCATTTTAAAGAGCTCTCTGAGATGGAAGAGAGAAGGAATACTGAGTGGTGATTCTGATGATGTAAAAAAGAAAACAAAAGATAATCAATAAGATATGCTAAAAAAAAAAAACTTAATGCTGCAAAGTTATAGCTTGTAATTTCGCAACATTAATTTTTTTTAGCATATCTTATAATCTAATGTATATTTGATAGAAGAAGAACCTGTTTCTCTACATGACTTGTCTAGAGTCAAATAAGATGGTTCTGGGAAAAGAACGTAGGTCTCCTGACTCTCTGAGTAGCCCTCTGTCCCCCAACCTGTTCTGCTGAAATATAACTCTTATCCTTTTTCTTTTTTTTTTTTTTAAATATAATTTTATTGCTCTCTTTTGTTTTTACCTTACCCATGTATCTTTCCCTCTTTCCTTGGGAGCTATACTTTATTACAGTATATTCTTAAAAAAAAATGTTCCACCCCAATGTTCCCCCCTCCTCTCAAGAAAGGATTTATGAAAAGACACCTCTTCCTACTCCTTTCTGATGGCTAGGAAGACTTTCTTTACACTGAGCTGAAATCTGTCTCAGCAATTCCTACCTTCTGTTAGCTCTAGCCCCTGAAATTTAGTCTTACACATTAAACTCTTCAAAGATTACCCTCCAAACTCTCTAGTCTTCCCTAAATCTTCTCTTCTCCAGGCGAAACAAAAATTCTTCCCATCATCTTTTAGCAGAGAGAAAGGAGATGGATTGCAACCAGGGGATTTCTGGACCCACTGCGAGAGCCTGAATCAGCTCGGATTCAGTGTGATCAGGGCTTCCCTAAGTGCCTGCCCCTTGGCCTTTTCTGCCCTTAGACAGGCCCCACCACTCCAAGGCGGCGCTGCTGCAGCTCTGTACCGGGCCAGGCACTTAAGGCCCCGTAGAGCTGCCCTGCAGCAACTCCCAGGCTGCCAAAGGCAGTGCATCCAGTTCTTTAAAGAAACAAAGGAGTGGGGATAAAGGGGTGGGGTGGGGGGGATGGGGGGGTAGGGACAGGGGCTGGGTGGTGCAGTGGATAGAGCACTGGCCCTGAAGTCAGGAGGACCAGAGTCCAAATCTGACCTCAGACACTTAATACTTCCTGGCTGGGTGACCCTGGGCAAGTCACTTAACCCCAATTGCCTCAGGGGGGAAAAAAGGAAACAAAGAAGGGAGCAGAAATGCGGGAAGGAGACCCACAAACACAAAGGTCTCAGCACGAGTAATTCCCCCTGAACAAAGCAGTCCCGCATTTCCCAGAACCTGGAACCTGCCTCCAAAGGTTCACGTTTGGAACTGAAATATCTGTGAGAGATACTTGGGACTCCACTGAGGTGTTGCTCCTGCACGTTACCTGTCAAGTGAGGGGCAAGAGTAGAGTCATATGCATCTAATCTGGAACAAATCTCTGATAAATGATGCAGGCTGTGGCCATTGGAGAGGATCACATCCCTGGCTTGACATGGGCCTCCATCGACCGTCACTTTACAGGCCTCAGAGGCCCGGGGTACCTCTTTCTCGCTTCTAGACCGTCTTCCCTATCAATCTGCCTAGACTCCCTGAGTAACACTCACCTCCAATGTATACTCAGCCCCTTGGGTCCCTCAAGAACCAAACAGAATGAACCAAAAGTGGAAGAAGCCCTCCCACTACAAGGCCTTTGCAGGCCCTTACTGGAATGATCTATACTCATGTTACGGGAACTCTAAAACTGTGAACCTGCCAGTATTCACAAAATATTTCCTACAACCCATCATATATCCTTACCTTCACCCAATTGCCTGAAAGGTACAGAATAAATAAGGTTCCACTACATATAATGGTTTGTTTGTTTGTTTGGGGTCTTTTGGCAAAAAAGAAGCCTTTGACTTCACAGATTAAAATACTAAGGGCTCTCTTCCAATGAAGAGTCTCTCATAATTAAGATAATACAATATTCCTCGGTGAATGAAATCAGAGAGACCATTTATAAAATTTCAATTACTAACATCAGAACATAAAACATGAGAGAGATGCTCACCAAAGGTATTTGTCTGTTGTCCTATAAAGAATAAAAGTAGACAGTGAGTTCCTCCAATGTTCCTGTTTGTGAATAATATTGTATTGATTACTTCTGGCCCCAGAATATTATGGGCCAGAATATGATATAAAGTTGGATGGCCAGGCGACTGAATCAATAAATCAGTTCAAATACCTGGTACACCCATTGTAGATGATCAACAAAATGGACTGAGAATCTCACAGGCAGAAAAAGGTAGACGGGAACTATATCTGTGAAACTCTAGAGTGTTCATTTTGCATTTTCAGCATCAATAGTATCCACTGAATAGGTCAGATGAAGCTGTTTCCCCTTCAGTATGCAAAGCCCCAACATCAGTGCTAGGATGGCCCTAAGGGGAATTCTCAGAAGCCTTGGAGAGGGGGAGAATGAGGAGCCAGAGCTGTCCCTGCTGGAATGGCACCTGGAGGTCCTCAGCATCTGTGGTACCTCCCAAAGTGGCCCAGGGCCATCTGCAGTTACTGCTGGTTGCCTCCTGGCCTGAGCTGGGCACAGAACGGTGGGTGGCAGTGCCAATCCAATGGGACAAACGGGCTCTGTTTATTTTTCCCAACTTAGATAAGAGGAGGTGTGTTGTGGAGGAGGGAGAGGGTTGTAACCATAGGTTGTTCTCCCTCCATCCCTAAAAAAAGAAAGGAAAATTTAAGAGGCTATTTCCGAGGTCCTCCAGCTACACTTTCTCCCTTGGGCTGTCATCAATTTCCAATGGATGCAAATGCCTCCTGAGCCTTTCTCTTTCCTCTAACTTCTAGTCCTGGAGCCTAATTAGCTGTCTGTTGGACATCTCCAAAGCAGGACTAAGCATCTTTTCCCTTAAAGCTACCCTTCTCCAAACTTCCCTCTTCCTATTAAAATATAATCCTCCTGGTACTTGGGATCAAAATTGGGGAACCATCCTCAAAATTTCTTCTCTCTTTCTCCAAACAATCCTCAAATCTAACTGTGACACAGTTCTCAAATCCATCTCTTTAGCTTTACTCCATGGTTTCTGCCCTAACAAGGTCCACATTACCCCTTGCCTTTGACTATTGCAATAGCTTTTCAATTGGTCTCCTTAACTACAATCTCTCCCCTTTCCAATCTATTCTCCACATGGCTACCGAAAAGATCCCAAATCACAGCCAAGAAACCTTAGTGACCCCCCTTTAAGCCTTTCAAATAAGACGCAAACTTTTCTGTTTGGCGTTTAAAATCCTTCACAATCTGGCCCCAATATATTCCCCCCCTCCTCCCCATTCTACAACAACCTGGTCTCTGGACTGTTTTCCATACTTCTGAAGAACAGTCAGCCCTTGGGTGGAATGTTCTCACCTGGACTTCTTGAAACTCCTTCAAGAGTCACTTAAAGTGCCACTTTCTACCCAAGTTTCCTAATTATTTTAATGTTTTTGAGCCATTTCAGTCATATCCAACTCTTCATGACCCCACTGGAATTTTCTTGGCAAAGATACTGGAGTGGTTTGCCATTTCCTTCTTCTGCTCATTTTATAGATGAGGAAACTGAGCTAATCAGGTTTAAGTGACTTGTCCAGGCTCACTTAGGTAGGAGGTGTCTGAGAGGCCAGATTTGAATTCTGTAAGATGAGAACTCCTCATTCCAGGCCTGTCACTCTGTTCACCGAACCATGTAACTGTCCCCCCAATTATGCTGCATTTACTTATCTTCTTATATATTATTTCTTCCCAATAGAATGGAAGATGCTTGAGGGCAGAGATTTTTTTTTTCCTTTATATTCCTAGCATAGTGCTTGGCCCTTAGTAGGTACTTAATAAATATTAAATTAATGCCTCCCCCATCCCACTCTACTTTCATTAATACCCACTCACATCAGGTTAGTTGTTGACTGCCACATCAGACTGCTGGTTTATATTGCCTTTAGGGCCCATAAGAATCCCCAAGAAGATGGGAACTCCCAAATTGTCCGAGGGAAGGTCCAAGGGCCAAAGACATCCCTGCTCTTAAGAAGCTTCCATCTGTCTGGAGACAAAACCACCACATGGGAAACCAATAGGGAATACTACGTTTTTGTCAACTCTAAGAGGTTATGGATTTCTTACCTGGCCTTGTTCTTTACTTACTCTGAACTTCAAAACGTTGTCCCCTCTTCTGCCGGTTCACCCGGGTTATCTCACCACCAATCTACTCTCTCTGCAGCTTCCTCTGCCTGGCACAGCCTTAAGACCCATTCCCCTTCCCCCACTGGAACTTCCATTTGTGGAGGGAACCAGATCCCACCTCCTTTCCCACCCACTCCTCAGTCCCTGACCTTCTCTAAACCTTAAAAACTCTCACAGAGAACCAGGGGAGATGTCCTTGAATGGGGCACTCAAGGTCAGGGGACACTAGGTAAAGTAGAAGCAAAGGGGACCGTATCCATGCATCTCTCCTGCTCCAATACTCCGTGTCAGGAGGCGGGGAAGCCCCGAGGGAAGGAGTCAGGGCTGAGTCACTTTCTGCATCCAGACTGCGCCACAGCCAGGTCCCGGCAGGTTGGGCAGGCAGGGACTCGGGAGGAAGCTGGGGCACAGGCGAGGCAGTCAGACTGGTTGGGGTTGGGCATAGGCAGCGGGGGCACTGTGCAGCAGGCCTGCCATTCACTGCCCAGCCCTGTCCTGTTACAGATCAGGAAACTGAGGGCTTAGCTAGTAAACAGAGGCAGCATTTGAACCCAGGTTGTCTGACTTCAAAGCCTGTTTTCTCTCCACGGGACCACACTGCCTCCAGGGCTCATGCGCTGCCCACTGCACCATCCAGCTGCCCCGGGGGGTGAGGGGGGAGAGGGGGTTGAAGAGAGCTATTTGTCGCTGGGTCAGTGATTTCCTCCCTTCACAAAAGCCTCTCAGCACCTCCAAGACAACTCAGTCTTAAAGACTGGCACTGCCACTGAGAGAACGGGCTTGGCCCAAGGTCATGGAGCTACTTGGGGTCAGTGGCAGGACCGAAATCCAGAGCACCTGGGTTTCCAAAGTCTCTTTCTTACAGAAAAGGAGCTGAGCCTTGATGAATGAAGAGAGATGTTTGCCTTTGGTCCCAGAACCCACTAAAAGGCAGAACCAGAACCCATCCCTCATCTCCACAGCTCTTTTCAACACAACAGGGGAACTCCCCTTCCCAGCCCACCTTGCCTCCCAGGCTCCCACCCCCCAAATCTCTCATCCCCCCAAATCCAAGCTCTCGCCAAGTCATCCTTCAAGCATGGAATGCTCTCCTTCCTCATCTCCAACTTCACAGCAAGCCTTTCTCAAACCCTCTCAACTCTAGAGCCTTCCCTTTCTTATTATATTCTATATAACCCATTTATAATTTATACTCATTTGTTTGCAGTCCCCTCCTTGAGGACACAGGCTGTTTTTAAAGCCTCTTTTTATAATCCCCAGTCACATTTTTGACATTGATAATTGGCTTGTTTCCCCTTTAGTCTTGTCCCTCTGGATCTTTCCCAACTGAATCAAACTTCCAGTCAAGGCAACAGAGCAGACTCAGACTACTACTATTGCACAGAATTCATTATTCCCCCCCACAATGCAGTTCCTCCATCCCTACAGAGAACATTCAGTGAATATGTGGGGACAGCATCATCCTATTGCCCAGTACGCTGGATCAGGAGCTGGGAGTCCCAGCTAGCCCCTTCTTTGTGTCCTCAGCTGGACTGGATGATGTTTGAAATCCTTCCTACTTTTGAAAACACCCGCATCTAATCAAAGCAAAATAATTTATGGGTTAAAATTAAAGTAAGGGTTCTTATCAATTGGCGAATGACGAAAGAGATGATGGCATATTACTGTACCGTTAAAAAAAAAAGATGAAAATGACAGATTCAGAGAAACCAGGTAAGTCACACTGGAAGTGACACAGGAAATGAACAGAACCAGAACAACATACCCAAGGGATTACATCAGACTAAAAGGAAACACAATTCAGAAAGACTTAAGAGTGCCAATCAATGCAATGACTAACGATGACTTCAGAAGACCAAACCGACCTCCCACCTCTTGACTGAGAGCTACAGAATAAAACTTCTATTATCTGTAGGCACGGCCAGTGTGTGGATTTATTCTGGTTGACCAGACATATCTTTGACAAGGCAGGAGTTTCTAGTTGGGAGTTTTTGAGAACTGGTGATGATAAGGAAAAAAAGTGCCAAAGAAGTTCAGAAAGATCTAGAGAAGCAGAGAAAATGTGTTTAATATTTTAATATTTTGTTTGTTTTATATTTTAAAAAGCTTTACAAAATATAGATTATATTTTATATAATATATATGTAAAATCTCCTTTCTTGTTCTGTGAATATGAAAATGTTCACATCTGTTGACCTTGTGTTCAAAATTTTAAAAAGAAAAAAATCAAAAAAAATATACAAGTCACAGAGTATCCCACATATCAGAAAGGGTAGTGGGGTGTAGGGATAAGTGTTTGTACTCAGAAAGGATCGAAATGACATTATATTAGAGTCAAGGTACAGCATGTTCACCTGGGGCTGACAGACCCATCCAGCTCAGGATGCTCTATCACAAGTCGGGCACCAACAGTCCATGTGAACTCCATGTCCGGAGTGGAGATGTCTCTAGATTGGATGCTAGCACGCCCACCTTGCTGGGGTAGAGGGGTCCTTTACTAGTGTCTCTTAAGTCTCACAATTAATTCCAAAGAACTGCAGGGCCAGAGATTCTCTCCCCTAGCCAGGTTAATTATGGAACCTTAGGTCTTTTCAGTCAAATTTCCCCTTTGGGAGAGTCCTGGAATTTTCCCAAAGTTGGGATCTGTCTTCCATCAGACCAGGTGCTCTTGGAGGGGAGGGGGCCATGTTTCTTTTCTCATTCTGGGGGCTTCCACAGGTCACTGGGGTTTCCCACACATAAACATAGACTGAATAAGGTTAGTTTTTTTTTTTTTTTTTTTTTTTTTTTTAAAGACCTTGAAGCTAGGAATCCTAGGAGTGGAAAAACAGGAATGGATTCCAAGGGCTTGTTTCTGTAACTATTGACAAAGAAGGGGTGGGAGTGGGAGGAGAGAGGAGGGGAGGCTCCCCACTCTAGGGCCCAGCCCGGAGCACAAATTCCAAGCCCCACCTAGGCTCAGAGGGAGAGGCCGTTGGGGTGGGGGCCAGGCAGGAAGGGGAAGAGGGAGGAAGATAGCTGAGCAGGCCTAGGAGACCAGGTACGAGGTCAGAACTGAACTGCCATCTTTCCTCCCCAGCTGACACCTGGGGCTTCTCCCCAGGGAGGCTCAGGCCCTGGAACAGCTGGACTGCTGGGTTTCACAAGCACCTTGGGAACTGCTCAAGGTCAAGGTAAGGAAACAAAAGCTTAACAGAAGAGCAGTGGCCAAAGCCGGCCTTAGAGCTTCCTCAGTTGTACCCAGGATCAGCCTGCCCAGCGTGCCTCAAAGTCCAGTGAAATCAATAGCTCTACGGGGACGCTAAGGAGCCCTCTTAGGCTGCATTCTTGGGATTACAAGACTCAGAGCTGGAGGACCATGTTGTTCAGCCATTTACAGCCATTTATAGATGAGGGTCACCATCCAAATTCAGGTGCTGCCTGATTTCCACTATCCCCGATGGTCCCACCATCCAGCGCCCTGGCCGGTGTATCTGGGTCCTGGCCGGTGTATGTGGGCCCTGGCTGGCGCAGTTCTCAGGACCACATATTTAGGAAGGGTGTGACTGAATCTAGGAAGGAACAAACTGAATTCACTGAGATAAGAGACATTAAAGACAGAAGGAAAATGGTGATAAAGCATTTATATAGAGCCTACTAGGTGCGAGAATTGTACCAAGCACTTTTACAAATATTATCCCATTTGATGCTCCCCAACAACCCTGTGAGGTATGTGCTATTAATATTATCCCCATTTTACAGTTAAAGAAACTGAGACAAAAGTTAAGGGATTTGCCCAAAGTCACTCAGCTAGTTAATATCTGAGGCTAGATTTGAACCCCAGGTCCAGCGCTCTATCCCCTGTGCTGCATCTTGGGGGTGGGGGGCAAGAAGGGCCTGACATTTGAGCAGAGTCAACAATGTGAGTACCCTTCTCAAAGGCTGAAGGCAGACATTGGGAGGCCGTTCGTTTTACAGATTTGGGAGGAGGACAGAAGGACAAAGCATGAAGTGAACCCCCTAGCTATCTGTAGTAGAGCTCAGTCTGAAGGCAGAGAACTGTACCCAGTGACCCTCCCAGGGGAGGAATGGTTTGCAGAATGGACATGGGGGTGGGGGTGGGGGTGGATGGAGAACTTCATAACTGAGGGGAGTTTGGGGGCAGCCTTTAATCCTATGGGGGGAGAGGGGTACGTGCATGGCACATACAAGGATGGGCACTTTCCTGTGAATGTGAGGCGGAAGTCAAGGCCCAGTGATTCACCTGGGCATGAAAAAACTGGCAGGACTTCTCCCTGATGACATCGTCTCCCCAACTTGGTTACTGGCACCAATGCCAGACAGGCCCTGGAAACAGGGGCCAACAGAGCAGAATGGAAGATGCCCTGCCTGCTGGGGTACAAAAGGTAGTGAGTGTGAAGTAAGCCCAGCTTTGCCATTAATCCTACGGCCTGGGTCTATTCAGTGCCCATGTATCTCTAGGCAGTTTTTCCCTCTATTATGAGGTCCCTTGGTTAGATCTACAAATGTCCTCTAGCATCCCATCCCCCTGTTCTATGGTTCCTTCCACCCCTAGCATCCCATCCCCTTGTTCTATGGTTCCTTCCACCTCTAGCATTCTATGCCTTATGTTCTATGGTTCCTTCCATCCCTAGCATCCCATCCCCTTGTTCTATGGTTCCTTCCACCTCTAACACTTTATGCCCCTTGTTCTATGGTTCCTTCCACCTCTAAAATTCTGTGCCCCTGTTCTATGGCTCCTTCCACCTCTAGCATTGTACCCCTGTTCTATGGTTCCTTCCACCTCTAACCTTCTATGCCCCTATTCTATGGTTCCTTCTACCAATGGCTCTGTATGTCCATGGCTACTTCTAATTTTGATGTTCTGTCTTCTATTCTCTAGGATTCCTCTCAGTTCTAACACTCTATGTCCTCAGATTTCAATGGATAATAGACAAACTTAGAAAACACTCTGATGACTATAAGGCATTCTACTAACACAGAAGATTACTTTAATGAATGGTCTGGTGCTATGGGCCAAGATACCCGGGTTTTTACATCCTGGATGTGGCATTAGGTCATTCACTAATATAACCTTGGGATAATCACATGACCTGCTTGGGCCTGTTGAGTTACCATGGGGCAGTGAAACGTACCAAATGTGGAAGTCAGAAGAAAACTGGAAGAAAAACAAGAAAACTTGAATCCTGCTTCTGACACTCATCAATTTGCTACCGAGTCTCAGTTTTCTCCTCTATAAAATGTCCATGGCTACATCTATAAAACTAATACTTGTAATAACAATCTTACCAGGTTGTTATGAGGATCAACTGAAATAATGTCTATAAAGCCCTTTGCAAATTTCAAAACTCTACATGAAAATCTATTATTTTCCTACAGATAAGGTGATTATTTGTCCACTCCCTAGAAATAATTATAAAGTCATTAAGTTTCTAAAACTCTTTCCAAATATTATTTGTTATCCTTATAATAACCCTGGGAAGTAGATGTTATTATTCTATTTTATAGAGGAGGAAATTGAGGCAGACAAGTTAAATGACTTGCAGAGTGTCACAGCACTAGTAAGTGTCTGAAACTGGATTTGAACTCACATTTTCCTGACTCCAGGACCAATGCTCAATCCACTGGGGCACCTAGTGGCCTACTGAGAGAACTGAGAGTACTGTTCAATCTATTAAATTGGATCAGTCATAGTAGACTTGATATGGAGAAATTTAACATCACCCCAAGCAAAGAATCAGAGATCATGAAAGAAAAAGGCCAGAAAGTATTCTAGAGCAATCTAAAGTTCTAAAATAAAAGGTTTCTGGAATATCAGAGCAAGAAGAGGTTTTAAAACGGACAAGGGGCCCAGCCAGTGGGGCCACCTAGCTGTCTGGTATTTGATGTTTTCTTAATAA
This sequence comes from Sarcophilus harrisii, assembly GCF_902635505.1. Taxonomy (NCBI): domain Eukaryota; kingdom Metazoa; phylum Chordata; class Mammalia; order Dasyuromorphia; family Dasyuridae; genus Sarcophilus; species Sarcophilus harrisii. The sequence goes on from NC_045426.1 coordinate 89,464,902, forward strand.
ATGTTTGTCTTGAGTTAATAAATGTTGACTTGAGTTTACTTTCTTTTTGAGAATCTGGTCCAGAATCACCTGGTCAGGAAGGTAGTGTCAAACCTCAATTGCCCTTGAAGCAACCCCCCCCCCCCCACACACACACACACACTTTGCCTTCCTCAAGGTCATTTGTTTGACCTCTGGCCTCCCTGTGAGGAAGGAATATACTAGCTTGGTGTCTATGAAGAAGGAAGCTAGAGCATATTTCCTCCTGTTTCTCCACTTTCTCCAAGGGTCAAAGGACCAGCAGCAGAAATCTGACTTCCTTAGAGTGAGAAAGGATGGAAGGAGGAATAGGAATGGGAAACAGCAGAAGCCTAAAAGACAAATTTTAACACCGAGAGTCACTGAGCTAACCATTTCTTCGAACCTCATTTTCCTCATCCAAGGAGGTTAAATTAAATTTCATTCTCTGAAATTCTTTCAAGCTTTAAATTCTATGGTACTATCACTTGACCACTCTGACCCTCAATGTTCTCTTCTAGAAATTGAAGATAATACAATAATAAAACAATAAATTGAATAATTTAGTAATAAAATAAAAATAGATTTGACGATAATAATAATAAAAATAGTATACCATCTCCCTCTCAGGACTGTTGTAAAGAACACTCCACAAACCTGGAAAGTATTACATGAGGTATATGATTGGGCAAGAGTCATGAGGTAGGGAAGAGTATGTCAGAGTAGCAATCAGAATTTCAGTAATGGTCTTACATTCCTATTTTTTTTTTCTGAGGCAATTGGGGTTAAGTGACTTGCCCAGGGTCACACAATTAGGAGGGGTTAAATGTCTGAGACCAGATTTGCACTCAGATCCCCCTGACTTCAGGGCTGGTATCCCACCTAACTGCCCCTTACATTCCAATTCTTAAAATATTTACTCTTGATTACATTGAGCTGAATGCCACCATAGGCCCCCACCCAGGTTGAAGCTCAGCTTCTTCAAACTGGGCCCTTTCCCTCTCCTCTTAAAGATATAAGAAGCTTTTGCATGTCTTAGGATTGGGATATCCACTGGACATTCCCCAGGGTGCCAGGTTTGCTACCATGTTATCAACTAAAAATACACTTTATTCCTCAACTTATGGCTTTGATTTATTTCAAGATTTGATACTTCCCAGGGACCTGGTTTAAGGTAATATAAGTTGATGTAAACAGCTGAGAGGCAAAGGCAGGGATGCAGAAATAGGCAACAGAATCAGATAGCAATGGAGAGAAATTGAGGTAGGCAGGATTGGACCAGGGAAAGAATTCAGTTCAGCATTCACTGCCTTCATTAAGTGCTTCCTTGTTGCAAAGCCCTGTACTAAGTGAAAGAATACACAGAGGAGACAGTACCTGCCTTCTAGGAGTTTCCAATGCTGTAGGCAGCTACAAGATTGTGCAAGGTTCAAATCTAGCCTCAGACTTTTACTAGCTGTGTGCTCCTGGGCAAGTCAGTTAATCCTGTCTGCTTCAGTTGAGGAATTTGTAAAATGAATTGGAAAAGGAAATGGCCAGCCACTTCAATAGCTTAGTCAAGAAAACTGAAGATTAAAAATACCGAACGACAAAGGAGACTATACACATAAACATATAAAGATAATTTCAAATTAGCCTTAGTTAAGTGTTTAAAAAAAAAAGGGGGGGTGGGATAAGGGGCTCAAAGAAGCATTAAAATTTAAGCTCCCCGAAGGCAAGAAATTTTGTTCCTCTTATTACTTAGCACTCAAATAGTAGGTAGTTATTAGTGATTAGATGGGTAGGGTGGTAGTTCTGGAGAGTAGGAGGCAGGAAGAGAATTTTTAGTTATTTGGACTTCTCTTAGGCCCACTTCTTTTTCTACAGCCTCTGGCTTCCTAATCTTATCAGCTCCCACAGGTCGGTCCAATTATCATCTCTAAGTAGATTCCTAAGTACTTCATTCCCAGGCCCCTTTTTCTCTCCAGAGCTCCAGTCCCACATCACCAGCTGCCTCTCTGAGATTTCAAACTCAAAATGTTCCAAACTACATTCTTGACCTTTTCTCCTAAACTCACTCTTCTTACCTTCTTTATTTCTGTGGAAAGCACAATCATCCTTCCAGTTATTTAACTTAGTAATAATATATATATAGCACCTACTATGTTCCAGGAACTGTGCTAAAGCACTTTGCAAAGATTATCCTATTTGATTCTCAAAACAATCCTGGGAGGTAGGTGCTCTCATTGCCCCCATTTTACAGGTGAGGAAACTGAGGCAGGGTGATTAGGGAATTTCTGAGGTCAGATCCGGCCTAGTTCCCAATCTCCTCTCCTCTTCACTATGGCCTTTACTATTGCCATCACTGTCTCCCTTCTCTGTCCCTTCCCCTACACACACACAAGTTCAGTTCCTAAATCTACTCGGTTCTACCAACCCAACAGCCAGCCACCGTCCTCTCCATTCACAGGGCCACCAACTTCATCTTTTCACTATTGCAATAATGCCCCAATCATTCCGTCTCCATCTCCAAACCATCCCTCACACAACTAGTAACATGGCACCCTAACGACTAGGTCTGACCATGGCATTCACTAGTTAAGTTGCTTAGGTGACTGACTACTAACTCTAGAATCAGGTACAAACTTTTCCATCTCAAAGGTCTTCAGTCTGACTTCAACCTATTTCTTTTTTTCTTTTTCTGTTATCTTGGCACTCTTCCCCATCCTATACTTGTGTAAGTATTTGTTAAATTTATTTCGTTTTTATTTATTACTTTTTTTCCCCCTGAGGCAACTGGGGTTAAGTGACTTGCCCAGGATCACACAGCTAGGGAGTGTTAAGTGTCTGAGGGCAGACTTGAACTCAGCTCCTCCAGACATCAGGGCTGGTGCTCTATGTACTCCACCACCGAGCTGCCCCCTCAATCTATTTCTTGAGACAGATTTCTCTTCATAAATTCTATCTTTCAACCAGACTGGCCTATACACTCTTCTCATAGATACAATGAAAAGGATTTGGTAAGAAGGAAGAACCAAGGCTCTCTGAAGGGGGAAATCTGGCTAACAGAAAAGTCAGTGTCTCGAGGGCACTAATAAAGGACTAACAAAAGCTTTCAGGGGAAATAATGCTTGCAGGGTATCCTTTATGCTTAATTTAAATAATCAACACTTTCTCCTAAAGCCTAGACAATCAACAAACCAACCAATCAAGCTCTTTTGCTGATCTCTTAAGTTTAAAAGCCCCTACTGAGCCTTTATAAGAGCTCGGACTCCCTCTCCATCCCATTTCTTTGTAATCTCCATCATTTAGCACAGTCCCTGACACATTGCTGTTGTAGGGTTCCTTCAGTCAGGTCCAACCTTTTGTGACACCATTTGGAGTTTTCTTGGCAAACATTTCTTTTTCCAGATCATTTTACACTTGAGGAAACTGGAAAATAAAGTTAAGTGACTTGCCCAACTGTCACATAGCTACTGAGAGTCTGGAGCCAGATTTGAACTCAGGAAAATGAGTCCTCCTTACTTCAGGTTGGGCATCCAGTCCACTGCACCACCAGACACATAGTAGGCACTTAAAAATGCTTGGTTGACTGTTCAAGATTCTAAAGGTTTTTGGATTTTTTCTTTGTCTTCCCTAACACTTAACAGATTGCCTAGTATAGTAAGAACTTAATGTGTGTAGACTGATTGGCTGGAGATCCAAGAACAAAATATCCAACTCAGGGGACTAATTGGATCTGAATATATTATTTTGTAAATCCTTTGCATAAAGGCTCTATTTGAAAATGTTGCTGAGAATGGGGACAGAAAAAAAAAAAAGAGGTCCAACGATGGAGAATAACCATACTCAGGGGGCAAAAAGAACATGAAAAATTAATAAATAGGGTTAGTGGCGCAGTGGAAAGAATGAGTTTGAATTCTTAGACTTGCAACTTATTAGCTTATTAGCAAGTCATTTACTCCTCAATTTTCTCATCTGTAAAATGGGGATAATATTGCTGACCTCCCAGGGTGGCTATGTGGAGCAAATGAGGTTAACATATGCAAAATGCTCTATGAACGTTAGCTATTATTAAAGATACAGTGTTACTGTAGCCATGGAGATGAAGCATACCAAGAAGAAAATTACCAAGAGAGGGAACCTGATGTAATAAAAGGATCACTGCACCTGAGCCAGAGAGAGCTGGGTACCAAGCCTGGAAACGAGCTCTGACGTTCTGATTTTTAGCTTCCAGAATGGGGATAATACCTTACAATACTGGAGGGTTCTGTCCAAAAAGTGTTTTGTAAAAACTTAACGATCTTATTATTTTAACCATTCGAGCCAGGGCTTTGAGGGCCACAGCGGGGAGGCCGTTTTATCCAAAAAGAAGCATCAGTTAGGAAGGATTGTCGCACAGCGGAGAGTCCGAAAGGCGATTTTGGTCCCTCTGTGGAGGGGGCCGAACCGAAGGGGGCGAGGGGGAGAGTGGATGAGGGCGGAGAGGTTTGGCCACGTGGAGGACGGAATGTGAGGACGCTCGGCTTTGTATTCTAGAGCCGAGGTCCCGGGAAGGAGCGTTGTTGGGGGAACTGCGGGGAGCCCGAAAGGTTCGCTCCGGCTGTGGAAGCCCGAGTCACGAGCCCCGGGAGGTTGGATAGCATTTGTGGTCCCGCTGTCAGCAGTTTCCGGACTTCCTCCCGGGGCACGGGCAGGGGATGAGGGCGGAATGGGCGCGCACGGGGCAGCAGCCCCGGTCGCGAACCTCAGAGGCACCGGACTCTTGGGCTGGGGAGGGGGCTGAGCAGCGCCGCAGGGAGGGGGCGGCTCCCCAGGTGTAAGAGCGAGTCCAGGAAAAGCGCGAGCCCAGTCTCCGCCCCCGTCCCGAGTCACAGCTCAGACTCCGGCAGCGTCGCCCAGCTCGGCCAGCCCTGCGCTGCCCGCCACCCAAACGGACCCCTCTCCCGTGAATGGCTCTATGCCACACTGGCCCTGGCAGCACCCCCACCCCCTCGGCTGTGACCTGTCCTCTGGTAGCGCTCCCACCTCCGCGGTCTGTACTGCCCCCACCGCGCCTGCCCCTGCCGCTCTCCCCACTGCCCTCTCCATCTGTCCCCCCTGACAGTATCCCCCCCGCGCCTGCCCCAGGTGCTGTCCCCGGCAGCGTCGCCCCTCCAGCTCTGCCCACGACCTGACTGCATCCCCCGCCTGGCCTGCCCCTGCCTCCCTGTCCCCTGGCGTGCTCCCGCCTCAGTGGCTCTCAGGTCCCCAGCAGTGACCCTCTGCTGCTCCTCTCCGGGACCTCCTTACCTGTGCGCGGAGATCCCAGCCCTCCAGCCTCCCTGGAGCGCGCTGGAGACACTTGGAGTCCCTCCTTCTCGATTAGGGGCCACCAGCCGCCAGGCCTGGAAGGAGAGGCCCGGGGGCCGGGCCGAGCCGCCTCACCCCACCCTCCCTCCTCCCCTGCCCTCCCCTTGGCCGGGGGTGGAGTCCTCCCGGTCCCTCCGCACCCTCCCCGTAGCTGGGGAAAGCACCCAAAGGAAAACGGCCTGGCCCGCCCCGCGAGCCGCAGTCTCTGGGCTGCTTCGTCCTTCCCTCGCTTTCGCTTTAATTCTCTCCGTCTCTGCCTCTCTCCTCCATCCTTTCCCCTTCTCCTCCTTTCTCCGTTCTCTCTCCTTTCTTACTCTCGTCCCCTACCCGAACACCCGCTCCCCCGCCCTTTCTTCCCTCTTTGCCTCAGTCCCTTCGCGGCTCTCCTGAGTCTCTCTTCCCCTTGGTTTCTCCCCTTGTGCTCGCTCATCTTCCCTCCCCGTCCCTATTATCTCTACATCTCGCCCTTCTGTCTGCCTGTCCCTCTCCCGCCCTCCCCACCTGCGCCCCTCACTCTGCTGTCCGTCTGTCGGTCTTAGCCGGCCGCTTCGCCCTCACCTACAAACACCTCCACGAGAGCCCGGAGCCTCGTCCTTCCGAGGCTGCCCCAGTCCTCCCATTTGGGTCACTGAACTTGCCACTTTGTTTGTTTCTCACGTGCAGTTTTCACGGACGGAATCCCACGGACGGAAACCCTGGCAGGCGACAGAGCCTGGACTTTTCCCTCCCCAGCCTGGCGCCTCTCTACCCGCCTTTCTATTCAGTAAAGAGTCCAGTCAGATTTTTTAAAATGTTTTACTTCTGTGCCAATGGGCAGTGATGTGTGAGCTGAATTAGAAAGCGAGAAAGCTTCCAAACTTGAGGAATAAAGAGAAGCTAGAAGTTTTGGGGGTGCTGGCCAAAAAGGAGCTGGAACGAGTAAGGCTGTCCACTGTCTACTGAGCATTAAGCCAGATCTATTTCCCAGGGATTACTTCTCCTTTCAGGGAAATGATCCAGAGAGATTTAAAACCCTTAGCCCAAGGGCTTTCTTTCCCCACTCTTAACTCTGCGCAGGTCCGAGTCTTCCGACCTTCTTGGCCCCTGAGCTTGCTTGGCTATGCAGACTCAGAGATCTGTTATACCCACTTTCTATCCTTTTCCTTCCCCTGCTGCTGCCATGGGTAACTAGACACCAGAAGCAGACACCTGCTTCTTCTTTCCACTGTCTACCACATGCTCTGTCCCCCCCACACACACGTACAATTTGGGGAGTTATTATTCACAAGATAATAGAGATTAGATAAAATCAGAAATAATGCATCTGGGGGAAGTGGCTTGTATAGAAGCAATTTAACCAGAGAAAAACTAAATGGGGCCTAAATTTATTATAATAAATAAACCAGCTTGCCTTGTAAGCCTGAACAGATAATCTCATACAGATGCAAATCACTATTTATTTAAAACAGATGCAAACGCTGTGGTGATTTATAACATCTAAACAATATTAAAGCATTACTGAATTCACTCTGGCTTTTGCCATTGTGTATTTTTTTTTTTAATTTGTGTATATAAATAGTATAACAACAATCAGAAAAGTTGGGGATATTAAAGAGAGGTACTCCTTCAGGGAGGTTGGGAACCATTTTCTTATTCTGTCCAGCTATGGTTCCTTGAGTCTAACTCAGCATATGATTCTCACCAGGCTGTGAGCATCTGGTTCCCTTTTGATGTTCTGTTTCCAGCCTCCTCCCTCCAAATTTTTAAATTTCTCTTTCTGAAACCCAAGGCGAACTCAGATGGGCTCTTCTGTGCCTGCCTGCCAGAGTGGGCTGACTGGCCATTCTGCTGTTGCTTTTCCTTTCTTGAAGAGGGCCATGACAGCAGGGAGGTGATGCCGAGACATGCAAAGGGAGTGGGTTTAAGGGAAGGGAGGCTGGGCAAGGTCACCTGCCTCACTTTCTCCTCCAAAGGTCCAAGGACCAAATAGAGGCTGCCTGGAGATGGCCCTGCCTGCAGTGAGAGACCTCGCCCTTTTTAAGTCTTTTAAAGACCTTCTTCAGCAGGTCTCAGTTTGACTAAGGCAATACCCATTGAGTGATAAGGCTGGGTAAGAAAGAAGGTCCATTTTACAATCCCAAGGATCACTGGTTATGGACTTTGTCCCAACCAATGAGAAGGGGGGAAAATACAAATGGCTGAATATTGTCTTCAGCTCATATTTGAGCTAAATGACCAAATATGAACCTGCTCATGATGTAATAGTGGTAAGTGGTACAGCGATGGAGACCTGAGACAGGAGTCAGGAAGACCTGAATTCAAATCCAGCCTTAGACACTAGCTGTGTGTGTGATGCTGGGCCAGTCACTTCATCCTTGGGTTGAATTCTCTACATTTGTGCATCTCGCATTTCTTTTGAGTTACTGGAATTCTGCCTTGCTCTTGGAGTGCAGCCCTTCTCCATGAGGGCACGCCACACTGAGCGGTCTTGTGCCAGCGTCTCCCATGTCACACAGAGTTCTTATGGGAGTCCTTCCTTCTATCGATCTTCCTGCCCACCATATGTCTGACGTTTGAACAACAGGACCAGCCCATTGGAGTTGCCCTCTCTGCTTCGCAGCTCAGTTCAACAAAGGACCTCATGAAGGGATGCTCCGAATCCCTAATAATAAAGAAAGTTCCATTGAAAATAACCCTGAGCTTTCACCTCGCGCCCTGCAAATGGACATAAATGACAGAAGATGGGCACAGGGCTGTTGGAGAGACCACAAACTAAAGTCTCAGCTATCTTCATGCTCTTGGGCTGTCATCCTAGATCCTGGTGCTACAGGGTAAAAATATTATTCTTTAAGGTCAGCCAAATCTAACTCGCAGGAAGCTTGGCTGCAGGGCCAAGTGTCCAGGGACTGAGGTCATAAATGTCCTATTCCTTGCTCGCCTGCAGAAAAGACTCGCAGGGCAGGCCCAAGAATGGGTTGGTAGTTGTGTAAGCCTGGGCATACTGGGTTAAGCATTAATTAAGAAGGCTTTTCTGGGAGAGGGTCAGAGTCTTTAGGAAGGGCCGCCTTCCACTTTAGTTTGTTTGCCTGACCCAGCTGCCAAAAGAGGTTATGTGACCATACAACCCGTGAACAAAGGATCCTGTTGTCCTCCCTCTTCATCCCCTCCCGCTGCTCATTCCTGCTAGCTAGCCTCCCTAGAGCAGTCTCCCTCCATGCCCCCCTCCCAATCTTACTGAACAAAAGCCCAGCCAGGCCTCTTGCCAGGTTAGGGGCAAGAGAGATCCAGAGAATGCCAGAGCTGGAAGGGACCTTAAGGATCATTTAATTCCACCCCCTCATTTTATAGAGAAGGCAGCTGAGCTCCAGAAGTGATGGGAAATGACCACGTAGCCAGGAATCTTAGAACCATAATGATTATTTACATTATTTCACTGAAGCCCTACAAAAGGGTTAGCATAATTATTGTCTCCATTTTATAGATGAGGAAACTAAGGCTCCAGGAACTTGTCACTTGCTCATCACAAGTTAGCAAGCATGAATTCAACATTGATTACAATAAAGAAGGCACTCGTGTGTAACAACTAATCAGTGTTTGAGGTTTTCTGACTCCAAATCAAAATGTGTATGCATTAGACCTCTCAGGTATAGAATGTCAGAGTTGAAATGGACTTTAGAATATAGATTGCAAACAAATAAATTTGAAAACACTTCAGAATTCTGATCAGCACAGTGGTAGTTACCATGATTCCAGAGAATCCCAGAGGAATGAAATGTTACCTATCTCCTGACAAGGATGTGATGGACTCAGGGTAGAACTGATCTGTATTTTTTTTATTATTATTATTACATGACCAATGCAGGAATTTGTTTTCCTTGACAATGCACATTTGTTACAAAGGTTTCATTCTTCTTTCTTTATTTAAACAAGAGAGATGTGGGAAGGAGAGAAAGTATTTTTTGTTAATTATCTAAAAATTAAATTTAAAAGGGATATGGAATGCCAGAATGGAGAGGTATCTTAATACAGGAGAGGTATCTAAACACAGAATACCAGCACTGGAAAGATTGTAGTATAAGATCACAGATCTTGAGTTGGAAGTGAACTCTGAAAGTCTCAGAACAGAGACAATCAGCGTGGTAAGAGAATATTGAGAACATCTAAGCCAGTTTTCCTGACCCTACTCCATCTCTACATATTCACTTTATAAAGAAGGAAACTGGGGCCAAGAGATGGGGAGGAATTTTTCTAAGAATATTAGAACCATAAAATTTCAAATGCCTTAAAATTCCTGGAGTCCCTTCTAATTTTAATCAGCCTGGAATTCAATGTTAACACTAGCTAATCCATAGAGTCAATAACCAAAAGGCATTATTTAACTCTGTTCCATCTTCCTATGGAGCAGGGAGCCAAGTTTGAGGGTGGAGCAGACGGAAACTTTCCCAGAGGCAGAACAAGGGTCCATGGCTTAAGCAGGAAGGGAGGGTTTTTTAATGTTTCCTCTCTAAAGCTTGGGAAAAGCTGGAGGCCAGTAAATCAGCCCCCTTCTCCCAGGAGCTCAGCTTCCAGCCCTACTTGTGGCTCTTGGGGTGGAAGGCTGGGGAGATGGAGGAAGAAGGGTGGATGGGATGGTGAAGTGCTCAGAGGGTGGCTTTTTAGGCCAAGTGTTAAGGTGTCAGCCCTGAGAACAATTTTCCTATGAGCTCAGGCAAATTCTCCCTCTTGTTACCTGAAAAACTGAGTTAGTAATGATTGCCTATGGGTATAATGGTATAAAACAGACTCTCGCTTGATAAGTACTAATTAGTACGAATAGTACTAAGAACAATACTTGCCATATCCAGAACAAAATTATAAATCTCATCCAGGAAGTCCTGAATGGTTTCAAGTTTGGGTGCAACATCCATAGGGAATCCTGTCTTCAACTTCAGGGAGGAGGTCAACACCTTTGACGAGCCCATGACTCCCTCTTTTATAGCTTACTGGATACTAGGAATCACTGAGTCATCAAGCAAGGTTATCTCTATTGTGGCAGCTCTCAGAGAATCCTGGGTAATTTTAATATGCTCATGGGAGATCCTTTGTTGGAGGAGAAACTTTCAGGTGTCTTTTGTTCCACCAGATGAAATGTTTGTTTGTTTTTTTAAAATCAAGATAAAACAAACCCAATGGGATCTTGTATTCTCTCTAGCTCATAGTTGAAAGATAGTCAAGATGGTAGTCCGCTGTGCAGTAAAGCTCTGCTTATTTACTTCTAAGACCCTTATCTAGGAGGCTTTCAATACATCTCGTAAAAATTTTGTAAAGATGAGAAAGTAGGCAGATAGATAAGTAGTTCATGATTTCAGCCATCTATTTATGGTAACAATAAAGCCTGAGATTTTTGTCACTGGTATAGTATCTTTACTATCTAAGGCCAGCCAAATCTAACTCGCAGGAAGCTTGGCTGCAGGGCCAAATATCCAGGGCCTTGAGAATCAGTCCTCCAACACTGGAAGTGTACTAGAACTTGGGATATAGTAAATTTTCAGAAATCTATAATTATTATAAATCATGACTTGATTTATTGCTTTATTAATTGCCTAGACTTAAGAATGATTGTCTAGACTTCGTAAGACAGATTAAACTTAAAAGTGTGAGCATAAGTGTTGCTCCTGGGTTTGTATCCCAAAGAGATCTTAAAAGAGGGAAAAGGACCCACATGTGCAAAAAAAATGTTTGTGGCAGCCCTTTTTGTAGTGGCAAGAATCTGGAAACTGAGTGGATGCCCATCAATTCGAGAATGGCTGAATAAATTGTGGTATATGAATATTATGGAATATTATTGTTTTGTAAGAAATGACCAGCAGGATGATTTCAGAAAGGCCTGGAGAGACTTACACGAACTGATGCTGAGTGACATGAGCAGGACCAGAAGATCATTGTACAAGGCAACAGCAAGATTATGCAATGATCAACTCTGATGGACGTGGCTCTCTTCAACAATAAGATGATTAAGGCCAGTTCCAATGGTCTTGTGATGGAGAGAGTCATCTGCTCCCAGAGAGAGGACAGTGGGAAGTGAATATTGACTACAGCCTAGTATCTTCACTCTTTTTGTTGTTTGCTTGCATTTTGTTTTCTTTCTAATTTTTTTTCCTTTTTGATCTGATTTTTCTTTTCTTTTTTTTTTTGATCTGATTTTTCTTGTGCAACATGATATTTGTGGAAATATGTATAAAAGAATTGCACATGTTTAATATATATTGAATCACTTGCCTTCTAGAAGAGAGGATAGGGGAAAAGGAGGAAAAAATAGAACACAAAGTTTTGTAAGGACAAATGTTGAAAATTATTCATGTATATATTTTGAAAATAAAAAGCTTTAATCTAAAAAAATAAAAAATAAAAAGTATGTGCATACATTCTCTCTACCCTCACCTGGTGGTTAAACATTTACTAGCACATCCCTGGAATGCTCTGTAATCATTGCTTGAACTCAGCAGGAGTACAGAAGATTCAATCATCAGCACAATGGAAGCCTCATGACTAAAGGTTAATAATAAAAATAAGCATTCATGTAGTTTGCCAAGTGCTTTATATCCATTTTCTCATTCAAGCCTCCCACCTCTGCCCAATACCCCTGCCATTGTGTCCCTTCCAGCCCCTTCTCTGTCCCTTTGGTATAATTTAGCTGTTATTTTCCACCTTTATTCGTTTTAGTTCTCTATCTACAATTTAAATAAGTACATTTAGAGCTGTGATGACAGAGTCGAAGTGTGTGGATTCCAGTGGGTGTGCTGGAGCCGGGATCTCCTGAAAGATGATAGTTACATTTTCAATGTCAATCAGTCAATAAGCATTTATTGAGTGCCTGCTATGTGCTAGGCACTGTGTTAAGTGCTGGGGATTCAAAAAAGGCCAAGATATAAGGGAATCACTAAGAAAGGAAACATGCTCAAATTAAGAGGGGTTGAGCAATGGGAGACAGCCAGGGAAGGACAGAAGCCTGTGGGAGAGCTAAGGTTAGAGGGCATTGTCTGGAGGGGAAATCACTGAAGAAGATGTATACATAGTCATACTACATACATAGAATATATTCCTATATAGATAGGAAGAGAACCAGGACAGAGTAGTGAATGTCCTGAAACCTGGAGGGAACTGAGTGAAAAGGAAAGGAGGATGAACAACAAGGTTGTCAACCATATAAGAATTTACAACTTGCAAACTGACAGTAACCACAATGAGGGCTTAATTAATTGTTCTGTTGATTGTCCAAACATAAGAAAGTGATGGAGAAAACATGAGAAAGGCAAATTAAACTTAAAAGTTGTGTTTTTTTTTTTCTAAGAGAGAGCTAGTGGTTAAACATTTATTAAGCAGCCTGGATGAAGTCCCAGTTTTGTTTGTTTCCCCCACAGTTCTTAATAATGGAAATTTTTTTTAAGATGGGCTGTTTTTATTTATTTATTTATTTTAGTTATTTATTTTTTAAATACATGTTGCTTTATGAATCATGTTGGAGAGAAAAATCAGGACAAAAGGGAAAAACGATGAGAGAGAAAAAACAAAAACAAAAAAGAAGTGAACATAGGATGTGTTGATTTGCATTCAACCTCCACAATTCTCTTTCTGGATGCAGATGGCATTTCCCATCCAAAGAGAAGAACCAATTTTTTTCATGTTGATCAAATGATGGAAATTTTGTTAAACAAATCTTTGAGAAATCCTGTTTTTTGTCCCTTCCCCCTTCTAGTTTCATCTGTAAAAATTCTTCAGATAACTTGCTTAGTTGGATCTCTTAAACTTTCCTTAAACCATTTCCCCTTTTAGGGGGTTTGGGGGTTATATTTCTTTTCTAAGGACCTTATCTTAAATCCAAATTACTCAGACTTTCCTTTATTGACCAACAAAAGAGTCCCAGATCAAGCCCAAAATCTTTTGTTTTTACCCAGATTGCCTCAGAGTGAATATATATAGCAATTGTTGTTTTGGCCAGAAACCCTGAGTGTTTTCTCTTCCTAGGCTTATTACTTCTTTTTTTTTTTTCTGACTAAGCCATTCTTTGCCTCATTTCTTACCTAGTTTTAATCACTGAATGGGCCACTGTTTCAATCTTCCTGAGACCAGTTAAAGACCTTAGCTTAAAAAGGCCATTCACTTGACCCCATGAAGAGAGCTGTTTCACTCTGTATAATCTAATGTGTATTTTCTTCCGTATACTTTCTCCGATTTCTGTTTTGCTGTCTCCTTAGATTACATTCATACATACAGTCTTGCTCATTGTGTTCTATTGGATACTTATGATGTTGAGAAAAAAGAAGGAAGGCTCTCAATGTGCTGAGTGAATCCCCCCCATAGCAACCTCAGGGCAGATATGGACCAGAGTGATATAGGATGGACTATAATCTGCATTATTGGAGGGAACGCCTATAACAATGAAATTGTAAGTCCAGTTAGTTATTTACAGTATATTTTTCACCTTGGATCCATTCTTGACTCCAGACACAACTTTTCTCAGACCTCCTTTCTTGGTTCCCAGATTTAAAATCAAATGATTTAGAGTAGGAAAGACCTATAGGGACCATAGAGTCCCACCACTTCATTCTGTGGTAAACTGAGGCCACCGAGAAGTGACTTGCTCAAGGTCACACAGATTTCCCATGAAGGGCTTTGTGCCTTAAGAAGGCAATGTGGTGGTACAGAGGAAAATATGCTGAACCTGAGCCAGAAGTCCTGGGTTCAAGTTCCACGTCTACTATTTCCTAGCTGTTTGTCCATGTACATACATATGACCTCATCTCTCTGAGAATCATTTTCCTCATCTGTTGAATAAGAAGAATCTTTACTTTTCTAACCTTACCTATAAGTATAACAAGGAGGCTAAGGAGAGACTTTCTGTCTTAGGCCTCACAAAACACTTTGTCTTCCTCTTTACTGATGCATTTGTAGTGAGATGTTACATATTAATTTCAGGTTCTCCCTTTCAGATTGTTAGCTCCCTGATCTATCTCCTGAACTCCATTCCCCAGTCATCAACTGTTTGGTTACCATCATCACCTTTACATCTTTTAAGTTTGTCAAATTCAATAGGTCCAAAACAGAAAATATTCACCTTCAATTCCTCATTTCTTCCTAATTTCTCTATTTCCCCACAGGACTCCCAGATCCTTCCAGTCACTCAGATTCTCAGGAGTCAGTTTCCCTCACTCTCCCTAGCTCATCAATTTTGTTAATTCTATCTCCACATAATCTGTCATCAGTATCTTATTCTTTCTACTTACATGGCCAACTTCCTAGTGCAAGCCTTCTTCATATGTGACTGGAATATTGCAAGAGCGCTTCATTAAGTCTTTCTACCTCCATCCTCTCCTTGCTCCCTTATTCTTCACATAACTATCAAATGGATTTTCCTAAAATATAAGACTGACTATATTATTCCCCCTATTCAAGAAGTTTCTGTGAGTTTCCATTGCTTTTAGGATAAAACATCTATTCTGTTGGCATTTTTAATGTTTTAAATGATTATAATAATATTTTAAATTAGAAAGAATTTATACCTCTCCCCATCTCTGAAAAGAAACAGAATATGCTTGCAATAAATGGCGTAGCCAAGCAAAACCTATTATGGCCCCATGTTTAATCCTACATATTTATTCAGTGGGGAAAAATTTTACACTAAGAAAGGAAGACAATTTCACTATATATGTAAATATGTATGCATGCACATGTGTGTATATATATATTCACATATATATATATATATATATATATATATAGTATATATTTATATGGAAACTGTAAATGAGCAGTCAATTTGACTCTGGATTGAATAAAAGAATAGGTCACATTGTCTTTGGAAAATTTCATAGTTCTTTTAATTACTCATAAATTCTCCCTGAAGTAAGGCCCATTTTTAAAAAATTACCAATATTCTATAACTGTAGTCCTATTACTGTGAATTACAGAATCTTTCATTTCCATCACCTTCTTTTAGAAGATAGATAATATTCTTGATTATTGGCTTTCTGGCATCATGGTTGATCTTTCAATTCATCAGAGTTTTAAAGTCTTTCAAAATGGTTTATTTTTATAATATTATTTTAATATAGATGTCTCCTTGTATCTCTTTACTCCATTCAACATTAGTTCACAGAGATCTTCCCAGGTTTTTCTGAAACTATCTTCATCGTTTCTTGTAGCACAATAATATTCTGTTACATTCATTCATATACTATAATTTGTTCAGCTATTCCTCACCTGATGAATACCTCCTTTGTTTCCAGTTCTTTGACACTGTAAAAATAGTTACTGTTAGGGACTTTTCCTTTGGAGAATTGCCATGTAGGCCATGTCAGGTGGGGGGGAGGTGGATCCAGGAAATAAAAAGGAGCTTGACCTCTGAGGCAGGAGGTTGTGTCTTATAGGTGTTACCTTGAAAGGATGAGGGGTGTGTCCTCTTGCTAGATCTTTCCTAGGACACAGCAGTAACTCCAGGTGTCTTCCTTCTGTAGATCCACCTAAGCAATGCTGAGTGGGCTAGGCTTGGGGTAATCCCAAAGGAGAGTAAATATAACTGGCCAGCTCTGAGTCCATAGGCATGGATGTGGAGAGAAGTAGAGAGAGACAGAGATGCAGAGACATACATACACTTGCTCTTGCTTCCTCTCACCCCTGTAGAGATTACCAATAAAGAAAGGCTGTTTGGCACTTTAACATCGGCTCATCTTCATGTGTATCCAGGGAAAATTAGTCTGTATGGCCCTGGCAATCAGTAGCCTTGGTGAGGGGTTATAGATTGCTATAAATATTTTTTGTGCATATAGTCCCTTTTCTTCTTTCCTTGAGTACTTTGTAGTAGGAACATAACTGAGCCAAAAGGTTTATAACATTTGGGGCATAGCTCCAAATTGCTTTCCATATTGGCTAGACCAATTCATAGCTCCATTAACACTGCGTCAATGTACCTGTCTGTCATCCTCTTTTTTTGGTCAGCTTTGTCATTCTGAAATAAGAAGTAGAAATCTCAGAGTTGCTTTAATGTATATTTTTCTAATTAATAGTGATTTGAAGAATTTTAGAATATGGTTATGGACAGCTTGAATGTCTTCACCTGAAAACTACTTGTTCATATTCTTTGTCCATCCTTTATCAGTTGGTGAATGGCTCTTATTCTTAAAAACTGGAATTGTTTCCATATATATGAAACAATACCTTTATCAGAAAAACTTGCTGCAAAGGTTTTTCTACAGTTATATATTTTCCCTTCTGATCTTAGTTGAACTGTATTTATTTGTGTAAAACTTTTAAGTTTCATATAGCCAAAACTGTCCATTTTTCTTTTGTCTGTGATCTTTTCTATTATGTTCAGACATGAAGCCTTCCCCTTTCCACAGATCTGAAAGGTAATTTTTTCCCTTATTCTTCTACCTTTTATATATAGCTCATATATCCATTCAGAACTTATCTTGGTATAGTGTAGAAGGTACTGGTATAAAACTAATTTCTGCCAAACTACTGCCTACTTTTCCCAGCAGTTTTTGTCAAATGGGTCCTTACCCAGCAGCTCTGACCTCTGGCTATGCTGACCTTGAGGTTCTTGTGTTTGTTTTCTTTCCTATGTTGTGTGCTTACTGTGTTCCATTGATTGACCTTTTTAGTTTTTAACTAATAGCAAATTATTTTAATGAATGATGCTCTGGAAAACAATTTAAGATCTGGTGCTGTTAGACTTCCTTATTTCCTACTTTTTTTTTTCCTGTTATTTCCCTTGGGATTTTTGACCTTTTGTTCCTCCAGATGAACTCTGTTTGGCATTTAAATCCCTATACAGTCTGACTCCAGCTTTTCCAGACTGCTTTTACATTATTTCCCTTGTACACTCTCCATTCCAGCCAAACTAGACTGTTTGCTTTCTCCATATGCAATATTTTCTTTCATTTCTTTCAAAACGGTCCCCTCCATGCTCAGAAAGTTTTCCACTCTGAGGAGTGGAAGTCTATCTTTTAGAATCTCTAATTTTCTTCAAGATTCATCTTAAATGACACTTCTGACAAGGCTTTTCTCTGTCCTCCCCAATTTTTAGTGCCAATCTCCCCAAATTACTTTGCATTTGCTCATCTGTGTATTTGTTGGACCTCTAGGAGAATTTAAGATCCTGGAGGAGAAAGTCAGCTTTGTTTTGTCTTTGTATTCCCAGAGTTTTGTGTCAATTTAAAAAAAAAAAAACAATAAACAAACATTTACTAAGCACCTAAAGTAGGGGCTACAGTAGAGTACAGGTCTGGAAGTCAATAAGACCTGAGTTCAAGTCCAGCCTCAGACATTTCCTGTGTGATCCTGGGCAAGTCAATTCACCCTGTTTGCCTCAGTTCTCTCATCTGGAAAATGAGTTGGAGAAGGAAATGTCATGTTCACATAAAGTCAGGGACAAATGAATAACAAAATTATTATTCCCATTGTGCAGATGAAAAAATGCATCAGAGGAATAAAATCTACATAGTTAAGTCTGAAATGGTTTAACAACAACAAACATGCAGGGCATTGTGCTTAGCTTGTATGGTGCTTTGCATACAGTAGATGCACAATCCATGTTTATTGAATGAATCAGGATAAGGGTTATGCATTATTTCCACTTTGCATCCCCACCAGCAATAAATACCTACACAAATAGATATTTATTGAACTGAATTAAATTGGATGTATAATGCCCTTCTAATGTGTAAACTCCTGAGGACAGGAATGTCTTCTGTAAAATTCATATTGAATTTTACAATGTGCTTAGCCCAGGACTCTGGTCTCCATTAAACTTACTGTTTTTGATATTGTCTTGGAATGAATTTATCAAAACTCCATTTAAGGTGTCACCCTTTCACTCTTCCCAGTGAAAGATTCCTAGATTTGACAGCATTAATTCATTTATTTCAGTACTTTCTTTCCCTCTGCAATAGGTATTAATTGCAAAGGAAACAACAACAGTGGAAAGATTTGGGAAGAGAATGAACTTTGACTAGAATGAGTGCTTAATAAAGAATTATTAAAGGTGCTGTAATTGTTCTGCTACCTCTTCTGTGTAATCTGCTGCAGGTACCTGAGTTCAAAGGAAATTGTGGGGTGAGGGGATTTTCATAATGTTACTAGCATGACAGGCCAGATTGTATACTCAAAGCCAGAGGTTAGAGTCAAAATTATTTCTCTCTTTCTCTTTCTCTCTCTCTCTCTCTCTCTCTCTCTCTCTCTCTCTGTCTCTCTCTCTCTCTTTCTCTCTCTCTGTCTCTCTCTCTCTGTCTCTTTCCTCTCTTTCTCTTTGTCTCTGAATTTCTTTTTTCTTTTTGTCTATCTTTCTGTCTTTTTGTCTGTCTTTCTCTTTCTCTTTCTCTCTCTCTTTCTTTCTTTCTTGCTCCTTCTCCTTCCTTCCCTTTCCCCTTCTCCCTCTTTCTCTTTCTCTTCTTCCCCCCTTCGTAGTTCCCCCTTCCCCTAATTAAATTCTCCCCCTTAGAGATTTTCATTGTGCTTGAAAATTAAGGAAATGAGGGTTTGTCAAACAGAGAAGAGGTCACATTCAGGACACAATGTGGGAAACTCCCACATATAACCTCCTTCCCCTCTCTGCCTCTTCTGCAGGATGAAGGGTCTGAACCATTCTCAAAAGTCTTTCCAGGTCCCATAACCTGTGTTCCTGGATCTAAGATCTTCCCAATTTCTATAGGATATGATGCTAGGTAGTTGTAGAATAGAAAATTAAAGAAATTCTTCAACCAGGGCAGAAATTTGAAACTCAGCTATGGAAGTAGGCCACTGTAGGCACTGTATTTCAATATTCAGAGTATCTGTGATTTCTTCCATGTGGGAATTCTGTCCCTCAATGCGATTGCAACACTCCCTAATAAATATTTCTTAGAGGTAGAGAACCCACAAAACTCATGATCTTGCAAGTGACCTGGTGATGAGCTTTTCTGAAACTGAACTAACCCTGGTCTTGGAAAACAGATGTGGAATTCAATGGAAAAGACATTCCTGAAGTCATTTTTTCATGGTAGAACCTCCACTAGCATAGCCTTAGGGCACTGGCAGCCAGTGCTGCATCCCAGGGAAGCACTGTGGTAGAACTTCAGCGAGGACCAAGTAAGAGAGCATATGTAAAGCATTTTGCAAGCTGTTGAGAACAAGATGAATGCAAGCTATGATGATGATGATGAAATGAAAGATGATCCTTGTTTTATCCAAAAGCTTTCTCTGTTCAACAAGCCGTTTGTGCCTAGTTGTGCCCATTCAGCCCACCAGAAATTCCTTCCATCCTGCCTTAGCTCTTCTCTGCCATCTCTATGACTACACTGGTAGGAAATCTATCAGACCCAAATGGATGGGCTATTTACCCCCTCTCTAGGATGCACCTAACCCATCCTGCAGAATGGACCCAAGAGGCCCATAGGAAGCTTGGAGTAATCATCACCAAGCTCCAGGAGGTGCCTCTTCAAGGACCAGCATGGACTCCCTCCTTTGTAATGTCCTGAAAGCCTCAGCACCCTGGACTCCCAGGTAACACCAGGTAACTCCCAGGTGTGGAGGTGGCCACACACCTTTCTTCTGGACCCAGAGGCCTCCCAGTTCCCAGGATTACTAAATCTGCCCCCATCTACCTCATCTCTGAATTTAGATTTATTTTATGGCACCAATGATTAACACTATCAGAGAGCTGATGACTAGGGACTATTGGACACAGTGGCAACAGGAACAAAGGTAGGTGATCTGAAACACATTAAAGGAGTGGAAAAGACCGTGGTAGGGTAGTAAAACAGGAACAAGGAGCAACAATTGGAGGAAAATTGTTCTTCCCACCCCCCAAAAAGGAGAAATATGATGCAGAGAAAGGGTTCTCAGGAGGGGGGTAACAATCTTACCTATTTCTGGGGCCCCAACAAACACAATGTTATAACTCATAGAGATTGTATCTATTTGGGGAAGTTAGGTGGCACAGTGGATAGAGCACCAGCCCTGAAGTCAGGAGGACTGACTCCAAATCTGAAATACTTCCTAGGTGTGTGACTCTGGGCAAATCATTTAACCCCAATTGCCTCAGCCAAAAGAGAGAGAGAGAGAGAGAGAGAGAGAGAGAGAGAGAGAGAGAGAGAGAGACTGTATCTGTTCACTCTTCATAAGCTCATGAATAAATCCTTTCCTTTTCATGTCTTTAAATTTTAAGTGTCTTTAAAAAAAACATTTAATTTTTGTTGACATTTCTGAATTGTTCTGAATTTGTTGACATTTCTAAATATATTCCCTCCTCCTCCCTTACTTTTATTTTTTGTAACAATTATTTTTTGTAACAAAGATTAAAAATAGAAGAAAAAATCAATTCAGCAATTAATCAACACATCAATGAAATCTGATAATATATAATATTTCATATCCATAGTTCTACCTCTGCAGAGAAGATAAATTTTTGAATCTTTTCTCTGGGACAAAGTATGGTTATTATAATTCCGTAGCATTAAATTTGGGGGGGGGTTGTTCTTTCAATTTACATTGCTGTGGTTATTGCATATGCCAAAACTTCTTAAACTGTGGGTTGCAACCATGTATGAAGTTGAATAACTGAATGTAGGGGTTGGGAAATTATGATTTATTATCAGTAGATGTTTAATTTGCATACATATCCTATACACTTATATACCTAGGGTTGTGTAAAGATTGGGTGAAAAAATCATAAATGGAAAAAGTTTAAGAAGTCCTGGTAGATACCACTTTCCTGGTTCTTGTAATCAATCTGTATCAATTCATATAAGTTTTCTCATGCTTCCCTTCACATTTTTTTAATGGCACGGTTATGTGCCATTATATTCATGTGCCACAACTTGTTTAGCCATTCCCAATCAATACTCCTTAATTTGTAAGTAAAATTATTCTTTTTTTAATGATTTTCTTTTTTAATTAAAGCTTCTTATTTTCAAAACATATGCATAGAAGTAAAATTATTCTTGAACTTTTGAGCCTTGGTACCTGTAGGAAGAGTTAGTGACTGCTCGTAGGGGAGTGGGATGGAATCAACTAACCAGAAGAACAAATGATCCTTAAAGAAAGGGTTCTCTGATGCAGAATCTATGTGTATCATCATCTTTAATTTACAGATGAAGGGAATGATGCAGAGAAGTGAATGACCAAGTGAATGGTGCCAAGATTCAAGTCTAAATGTCCTGATTCTGGGACCTGTGCTATTACAGTATAGTTCATTGCCTTTCATACAGCACCTACTTATAGTAAATTTACTTACAGTTTAGCTGACAAAGAATTCATGAGAATTTCATAATTAAAAAGGAAAATTTTTACATTTAAATGACAGTTACAATTGAAAGTTTTCCTTACTCTATGCTGAAATTTGCCAGCCTGTAACTCAACCTTTTCTCTGGCTTCCAGGGATCCAGAAGAACAAGTTTGTCTCCTACATGGTAGCTCCCATGACATTGAAAGTAGTGATTATGTCCCTTCTTAATCTGCTCTAGAGGCAGTCTCTTGAATTGATCCTCTTACATCTGTTCTCCAGCTCCATTACTTTTTTGACCTTCCTCCTCTGGACCAGAGCTGTCATTGTCCTTTCTAAAATATTCTCAGATAGGGGTCTGACCTGAGAATTATGATAAGGGAAAAAGTCTAGACGGGAGTTTTTGTTTTTTTTGTTTTTTTTAATTATAGCGTTTTATTTTCAAAACATATACATGAATAATTTTTGACATTCACTCCTACAAAACCCTGTGTTCTAATTTTTTCCCTCCCTTCCCTCCCTACCCCCACCCCCATCAGCAAGTGATCCAATATATGTTAAACATGTGCAATCACTCTATATGTATTTCCACAAATATCAAACTGCATAAGAAAAATCAGATCAAAAAGGAAAAAATATTAGAAAGAAAACAAATGCAAGCAAACAACAACAAAGAGTGAAAATGCTATGTTGTGAACCAAATTCATTTCCCACTGTCCTCCCTCTGGGTGTAGATGGCTCTCTTCATCACAAGACCATTGGAACTGGCCTGAATCACCTCATTGCTGACAGGAACCATGTCCATCAAAATCGATCATCATATAATCTTGTTGTTGCCAGGTATAATGATTTCCTGGTTCTGTTCATTTCACTTGGCCTCAGTTTATGTACAGGCCTCTCTGAAATCATCCTGCCAATCATTTCTTATAGAACAATAATATTCCATAGCATTCATATACTGTAACTTGTTCAGCCATTCTCCAACTGATGGGCATCCACTCAGTTCCCAGCTTCTTTAGGCAGAAGTTCTTAACTAGGATTCCATCAACTTTTTGGTTTAAATGTAGATTTATTGGATCTCCTTTATCATCCTCTGAGGAGGAGTCTATAGGCTTGTCAGATTTGCCTGTGCGATCCATGACACAAAGAAGATTAGGAACAAGATTGAGCAACATAATGATTCAAGATAATTCCAATAGATTTTGGATGGAAAATGCCATCAAGAGAATTATGGAGACTGTGTGTGGACTGAAGCATTGTATTTCCAACTATATTTGTTTGTTTGCTTTTTCTTCCTTGTGCTTCTTTCCCTTTTGTTCTGATTTTATTTGCAGAAAATGACAAGTATGGGAAGTATGTTTAAAAGGATTGCACATGTGTACCTATATCAGATTGCTTGCTGTCTTGGGTAGAGGCAGGTAAAGGAGGGATGGAGAAAAATTTGGAACACAAAGAACTACAAAAATGAATGTTGAAAACTATCTTACATGTATTCGGAAAATAAAATTCTATTGAGAAAAAGACAAAATGAGATTCCAAATTTTATATATGTATAAATAAAACCAGGTTGCATTGAGGAGGGAGAGAACGAGAAGGGGAAACCCAACATTGAAGAAGATGGAAAAACTCCTCAGAGGGTTGGAGGAAAGTGCATTGGGTAATGGAGACATTTTCCCACAACAGGTGAATTTATCCAGAAGTAAAGGTTCCATAGTGTCAGAGCTCAAAGCCTCAGCGGAGGACAAAGGCATTATCCTTCATGCCTCCTTAGTCTTCATGGTCTAGGAGTTTAGGGCCGGAGAACTGCTCTGGTGTAAAGAAAGTCGTATTCAGAGTCAGAGGAGCTAGCTTTAAATCTGCTCT
This sequence comes from Sarcophilus harrisii, assembly GCF_902635505.1. NCBI lineage: Eukaryota > Metazoa > Chordata > Mammalia > Dasyuromorphia > Dasyuridae > Sarcophilus > Sarcophilus harrisii. Next base: position 89,488,309 of record NC_045426.1, read on the forward strand.
GACGTTCACTGTCAGGGTGACCTTCATCACATTTGTGTCTCTTGCCTCCCACTTCTTCATCCATAAAATGAGGCTTTCTCAAGTGCTTTCCAATTCCTGTGGTCTCCAAAGTGGGGCCCACATGCCCCGCGCTGATAGCATTACCCTAAGGGGTAACCCACGGGGGTGGGGGGGTGGGGAGAAGGCGTCAAATTTGTCACACCCTCCCATGGGCGTCTGTCTCCGACACCACCACATCCCTCTCTTTGCCCGGGATCAGGCAGCAGAGCCTCTCCCCCTGGCCTCCTGCCGCCGGTGCACTGCGCATGCTCCTGGGGAACCGGGCCCCTCGGGCTCAGGGCGTGTCACTTCTACCCAGACTGGCAAAGGCACCAAGGTGGAGAACGCGTGGCTGCTGCGGTGACGATCGCTAGGCCTGCGAATGGTCTGCAAGGTACTTTACAAATATCAGTCACTTCATTTATCCTTACAACCACCTTGGCGGGAGGCTATTATTCTCCCCATTTTTACCCGCCGGGAGAAGGTGAGCATTTGGTCCGAGGTAAGAAAAAAAAGTGCCTGAGATGGCATCTGGCTCAGACCTTCCTGACTGTGGATCTAGTGTCCTACTCCCTGCCCCACTTGGCTGCCGGGAAGGAAATGTGGGGAGATGCTCGCCATGGGAAAGAATGCGGACCCCAGGAAGAGCACATGCAAAGCACCATGGGAAAGAATGCGGACCCCACGAAGAACAGATGCAAAGCACCATGGGAAAGAAAGCGGACCCCACAAAGAACAGATGCAAAGCACCATGGGAAAGAATGCGGACCCCACAAAGAACAGATGCAAAGCACCATCCCCACGAAGAACAGATGCAAAGCACCATGGGAAAGAATGCGGACCCCACGAAGAACAGATGCAAAGCACCATGGGAAAGAATGCGGACCCCACGAAGAACAGATGCAAAGCGCCATGGGAAAGAATGCGGACCCCAGGAAGAACAGATGCAAAGCACCATGGGAAAGAATGCGGACCCCAGGAAGAACACATGCAAAGCACCATGGGAAAGAATGCGGACCCCACAAAGAACAGATGCAAAGCACCATGGGAAAGAATGCGGACCCCAGGAAGAACACATGCAAAGCACCATGGGAAAGAATGCGGACCCCAGGAAGAGCACATGCAAAGCACCATGGGAAAGAATGCGGACCCCACGAAGAACAGATGCAAAGCACCATGGGAAAGAATGCGGACCCCACAAAGAACAGATGCAAAGCACCATGGGAAAGAAAGCGGACCCCACGAAGAACAGATGCAAAGCACCATCCCCACGAAGAACAGAATGCAAAGCACCATGGGAAAGAATGCGGACCCCACGAAGAACAGATGCAAAGCACCATGGGAAAGAATGCGGACCCCAGAAAGAACAGATGCAAAGCGCCATGGGAAAGAATGCGGACCCCAGGAAGAACAGATGCAAAGCACCATGGGAAAGAATGCGGACCCCAGGAAGAACACATGCAAAGCACCATGGGAAAGAATGCGGACCCCACAAAGAACAGATGCAAAGCACCATGGGAAAGAATGCGGACCCCAGGAAGAACACATGCAAAGCGTCTTTTCAACTCGTAATACTTTTCTCCTGCAGAGTTCCAACCCCAGCCGGTCTCTGGCTCCCAATTGTGTACTTCCCAGGTTCCACCCTGTATACCTCACCCCACCTTTCAATTTCACAAAATCAGAGTCCGTGTTATGACGTCATGGGCATGTCTCATCATGTGACCAGATACCACAGCGTGGGAGGGCACGCTTCATCTTGTGATGCAATGAGCACACCGATGCCGCGTGACAGGAACACGATGTCACGTGACAGGGAAGTCACATGATGCACACGTGTGATTCTATGCCGTACTTGTCTATGGCACGGGGCACTATGTAACAACACATGGCACAGACTACATCAACTGACAAATGCACATGCAGCAGCCATCACGACCCCTCCCTTGATGAGCATGCCGACTGTCGCATCATCTGACAAACACAGCAAGACACATGGCAACGTCAGCAATGTCATGTGAGCGACAGATGATGTCATGTGACGACACAGCGACCACTCCACCAACGCAGCGTACAGCACGCCGTGTCACGTGACGGGTTTGTTGTTTCTTCTCCCTTGTGGAAAATCTCAAGCTTCCTGAGTTCTCTATCCCTCCATCCTCCCTTCCCCCCCTCCCAGTTCCCAAGCGGAGTCCTCTGGGTAGAACTACAGCCAGGCAGCGGCAGCGGCAACAGCAACAGCGCCCGCTCTCGCCGCCAGGGGGCGCCCGCGCTCCACCACAAAAGAAGGCGCTGTAACGTCTGCGAGGAGAGCGCGCGGGTGCTCAGCCCCTGCCACCTTCGGGAAGAATCCTGCAAAGGGCCCGTGACAAAGATGGAAAGTGTTGTGAAACACTTGAGGACTCCCCAAGAAGAGAGCTTCGGCTTCCGGCGTCCTGGGCACGGACCCTTAGGATCCTCGCGATAAACACGCTGCAGCCGCTAGGTGGCGCCGCAGATAGTATTGGTCCCACAGTGCACCGCGAGTTCAAATCCTTTCCCGAACGAGTCATTAATTAGTCATGGGACCCAAGGCTGTCGCTTCACGTCTTCCGTTTTCTTGTCCCCGGCTTGTGGAGCTGCAATGACCCGCTGCCTGCGGAGAGCCTTGGGAAGGGCCGCTCCGGAGCTCCCCTCATTTCCTCTAGGAGAGGGGTCGCATTGTGACCTGCGCCGGCGAGCCCTTTTTTTTCCTGAGGCAGTCGGGGGTTCAGTGACTTAGCCCCGCCCTGACACGTTTAGCGTCAAGTATCTGGAGCTGGATCTGAACCGAGCCAGGGCTAGTGCTCTGTTCTCTTCGCCTTCTAGTTGACCCCTTTTCTTGTATTTTTAACCTCACCCAAATTTCCCAGAGCATTCCTACCCTTCCCTCTTCCACTTTCAAACTTCTTGAGGGAAGAGTCCTGTTGCTTTTCATTTTTGTAACCCCAACACAACACACGGGTCCTGCCTACCCACAGAAGACGCTTATGCTTATTTGTGGCACTGAAGGGGAACAAGCTGAATTGAGGAAGATAAAGCTTGGGTCCAAATCAATATAATTCGAATTAGAATATGCCCAGTGTCACCCATTCTACTTCCATATCTCATCTCTCTTCGCTCCCTTAAACACCAGCTGAGATTTGGTTCCTCTGACCTGTCACCTGGATTATTTCAATAGCCTCCTAACTATCCCTGGATCAGTTTTTTTTAGTCTTTTTTTTTTTTTAAATGCTATTATACGCCGCATTTTAAAATATAATTTATTGTTGCACAGCTGTGTCACTGAATTAAAACAATAGTAACCAAATTTTCAGATTTAAAAAAAAAATATGCCAAAAAACCCCAAGGGACTTGGAAAAGCGGAGAACAAGCTTTTATATGGTAGCTCGCTATGCTCCCTTGCCTCTTAAAAGGGCCATATTATGTGTGTTTATTTTGTCTGCATTATATTGCCGGGCACATTTTAATACAGATTTGTCATTCAAAAAGACTGTTACCCTGAGTTAGAGAAGTGGTTCTTTGGGTTTCTCTCTTGGGTGAGTTCTCTCCTGTTAAATGACTGATGAAGTGTCACTGAAGGCTCAGCACTTAACCACATTTGTTATGTTTACAGAGTTGCTTTCCAGCGTTCCAAGTTCATGGACCAGTCTATGACTAGGGTTACGGTTCAGTGAGTGGTGGGGGCTTAGAGTTAATCTCTGTAAAGCCAACTGGCCCGGAGGCAAATCTTGTCTGGAAACTTCTCCTCCACAGTCTGTGTAGACATTGCTGGATCCTTCAGGAAAGTTCTCTCCACCCTCCCCCTCCCCCAAGCTACCAGAGCTCTTGCTGCACCCGTTTCCCTCCCTCCCCTCCAGAATCCTGGCCGGGTTCCAGGGTGACCAAAGCTACGGCTGGACAGCCAAGGAGAGCTCAGTGCATGATGCTGATTGCCATGACTACCACTCACAAGCTCCTCCCCACATCGCTCAGGAGCAAAGAAACATGGGCTGTGAAATGGACAGTAATGCTCCCGCCTCAACCTCTCCCCCTGGTGAGGTATAGACAGCCCCTGGGACTGCCCTCCTCTCGCAGGGGGCTACAGATAACCACATTTCACCAGCACAGTCAAGCTTTTGGGGGCCTGAGCCCCTGGAGATCTTCCTTTGTGCAGAGGGGCTTCCTAAAACCCCCCAGCCCATGGACCCTTGGATTCCTAGGAATGGAACGTCAGCTTGGACTAGGGTGTTTTATCCCCATAAGGCAAAAATCATAGCATGTGAGAGGTGAGCCGGGCCTTAGAGAGAAAAAAATGTAGAGCTGAAAATCATCTTAGAAAATAGAACATCAAAAGTCTGATCTGGAAGAAACTTGGAGTTTAGACTATAGAATATCAAGACTGAACAGAGAACGTAGGATATCAGTCCTTGAGAGACTCAGCTTAATAGAAGACAAAATTTCTAATTTGGGAAAATTTCTAGTGGATGTGGGAACCGAGGCTCAGAAGAAGGAATATTAGGAATGAGTTAATGTCGCAGCCAGGATTTGAACTTCATGCTGCCCTTATCTTGTCTTGCCTTAAGGGCTCCCAAACAGCAAACATCCATCTTCTAGCATCCATCAGTCTCCCCTCCTCTTCGCAGCCCCCCTTCCCACCTTCCTGGGGAACAGGATACCCTTCCACCTCCCTGATGAATAAATGATTCTCCCCACCCCCACTGGGCCTGAGCCACTGGACAGGCGGCAGGCGGCAGGCGGCTGCAGAGAAGGCTGGTGGGGTGGGGGGGAGTGAGGTGGGGGAGACATCCAGAGTCTGGGAAGCCGCCAACCTTCCCCCAGGGCCATTCATCACAGGGCAGGCCCGGGCTCGGGTGGGGGGTGAGGTGAGCTGGAGAGCATCGGAGAGCGGGCCAGCCGCAGAGAGCCAGGATGTGGGAGCAAGGCAAGGAGAGCATGGGGCGTCTGCCTTTCTCAAGCCCCTTTTCAGCGCTGGGCTTTGGGGTCCTCTCCCTGGCTTTTGCCTTGGCAGGGAGCCAGCTGGTGGAGGTAAGACAGATGGAGGGAAGGCCCAGAAAGAGGAAGGGGAGGAGGGAGACAGCGGGAAAGGGTCTGGGACCGGTATGTCCACCTCGGAGGAGGCCAAGATGGGCAGGGCCGGAGGCTGGGGTGCTTGGTGCCTGTTGCTGTCCCAGCTTGGAGTTTAGAGAAAAGCTGGAGCCCCAAACTGAGGGAGGCTGGGAAGGAGAGCCCCTCGTATTCCGACTAGTCAGTCACAGGGAGACTTCCCATTTCTGAGGCACTCTAAGGCAGCAGTGTAAGGAAGGAAATGCTCGTTTTATTCTGCTTGTTTTTTTGTATTGGGTGAAAAAGAGATCCAGAGATGGATGGATGAATGGATGGATGAACAAGGTTTTAAATACCTGCTGTGTTCTAGGGGGTGCAAACATCAAAGGGAGATGGTCCCTGCCCTCGGGGAGCTTACCTACCTGGGGAGGCAACATCTGCAGGCAGTGGTGGCTATGGAGGGGGCTTTGGTCTGGGGAGGCACAGGAAAGTGGCTGGAGCACGCCCTTTGGGAAGCAGCCGTTGCCGAGATTCAATTACCAGTCCTAGGGCAAGAGATGGAAAGTAGTTGGGCAAATGGGGGTTCACGACAGACATGGATGTGAAACATGGTCTGGGGCCGGCTACCGGTGAGTTAGGCGAGCTGGGCAGCACATTTGCCCAAGGTCACATGGCTGGCAAGGGGAGGCAGATGCAGAATTTGCACGCAGTCCTCCAGTCTCCAAGCCCAGTGCTCTGGCCTAGGCACCATGATGAGTGGCAGAATTGGAAGGAACTCTTGGCTCATGCTGCTTGTCAGTGCTGGAATTGATGAGCATGAGCTGAGGTTCATCGCCCTAAGTTAAGGATGGGGCAATTGAGGCTCAGAAAGGAAAATCACGTAGCCAGCATCACATGGCTTATCAGTTTAGAACTGGACTCAAGGCAAGAGGGCAGCAAGGTGGTTTAGTGAGAAGAGAACTGGATGTGTAATCAGGATGTGGGTTTGTATCTCACACCCACCATTTACACAAATTATTGAATCCAGAGGGGTCACAGCTTTCTCACAAGTAAAAGAAAGGAGTTGGACTAAATAAAATGTTTCCTTATACTGCAAAAATCCTTCAGTTCTGTTCTTTTTCCATTTTAATATACTGTTGATCTTTCCTCTTTAAAATATATATATATATAGAGAGAGAGAGACTGACATAGGTCCAGTTTAAGAGCAAGACTACATGCTTCTTTGGGAGGTCCTATTGCATAAGAAGTAAGAAAGGAATAAGTCTACTCAAATAAGGAATAAACATTCCTCCATTCCCCCTGAATCCATTCCACCTTCCTGAGCTCTTTTGCATATTTTCATTGGGTTTCTCTATTTTAGAGTAAAAAAGAATAATTGGGTCCAGCCCATAGGACATCTCATTTAGGTCTGCCTCCAATTTAGAGGCCTTTATATTGCTCCCAAATTCTAAACAAGTTTCCTATCTATCTATCTATCATCTATCTATCTATCCTTCTATCTATCCATCCATCTATCTATCTATCTATCAGTATATATCCACAAGAGAAATTTGAAAGATTCTTACTTAAGTGACCAAAAAGTAAAGATTAAACCTTATACCTTTTGCATAATGATCTAGTCAGTCAAACCGGTAAAAAAGAATTTAAGCCTGTCTTCCCAAAATTAAGTGAATTAAGTGATATATAGATATATTTGGATACTCCTAGGACATTAGTGTTTCCTGTCCATCTTCCTTACTTCACATTAAATTTCTGAGAAAGTAGTGGCCAAGGGGATACCCTTCAATTGAGAAATGGCTAAATAAGCTGTGGTACATGATTGTGATGAAATACTGATGCACTATAAGGGGCAGCAGATGAGGTGGTTGGTTTTAGAAAACCATGGAAAGATTTACATGAAATAATAAAAAGTGAAATGACCAGAACCATAAGACCATTATATACAGTAACAGCAATGTTGTTCAAAGGATAATTGTGAACAACCAAGTTATTCTGAGTATTATCAAGACTCAGATCAATTACAGAGGACTATGAAAAGAGATGCTATCTGCCTCCAGAGAAAGTAGTGATTAGTAGAATTATGCATATATGTATGATTTTACATATATTTAAAATTCTGTGGCAAATGGTAGTCTTCTCCAATGAGGAAGACAGTTCAGAACTTAAAATGCAATGAAATAAATAAATTACATTAAAAAAAGAAAGTGGGGGTCTAGTCTAACTCCTCAGGCAGATTCTTCATCACCCCGGCCTAGCCTCAAAAACTCAGTATCAATAAATTTTTAGTAGCCCTGGAACTCTACCATCTCTTCCCTTAATTCATAGATTCAAAATCTCAAGAGTTGGAAAGAATTCAGTCCATCCTCCCTGTGAAATGGAATCCCTTCTAGCACTACTCTGACAAGTGGCCACGCCATCCAGCCTCCCCTTTATGATCTCTAGGAAATGGGGGCTGCCTTTTTGGTTTTCCTCTTGCTCTTTGGGGTCCAGGGTACAGAGACTACACTTGTGTACAAATAACCGATGAACTTTGTTTTTATACCGGTTATTCCTAGACACAGCTCTTGCCTTTCCCTTCCAGTGAAGGAAAGCTCCCTTCCTCACTGTGTCCATAGAAACACATCTCCCCATAATTCTCTGAAGTCCTCACGTTTGTCATTTTCGATGACACATTATATTCAGAGGCCACATTCTGTTCAGTCTTTTCCCCACCTTGTTCTAGTTTTTGGTTGCCATAAAAACTGCTGCTATAAGTATTTGAGTATTATCTACAATCTCCCTTTTTTGTCCAGACCTTGTCGGGAGTTTATGGCTGTTTGTGAGACAGCTAGGTCAAAGGCTACAAATAACTTAGTGCCTTTCCCCACATAATTCTAAGACGGTTTCACTTTGAACAATCTGCTTCTGTATTTATCAGGAAAGGAGGTAGAAGAATGTGGGGCAAGGAGCTAGGAGTTTGCCATCAATACCACCCCATAGCTGAAGCTAACTGTAGGTCAATCATCTAGATGTCCAGGTCTAAGAATGTTACCAAAGCAGTCATCCACCGTATTTCCTTCCTGGGAGAGGGACACGAGGCAGCCTTTTCATGTGTTGATCACTGGGCCAGTAAAACCTAGAAATGACATATACCATAGGGAAGGAAATAAGGGACAGAATTTATCAGTCAATCAGCGGGCATTAACTAAAACCTACTCGGTAGGTTCTATATGAAATAAAGAGGTAAATGAGAAATAGACCCTAGATGTACAGATAGAAAGGATCTTGGCATCTTCATCGTTAGTCAGTCAATCTATTTGGGGAGATGGACATCACTATTGTTAATATAACTTTTATTCCCATAGTGAGGTGGTTCTCAGAGTCTGATCTGTGGACCCCTGAAGGTTCCTCAGGACATTTCAGGAACTTCTAAAGGTAATAACCATTTTCATAACACAGGTTTATCCCTTCCACATTGCAGAGGTCATTACCCCTGTGATCTGGAAAATCTATATAAAAATTATCAGCTTTCCTTTTGTGCCAGAGAAGAAGACTGACTTTTTCCTGTCTCTTTTGTGGGGTATTTACAGTACTATATTTTAAAATTTGGGTTAAGTCTTTGGTCATAGGCTCTGTGTCATCCGCTGCCCTTCATATGTCATCTGTAGCTTCCACAAAACTCCCCCCAATTAGCCTTTAGTTTCTTATGCTCACCTGAGATATAGTGAAACCATGATGGGGAAAGTTGTGATGTGGAAGGGATAATTATAATACTAAGATGCTTTAATTTCTAATATAGTAAATATTAATAAATATTGCATATAAAATTTTTAATTATATACAATATATTTTAATTATTATTTTAAAATTGTTAAGAAATAATATGATATATATTATACATATAAACAAAAACTCTTGCAGGGGGAAGGATGCTCAATTATTTTTAAAAGTATAAAGTAGTCCTGAGACCATAAAGTTTGAGAACCCACTGTTATAGTATATTAAAGTCTATAAGGTATTTTCTTCCCTAAAATCCCATGAAGTAGGTCTGTGTGGGCTGCTGTGTTCAGGGAAGGCTTTCTTAAGGAACTGAAGGGACCTCAGTGACCACTTGCCCCAGACTCCTCCTTTTACAGAGGAGGAAACCAAGGTCCAGTGAGGTGAGATGATTTTATTTTTGTTGAGGTAATCTGGGTTAAGTGACTTGCCCAAAGTCACACAGGGAATGAGTATCAAGTGTATGAGGTCACATTTCAGCTCAGGTCTTCCTGACTCCATGATGGAAGCCAGTGGCCTTCCATGCTTTAGATGGTTCTTCATGAGTTGTGGTAGCCAAAATACCCCAGTGGCCAGGTGCCGGTGGTGAGGGGGGTGAGCTTCTCTGAACTTAGGCTGGCCATCTGATGACAGGCCCACAGGAGACCCACTGAACTGTCCGCCTTGGCCGGACATCCCGAGATTATGCCAGAAGCATTAGGGCAGCGGTGTGTGGCTCGAGATTCATAGGGTTTAGAGTCAAACCCTTGGATACCCTATGGAGCAGCCCTCTGACTTTACAGACCTCCACTGAGACCCCCACACTCAGCCCGCTCCCCCTCCATCTCAGCCTGGGGAAGATTGTCAGAGTAATAGCATGCAAAGAGCTTTCTCTACTCCAGAACTCAGGCAATGCAAATGATATGATTCCAGATGGAGAAACCAAGAGACTGGGAGAGTCACTTGTTCCATATCACCCTGTTGGAAGTACAGGGATTCATCTCCTTTGCAGGACACTAGTATTCCTCTCTGGCTAGGTCAGACCTCTCTACCCCACCTGCCTCCAGTTCATTCACCAACACAAAATCTGAGAGTGGTTTTGGGAGTGGAGGGGGAGGATCCCAGTTACCTAGTTGGGATTCCATCGAGGGGGCTGGGCCATGGACCCCAATGTACCCCTTATAGATCTCTCCTGCATAGGGGGCCCTAAGGACAGGGGCTCCATCTCAGACCCTGGGGGACATCCCAGTTTTAGGGATGGAGGAAGGGTGAGATGTGATTCCGCTCAGCAATTCTAGACAGGACTATACGTCAGGGAGAATGGCTGAGGAAGGGGGAACCAGTCAGAAGAAGTGCATGGGAAATTTGGGGAGGGCGAAAGTAGCAGATCAGAGCCAGTGTGTAAGAAAGCAGGTATAAGGTTCAGCTAAAGCAGAAGGAGATGGAAGAAAAGAGACAGAGACAGGAGAGACGGAGCGGGAGAGCAAGAGAAATTGAAGGGAAAGATGGACACAGAGGGACAGAAATACAGAAAAACTAAAGACATTGAGGTACAAGTAGAAACAGAAACATACAATCAGGGACAGGAGGAATGAGAACCACAGTTTGGAGGGGGGGGGTGAGAAACTGAGGAAAAAATTGGCAATCGAGAGAGAGAGAGAAAAATATAGAGCCAGAGAGCGCTCTAGAGAGACCAAGAGATAAAGGGTAAGATGGACAGGAGTGAGAAGGCATAGATTGAGACAGACACAAGCAAAGTGACAAAGAGGGAGAGGAGATGAGCAAAGATAAAGACAGAGGTAAACAGAGGGAGACACCAACCAAGACCAGGGTCAGAATGGGGCTGAGGAGGAAGGAGCAAAGGAGGAGAAAAGGAGAGGTGGGGATGGGCCAGGCTGGGTGGAGACGAGGGGATGCAGTGTGGGGGGGCTTCAGGAGTCAACCAGCCTTCTCCCCATCCCACCCCCAACCTCCCAGTCTTAACTGCCTGATTCTAGAACCAGACCCTGGAGCTGAGTGCTGGGGTTGAATGTCCCTGTAATTAGATCTGCACACTCTAATGAGGGGAGGAGGAACAGCTCATCTGAAGCCTGAAATTTGAGCCCGTCCATTTGGCCTTATGTTCAGCTCAGTCTATCTAAGAGTCTGGTCCATAGTCCCCAGGGCAGGGAGTACCTCACTGGGCAAAGGAGGGCTGACTCCATTGCCCAAAGGCAGGGATGGAGCCTTGACCAAATCCTTCAGGCAGAGGGGAGACTCCTTCCCCATCCAGAAATCTCACTTGCCTTTCCTGGATCTAGGTATAATAGCTTATCCTGTGTCGAGTGGGCCAGTGTCTCCCCATTCCCCCCCTGTACGTACACACAATTCAGTTCAGCAATATATTCAGAACCCAGTACTGCATCCATCACTGTGCAAGCCTCTTTCTATTTACCTGATTATTTATATGGGTAGAAATAATACCATATATACCTCTATGGTCCAGCATGTATGAATAGATAGATACATGTATAGATAGATAGATGGCTAGATGGATGATTAGGGAGATGGATGATAGACAAATGGATAGGAAGAGAGATGGATAGATGGATGTATAGATGGATGGATGGATGGATGGATGGGTGGGTGGATGGATGAATGGATGGATGGATGGATGGGTGGATGGATGGGTGGATGGGTAAGGAGAGAGAGATGGATATTTAGACAAAGAGAAAGATGGATAGATGGATGGATGATAGAGCATTTATTAAGTATTGACTAGGTGCCCAGGACCGGGCTAAATGCGAGATACAAATGCAAATAAGACAGGCCCTGCTCTCAAGAGTTTACATTCTAGTGGAGCAATATAACATCCAAAAGAGGAAATGAAAGAGGAGGGGGACTGGTGAGGAGACGGGAAGTTGGGAGGAGTGGTGCGGAGGGAAAGATGAGACCAAAACTCATCTGTCAGAGCTGGGCATCCAGGGACAGGAGGATCCAAAGTTCTGGGGGCACAGACTGAGGCTGATGGCCAGTGTGCAGAAAGCGCCAGGTGGAGATGCTCACCCAAATGCACCTTTTTTCCCTTAGGAAAGATATTAACAAGCTAGAGTGCAGCCAAGGGAGGGAAGGATGGAAAGGGGACCGTACTGTAAGGTGACTGGTGGTATGTGTAACAGAAGAGAGGACAGATTAGCTGTTTTAAGCATTTGGGTGGCTGTCAGGTAGAAGGATCAAACATGCTTTTCTGGGACCCAGAAGGCAGAACAATGGGTGGAAGTTAGATTTTATATAAATATAAGGAAAATTTTCCTAAAAATTAGTGCTGCACAAAAATGGAACAAACAGCTTGGAAAGAGAGTGAGGTCTCCAACAACAGAGGTTTTCAAGCAGTGGCCAGATGATCTTTGTTGGGAACACTGGACAGGGATTCCTGCTCAGGTCCGTTTAAACTTAGATGCCCTCAGAGGCTTCTCCAGCTCTGAGATTCATGGTCCTGCATCACCTGAAAGTAAAACAAGCCTCTCATGAGCTTCTTTTCCCCCTCTGAGGCAACTTGCCTTAAGTGACTTGCCTAGAGTCACATAGGTATTAATCGTCTGAGTCTGGATTTGAATTCAGGTCCTCCTGACTCCAGGGCTGGTGCTTCATCCACTGGGCCACCTTGTTCTTTTAAAATAGGTAAACTGTGTCAACTGAAAATGGATTTGTAAGGACCCAATCTCTTCTTCTGCAATCCTACTTAGAGTCAACCCTCAGCAAAATTAACTCTTTCTGTGCCTTTTTTCCATATTTTCATCTCCTTTTGATTAATTTCCCCTTTCTCCTACTCCAAGGGGCTCAAGGTCACAATCTCACCCAGTCTCTCCTGTCAAAAGGGGTCGTGGTGGAGAGGAAGCAGCATGAGATATATAGTTAGGAAATTGAGATAAACAGTGCTTAATTAACTTGCTCAGGGTCATATAGCTCAAAAACTGTCTGAGATTGTATTTGAAATCAGCTCTACCTGACTTTAAGCATAATGCTATATCCATTGTTAGTCAATAGTCAATAGACATTTATGAAGTACCTACTAGGTACCAGGCACTACACCAAGCACTGGAGTCTAATTAAAGCTTAGATTCCTTATCTTGGCATTTAAGGCCCTCTAGAAGCTAGCAGTAACCTACCTTTCCAGACTTATATCTCTTTACTTCCATGCATTATATGCTCCAATCAAGAATGCCAAAAGTAGAAATAAAATTAAAAACTTTTGCCTTCAAGAAACATCCAGTCTTTTAAAAAATGTTTCTATTGTAATTTTATTTATTTTTAGTACACATAATTACACATTAATGTACACATAAATACACATTTATGAATTATATTGGGAAGAAAAAAAGAAGCATGCATTCTAATAGAAAAGACAACATATAGATAAATAGATACATAGAAGATGGATGAAAAATAGATGAAGGGAATCTGAAATGGACAGTTATTATGAGCAGCTGAGACACTGGAAAAGGCCCTAAGCAGAACAGGCTTTGAAATGTCATTTTCCCCCTGAATTTATTTATTTATTTTTACTTGCATTCATAACCTATTCCTCCTATTGCCTCTCCTCTTATTAAATACCCACCCTCCAATCTGAAAAACAAAACCCTCACCCAAATCATATCTAATCCAGTCAAACAAATTCCTGCATTGGCCATGTCCAAAATGTTGCTTTTTCTATGTATTTTAAGTTCATCACATTTCTGGCAGAAGGTGAATGATGCATTTTCTCTTCAGATCTCTGGAGTAGAGACATCTTGGAGGAAATACAAGGAAACTAATAGTAGAAAGCCTTCTGGGCATGAGGGGGAGACCTCTCCTGTCCAAGGAATCAGAGCAGCCGGATCATGGAGTGTGTGGAGGGAAAGGGATGAAAAGAAAGACATGTAGGTTCCAGGAAAGGACTGATTTGTGAATAGCTTCAAATGGCAATGAGAGATCATTAGATTTGGTTCTGAAGCTAATAGGGAGTCACCATAGTTTACTGAAAAGTGGGGGTAACTCGGAAACAAAATCCCATTGGCCACTGAGTGGAGGATGAGTTGGAAGGCTTTGCCCCCTCACCCTTACCTCTTGGTCAAAGCACAGCTTATGTCTCACTTTTTATAGGATCCCATTTCAGTCTCCCCACTTGCTAATAATGCCTTCTACTGTCAAGTGACTTTTTTTCTAATCAGGATTAATTTTCGATGAACCCTAATCATCTCTTCTGTTATAATTCATGCTTCTTGAGGACAGACTTCTTTTCACCCTTTCTTTTTATTTCCAGTATTTAGCACAATTCCTGCTGTATTTAATAAATGTTTATTACTGATTGAGTAGGGACAGACATGAGACAAGGGGGATTATTAGAAGGTTATTTCAGTATTCCAGTTGAGAGGTGACAGGGACCTGAGGATTGGGGTGCTGGCTGGAGGAGAAAAAGGGGATACACATACAAAAAGTGTTATAAAGATAGAAATGACAAGATTTGTCAATGGATTGGATGTGTGGAATAATCATTCCAAGGCTACCTGGCTTTCAAAATGAGGTGGTTAGGAATGTTGTATTTCTTCCCTTAGGCTTTCTTGCCTTAGTTTACCTTTTATGACCAGGATACTGAATCTAAAAGATTGTGGGCTGACAAGTAACAGCCACTGGCCTGCAATAACAGGATGCTTAAAGCCAGCGATTGTAATAATGAGGTGCCTAAAGTAAGGACAGGTGCAGTACAAACTTGGATGTCCACTACTTGACCCAGTGATGTTTCAGGTCTAAAAACACATCTCCTGGGAGCTCTGCTCAGGGAACTATGGGTAGGGCACCTGTGCACAACGTAAGAACCTGACCCTTCCTCAACTCCATCTCTAAATCGTAAAATTAACTTATCAATGATGTGAAGCACCTGGTTTCTCTCACTTTTCTCAATAAATTTACTTGCTGGCTCCTTGCTCTTTTAGGAATTTGGAATTTAACTTTCTTTAATTGGCATTACAATTGTAATAAACTTTTCCCCTTGACTTGGAGATAAATGGGTCTGAACTTTCAAATTTTTTTGAGACACATCATCGGTCTGGAAACACAAAATTTAGGCGGGACCCCTTGAATCTCAATTAGGAGGCAAGGATGACAATCTACATGATAATGGGAAAATTTGGAAATGGAAAAGTCAGATAATCAGAAAGCTATGATGTTCTCATCATGTACCAAGAAGGCCCCTCTGCCCCTAAATATGCTCATAATCCACTTACCAGTACAGGAAATTCTGCCATTAGAGATCCATTAGGCATTGCCCTCTCTGTTTGCCGGGGTCAAGTGCCCCTGGGAGAGGTAGGATAATGTTATCAATGAATAATGTGGTGAATTCATTTGTCAGTTTGCTAAGA
This sequence comes from Sarcophilus harrisii, assembly GCF_902635505.1. Classification (NCBI taxonomy): domain Eukaryota; kingdom Metazoa; phylum Chordata; class Mammalia; order Dasyuromorphia; family Dasyuridae; genus Sarcophilus; species Sarcophilus harrisii. The sequence goes on from NC_045426.1 coordinate 89,503,521, forward strand.
GTAAGACAGTGAGAGAATGGAAATTTTGATTATGAAGAGGTTAGGGGAGAAGCAGGAAAATACAGGCTTAAATGGGATGTTTTGACTGGGGGAGGGCTTCTAGAAGGGAAGAAAGATGACCAAGTGGAAGAGGAAAGAGGTAATCATGAGACTTCATAGCTTTGTCTAGGGACACTTAAAAATGTTGTCGTTCAGTCATTTTCAGTCATGTCTGACTCTTTGTGACCATAGGTGGGGTTACTGTACCACTAAGCTGTGCTGTTTCTTCTTCTTCTTCTTCTTCTTCTTCTTCTTCTTCTTCTTCTTCTTCTTCTTCTTCTTCTTCTTCTTCTTCTTCTTCTTCTTCTTCTTCTTCTTCTTCTTCTTCTCCTTCTTCTCCTCCTTCTCCTCCTTCTCCTCCTTCTCCTCCTTCTTCTTCTTCTTCTTCTTCTTCTTCTCCCTCTTCTCCCTTCTTCTTCTCCTTCTTCTTCTTCTTCTCTTCTCCCTCTTCTCCCTTCTTCTTCTCCCTTCTCCCTTCTTCTTCTCCCTTCTTCTCCTCCTCTTCTTCTTCTTCTTCTTCTTCTTCTTCTTCTTCTTCTTCTTCTTCTTTTCTTCTTCTTCTTCTTCTTCCTCTCCTTCTTCCTTTCTTTCCTCCTCCTCCTTTTTTCCCTCCTCTCTGTATATGTATATACCCACATATATCTATATGCATACACATATATTAAAATTATATATATGTGTACGTCCACATACATAATTATTCAGTTGTTTCAGTAGGGTCTGACTATTCATGACCCCATTTGATGTTTTCTTGGCAAAGATACTGAAGTGGTTTATGATTTCCTTCTCTAGCTCATTTTACAGATGGGGAAACTGAGGCAAACTTAAGTGAGTCACTTATATGACTTGTTCAGGGTCACTCAGTGCTGCCTATTTAAATGTACATTCAAATGCAAACACACATGTATGCACAGACATACACATACACACATGCACACATATACAATATATCTGAAAGTCTTACAATTACACTAAGAACTTTGGAATATCCTGTGTAGGGACACAGACAATATACAAACATGCATATACACATGCATAAAAGATGTGTACACACATGTGTACACAGTTCCCTTTTACATTATCTCAGTCACTCCTAATATCAGACTTTTTTTTTAGGAAGAACTTAATAAAACTTTACTGAATTATCAACTGAGTTGTTGAATTTTAGTGTGAAAGGCAAACAAAGTGATTAGGATTGTGACATAAAAAGTTCCAGAGACATCATTTCTGGGTAACCAATTATTTTATGAATCACGGCTAGGAAATAATTAATAAAAGGATGGTTGTTTCATCTCTCATAAACCAAGGGTGAATCATGATAGCCTCTTGATGTACTTGGAAGATTGGGTATTCTTTTTTTTGTTGTTGTTTGTTTTTTAGAGAGTGAAACGCTGTGTTGTATCAGACCCCTCTTAACTGCTTTAGATTCTGGTGAGTTCTGGAGTTGCGTCCAGAACTCCAGTCGCGGTCATCAAGAGCCAGGCCCGCGTCCTAGAGTAGCCACATTCTTTCACTACACTTCTTCCCTCCATCCTCTCCTTTCACACAAGCCCGGCCGGCTTCCCCTTCCCAGGGACTTTCCACTTCTACTGCTCATTTCTTTGTTCACATGCTTTGTTTCAGTACAAGGCAAGCTCCTCCAAGGCAGGGAGGTTCTTATTCTGAGTTCCGCGCCCGGCTCCCGTTAAATCCGTTCCCTGGGACCGCGAAGGTTCGCTCTTGGCTCCTTCTGGGCAGAGACAACGCTGGGTTTCACTTAGGCTGGGCCCTCTGGCCCAGGGGCCAGCCCCGAGACCTCCGGCAGCCTTTCGGTCCGACTCGTCTGCTCCCACTGCCCAGGGCCGAGCACCCACCGCCCGGCAGCGCTGCGCTCTCCGGGGGCCGTGCGCCCGAGCGCGCTGCTCCCCAAGCGCCTACCGGACAGCGCTCCTGAAGCCCGCGGCGGGCTGTCCTCCCGCTCGCCTCCCCAAGCCCCCGGGGCCGGGGGCGGCAGCTCGGAGGAGCCTCCACGGGGACGTGATAACGAGCTTAGTAAAGCGGCCCCTATCAATGGGTGGGACGGTGATTATTGTTGGCAGCTCCCGCGCGCTGGACAGGGCCGGGGCTTTCTGCTGTGGGAACTTCGGGGATGGGAAACTCGGGGCGAAAGGCGGCGAGTAATTACGCACCTCCTGCCGTTCGGGGAACGGTCCTGGGGGAGATGCGCGGGCTACACCAAACTCCGACCCTTCCCTCCCTGGGTTATCTGGGACAGCTTTCCGTTTTTAAGCTCCCCAAGGCCGGGACCAATTTATACCGAACCTAGAGGCGCTGAGGTCAGGGACCTGCTCTTTGTACCAGAAACTCCCAGGGGAACCTCCCTGCCCTCACAGGTGCTTAATAAATGTTTATTGACTTGAATGGAAAGAAATCCTCCCTGTGCACAAATAAATGGGATCGAATTAGGCTATGATAAGGGGCTAAGAGGTAGAATAAATCATGGTATGATCAGATATCCTAACAGAGCTTGACCCTTCAGAGGCTGCAGAGGAACAGGGAAGTGGAAGACCAGGAGGGCAGCAGAAAGCAAATGTGCATGCAGACTGTTCTTTAAGGGGAAGGGAAGGAAGTAACTACTTATTAAATTTATTTATTTTAATAAATGTAAATTTAAATAAGTTTATTGTTTTTTAAGTTTCTTTATTAAATGTCTACTATATGCCATTGTCTATTCAAACTCCTTTACAAATAATATCTAATTTGATCAAGAAGTTTCTTATTTGATAACTAAGGACATCAAGACCTGTTATCCAGAAGTGTAAGTTGTCATGGGGAAAAAGGTTTCCCTCCTTGTTAGATTTCTCTAAGACAGTCCGTTTCCCCTTAGGGACATTGTGTACATTGGTAGGAGATTTTTTTTTTTCTTTTTACATTTCTCATTTTTATTTCAACATTTAAGATATTCACAGATGGAGAATTATATTCAGAGATTATCTCCATGGCAGACAGCACCAAAGCACGTGGATGTTCCACAATGGTCAACAAACTGATTTTAGTTACCAGAATTACATCTCCATATGATTGTGAGTTTTTATCCCCTAGAGATAGCATTCTAGGAGATGATTTTTATTTGTTTATTTTATTTCTGCTCTTGCTGAGGCATCATTCCCTCCCCCAACCCCCTTTGGAAGTCCTTGCCGCCCAGGGACACCCCTTATCCTTCAGATAGCTCCTGGTCTCTATCTCCCAGATCTGTTCATCACCTCTCCCAGAAACCTGAACCCCTTGGGACCTGAGTCTGAGGTTGAAATGGAACCAAAGAAAATTCTTAGCACCCCTTTTTCATCTTAGAAAGAGTAGACTCTTCTCAGCTGCAATGAGAGGGAGACACAATCAGAAGAAGCTTGGCCAAATATCTCTTTAGAGTTGGCTGGCTGGCTACTATCCTCCCCTCTCGAAGAGGACCAAGATGATCCCGTGATGTTAGAGTCAAGTTACTGCAGGGGTCCTCAAACTACGACCCGCGGGCCAGATGCAGCAGCTGAGGATGATTATCCCCCTCATCCAGGGCTATGAATTTTCTTTATTTAAAGGCCCACAAAACAAAGTTTTTGTTTTTTTGCTATAGTCCGGCCCTCCAACAGTCTGAGGGACAGTGAACTGGCCCCCTCTTTAAAAAGTTTGAGGACCCCCGACAACCCAAGTGGTTGAATTTAACGAGCCGGCCCAAGTCAGAATGTGCACAGCCCTTTTTGGATAAGCAGCTCCTTGGAAGGCAGCTGTAGCCGGCTGAGTTCTCTGTTGCAAATCCCATTTAGCAAGCAATAATTAAGTACTGGCTATATGCAAGGTACTGTGTTTGGTACTGGGGACACAACATAGGAAAGACAGTCAAGCAGCTAGGTGGTGCAGTAGATGGAGAACTAGATAGGGAGTCAGGAAGAGCTGAGTTCAAATCCAGCCTCAGACACTTCATACTTGTGGGACCCTGGGTAAGTTAATTGACCCCTGTCTGTCTCAGTTTCTTCATCTGCAAAATGAGGATAATTACAGTACTTACCTCCCAAGGTTGCTATAAGGATCATGTGAGTTTATATATATATATATACATAATATGTATAATAATATATAAAACACAATTAATATGTTATACATGCCATATAAGAGTAATGTATATAAACACAGTAAGTATATATTATATATCATATAACAGTAATATAAATAAAACAATTTATATCTTATATATCATATATATGTCATAACAGTAATTTATAAAAACCACAATATATTATATATCATATGACAGAAATACACATAATATATATCCATATAACAGTAATACTTATATATATCTATATGTGTAATAACAATAATATGTATAAAACAATAAATATGTTATATATCTTATAAGAGTAATATATATAAACACAGTTAATATATTATATATATATAATATAACAGTAATATATTATATACATCATATATGTGTCATAACAGTAATATATATAAATAGTTTATATATTATATATCATATATAGTCATGACAGTAATATATATAAAACACAATTAATATATAAACACAGTTTACATATCGTATATATCATATAACAATGATATTTAAATACAATTTATATATTATACATACATATAACAGTAATACATAAAACACGTAAACACATATATGTCACAAATACAGTAATATATATGTTATACACAGTTAATAATATACTATGGAATATAATAATACAGACAGCTAATATATATAATTTACACATACATATGTAAAATACATTATATATAAACATACATTTCATACATATACATTATACATAATGTACATTATATAGCTCTTTGCAAACTATAAAACATATAAATGTTAGTTATTATTATTAATATATATTTATTATTAATTATTCTTCCCAAAGGAGCTTACGTTCTTTAGGGAAGTCACTTTTCTTATACTAGAATTTCTTTTCTTTTTTCTCTAAAATGAGTGAGTTGGACTAGGTGGTCCTAGAGATTCCCAGCAGTTCTAAATTCCAGGACGTCCCTGGTCCAGGCTCTTTGGAGGACAATGTATTTGTTTTTCAGAAAACATTGAAGAACCTTGACATTAACTTATTTGACCACTAGAGGGCAGGTGTGGACCATAGTTGTGAACATATGGAGAGATAATTTTTCTAATTCTTTCTTCTCTGGAGGAGGGCAATTAGCTCTTGTGAGAATTCAGCCAGTATTGCACCTGAACACTGAGCCAGGAGAGCTGAAAAATGCCCGGCTTCTTGCACCTACTAGATAATTACAGGCTGTAGACAAATTTCTTCTAATTTCTGAACCTCATTTACCCCTTCTATAAAATGGGCATGATAATAATACCTGCCTTGTTTGCCTCCCAGGAAAGGTGTGAGGAAAGCTCTTTGTTTCCCTTCCTTAAAGCACCATATAAATGTGAACAAACTATCATTAAGGGAGAGAAATTAAGACTGGGAGCTATGATTATAATGATAATAATTACTATTATTTTTATTATTACTGTTGCTATTGTTAGGACCATAATTCCAAGCCAAACCCACTGATCCAGTGTCCTTTCCAGCCTACTTTGTGGGTGGTCTGTTCTTCTTGCTGAAGGGTCCCCTCCTCATATAGTGTTGCAGAATCATCCAGACCTTGACCAGCCCCCATCCTCCGGAGTTAATTCTTCTCCCAATTATTGTTATTGATGTTTGTCCCTCATTTCCAGGACCATGACATCAGGGAAAGAATGTCATGATGTACAAGAGAAATGGATTTGAGTGAGGGAGAACTGAGGAAGGGCACCTGCCTCGGTTTCCCCTCCAGAGCCATCTGGATCCAGACTGGTCTCCCAGTGAGAGACCTTGGTCTTTATAAGCTCAGGTCTTAAACATGTCTCAGTTTGACGAGACAATGCCACTAAAATGCAAAGGATATTCTTTTGTTTCTCATCAGTGGCTTCTGGCTGGTCTTTTCTTAGGGGACACTGATCCTATATTTTAGAGGTGGAAAATAAGGAAGATGGCAAAGGTATGAATCTGTACCAAGCGTTCTCTATGTATCCAGTGCCTCAGGGAAACAGCCAGTGGACTGAAAGAGAAATCAGACAGCCCAAACTCTCCCTTTTTCTGCCTTTTCCTAATTCTGCTGCCTCCCCCTTCCCCCAAGCCATCTTTCTCAAGATGCTGAAGGCTCAGGTGTCTTCGAGAAAATTATAAGCATGAGAAAGGAAGATTTGTCCCATCTTCAGGGATTCCTTGGTCTGAAAGAACTGCTCCTAGACGGGACGATCTTGGGGGGATCTTGGAGACTTAGATTTTGCAAACAAAGTAACTAAAGCCCTGAGAGTTTAGAAGATCTATCCCCCAAGGCCATACAGGTTATAAGTAGCGAATGAGAACTCACTTCATTTACAGATCAAAGTGTTCAGAGATCATAGGGTACAGGGGTTTTTAACCTGGGGGTCTGGAAACTTTCAAAAAGTCATATTTACTTGCTATCTTGGGGAGGGGGAAGAGAAGAGAGGGAAGGAGAAAAAATGTGCAATACAAACAAAAACGAACGTTTTCTTTATAAGTATTTGGAAAAATAAAATACTATTGAGGAAAAAAAACATAATATGCTGATAATTTAATTTCCATGTTATTATTCTTGTAATCAGATGGATTTTACTTTATTCATCTAAAAACACGGTTCTAAGAAACCAGACTGCCAAAGCGGGTCGGTCTGGACCGCTCTTTTATTTTACGGACTTTCCAAGAGGCAGAGGGACCGTCCCTTACCTCCAGATGTCCCTCTATGAGGAGGGGGTAGCTCAAGGGCATAGGAGTGACTGACCTCATTGGTCTTTCCAGAGCACAAGTTCGGTTTGGAGGAGGCGGTTATAAAAACTCCCGACAAAGGTCTTCAACTTGCCCAAGCTACTTCGACCTTGGCAGCAGAATAACAGGAGACTCTAAGGAAGGTTTTTGTGTGTTCGTCCATGGGATGTGCTGAAGTGGGTGAGACAGAGTTTTAGGAAATATGGCCAGACACTATTCACAGCCCCAGAACCGCCTCCCACCCCATTTAGGATGCTGAAATTTCAGGGGTAAGGGACTTAGAACACAGCGTCAAAACCGGACCTAACCTTGGAGCTCGGAACATAGAATTTCAGAGTTAAAAGTGAGTTTACAGTAATGGTAATTCGTTATCAAAAGATCATTTAAGGACTACCGGGGCCATCAGCAGATGGGCAGTTATGGCTCTTGGCGTCATCATCTCAACAGCTGAGCTCATGTAAGCGGGGGCACAGAGGGGGAACGGGGCTACGTGGTGGATGGGTGCCGGAGAGTCACATTTCTGGGATTAACGGACAGGGGGCTCCTTACTGTCCCTCCTCCGTCTCCTCTATGGTACCAATCTCCTTTCTCTCGTCTCTTGCAGCCCAGCACGGCACCCCCAAAACCCAAACCGCCTCCACTCACCAAGGAGACCGTCGTCTTCTGGGACATGCGTCTGTGGCACGTGGTTGGGATATTTTCCCTCTTTGTCCTGTCCATCAGTAAGTAGTGCCCCCCTCCCGCCACTCCCCGGCCTGTCCCCTAATCTGCCCCACCCTTTCTTACCCCATTTCCCCTGATTCTCCCCACCCCAGCTTCCCCACCTTGTTTCTTTCCCGTCTCTCCCCATCCCAACTCCATATTCCCTTCCTACAAAGCAGCTTGTATGGAGAGGATGGATGATTGAACTTGGTCTGTGAGAACCTGGGCTCTAAGACCCGAATATTTGACTTAAGTTCTTGGCCTTAGTTCCCTCATTTATAAAAATGAGAGGGATGATCATCAGGCCTGTGATGGAGGGAGCCAATTGTGCCCTGAGAGAGAACTATGGAACCGAGTGTGGAGGACCACATGGAATTTTCACTCTTTTTGTTGTTTGCTTGGTTTTTTTCCCTTCATTTCCCCCCTTTTTGATCTGATTTTTCTTGTGCAGTATGGAAATATTTATAGAAGAATTGCACATGTTTAACATATATTAGATCACTTGCTGTCTAAGGGAGGAGATGAAGGAAAGGGAGGGAAAAAATTAGAACACAATGATTGGTAAGGGTGAATGTTGAAAATTATCCATGTGTTTATTTTGAAATTAAAAAGCTTTCATTTTTAAAAAGAGAGAGTTGGGCTTAGAGAGACTCCAGAAATTTCCTACAGACTCCAAATCTCTGGTCCTATCCTCTTCAGTTTAGTTTGAAGGGTAGTCAAGACATCATCCTGTGGTGATGTCATCAGTCCTAGAAAATGAAGGAGCCAGACTAAATCCAGGGCAGGGGGCTTGAGGGGAGGTACAGAGACCTAAGGGACTTTGCGTTGTTGGGCGTCCCCGGGGGCCAACAAGCAGGAAGGCAACCTGTGGAAGGCACACAGACCAGGCTGAAAAGTCATGGCCCATGCTGGTCCCAGACCATGCGAGGGAGGAATTCTGGTAAATGCTAGTTGACTAACCACAGGAGGCCCCTAGTTGTTTCTGGCACCTTATGGTGCTCAAAATGTCCCTGTTTGGGGTCTGCGGGATGGAGGAAACTGGCAATGGGGGTGGTGGGAGGGATTCTACCCAGTGACTAGAGCCCTCTTTGCCAGGGAAGGTTGCCTCAGGGTAATTACTATAATTATGGGGCCTGGTGTTGGGAAGGGATTCCTGACATTCTGTCCCCAGAATGCCCAGTTGATGATTCTCTTCCCCCCAAAATTTAAAGGGCCACCACCCAGATAAGGAAAGGAGGGCAATTTGGGTGGGGTCAAGATGGAAATCCCCCTGCGGTAACACCAACCATAACTGTGGCCCCCAAGTCTCACAACATTTTATTTTATCCAGTGCCATATTCTCCGTGACTCACATTGAGTTCTGAGTAAAATTAGGCAGCTCCAAGCTACCTCCTTTTCAGCTCCTGAGCCTCCTGGATCAAGAGGACTGTATAGATCATCCCCAGTGGCCCAGATAATCCCATCACCCTGGGCTTTATGACCCCTAAGCTCTGTGTCAAAATTTCCATCCTTGTTACCGTGGAGTTTTGCTGCTTATAAACTGGTCTCCCCATGAAAGTCCTTATGTAACTAACTAAATGACTAGAAGGTCTAGTTATCAGTCCCATTTTACAGATGAAGAAACTGAGTCCTGAAGCACGAAATGACTAGGTAAAGTCACCCAGTGGATGACACAGCTGTGAACAGAGCCCAGGTCTCCTGATTTCCAGCTCTGCCTTCATTCCTTCCACAGTACCACAGGGGACTCTGTCACCGTGGTTTCTTTTGGCTTTTGGAAGGCCGTGTTCTCTTGGGATTGGCCTGGGACTCTCTTTCTGATTCCGCCTGGCTAGGGCTCATGGGAAAGTGAATCTGGCTTGTCCGAGGCAGGGTGTCCATGGTGTGGGGCGGAGGGAGAACGTCCCAGCTGCCGGTCTGCTGTGGGGCGAGGGCCAGTTGAGAAAGCTGCTTTGACGATGCTAATAACTCACACAAATAAACATTCTAATAGTTTTTTTAAAACCCCAAAACAAAACAAGTACTTTCATGCCTTTTATCTCTAAATAGTTCTGTTAAAAGTAGTGCAAATATTTTTTTTATTTTTACTATTATATATTTATTATTAAACAATATATTTATATTATTAATATAATTATATATAATTACTTAAAATATTTTATTAAAATATTTTGCAGCTTTTGAGGTCCACGGAGGGGAGTGAGTTGTTCAGAGGGACACAGCAAAAGAGCTAAGATTTGACTTGACCCCAGCACTGTCTGCTTTAATCACAGTCCATTCCCTCTCCCTCCCAGTCTTTCCCATCTCATACTATCAACAGACCATAGATATAAGAAGTAGATGTGGTATATCATTAGGACAAAGCTCTTTTTCTGCAATTTATGAAGTTTTTTGGCTTGCCTAGGACACTGTCTTGCCCAAGGTCTTGTGTCCACTAAGCATGGGAGGATGGAGCTGGTCTTAGGTCTGGCTCTCCATCCGCTGTGCTGGGCCCGGAAGGCCCTCACAAACTTATTGGGATGTGGAGTGTTAGAAAAGGAGGGTTTTAAAGGTTCATCTAATGAAATTCCCCCATTATCAGGTGAAGAAATGGGGACCTAGAGAAATGAGGTGACATCCAAGAGCATACAGTGAATCAGTGGCAGGCCTGGAAATTGAATGCTCATCTTCCAACCTTTTTTGTCTCTTGAAAACTTCCATTGAGAAAGTCCCCATAACTCAGGGAAAATGGGACCCCGAATCTAAGAGAAGGCAGAGATGGGGATGAGAGGCGCAGGATGCATGGAGAAACGGGAGAAAGGGAGGGAGCAGGTTTTTATGCTCATAGGTTGAAAAAGTCAGGGCCTTCCTCTGGCATCCAAAGTGTTCCTGATTCACAATAACCCAGCATCTGGGGACAAGGTTGTCCACCAAGAAATGGCCCTGCAGAGCAGGGAGTCGGCAGGCAGAGTGCCACAGGTCCCACTCACAGCTTTGGTGGGGAACGCCGTGCTGGGCTGGCTCCCACCCGTTTGTCCTTGGTCCATCTTTGTTCAGGGTCAATGTCCCCTCATTCAGACATTTAACTCAGCTTCTGCCTTCTATTGAGAACTTTTCTGAACCCGAACCCCCGCTTCCCATCACTGTGCTATGTTTTATCTATCATACATGGGAGGCCTTGGGGTAAAGTGTGTGGGAAAATGGCCTCAGAATCAGGAAAACTTCAATTCAAGCCCCCTACCTCTTAAGAGGTATCCCTAGCTCTGGCCAAATCACTTCTTTGTTCTGAATCTCAGTTTTTGCATCTATTACAGAAAGGCAACAGAATGCTATAGAGGCTGTGGAACAGACCTTGAAGTCAGGAAGCCCTGGTTCAAAGCTTGCCTGGGTGACCCTAGGCTAATCATTGAACCCCCAGTCCCAGCCTGAGGTCCTGCTGCGGGGACTTGTGTTCCTACAGCCCAATAAGACTAGACATTGCCCAGTGCTTGCACTCTCTTTTGGTGGATGGACTCTCCTTATCAGGATTCCTCACACCAAGGAAATCCATATTTTTTATTTGCACGGGTCTCTCCTGATGGGACACAAATTTGCAGGGAAGGGACTTGTCTTATTTCTGTTTGTATTTCTAGCTCCCAGCTTGGGGCCCAGCACCTGGTAGCCCCTTCTTGTTGCTGGAGAGGACCAGTGAGGTCACCGGTTGACGTCTTGGCAAGAGTATGAATTGGATTTAAGTGGGGCAGAATGAAACTTCCTCATCTTACAGCTGAGGAAACCAGGGCTCATGGAAATTAAGAGGCACCCCGCTATTTGGTGTCAGGGGTGTGGCTTCTTATTTCAGGAGTTTTTTGGTCTGCTCTACCATCTCCTGGGAGTGGGGGACGGGTATGGGGAGAGAAGTGGGGGACTAGTCTGGGGAGAGAAATGGGGGACTGGGTCTGGGGAGAGGTACGTTGGGGTCTTCCAAGACCACAATCAAACCCTGGAGACCCAGAGAGTAAGGACCCAAGAGAGGAGCAGGCAAGTTGCAGGGAGGGGAGTGTGAGTGACTCCTCTGTCATCTGAGCTAAAGAAATCTGGGTGGCAGAAATCCTGGGGTGCTGGGAGGATGAAGTCACTGGGTGCGTCCTCTTGGGGAGGGGGCCAGCCCCCTCCAGATGTGCGAGGCAGGGAAGGGAGCCAGGCCCACATTTCCATCTGCTTCCCATGTGTCCCCTCTTGGCAGGAGCTCCTTAGCTCTTCCCTCTTATGGTACCTTTGCGCTAACCCTGGCTGGAGCCTCTTATAGACCCTCTTCTCCACATAACCCCTTTCCTCCATGGGAAGAGAGTAGAGCCGGCAGGCAGGAAGGCAATCCTGGATGGCTTTTTCATTCCTCCCTGAAGAGGATGGCCTTCGGTCAAACGTGCTTCACGACATCGCCTTACTAGAGTCTTTCTCCCCTGACCACCCCTTTCAGGAGCCCGAGTTGCCCTCAATGGACCCCAAAGAAGGAGAAAGAGAATCAGATCTCTGCTCTCCTGTCCATGCTCAAAGGCTCTTCTCCTGAGACAACTCGGCTTCCTAATAGCTACTGCCTCCATGGTAATGATAATAATAGCTTACTTTTTAGAGTACTTAAAGGCTTACACAATGCTTTCCTAAGGAGGCCCCCGGAGGAGAGGAGGGAAACTGTTATTATTCTCCTTTTATCAGTGATGAAACTGGAGACCAGAGGCTGCCACCTGCCTCCATCAGGCAAGGTCAGAGCTGGCATTCAAACCTAGGACCCTCACCAGCCCTCCTAGAATTCATGGAACTGGAGACTTGGAAGGGGCCCCAGAAGCCCCCCAGGACAACCCTTACATGAGGAAATCCCCATTATTAACGCATTGTTATCCAACTACTTCTCGAAGGCCTCCAAGGACGGGGAGCCATTCCTTATCAAAGCAGTCCGTTCTACTCCACTTTGGATCAGTTCTTGTTATTAAGGAGTTTTTCTCGATATCAAACCTAGAGTTTCCTCTTTGTACTTCCACCCACTGCTTCTGGTTCTGTCCTCTGGGGACAGAAGACACAAGAAATCTAATCTGGCTTCCAGCTTTCCTTGGTCTCCTAAGGTAAGTGATTTCCCCAAGCTCTGAGGGAGATGTTCATAGACTAAAGAGTTCAGAGCTAAAGGCCACCCCCAACAAGGTGACTTTGGGTACCCTGGATAGCTTGGGTGACTTAGTGGAGAGGGCCCTGGGCCTAGAGTTAGGGAGATCTGAGTCCAAATCACTGAAAAAATCTTTTTTCTCTATGCCTCGGTTTCCCTAAGTGTTAAATATGGATAATAATAGCATTATTATATATGATATATATTACAATATAAGCTCTCCCAGGGCTGTGTGAGGATCCAGCCAGAGAGCTGTGAAGGGCCTAGCACAGTGTCGGGCACACTGTGGGGCCCCGTGCCCACCTTGCCATGCCCCCAACTCCGTATCATCCTTTCATCACGATGCCCAGGGTACAACCCTGTGATCTTTGGGTAGTATCTCAGAATGTCAAGACTATTCAAACCCAAGTTCCCTCCAACTGCTAAGGACGGGTCTCCTTCCAATAATGCTGAGTTATGTGTTTGTGCATCTTCGTCACCAGGGGACCCATTGTCATTATATAAATAAATGAAGAAGCATTTCTAAAGTGCTTATTTCTAAGTCAAGCTCCACTGGAGATAGAAACATAAAAGTGAAACCAGTCCCTGCCCTCAGGGAGCTCACGTTCTAATAGGGAGGAGACAATAGTGGAACGATACTGTGAGAAACAATCTATTTTGACTCCCCTCTCTATTGCAAGCAGTACTGATCAGTGGGATATTCTACATAAATCATATAGGGATAGCAAGGTTCTTATGTGGACCTCAGACTGTAATGGTCAGGACTTGTTCATCAGGTTAGAAGGCTCACGTGTGCAACCATAAGATGCCGACAGACATCTCTAAGGTGTTTTGCTTAAATTTCATGCCCAGACCCAACATGAGGGGGATGCCTTGATGCTTTAGAAAGTCCCCCAATTTATCTCTGTATTTCCGGACCATTCTCTCTTGTCCGACATGAGCAGGGGACCATTTTATGAGTATGTAACCAGTTGCCTTGGGATGCCCCCCCCCCCCCGATCCTGCTGCAATGGTATTTTTGACTCTCACGGGTACGGTCTATCAACCAATGATGTTCTGTATTTCTCCATACTCTCTTACATATCGGGGTATAAAACCCTATAAAAACAAGGGAGCATCTCGGACCACGAGGAAGATCTGAGATCCACTTCATTAGCTGGGACCATGGCCCTTTTGATAAAACACCGCCGGCTCAGAGTCTGCCTTGGTCATTTTTATTGTAGCTCCAGTTTTCATTCTCCAGAGTCCCTCGGCCGAAAAAGTTATAGAGTTGTGCGATGGGGCCCTGGGACTGGGACTGACACAGCCTTTGGGGGAAAAATGACAGGGTTAGCTTAACTATTATTTAGAACTAACAATGGGAAACAAGGGGCCTGCGTGTTTAGGAGGAGACAAAGGGCTGACTTGCACTGAGTTGGAATTTGGCTGTCCCTTCCTAGCCTGTGACTTTCCTCTCTGGGGATCTCAGGGAAGACAGAATAGATAATCTCTAAAACACCTTTCAGCTCAGAACTCTGTGTTCGAGCATCCTCTCTGGCTCTGACCTCCTATGGTGCAGGGTCCCTCCCAGCCCTGCTCTTCTGGGATCCTTTTCAGTCCACTGAGACATCCCATATTCGAGGGAGGTAAATAGAGTCCGAGGTTTTGCCTTCCTCCTCAAGCTGTACCACTGGCCCACAGGGAGGACCTTTCTGCATCCTGGGTTGGAGAAAAGGGATACACGAGGGCAAAGGCCCTCGTGCCAAAGGCTGCCGCTAGCCTTGATATTATCAGCCCAGAACTAGCTCCCCAGGGGGAAAACCCTGCCTTTATTATTCTAAAAGCTAATTCAGGCCCATCCCAAACAAATGTCTGTGAGGGAAGAAGCAGGGGAGGTTTGCATGTCCTCCCCAGCCTGGTAACATCTGCAGGAGATGCAGGCCAACATCTGCAAGGCTCTTTGAAGCTTGTAGCTCCCCAGGCTCAGTGTGCAGGGGCTGCTGGCTCCCGCCTTCCCCCCTAGCACTGGAGGAATGGGGGTGGTCCTGAGATGGAGAAGCCGGCCGTGCTTTTAGCTCGACAGTAATAATGATGATGGTCAGTGCTGGTTAATAATAACTCCTATTTATACTTCATTAAATGTTTATTAAATGAGTAACAACAATGGCCTCTTCTTTAGGGTTTTCAAGTTTGCAAAATATCTTACCTTTAATATGCCTGTGATTATGATTACCATCTCTGTTTTAAAGGTGAAAAAACTCAGACTCACAAAGGAAAAGGGATTTGCTCAGGGTCACCCAGATAATAAGGGGTTAGGGCTCAGATTTTCCTGGCTGGCTGATTTTCCCAAGGGCTAGGAGAGATTTTCATAGGATTCCCAAGCATGGGAAACTCACTGGGAGCCTCCCAGTGAAGGAGAATGGGTATGGAGAGAAAATGAGAATGGGAGAAATCCAGTCTGTTGGACCTTTTCCTACTGTGGTGGCTGGGGAAGAAGCCTGCATTCTGGAGCATGGAGCCCTTGGCTAGGCTACTGGGAGAGAAGTCTCAAGATTTAGAAGTCCTGATGTCCCCATTTTAGAGGTGACAAAAATCAAACCCCAAAGAAATCAAAGAATTCAGGTCATATTATACACCACTTTGGGGCTAGGACATAGTACCCAACTTCCTCTATATATTTCTCTTCCTCCCCCCTTCCCCAGGAACTCCAGGAGTTTACTAGTTTTTATTTATTCTGTTACTTGAGTCATGAATTCATAATGCTAATGATGGCAACTTATATAGTTGTATCTACACTTATAAACACCTGTTTTAGATGTACCTGTTTTAACCAAAGTGACCAGTTTTTCACCAACTTTCACCACCTCCAACAGTCACTCTCCCAAGTTGACCCTGCCAATGAGCACACTAGAAGCTGCTTTTAGGCCTACAATGTTTTGTGTTAGTTCCATTATCCTCTAGAAAAGTTTGTCTACATATCAAAAGAGTTGTTCTAGGGCAGGAAGAACACAGATCTTTTGAAAATAGAACATTAGAGCCAGGGGGCAGAACAGTAGATAATCATGGGGTTAATCATACTTGTGAAAATATAAACACACTTTCATTTACTTTTACAGTGAGGAAAAGGCCCTTGTAATCCAAACACAGGTGTCTCTCTGGAAGAGACAAACTATCCTTAAAAATATTCTTTCTGTATAATTGTTCTTCCTTCTGTATCTGAGTAATGGCGCCCGAATTGAGACAATGCCCTTAGATGTAGTTGGATCTGTGATCTGCACATTGCTGATACATCAAGAAAGCAGAGGTTTGGAGCCTGTGGAGGAGAAGAGATTGGGGCCTCCTCTTCCAGAGAAAGGGCCTGGTCCACCTGATTAAGCCCCAACCATGAATCCATCTCCTTAAACTGTTGTCAGCCTCCAGGTAGTATAGGGAAATGTAGCCTCGCTCAAGAGATGAAAGATCTGAACCCCTATCTCAGCTCTCCTACTTATTAGCTTGGATACCCTTGGAAAAATTTTTTTTGAATATAGGCATTCACATTTATTTTATGGGTTGAAAAGAAATTATTTTATAAACCTTAAAGAACTATAAAGTATTTAAGTATAGTGACTGGTACATAGTAGGTATTTAACACCATGACTGACTGACTATAGTCATTAATTTGTGTGTTGCAGTCTTTTTTCTAAATTATAGCTTTTTATTGATAGAACATATGCATGAGTAATTTTTACAACATTGTCCCTTGCACTCACTTCTGTTCTTGGAAAATTATTTAATCCTGAGTTTCTTCTTTTTTAAAGTCCCAGGGCTTTGTAATGAGCTTAACATTTCTCAAAATATTCTCTAGGGATCCCTTTCAGAATCCATGGGTCAAAGCTATTTTCACAATAATACTATGACATTATTGACCTAGTAAAATACCCTTCCAACTATATATCTTTGTGAGGCCAAATTTTCTTTATATAATTCAACCAAAACAACATTTTGCAACAGATTGAATGCAGAAACAGATAGGAGAATCCATCTGCTTTCTATTAAGACAGACATTAAAGAGATTTGTAAAAATATGTAAACAATGACTTGTCTTTCTCACTATTTTTCTTTTGAAAAATAAGTTTAATTTTCATAAAATATTTTATTTATGTTAATGTGTAATGGGCTAAAACTTTATCAGTTTTGATTTCTAATATTGTAAATATTAATAGGTATAATCCAAACAAAAGCTCTTTGGAGATCTCAATAAATTTTAAGGATATCAAAGAATTCTCTATCATTTTTCAGAATGCTGAGGGATCTTGAGATCAAAAAGTCTGAAAACTACTAGACTAGATAAGCTTCAAGCCCTTCCAATTCTAAATTTTATAATTCTTTGAGGAATGAGAAAATTCTTAATTCTGTTGCTGATTCCCCAAAATATCTCCACCCACACCCTGAGCCCACACCTCCAGTGGTTTTTGCCTTGGAAGTTTAGGTTTCAATATCTGGTTTTTAATAAGATCTGACTCTCCCAATTCCCTCCACTCCCAAGGGCTGGTTCTGTGGCCTGGGACTGGGCCTAGACAGCCTGAACCAGATTAAGGACAACACATTTCGGCCCTATTTGAGCCTGTGGGTTTTGGGGGCGGACAGTCACAGCTGAGAAAACAGGTGAGGGAGAGAGACTGGGGCCCCAATAAAATCACAAATGTCCAGCAGCCGTGCAAAGAAACAGGCGGACCTGATGCGGCCCTCAGTAGAGTGACCAGGCTGAGCTACCTTTGAAGGCAAAGCCTGGACCAGAGAAATAACAAGCGAGGCATAAATACAATTTCAGGGAGTCCCTAGCCTAAGGGGCTGCCTTCAGATAGCTTCTAGCTGAGGGACAGTTGACCTCTGCTCTCAGGAACCCTTTGGACCAAAGGGAAAACTGGACACTGAGAAAAACAATGTCATAAGGCCCAAGTGAAAATCTAACTTGCCTCCTGAAGAAACAAGGGGACTCAGGTGGGAGCTTGAAGTGGGCTAACCTAGCCACAAGCCCGAGCTCTGGCTTGGATTCTAGTCTCCCAGAACCTCAGCCATTTCCCTTACCTGGGTCTGGGATGGATTGCCAAGTACAGGTGAGGGGAAAACGGATTCTTTCTCTGGGTCTGGGCTTGCGGTCCCTGGCCCAGCTGCCCCATCTCTGCCTCTGTTCCCCTTCTTACAGTCATCACTCTGTGCTGTGTCTTCAACTGCCGCGTGCCCCGGACCCGGAAGGAGATCGAGGCCCGTTACCTGCAGAGGAGGGCGGCTAAGATGTACACGGACAAACTAGAGACCGTGCCCCCCCTGACGGAGCTCACTGAAGTTCCTGGAGGTGAGGGCTTCCTTCTTTGCCCCCCATCCAAACTCCCCGTCCCGTGTTCCTTCCCCAGGTCCCTCCACCCCAAACTTCTCTGTCCCAGATGCCTTCACTCCAAGGTTCTGCATCCCACTGAATTACAGCAAACCCCTTCCTGACTAATGCATCAGGGCTGAGGACCCGGGGAGAGGGAGACCTTCACAGAGTTTGCACAGCTGTCCACAGTCGTGCTCTTGACCCTGGGGATTGTGGGTGGGTCTGGAGAACGTTGGGCCCTGAGTTTTTTTGTCACCTGTAGAGTGGTAGCTGAGTGAGGGAAGCCGGGGGGGAGGTTCCAAGGCGGGGAGAGGGACCTCGGGAGCCAGAGGAGTCTCCCCAAAGAGCAGGCCCAGAATGGCCAAATGTGGCTGGGAGGCTGGAGGCAAGGTCCAGAGTGGCTGCTCAAGGCCGATCCTGGCTTCGGAACCAGAGATGGGAGGCCCTGCTCCATCTCCCCCTTCTACCGAGGAGGAGGCCTGTCTCACGATCCCACTGCTAGAGTGTGTCCAAGTCTGGACTCCACAACAGGGTGTATTGTGAGCGGGGGAGAGCGGGCCACAGGACCCCGAATTCCATGTCAGTATTGGGGGGGCTGGATGGGTGACCGACTCTGAGACCCTGAAGTAGGATTTTTCCTGAACCAGCAAACCAGCACCAGACGGAGCTGCCAAGATTAAGGCATCCTATTGGGTACAAGTCAGGGCAGGACATGGGGGAGAGGAGAAGTTGGTGAAGGGAGTTGGGGGGAAGGGAGAGAATGAGACCCCCCAGAGACCGACCAAACACGCAGGATGGAGTCGGACAATGGAGATGAATCAAATCCCAGAGCTCCAGAAACAAAATGAGCTAAGGGGGTTCAAGGAGAGAACAGAGAACCGCATTGGTGGGAATGTTGTAGAGTGACAGCTATTCAGGTACTCATCAGTTTAGATCAGATTGTCTCTGAGGTCGAGGGTTCTGTGGGCCATGGGGGCAAATCTTTAGAGTTAGAAGGAGTCTAAGAATATAGAACAAGGAATTTTGGAGCTGGAAGGAAGGAATTCTAAATATATTAGATAAGTGTTGTATATTAGATTATAAATTATAGTCTATTATTATTAGATTATATTATATATTAGATTATATGTTATAATCTATTATAAAGTCTACATTCATTATATATATGTGTATCTACATATGTGTATGCTACTTTAACCTTTTATTTTTACAGATTAAGAAACTGAGTCCCAGAGAGAACTTCCTAATTTCTGGGGAATTGAGGGGGTTGGGAGTCAGAGGTCTAGGAAAACCCAGGAGAGGAGAGGAGAGAAGGGGAGGAGAGACAGAGACTTGCCATATTGGCTTAGTCAGAGGCAAAAGACTTGGACCAGATGACCTCCAGTAATGATAATAATGGCTCTGTAATTTTGTGTCTCATGTATGTCACAATCCTTTAAAAAAGGCACAGAAAAGTAGGAGACGAGCTGGAGAAGAGCAGCAGACACGAACGAAGGGATGGAACGTAGATCTCAGGATGGGGAGCAGGACTTGGGGAGGAGATGAGGGGAACCTTGTCAGACTCTGTGAAGAAAGCAGAACCTGTTGCGGTCAGACTCAAAGAAGGACGCACTCGATGGGGACCTTCATAGGAAGGCGGTGACTGGGAGAGCCCCAGCCCTTAGGGACATCTGTCCTTGGGGCGCTTTACCTTCAGGGAGCTTTGGCAGGCAGGGGAGAGAAGGGGCTAAGAGTCGGGGACAGAGGGAGGTGTCAGAAGACCTGGACCCTCACTCCTACTTCCTTTCGTGCCATTGATTGGAATTGGAGTACTCACCGGGGTGATGTCATCTCTTTGGGCCTCAGTTTACTCGAGGGGCAGCAAGATTCTGGGTTAATAAAGAGCCAGGGCTAGAGTCAGAAGGTCTCCATCCAAATGTGACCTCAGACGCCTATTGGCTGTGGGATCCTGGGCAAGTTTGCCTCAGTTTCCTCATCTGTGAAATGGGGATAGTCACAGCACTTATCTCCCAAGGCTGTTGTAAGGGTCAAATGAGGTCATGATTGTCAGCTGCTTAGCACAGCGTCTGGCATATGGTGAGCACTCTGTAACCGTTAATTTTTATCTGTGAGATGAAAGGATTGAACCCTACAGCCTCCAAGGCCCCTTCCAAATATGTTCCTGCGACTTTTTCTCTCTCATTCCGTTTCCTTCTCTGAAAAATATGGACAGTGTTATCTGCCCTGTGTCTCCTGGGGGGGATTGTGAGGCTCCCATGAGAATATATGTGGGAAAGTGCTTTGGAAAGTGTAAAGGCATGGAGAAAAAAGAGAAAGAGATGAGAGAGAGAGAAAAACACCGACATCCAGAGACAGAGGCGGGGGGCAAGAGATACACAGAGACATAGAGATGGGGAAGAGACAGAGACAGAGAGAGAAAAAGAAAGGGAGGAGGGGGAGAGAGAGAGAAAGAGACAGAGAGATGGAGATAGAGACAAAGAGAGACAGAGACAGGGAGAGAGACAGAGAGAGACAGATAGACAGAGAGAGAAGGAGAGTCAGAGACAGAGACAGAGACAGAGATTCTTTTTTTTTTTATTATAGTAACTTTTTTTTTATTGACAGAACCCATGCCAGGGTAATTTTTTTACAACATTATCCCTTGCACTCACTTCTGTTCCGATTTTTCCCTCCCACCCTCCACCCCCTCCTCTAGATGGCAAGCAGTCCTATATATGTTGAATATGTCCTAGTATATCCTAGATACAATGTATGTGTGCAGATCCAAACAGTTTTCTTGTTGCACAGGGAGAATTGGATTCAGAAGGTATAAATAACCCGGGAAGAAAAACAAAAATGCAAACAGTTTACATTCATTTCCCAGTGTTTTTTCTTTGGGTGTAGCTGCTTCTGTCCATCATTGATCAATTGAAACTGAATTGGAGAGACAGAGATTCTTGAGAGGGCTCATAAAAGTCTATGCCCAAAGGGCTCTGAGGGTGACCTTCCTCCTCTTCCCCATCTTTTCTCCCTTCTGTTACCTTTCTCTACCCAACAGGTGACAAAAAGAAGAAGAAGAAGGACACCGTGGACACAGTAGCCATCAAGGTGGAGGAGGATGAGAAGAAAGAGGGCAAGAAATGAAGGGCCTCCCTGACCCCTGTGTACCTCGCAGACTCAGAGAATGTCCGAAGGGGCTCTAGGAACCATGGGTCCAAAGCCCTCATTTGATGGAGGAGGAGAAAGGACTTGCCCACAATCACACGGCAAGCCACCGGCGGGGACAAGCCTAGGACCCAGCCCTCCCAGGCTCTGGCCAAGGGCCATTTCCAGAGCTCTCTTTTCCTTCCCAGACTCCTGCCCCTTCCACAGTCCGATGGCCCAAGCAAAGTCACCATGTGGGCCTGACACCCTGAGGGTCCCTCTTCATTCCATCTCCCCCTACTCGCAGACCTTACCCATCCAGGGCCTGCTCTGATCTCCATGAGGGCGGGGGGCTTCCCAACAAAGTGCATCAGAACAGCTGCCATTTCCAGACTTCTCTTGGAAGGACAAAGTGCTTTTTGTCACAACCCTACCAGGGAGATTGCTGGTCTTGCTATCTGAGGGACAGTGGGGATAATGGGGGACGTGAAGACTTAGTTTAAAATCCTTCTGAAAAGTACTGCATGACCAAGGGCAAGTCAGACCAGATATGATGAAGGGATGGAGAGCAAGCCTTGTGGTGAAAAGTTTACAGGAATTAGGGTAGATGCGGGAAGGCCGAGAGGTGATGGCGTCAGTGGCAGGCTCTGTGAAAAGTCTAAAGCTAAATCTCGAGGCGCTGGGTCCCAGAAGCCCTTCCTGATGCCCGCACCCTTGCCTCAGTGACAAAGACCTTTCCCCTTGGACCTCCCAGGGCAACGGCTTTGTACCTCGCTTGTGCACTCACTACATAATACTGTGTATTGTGGTTCCTTGTGTTGGTGTCTTGTTGCCCTAACTGCTGTCTCTGCAAGGTCAGGGCACAGATTTTTAAGTTTTGTATTTCATCCAGCACCAAGTGCAAAGCTTTCGTCAGAGTAAGTGCTTAGTAAATGTTATTGAAATAAATGTCTTCTCTTCTACTAAACTGTAGACATCACGAAGATGGTATATTCATCTTATCTCCCTCAATACACCTAGCGTGCAGGATGCATTTAATAAAAATCTTTTGAATGGATGAATGATGAAAGGGATTTTTATAGAATAGAATAGGGGGCATATTCCAAATGGAAAGAGTGTTACCATCAAAACAGAAATTATTCCATCCCAGGGAGAGAGGAGAAGATCTCTTTGGAGAACAGAGTCTGTGAGGGGGCAGCCAGATGGTGCAGTGGATAGAGCACCAGTCCTGAAGTCAGGAAAGAAAGAAGGAGGAAAAGAGGGAGAGAGGGAAGAAGGAAGGAAGAAAGGAAGGAAAGAGAAAAAGAGAAAAAAAAAAAAGAAAGAAAGAAAGAAAGAAAGAGAAAGAAAGAAGGAAGGAAAGAAAAGAAAAAGAAAGGAAAGGAAAGAAAAGTTAAGTCCAGGGCAGGAAAGGACAGGACAGGAAAAGGAAAAGGAAAAGGAAAAGGAAAGGAAAGGAAAGGGTCTGTGAGGAACAGAAGTAGGAAATTAAACTAGAAATTTAGATTGGGGACAGAGTACAGAGGGTGAATTGAGAAGTTTGGACCTTGCTCAATGTGATGTAATCAGTCATTAGAAGTCTAGTGTAAGGGAAGCAAGGGCCAGAATCAGCCGGCCAATGGGCATGGCTAACACAGAGTGAACTGGTTGATGCAGCCTCGTCCACCCACAGTGTGGACATACGTGAGCCGTATCCATTTGAGGTTTGGACACAGGTGGGATTTAGCCACTTGTAGGTCTGGATTTTTACCAGGATGTTTATAGGGGTGAATCTTTTAAACATCCCACACGTTTAAAACAAGACTTACAGAGATATCAATCAATGCTCTGTTCCCTCCCGTCTCCTGGCGGTGCTGGTATAGGATGGCTAGTCCCCTTTCACGGGCCCTTGGTTTCCAGAAGACAGAGACTTTGTTCCGTGCGTGACCGATCTTGCATCCAGTGAGAATTCGGGCGTCTGTCCCTGCACGCCTGGCTCGGACCCCTGGGTTTCTTGTAAGGATAGCACATTAACCGGGAGCCGATAAATCCCGCGTTATTCTGACTGCGGACGGCCCCCCTCCCCATCTCCTCGCCTCTCTCCCCACCTGTATACCCGGATGCGTGTGTATTACTGTCCTTATCTCGGACCCGACGCTGGCTGATGGGGACTCGGCGCATGCCGAGGGCCGGGGGGGACACGAGGGGGGGAAGGCTCATCCCCTAATACAGGGACTTCGCTTTCCCCCCAAGATGGCGGCAGAGCTGCCCGGGCAGTGGCTGGTCCTGCCGCCCTGGGAACCTTCCGGACGAGGTTCGCCCGCCCCGGCACCGCCCCCGACTTTCCCGGCGCGGAAGGATTTCCGACCTCCGAGCGTTGGGGGAGAAAAGCACCACCGAGTTCTCGTGACCCGTGTAAGGGTCCCACGTCTCCCTTATCTTCCCGGAGCGCCCCGTACAAGGAGCCTCTGGGGCCCGGGATCCTGGATACCGGCGGTGCCGTCTCTGTGAGCCCGACGCTGCGGGCACCTGGAGAGACCCGCACAGTACCAGGATCTGCTGGGACTGTGAGGGGCCTTAGATCAAACCCAGAAGGAGCCGGGGGTCACGGGACGCCGCGGCTCCCTTGGGCCTTAAAGCAGAAAACAGAAAATGTTCGAGATGGGGGCGATTTATAAAGCATAAAATGCTGGAGCTAAAAATAACTTGAGGACAACCACAAAACCCCCTGAAGTGTTTCACTTACCAGGTAAATCCATTGCCACGGCCTCAACCGCCACCTACCCTCGGAATCAGCCCAGGCGCCCCGAGAATAGCAGCCACCTCCCCCTCCTCTCCCCCTCCTTCCTGTACCCCCTCCAGAACCCCGGTCCTGCTTCTCCATCATCCCCGAGAAGGGCCATCCTCAGGGGCCCGGACCGCTGTCCTCCATACCGCCAGCACCACCCACTGAGCAATCGCCATTAATGAGCAGGTCACATTTTAAGCTCTTACCCCAGAAAGTGCAGCCCCCCCCCCCCCCCCCCCAATGAGCCCTGCCTCCAGCCCAGCTCCCATAGACATAATCCTGAGCATCAGCAACCCTTGAGCATAACAAATCAGCCGCGCCCACCGGCCGCCACCCGGAGTTGGGAATCCAAGCACCAAAGCCCCCTGAGAGAGGGGGAGGCGGCGGCCTGTGCCGGGACAATCCCTCACCGCTTCCCGATCTGGAGGCAGATACCCCAGGGCTCTGACCCCCAGGAGCTCCGGGAGTAGCAGCATCCTCCTGCTCCCGCCCTCACTGGCCCTGCTTCCGGCCGGCCCCCGCAGCTGTCCCAGAGAGAATCTGCCTCGGCCCGGCCCTCGCGGCCCCCGCGGCTGTCCCAGAGGGAATCTGCCCTGGCCCGGCCCCCGCGGCTGTCACAGGGAGAATCTGCCCTGGCCCGGCCCCCGCGGTTGTCCCAGAGAGAATCTGCCCCAGCCGGCCCTCGCGGCCCCCAAGGGTTGTCCCAGAGGAATCTGCCCGCCCGGCCCCCGCGGCTGTCCCAGAGGGAATCTGCCCCGGCCCGGCCCCCGCGGCTGTCCCAGAGGGAATCTGCCCCGGCCCGGCCCCCGCGGCTGTCCCAGAGAGAATCTGCCCTGGCCCGGCCCCATGTGTCCCAGAGAATCTGCCCGCCCGCCCTGGCCCCCGCAGCTGTCACGGGAGATCTGCCCTGCCCGGCCCCGCAGCTGTCAAGGGAGAATCTGCCCTGGCCCGCCCCCAGGTTGTCCCAGAGAGAATCTGCCCCAGCCCGGCCCTCGCGCCCCGCTGTCCCAGAGGAATCTGCCCGCCCGACCCCGGCTGTCCCAGAGAATCTGCCCAGCCCGCCCCAGTGTGTCCCAGAAGAATCTGCCCTGGCCGCCCCCGCGTTGTCCCAGAGAGAATCTGCCCCGGCCCGCCCTGGCCCCGCAGCTGTCACGGGGAGAATCTGCCCCTGGCCCAGCCCCGGCTGTCACAGGGAGAATCTGCCCTGGCCCGGCCCCCGCGGTTGTCCCAGAGAGAATCTGCCCCAGCCCGGCCCTCGCGGCCCCCGCGGCTGTCCCAGAGGGAATCTGCCCCGGCCCGGCCCCCGCGGCTGTCCCAGAGAGAATCTGCCCCGGCCCGGCCCCCGCGGCTGTCCCAGAGGGAATCTGCCCCGGCCCGGCCCCCGCGGCCCCCGCGGCTGTCACGGGGAGAATCTGCCTGGCCCGCCTGGCTGTCCCAGAGAGATCTGCCCGGCCCGCCCCCATGGCTCCCTGGCTGTCCCAGAGAGAATCTGCCCCGGCCCGGCCCCCGCGGTTGTCCCAGAGAGAATCTGCCCCAGCCCGGCCCTCGCGGCCCCCGCGGCTGTCCCAGAGGGAATCTGCCCCGGCCCGGCCCCCGCGGCTGTCCCAGAGGGAATCTGCCCCGGCCCGGCCCCCGCGGCTGTCCCAGAGGGAATCTGCCCTGGCCCGGCCCCCGCGGTTGTCCCAGAGAGAATCTGCCCCGGCCCGGCCCCCGCGGCCCCGCAGGCTGTCAGTGGAGTCTGCCCCTGGCCCAGCCCCTGGCTGTCCCAGAGAATCTGCTCCAGCCCGGCCCTCGCGGCCCCCGTGCTGTCCCAGAGAGAATCTGCCCCGGCCCGGCCCCCGCGGCTGTCCCAGAGAGAATCTGCCCTGGCCCGGCCCCCGCGGCTGTCACGGGGAGAATCTGCCCTGGCCCGGCCCCCGCGGCTGTCCCAGAGAGAATCTGCCCCGGCCCGGCCCAGCGCTCCCCGGCTGTCCCAGAGAGAATCTGCCCGGCCCGCCCCGGCGTTGTCCCAGAGAGATCTGCCCCAGCCCGGCCCTCGCGGCCCCGCGCTGTCCCAGAGGAGATCTGCCCGCCCGGCCCCCGGCTGTCCCAGAGGGGAATCTGCCCGGCCCGCCTCAGGCTGTCCCAGAGGGAATCTGCCCTGGCCCGGCCCCAGGTTGTCCCAGGAGTCTGCCCGGCCCGCCCGCTGGCCCCCGCGGCTGTCACGGGGAGAATCTGCCCTGGCCCAGCCCCCGCGGCTGTCCCAGAGAGAATCTGCTCCAGCCCGGCCCTCGCGGCCCCCGTGCTGTCCCAGAGAGAATCTGCCCCGGCCCGGCCCCCGCGGCTGTCCCAGAGAGAATCTGCCCTGGCCCGGCCCCCGCGGCTGTCACGGGGAGAATCTGCCCCGGCCCGGCCCCCGCGGCTGTCACAGGGAGAATCTGCCCCGGGCCGGCCCGGCCTCCTCCGAGGAGGACCCTCTCATTGCGAAGGCCTTTGGCGAGGGCACATGCTCCAACACCAGAAGCAGATCTGGTCTTATGAGTGACATTAGAAAATGAAACCTTAGCGGGGAGATTAGAAGATGTGACATTAGAACAGATGCTTTGTCCCTGCCCTTCCCCCAAAGACCACGGGCCTTTTCATTTTGCAGCTAAAACCTCCTATATATGTTTCCCCCTGTGTCTCCCTAACCCCTCCTCTGTTGCCCCCATGAGAGTGTGAGCAGAGGCTGTCTTGCTTTTCCTATCTGTATCCCGAGGACTTATTAAGTGCTTTTAAAAAATGCTTTTCCATTCCCTCATTGAGAATAAAATATCAGAATTGGGGAAGATCTTAGACTAGAGGACTCAGTGAAATGAAGTTATACTCGGCAACAATTCTATGATGATCAATTCTAATGGATGTGACTCTCTTTAACAATGAGCACTGGGAACCGATCACAACGTAACATTCTCACTCTTTTTGTTGTTTGCTTGCATTTTTTTTCTTTTTCAAATGTTTTCCATTTTGATATGATTTTTCTTGTGCAGCAAGATAATTGTACAAATATGTAGACATATATTGGATCTAACACATATTTACCATGTTTACCATATATTGGATTACTTGCCATCCAGGGGAGGGGGTGGAGGGAAGGAGAGGAAAATTTGGAACACAAGGTTTTGCAGGCATCAATGTTGAAAAATTATCCATGAATATGTTTTGAAAATAAAAAGCTTTTTTTTTTTTTTTTGACTTGCCAAGGGTCACACAGCTAGGAAGTGTTAAGTGTCTGAGGCTAAATTTGAACTCAGGTCCTCTTAACTTCAGGGCTGGTGCTCTATCCTAGCTGTCTATCACCTAGCTGCCCCAGTAAAAATCTTTAAGAAAAAAAAAAAGAATGGGGACTTAGAATGTCAAGCTGGAAGTTACAAATAATAGAGGAGAATGTCCAGACTCATAGAGGAGATGAAATTCACTTAAGAGCATGAGCTAGGTTCATTTGGGAACAAAAGTTCCATAAATAACAAATCAGCTCAGTCAAAGAGAATTGTCAGTTTGTTTGGGGCATCCAAGGACACTAATCTGGTATTCTTGGGGGTCTAGCTGAAGAAATGGAAACTCTTAGACTCACTCCTTTATTTCTTTTTTTTTTTAATTTATTACCTTTTATTTACAAGATATATGCATGAATAATTTTTGAGCACTGACCCTTGCAAAACTTTTTGTTCCAACTTCTCCCCTTCTTGGCCCTATCCCCTCCTCCAGGTGGCAGGTTGACCAATACATGTTAAATATATCTAACATATACAGTATATGTATACATGTCCATACACAGACTCACTCCTTTCAACAGACCTTTGCTCAGCTGCTTTTATTGCAGGGACAGCTTTCTGTGGCTAGCCCTCCTCTCAACTCTCCCCACACCCCGGGGCCAATTCCTGCTGGGGACTTAGGGTTTCTTCTCACTCCCTAAGACCACAACGCTTTTCTGAACAAACATCTCCTGGGGTGTCCCTCCTCCCTCCCCTCCATTTTTAGTGGTGTAACATGTGCATTGTCAGCTTTTTAGAAGCCCAGAGAACAAACATGTAGAGCTTTCTGGGTATAAAACCTCAATTGGTAGAGGGGGCCGGAAACTGCCCCTTGAGGGGAGATAAAGGCTGCTCCTGAGGAAGCTATCCAGGATGCTGACCCCCTCCTCTCCCAAGAGGAAGCAAGCCTGTGATAACTTTCTAGTTTACTTTTTTGTTTCCTCACTCAACTTCCAAGAAGCTTGAGAAGTTTGATTACAGGTTGCAAAGTCTGAGGGTGGGAGGGATGGGAAATGCTAACCTCTGCAGCAAGCAGAGGCTTTGGGGGAATGACTGTCAGAGCACTGCCAGAGCCAAACCCCAAAAGCGTCATATTAGAGCTGGAAGGACTTTTGGGGGACGTCTCTTCCTTTACAGAGGAAAAAAGTGAGGTCCTGGAGAGGGGAAGCTCAGTCAACCCATGTCCTTCTTATTGAAACAGAGGCTAAACTGAGCCATCAAATAAAATCCAAGTCTTATAGTCAGACTGAGAGCTAAAGAGGACCATCTTATCCTATCTCTGCCTTTTACACTTGGTGTCAAAGGAGGGATTAGGACATGGCCTGTGTCTGGATGCCTTTTAGACAAGTTGGGAAAATACAGCCTTCCCTGGGGGGATGCAGATAGAGCTCTTTTTAGGACATCCCCTCTGGGGTCCCCTCACCCTCCATGGTTTACAATGAGTAACTGAATAAGAAGAAAGTATACTTTTTTATTATAACTTTTTATTGACAAAACATATGCATGGATAATTTTTCAACATTGACACTTGCAAAAACTTCTGTTCCAACTTTTCCCCTCCTTCCCTCTACTACCTCCCCTAGATGGCAGGCAGTGCCATACATGTTAAATATGTTAAAAGTATATGTTAAATACAATATATGCATACATATTTATACAGTTATTTTGCCGCACAAGAAGAATCGGATTTAGAAAAGGTTAAAATAACTTGAGAAGAAAAACAAAAATGCAAGCAAACAATAACAGAAAGAGTAGAAATGCTATGTTGTGGTTCACACTCATTTCCCAGAGTTCTTTTACTGGGTGTAGCTGGTTCTGTTCATTACTGATCAGTTGGAACTGATTTGGATCCCCTCATTGTTGAAGAGAGCCACATCCATCAGAATTGATCATCATATGATATTGTTGTTGCCGTGTATAATGATCTCCTGGTTCTGCTCATTTCACTTAGCATCAGTTCATGTAAGTCTTTCCAAGCCTCTTTGTATTCATCCTGCTGGTCATTGAAGAAAGTATACTTTAAGCTTAAGCTCATCTACATGTCTAGTCTCCAAACAGAAAAGCTTGAGTGCTTGAAAGGATGAATCTTCTATGGAAAGAAAAGATGCCCAGGATCTTGGAATAAGAGTTCCCTTTGGCAGGGAAGGAACCCTCCTGCTTTCCCCAGCCTGAAGGGTTCCATTTCCCCATCTCTCTCTGGGGGTGTATCACCTGAAAGTATAGAATGCCCAGGCCTGGAGATGGGCCTTCCTAGGGGTCAGCCCCCTCCCCTTGCATAGCATCTCCAAGTAGGGATGGGAAGAAGTTCAGTGAGTATAAATAGGATGTAGTAGATGAGCCACCAAGACTTGTATGCGAGTAAGTAGTGAGATGGTGCAGCAGATTGAGCACATTCCCTCGATTTAGGACAATCTGAGTGGAAATCTGTCCTCAGACACTTAGCAGTAGCCAGTCACTTAACCCCTGTTTACTTACTCATCTGTAAAATGGAAATTGGAGAAAGAAGGAAATGGAAAATCACTCCAATGTCTTTGCCAAAAAAACTCCAAAGGGCTCACATAGAATTGAATGAAATTCTGAACAAAAAGACTCAGACCTCTGAGGAAGTGAAGCAGACAAATCATGTTATGAAAATGAAGGATTAGAGATGGGTAAATCAAAGAATATACTGGTAAGCCCAAGGCATTAAAAACATTCATAAGAAGATCTCCAGCTACCTGGGTGTATGCTCTTTAAACTAAATCTAAAAATTTAAATTGAATCTTGGAATACACTGAGAAGGAAGGACTTGGTAGTACCAAATTCAAATTCTTTTTAATGTGCAATTCTTTCATTTTTTTTAGCTTTTTATTTTCAAAATATATGCAACAATAGTTTTCAACATTCATTCTTGCAAAATCTTTGTGTTCCAAATTTTTTCTCCCTCCCTTCCTCCCCTAGACAGCAGGTAATCCAGTATAGGTTAAACATGCACAATTCTTCTATATATATATTTCCACAATTGTTTTGCTGCACAAGAAAAATCAGATCAAAAAAGGAAAAAAATGAGAAAGAAAACAAAAAGCAAGCAGCCAACAACAAAAAAGATGAAAATACTATGTTGTGAACCACATTTAGTCCCCATACTCCTCTCTTTGGATGTAGATGGCTCTCTCCATCATAAGACCATTGGAATCGGCCTGAATCACTTCATCGTTGAAAAGAGTCACTAAAATCAAATTTGTAGCAGGATGGGACAATGGAGTTCTAGGGAAAAACCTGATATTTTCTTTTTGAGGTAGAGCAATATGCCAAGAGAGGGAATTCAGTGTTGAAAGGAATCCTGAGGGCATTTAACCCAGTCCCCTAGGTGAGCAAAATATAATCCTCTTTATAAAATCAGCGACCCAGCTTGGTCCAGTTTTGACTTTAAGGCCTTCAGTGATAGGGAGCTCACTACCTCACAAGGCAATTCATTCCACTTTGAACTTTACAGAGTTCATCTTTTTTCTTCTAATAAAAAAAAAAGTTGGGGCAGCATTTGTGTGCCTCTGCTAGCAATAGGATGCCTGAGGAATTGTGATGTAGTAGAAAGAGTTCCTGGGATTGGAGAACCAGTGTTCAAGTCTCACTTCTGATGCTGACCACTTGTGTGAGCCTGGGAAACTTCCCCGAGCCTTGGCGGCTCTGTCTGTGAAGTGAGGGTCTTCCCTTCTTGGATTGCTTTCTATCAACTCTACATAGATTCAGGATGTTCCAACAGCATTATTAGTTTAAAGTAACCTAAGACCTTTGAAACACCTCTATCTTTTCTGTATTTAGTTATTACATGCTGTGTGCACCTCAAGGCCAGAGGCAGCTTTTGCCCTTCTTGACCCTCAAGCTTAGCACAGTGCTGGGGACTTTGAATAAATGCTTGTTGGCTGCCTTCCTGCCTACTTGACAGTGGGAGTTGGTTGAGAGGGCCTCTGGGGTCCCTTCCAGCTCTAAATATAAGATTCTCCTCAAATTATCATATAATAACAATGTAGAAGGGAAATAAGATATGGATACACAAACTTAAAAATGGCTCATTGCATGCTGAGAATTCCTTTTGCTGCCCTTTGGAGCCTTTGAGCTTATTATTGTTATTTTCATGAATCCTCTTTCCTTCGTGAGCAAAAACTCCACTTTATGGCTTAAAATGGGTGCTAAGAAGGATGGGGCAGGGGGAGAAACAGGAGGAATTATGGTCCCTGGGGCAAACTCACAAGAGTGAGGCAGTCCTGGAGAGACATCTCAGAATTGGGGGAGGTCGAGTTGTGAAAATGGTACATGAACATTATCACCCAAGGCCCCGTAACCCAAGGCTGGGCAGTCACAGCTCATATTGTGCAGGCAATCCTAGTTAAAACCAAGGTAAAGAAAAAGGGAGAGCTTAACATCACAGCCAAGACCCCAACACACTGTGCCCAACAACTACTTTTAGAGGTATCAAGGTCATTCTAATGAATCTCTGATCCAATCCAATGGTTTCCATGTGAAAATGTAAGTTTAAATTCAGTCTCAGATATATACTAGCTGTGTAACCCTGAACACTTTACCTTAGATT
Source organism: Sarcophilus harrisii (assembly GCF_902635505.1). Lineage (NCBI taxonomy): Eukaryota > Metazoa > Chordata > Mammalia > Dasyuromorphia > Dasyuridae > Sarcophilus > Sarcophilus harrisii. The sequence goes on from NC_045426.1 coordinate 89,535,257, forward strand.
CCTCAATTGTAAAATAGGGATAATAATACTACCTACCTCTACATAGCACAGTACCTGGCACACAGTAGGTGCTAACTAAATGTATTTTTTCTTCCCATTCCCCCTCTCCCACACTGACATGGGCTGTGATCCATCCATGTTTGCCTATCCTGCTTTGTTCTTGTTCATATGTTCCCATAGATTCAGCAGATAGGGCTCATCATATATTTGGGGATTTTCTGTGAGTTCTCCTAATATCCTCTTTAATGTTTTATAGTTTATAGTCATGTAACATTACCATAAAATTGAAGAGAAGAAAATGGGCAAGACCACCCTTGAAAAATGGTCTAGTGCTTTTTTTAGCTTCTCCCTGAAATAAAGGGCCATCTTTCTAATATCAGTAACCTTTGAGTCCATGATATATTAATAACAGCCAATATTTTATAGTGAATTGGACAATACAAGGATAATCCCAATAAGTCTGTAATCTCAGAGATTTGGTTGGTTCTTCCAATAAGGCAAATTGTAACCCATTTGTCCATAGTTTTCCACTCAGGTCTTTGTCTTCCTGTACATTTGTAACTGAAAGCCCAAGGTTATTAATCTTCCTTTTTACAGAGAAGAAAATGGAGGCTCTTAGGAGCAAAATGCCTTATCTAAGGCACACAGATAGGAAGGGTCAGAAAGAAGACAGGTTTCCTTCCTCTAAGACCATAAACCTCATTGTATTCTATCAAGATCTCTCTCTGTATCACTCCCAAAATACAGATGAATGAAAAAGCTACATGTCCTGAGGGAGGAAAAAATTATATATTTATATTTATGTAGAAACTATCATATGCCAGGTACTGTGTTAAATATTTTTTACAAATATCATAATTATTCCCCCAAACCCTGAGATGTGGTTAATGTTGCTATCCCCATTTTACAGATGAGGAAATCAAAGTAAACAGTCATATAAATTCACTACTGCTACGTGGGTACTTGGCTTCTGAGGCATAATGAGGCTTCCCATAGAAAGGGGTAAAAGTCCAAGATTAGTCACGTCTTAGATTTGGAAGAGATCTTGACTCGAGGCTTATTTGACAGAGGGGGAAACTGAGGCCTGAGGAGGACAGTGATTTTCTTAAGGTCACACAGTGACTGGAACAACTGAGACTAGAACCTGGCTCCCACCCCAATGTGCTTCCATGATTTCCTGGCTCCCTCCTTTATGGCTGGAAAGTTCGGGTGATCTCTATATGGAGTTCAGTTTTAAGGTCAATTGACCACAAGAGGCTGTGGGGAATGGGACTATGTCCCCTTCCATGGTGGAAGTGTGTCTGCAGAAATGGGAGATAAATGATCCCCGACAGGCCTGTGAGGGTGGAGAGATGGGGAGAAAAGGAAGCAAAGGGGAAAAAGGGGACAGGAGGGTAGAGGGCCACGAGACAGGGTGTTTCACAGGGTATGCTCTGGGTGGATCTGGGCCAAGGGGAGCTAGTAAGTGGTACATGGGCCCCAAGGGAGGAGGGCCGGAGAAGGCAGGTTCTAAGATCACGGAGATTCCCCTCTTTTAGGAGGCAAGAGATTGGGAACCAGAGATGGTTCCTGGTGTGAGTGTGTGTGTGTGTGTGACTATTCTGAACTCCTCTCCATGAAGCGGTTAGCTCAGTGGTTATTTCAAGACCCAGCCTTCCTCCCCGTCCCAGACTGAGTTCTAACCTCATTCCTTCATTCATTAATCCAGGCAATAAACATTGGCAGCCTCCTTCCTCCCTGCCTCACCCAGTCCTGTGTGCTGGGGGGAGACCTGAGAATCTCTCCCTTTGTCAATAATCCCTTTTAAAATGTCGCTGATGATCAAGGTCAAGTTCACTAACCTATACTTTCTGGAATTCACTTTCTTTTTTGAAAACCAGGAGAATGTTTGCCCTTTTCCACACCTGCCACATCTTTCCCATTTGACACAGTTTCTCCCCATTAAACAAGATTGCTGTGGCAGGTGGCAATCACATTCTCAGGGACTTCCTATAGTCTCTGCAGTAAGAGACAAGACCCGATTTGGTTCCTATTATAATAGAGAATTTTCTGATTTATCAATTGCTTTTTAAAGAGCTCCATGAGATGGCCAGAGCCAAGGAATTCTAGCCCCACTTTTCAGATAAATAAACTGAGGTTCTGAGAGTAAATATTTTTGTTGTAAGATCATTTTGGTCACATCCAACTCCTCATGACCCCTTTTGGGGTTTTCTTGGTTGAGATACTGGAATCATTTGCCATTTCCTTCTCCAGCTCATTTTACAGAGAAGGAAACTGAGGTGGACAGGGTTAAATGACTTGCCCAGAGTCACACAGCTAGTGAGCATCTGAGGCCACATTTGAACTCTGGTCCTCTTGACCCCAGGCCCAGTGCTCCGTTCACTGCCCCACCAAGTGGCCCCCAACAGTAGATGAAACAGGCAAATGCAGGGGAGCCTGATCTAGGTGGTGAGGAGTCTGAAAACCACATCCCATGAGGATTACTTGAAGGAAGAGGGCCCATTTACCCTTGAGAATAGAGGTGACTTGGTGTCCTAGGGGATGATCATTATCTTTAAGTGGCCTGGCATCTGGGAAAGAGAGCAGCATTGTGAGTTATGGAACCTTAATTCAAATGCCAGCTCTTCAAGTGAATCTCAGTTTCCTTGTCTGTAAAATCCTTCCCAACTCTACTCATATTTCTCTCCATAATTAGACCTGATCTTGGCTCTGGAAGACCAAAGCAAAGGTTGAAAGTCTCAGGGAGGCAGATTTCAGCTTGTCCAAAGATCAAATGATTAGGGCTATCCAGGTGTGGAAAGGGCTGCTTCCAGGAGGCAGTGAGCTCTCTGTCACCTGCATGGCTGCATGTGGGGCTGTGTGCAGGAGTCCTGCTCTCACTAAGTGTCCTCTAAGGCCCCTTTCAGCCTTGAGCTTCTAGGATGCTCTAACTTGCCCACAGTCCCCCAGGTATATAAAAAAATTGCAGTACCTGAATTGTAGCCCAGATCGCTGGACTGCCAGCCTTGTGCTTGGGGATAGAGTCTGAAATCAGAAAATTCATCTTCATGAGTTCAAATCTGGCTTCAAATAGTTATTAGCAAGTTCAGATAGTTGTGGTCCTGGGCAAGTGAGTCACTAACCCGTTTCCCTCAGTTTCCCCATCTGTAAAATAGGGATAAATAGCACATACTTCCCACTGTTTGTGGGAGGAGTGAATGGGGCAATAGTTATCACAGCAAGTGGCACATAGTAAGCACTACAGAAATTTTCACTGTAGGCGCTTCTATTCCTTCTATACTGGTAAAATCAATAGATCCCTTCCCAGATTAATATTTCAAAATATATAAAATCCATAGATATACAAGGGATGGCAATTATATTTAAACACAGACAGATGTACAGCCAGATACACACACACACACACACACACATTCATGGATCCCCAGAAATCCATCCACAAATTTCCAAGGTGTCTTTGGAAATCAGGTGATGAACTTTTGTTCTAAACTATGTTTATTTTCCCTCTTGTTCTGATCTTGAGTTTGTGCTAGGACATCCTGCTGTCACGGATGGGAAGGAGCTCAAAACTGGTACCCTCCGAGGGAATGGCAGAACACCGACCGCTCTGAGCATCACTGGCCAGCCAAAGTGGGTTAGAGCACTGGCTCTGGATTCAGGAAGATGAGCTCAGAATCACTGACTAGCTATGTGACCTTGGGCAAAACAAGCACTGAAATGCCTGCTCAATTCCCTTATCAGTTAAATGGGGAAAATGATAGGACTTGCTTCTTTAGGTAGATATAAGCATATGAACAAGTAACTTAACTCATTTACCTCAGTTTCCTTGTCTGTCAAATGGGAATAATAATCCCTTCCATCTCCCAGAATTGTTGTGAAAATCAAATGACATAATTATAAAGTACTTAGCACAATGTCTGGCACACAGAGCTATATGTGTTAGATATTTGTTAGATATTAGATATATGCTAGATTATTATGAAATAATATTAGTAAAGTGCTTTGGAAATCATAAAGTATTGTATAAATGTTAGTCATTATGATTATTATCAGCCACCCCTTGACTGCACTACAGGCTCTCAGTCCAAGAGCCCCAAAGATAGCTATTTCTGTCCCAGCTCCATTGACATCTTTGAAGGGACAATCCAGACAGACAGGGGACTCGACCCCCTTATCACCACTGGTATGGCCATAGCCACTGACCAGCCAGTGGACCGCTGGCTGATCCCCATTCCAGCCGCCCTTTGGTGACGGGACCTGGCAAAGGCCTCTGTAGGCGCTGCAACCCCTGCCTCCTTAGCAACCACAGTTACAGAAAGTTCTCACCACCATAGCCCTTGGCATCATGGAAATGGCTCAGTGTCAGAAGTAGATATGACTTTTATCAGTGGAAATTACATGAAAAAAATGACTGATGATGGGGCCTTGTCATCTGATTTATAGTGAAAACGTCCTATGTGATGTCTGCCTCCTTCTTGTAAGCTTCTTGGGAGCAGGGGCAACCTCAGATTTTTCTAATGGATCTCTAGTATTTTGCATATATGTGCTTAATAAATGCTTTTTCATTCATTCAGCCTTTTTTTCATACATTCATTCCATAGAAACTAAACTGCTGTTTTCTTCCCCCAAGAGACCAGTTTATTATCTTCTTGCCCCTTTTCCCCCCCAAATTCACCCAAATCTCTTTTTTCCCCTTTCTTACTTTCCTCAGGCCTTTCTTCTGTCCTAGGTCCTGTCCTACAGCCCCTCTCATCTACTGGTCTTCACCTTTGATTATTATGTCCCTCTTCTTCCATCTGTTCTGCTGGGCTCAGAGTTCATTTGAAAAATTTCTGGGCAGCTCTGTTTGGTCTCTTTAGATGCCTACTCATTCTTTCTCATCAGAATCATTTGCAACTATTTCATTAAACTTTCATTCTGGAGGGAGAATCTCTAATCCTTTTTTGAAGTGGAATTACTCAGTTAAACCATAACTCTAAGGGTGGGGGGTCTGAAGAAGAAATCCCTGATGAACAATAGATGCTGGCCAGAGATGCTTTGGAAAAGATGATTAACATCTGGATATGAGTCAGACCAAGAGAGGGATAGAAAACTATATGTGCGACTTCAATTGTATCTAGTCACCACTCCCCTAGCCCCCAAAAGATCTTCTCATATTGCAGTAAATATTAATAGTGCATCTGAACTGGGTATGTACAGGATTGGTCCCAAGGAGGCTGGGGGAAATGTTTAGAAGAAAATTCAGCAAGAAAAGATGGGGATTTAGTACTGTGTCCCGTGATAGAAGACATTTTCCTCTCTGAGTTCTGGGTGGGAAGCAGTCTTAAGATTTCATGATGCCTTGAATCAGGACTCCTAGGTTCTAACCTCAGCAACGCCACTAATTCACTTCATAAACTTTGGGCAAGACATTGTTCTGGGTCTTAATTTTTTCATCTGTGAAATGAAGCAATAGGACTAGGTGATCTCTATGATCCATTCCAACTTTTATCTTTTTGTTTTATATTCTAAGGACTGTCTCAGCTCTGACATTTCTATAATTTCACATAAATAAGACAGACATCATAATCAGTCCCAGAAGAGAAAGGTCCAGTGGGCTTAAGAAAGGGCACCTCCTCATAGCTCAGTGTATGTTTGAAGAACAGAGAATCAACTGATCCATCAATCAACATGAATTTATTGAGTTCCTGCTATATGTAAGATACAGAACTGTGTTAATTTCTCTCTGTTTAGCATGAATGAGCACCAGACCCTCTCCCCCAGATACTTTGGCTCCCTCTGCTTGAGCTGAATGGCTACCATCTTTCTATCAATTTTTAGAACCACTCTTTTTGATTATCCTCTTCTGTAGAGTTCTCTAAAGGCCTCAGGGTTCTTCCCTCTTTCCCCATGAGGCCTCTAAGACCCAGATATCCTAACCTTCGATAGCCCTATCCTGGCCCACGGAGCCTGTCTTCTCCCTCTGGCCCCAACTCCTACCCAATTTGTCAAAGATATCTTCAGAGAGTTCCCTGATCTGCCCACTCAGCCTTGGAAATCAATCCTCCAACCTCAGCCACTCAGCCTCCGGAGCCTCAGCTCCCTGAGAGGTTAAGGAGGGGATTGAAATCCTCAGGAAAGCAGCAGGAATCCAGGAGATGCGAGGAGGAAGCGTAGGAAAGCTTCCAGAGACAGAGGGGAGTGGAGGGGGTGGGGAGGGGAGGAAGAATTCAGAGCAACTGAGGAGAGGAGTTCACAGGGCCATCACGACACAAAGGGGCCCCAGCAGGAGGCTGGGCACGATCCCGGAGGAGACCCGGAGGATGGCGGTTGCAGAGTTCAGCTCTGCTATCTCCCGCTCTATCCATTTTGAGTACTCGCTGATCCGAGAATAGACTCCTGGGGTTTCCAGATGAGCGCAGCCCAAGGTCCAGCTTACTACCCCTACTTGGAACCACGTGTGGTCAATTTCACAGACGAGTGGGCTCCCATCATCCCCCTGCAGAGAGAGGCGAAGGACACTTATTAGGGAGGCGGGGAAGGGCCAGGGGCAGAGAGGTCTGCCGGGCTCTGGGGAGCCACAGTGCAGGCCGATGTCCAGGGAGCATCGGAGCCGGGCAGGGCACAGGGACAGCATTCAAACCTAGCCTCAGATGCCAGCTGGGTGACCCTTGACAAGTCACTGAATCCTGACTCAGTCTCCTTACCTGTAAAATGGGGGTAGCCTACCTAGCAGAATTGAGGTCGGGGAGGTAAGTCAAATGACACAGTCTCTGGCACATAATAACACTCTCTCTATGTTAGCTATCATCACCGCCATTTTAACAAGATGATTTGGGAAGTTCCTGTGGCATGTATTTAGGGCCTGACGCCAATCTGTAAGCCAGTGATCCTTACTGGTAATTCATTACAGGGATGAATGATGTTGCCAGAAGACGTCGGAAGGCATTGCTATGGGAGATAAAGTTGTGGGCAAGAACTGAATCGTTTCAGGAGCACAGATGATGTCTTCATCCCTTCTGTCAGTTGCAGGCAAGAGCTCCAGAAGGAAAAAGGCAGATTTGGAAAATGAACAGCTGGACAATAAAACAGGGATGAAATCTGAATAACTGAACTAGGCAATGAGAGACAGGACAGGTACGGGTGGGATGTGCCAAATGAGAACCAGGAAGAACATTTTTTCTTGGAGTGTTATAAACCTTACCGAGCTCTTTCTACTGGAAAAGGAGGGCTGAAAGATACATATGCATCCACACACAGACATGTATACATATATTAGAGACACATGTGTAACACACACATACGTATATATACATATAGGTGCATGTTGCTGCTGTTCAGTTGTGTCCAACTCTTCATGACCCCATGGACCACAGCACACCCTGCTCTTCGATCTCCCACTCCTAAGTCTATCAAAACAGCTACATCAGACCTGATTCTTCTCAATAATGAGACGATTGAGCCCAGTTCCAATGAACTTGTGATGAAGAGAGCCATCTATACCCAGAGAGAGGACTGTGGGAACTGAGTGAAGATCACAAAATAGCATTTTCACTCTTTTTGTTGTGGTTTATTTGAGTTTTGTTTTCTTTCTCATTTTTTTCCTTTTTGAGCTGATTTTTCTTGTGCAGCAAGATAATTGTATATAAATATGTATACACATAATGGACTTAACATATTTTTACTATGTTTAACATATACTGGATTACTTGCCATCTAGAGGAGGGAGTGGGGGGAAAGGGAGAGAAAAATTGGAACACAAGGTTTTTTCAAGGGACATGTTGAAAAATTATCCATATGTTTTGAAATATATGTTTTGTTATGTTTGTATATGTTTTGTTTGCATATGTTTTGAAAATAAAAATCCTCAATAAAAACAGTAAAATTAAAAAAAGAAAAAATCAGATGGAAGAAAACCATTTTATGAATATATTACTAAATCTAAATTGTTTGATAATGAAGGTGAAGTTTTTATTTGAATGTGTTTACATATTAAAATGTCAAGGAAAATGAAAATCTTCCAGTCCAAACTGTAAAAGATCTCAAATTCTCTCTTCTATCATTAAGATCTAGGAAAGTGAAAAAAAAACACCCTAATATATCAAAGCTTCAAAGAAAAATGAGAATTGGCCTCAGCTCATGGAAGAGATCAAAAAAGGATTTTAAAAAATCCAGTGAAAGAGGTAGAGGGCAAATTGGGAAGAGAAATAAGAGTGATACAAGAAAAGCATGAAAAAAAAAAAAAGAATTGACAACTTGGTAAAGGAAGTACAAAAAAATTAGTGAAGAAAAGGACACCTTAAAAAAACAGAATAGATCAAATAGTAAAAGAAGCACAAAAATTCAGTGAAGGGAAGCATAACTTGAAAAGCAGAACTGGCCAAAGGGAAAAAGAATTACAAAAGCTCCATGAAGAAAATATTTCCATAAAAATCAGATTTGGGTAAGTGGAAGTTGATGATTTTATGAGACATCAAGAAACAATAAAAAGAAAAAGAATTTTAAAAATAGAAGAAAATGTGAAATATCTCATTGACAAAACAACTGACTTGAAAAATAGATTGAAGAGGGATAAGTTAAGAATTATTGGACTACCTGAAAGTCCTGATTAAAAAAAAAAAAAGGAGCCTAGACATCATCTTTCAAGATATTATTAAGGAAAATTGTCCTGATATCTTAGAATCAGAGAATAAAATAGACATTGAAAGAATTCACCAATCACCTTCTGAGACCCCAAAATGAAAATTCTCAGGAATATAACAGCTTTCCAGAGACCCCAGATGTAGAGGAAAACATTGCAAGAAATATTATGGAGCCATAAAAAGAATAACATACGATTGAGAAATTTCTATACTAAAGGATCAGAGAGCTTGGAATATGATATTTTGGAGGGCGAAAGAGTTAAGAATATAACCAAGAATCACCTATCTAGCAAAACTGAGTATAATTCTTCAAGGTAAAAAATGTATATTCAGTTAAATACAAAACTTTCAAGCATTGATGAGGAAAAGATCAGAGCTAAATAGAAAATCTAACTTTCAAATACAAGACACTACATAAGCATTAAAAAGTTAATGGGAAAGAGAAATCATAATAATAATGAAAAAATTAGGACAGTTAAAAGGAGAACATAGGTGTGAGCTGAATATGATGGGATGATTAAAAAATAAAAGAATATTAAGGGGTGAGAAAGAAGAATGAACACTGAAAAGGGGAAAGGTAAAGGTAAAATGGGTTAAATTGTCTGACATGAGAGGCAGAGATTTTATTTTACAGTGGAAGCAAAAAAGGAAAAAGTGGAGGAGAACACATGAATCTTACTCTCATTGGAATTGGCTCAAAGAAGGAATTATATATAGATTCCAAGGGAAGGGGATATCAAAAGAGACTAATAGGGAAGGCAGATCGAGGGAAGCAAAACACTTTCAAGAATGGACAGGATGAAAGATAAGGATAAACAGGAGGCAAATCAGATGGAGGGAAATACATAGTAATCATTACCATGAAAAATAATTTACAGCAAGTTTCTCTGAGGAAGACTTCATTTCTCAAATATAGAGAACTCTAATAATATATACTATATTATTATATTTTGGTATATATATTTACCAAATATATATACCACGGAGCCAAATTTTTAGAAATAAAAGCCATTCCTCCATTGATAACTGTCAAATGATAGATAGGAACAGGAAGTTTTCAGACAAAGTAACCAAAGTTATTTATAATCATTTTGAAAATGCTCCAAATTACTACTGATTGGAGAAATGTAAATTAAAACAACCTAGCTACCATCTCCTACCTATTAGACTGGCTAATATGCCAATCTATTACAAAAAGAAAAATGACAGGTGTCAGAGGGGATGTGGGAAAATTAAGACTATGATGCATTACTGGTGAAGTTGTATACTGATTCAACCATTCTGGAAAGAAATTTGGAACTATGCCTAAAGGGCTATGAAACCATGTATATCCTTTGACTAAGGAATACTTCTACTAGGTCTGTATCCCAAAAAGATAAAAAAAGGAAAGAATCTCTATGTACAAAAATATTTATAGAAGTTCTTTTAGTGGTGGCAAAGAATTGGAAATTAAGAAGATATCCATCAAAGAATGGCTGAACAACTTGTATATGATTGTGATAAAATACTACTATTATAAGATATGACAAGCAGGGTGCACTCAGAAAAACTTGGAAAGACTTATATGAACTGATGCAAGGTAAAATGAGTAGAGCCAGGAGAACATTGTATATAGGAACAGCAATACTATATGATAATGAACTATGAATAACTTAACTATTCTCAGTAATGCATTGATCTAAGACAACTATGAAAGAAAGACATGATGAAAAAGGATATCTATTTGTAGAGAAAGAACTGAAGGAGTCTGAATGCAGATCAAAGCATACTTTTTCTTTACTTTATTTTTCTTCTTTTTGTCTGTTTCTTTTTTTCATAGCATGACTTATATGGGAATATATTTTGTATGAATATACATGTATAAACTATGTAAAACTACTCGCCTTCTCAATGGGTAGGAAGAAAAGAGAGGGAGAATTTGGAACTCAAAACTTAAAAAAAGAACATTAAAATTGTTTTTACATGTACTTGGGGGGAAATAAAATATTCGATGTTTTTAATAAAAAGAAAAGAAAACTGATTGAAAGTGGTCTGTGGTAGCTACTGTTTTTCTCTCCAGGGCTGATTGAAAGTGGTCTGTGGTAGCTACTGTTTTTCTCTCCAGGGCTTAACATCAGATCTTGTCATATAACTGACATTTAATAAATGTCTGGGGAAGGAATGAACTGAGTAATTAGCAAACTTGCAAGAAATGCAGATTTTAGTACAATCTGAGGAAAAGCTTCCTAACAACTAAAGCTATCCCAAAGAAAAAGGAGCTTGCTGCTTTGGGGGACACTGAGCTTGTGTTCCCCACTATAATGAAGACCTTCAAGGGAAGACGCTGGATAATTAATCCAGCTCTGTTATTAGTTAAGTAACTAATAATAGCTAAATAACAATAATAAGGTAAAATAAGTGTAATAATAGCACCCACTTCCCAGGGTTATGAAAATCAAATGATATAATATTTATAAAACACTGAGCAGAGTGCATGGCATATAATAGGCACTATATAAAGCTAGTTATGATTATTATTAACAATGTAAGTTATAACAATGTAATAATATCATAATAATATATAACAATGCAATAATCATCAGTATTCTTATAGAATCATGCTGACGATTAATAATAATAGTACCAATGATATAGTGCCCTAAGGTTTAGTGATTGCTTCATGAACATGATCTCAACTCTGGCAAGGAGGTGCTATTATTATCCCCATTTTACAGAGCAGGAAATTGAGGCAGGCAGAGGTTAGAGTGACTTGCCCGAGTGGCCCAGCTAGGAAGGGTCTGAGGCTGGCGGGACCGGGGGCTCAGAGGGCCGAGCCCTGGCGCTAGGAGAGCTGCCTGTCATTGGGAGGTCTGCTCCCGAGGTCGTTGCCTTCTCGGACAACGATGAGGGGGCAGGGCCCGGGGAAGTTTCTCTCCGGGCTCCCCCGCAGAACTCACATAGCAGAAGTCCCTTCCTCGGGAGTAATCGCTGCACAGCATGCTGGAGGAGATGATGCGGACGATGCTGGGCACCTCGGACACGTCGTGATACAGAGTGTCGCAGTCATCGTTGTGCATGATGGAGATCTCGGCTTCCTGGAGGATCGGCGACAGCGGCACTGTGGGGGGAGGGGGGTTAGAGTCCTGCCCATCCCTACTGCAGATTGGAAAAGCCCCCCCCCCCAACACACACAACACCACACAACACACACACACACACACACACACACACACACACACACACAACACACACACACACCAACAATATACTCTCCCATTTCAAAAAGAAAAGGTCTGATGCTGGAAATTCCATCATGAGACCGAGGCTTCTTTCGTTAGATCACGTCTCGCTGGGGCCTTTTGTTCAAATACAAAAGCTCTTGGGGTGGAAGATCGGCTTAGGGCCTTCCGCCCCGCGCAAGCTTTCCTGGGGAGCCGGGAGCCGGACTCCTAAATGGAGAAGGGGCCTCCAATCGGGGGCCGCCTCCTTCTGCTGCCAGGGCACGTGTGGGAGAAAGGTCTGGGGCACTCGCGCCGACCAGGGCCCACAGAGAGGCGCGGACGGGATGGGACACGGGGACCACAGTTAGCCGTCAGCAGACTGAGATACTGCAAATGAAACAGGGAGGAAATGGGGGCTGCCGTGATTTGCTCTGGGCAGCTAGTAGGCCAGTCAGGAAACAGGCCGGATTAATGAATAATAACCCAAATTAAATTAGTCAGGAAGCAGGCAGATGGAAATGTAAATAGAAACTGAAGGGGGTCCAGTGAGGGTCGTGACCTACAAGAGCTAAGGAGGAAGAGCCCAAGACCAGTGAAGAACACGGGAGGAGGAAAACAAGGCTGGACTTGCTCCCAGGGCCCATTTTCTCACCGCTTTCATCCGGGTCGCCCACTTTGGTCTGGCCCCAGCCCGTTATCCAGCAGAAGGAACCCACTCTCAAATCTATGGCGGAGGAGGCGATGCAGACAGGAGACATTTGCTTGGTGTAATTCACCTTGTCGGAGAGCTTGAGAAGGGCTAGGTTGTTCTCCCTGCCGATCCATGACCAGTATCTGTTCTGCTGGTAGTTGGGATGGATCACCACTTCCTGGACCAAGACCCTCGCCGAATAATTAGTTTCTTCAGTGAGTATTGTGGTCCCCAATAGGACATTTAAAGTATCATTTCTGTTGGAGAGAGGGAAGACATTAACGTTGTCATCATCACATCCAAGTGGAAAGAGCATTGGACTTGGGGGCAAAAGGGCTCCGTCAGAAAACATGACCGTGGGTCCTGGCTGGAACGGGGGACCCTGAGTGAGCTCCTGAATCTCTTGGACCACAGTTTATGCATCTGCAAAATGAGAGGGGTTGGACTAGACAATTCACTCTGTAAGATCTGTGACATGAGTGAAGGGAACAACACCATGGCTTTTGGAGTGTTGTATAGGGTGAGATTTCAGAGTCACAGAATCTTAAGTACCAGGAATTCCTCTGCCTGCTCCCTGGCCTGTGGTCACCCAAACCATGGTTGAACACCACCAGTAACCAAGAAAGTACTAGTATTATAGAGTATAGATTATTAGAAAAATTTTACAGTCAAAATATGTATTCTTTTCCCCCCAATTACCATACTTGGTAATGACTGCTGCCATCAAGCAGAAGCAAGATTCAGTGAATAGTGCCCACCAAAAGGGAGGCCTTTGATAGAGAAGCTTTGGGAATCTGCTTGAGGCCCTATGCTGTTCAATGTGTTCGACGATGACTCGGATAGATGTAGATGTCAGCTTTATCAGACTTTATCAGACTTACAGATGACATAGAATCAGAGAATCTCAGAGCTGGAAGGTACCTCAGAGGCTATAAAATAAACATGGGGGCAGCTAGGTGGTGTAGTGGATAGAGCATGGGCTCTGGAGTCAGGAGGACTCGAGTTCAAAATAGGCTCAGGGCACTTACTAGCTGTGTGAGCCTGGGCAAGACACTTATCCCCAATTGCTGCCCCCAAAAATAATCAACTTGGGCCTGAACAGAAGCCTTTTTTATAACCTTAGATTATAATCTAACCCAGCTAACAATCACCTAACCTCTGTTCCAAGAATTCAGAGGGAGCAAGAAACCACTGCTTTCTGAGAAAACTCATTCTACTTTGGGATCACTCTAATGACTAGAAAGTTCTCTTTGTATCAGCACCAATGTGCCTCTTTGCAACTTCCATTCATTGCTCTTAGGACAAAGTAGAACAAATCTAATTTCATCTTCATTATAATCCTTCAAATATTTGGAGATGGCTATGGGGGAACATCTCCCAAGGTTTTCCTACGATAAATATTCCCATTTTCTTTGGCTAGTCTTCATAGATCAGGACTTTGACCAACCTGGTCCTTTTCTGGATGCTGTTCAAGCTAGTCAATATCCTCCCCAAAATATGGCCCTCAGAACTAAACATTCAGATGTAGGCTGAGCAAGGTAGAGGGACAACAGGGCCATTTCCTAAAAGTCCTGTACACTTTGCTTCTCAAAGCAAATTAAAGATCAGATTAGCATTTGGGGTTGCCCTATCATTTTTATATTGAACTTGCAGATTTTTTCCCCCTTTTTTTGAGGAAAAAAATTTAGGTTCAGGGAAAGTGTCACTTAAATCCAAGTTATCTCATTCTAAATCTAACATTTTCCCATTGTACTTCTCTTGAAGGATAGTGTTTAATTTTAATGAATTTTATTTTATTTATTCATAAGCTCGCTTATTCATTCATTAATTCATCTATTGACTCATTCATTCTTTTATTTACTTATTCTTCCCCTTTCTTTGTTTCCCTGGTGCTTGCAGTGCCTGGCACAAAAGAAACAGCTAATGTTTGTTGACTGCTTGGATGACCGAGTTTAAGCAACAGTCGAAACAATATTCAAAAAATTAGAGTAATAAAAAAGTAGATAAACTGACGTGGGAGGTAGGGTTGGGTTGTTTTCATTCTTCATTTGTGCAGGTGCTAGACAACCAGTTGTTAGAGATTTTGTAGGGATTTTATTAAAGTCTCTTCTGCTGAGATTCTACATTGTTTGAAAGTAAGGTTGGAGCCTCTCAAATGATCCTTTTAACTAAATTAAACACGTACCCTACAATTGTATTGAAAAAAGACCAGCTCCTCCTCTGATTTCTACCAGCCCTGCCAGAACTATGACACAGTGGCCAATCTCACCTCTCTGGGTTCTTTTTTGTTTTCCAGGCCATCCTCCTTGCAAGAATCTCCCCAGCTAATCAAACTATCCTGCCGAAGAGGGGGAAAGCCCTGGGCTTGGAATCACAGGACAGTTTACAAAGTATTTTCCCCACAACACTGTAACACCCGGGTAGGGCGTTTATTTATGCAGACCTATTGAATGAGTGGTTGGCTCACTAAGGGTCTTGGAAATGGTCCAACTCACTTTTTCACACAATTAGCAGCCGTCAGCACCCACTTGGGGGCAATTAGGGACCCACCACACCGGTGTTCTTTGCCTTGTTGAATGCTCACTTGCCATGGCCATTTCCTAGCCATTGCATCGTCTCCGGCTATAACTCTGTCAAGGAGATAAGAACGACCACAGCCTGGGGAAAGAGGAAGAGAAATCAAGGGTAAGAGAGAAATATGGTAGAAAAACAGGAAGAGGAGGGCAAGGGGGAGGGAAAGAGAGAGAGAGACTGACAGACAGACACAGACAGAGACAGAGAGAAAGAGAACACCCAGAATCCCAGTCAGGAGCCTTCCATTGAAGCCACAACCTTTAAATTCTATTTAAGTCACCAGTTCAAAAACAACCATCTTATAAGGCTGTTAAAAAAAAATTCTGGATTTGAGATAAAATGACTTAGGTATGAATCCCGATTCTGATACTTAATATGTGACTAAGCAAATCATCCGAGTTCCAGTTTCCCCATTTGCAAAATGATAATACCTGCCTCATAGACGTCCTAACCTCATAGACTACCTACCTCATAGACTTCCTAAATCCACATGCAGGAGACATAACTAATGTTCTCATTATTGTTGCTGGTCTCCTTAGCTCTTAGTAGTGACTACTAAGGGGTCACCACTCCATGGCTGGGGAAACCCAGAGATCATGTCTTTGGACTTCAGCCTGGTCAGTTTCTGTTTCCATTTCACAAGATCATTTGACTTCCTGTCAACTGAATTTTATTCAGCAGGCAAGTAGGTGATGAAGTTCCCAGAGCATTTCAAACCCTGCCTCAGACACTTCCTGTGTGACTGTGGACAAGTCGTGTAACTTCTCTCAGACTCAGTTTCCTCACTTGTAAAATAGGGATAGCAATGTTACTTACCTCTCAGGACTGTGTGGAGGTCAATGAGAACATGTAAAAGACTTCACAACCTGAACCATTATGGACACTCTGTGTCCTAAGGAGTGAAGCAATTAAACAAATCTTGTTCAAGTGTCTTGGTCATGTTTGGCTCTTTGTGACCCTATGGGGACCTTTGCCCATGAAGTTTCCTTGACAAAGACACTGGAGCGATTTGCTATTTTCTTCTCCAGTAGCAAACAGACCGCTTGCCCAAGGTCACACAGCTAGGAAGTTTCTGAGGCTGGATTTTTAACTTCAATCTGCCAGACTCCAAGCCCAGCCCTCTATCCATGGGACCACCTCAATGTTATTAATTTAACAATCACTTTATTTCCATTTACATAGAGGGACTGTGGAGAGACCTGGAATGGAGTCGTATACGGCTGTTAAATCCCTGTTCTTCCATTTAACACCCATGTGACCTTGAACCTTGTAGTTAACTCCTCTATACCTTGTATTTTATGCTAGATGAAAAGCCTTACCACTGACTCCCTGGGTGTGGTGACCTTTCTAGATCCCAGTTTACTCATCTGCACACTGAGGGAAGTGGCTTAGTTGGCCCATCCCGTTTCAGGGTTATGGCTGAAGTACCTTTGACCCTAGGGGTCAAACCCACAGGGAGAATTCCAGAACTGGGAGGTATCTCAGAACACAGTATGTGGAAGTCTACAACACAGAAATTCAGAGGTGGAAGGATCTTGGAACAGAGAATGTCAGAGGTGGGAGGTATCTCAGAACACAGTATGTGGAAGTCTAGAACAGAGAAATTCAGAGGTGGAAGGCTCTTGGAACAAAGGGTGTCAGGAGGACACGGTGTCCAGGGACGGAGAGGGGCCCGAGCTCTGGCCAGCCCAAGCCCATCCCGCCAGGCCTGAGAATCAGTGGGTTAGGGGCGGGCGGGCAGGGAGGGTGGGGGCGGGGCGGTGGCGGTTGGGGCTGTCCCGGAGGGCGGGGAAGGCAGGAGGGGGTGGGGGAATGCGCCACGGGCACCCCTTCTCCCGGCCGCCCAGAAATAATTCACCTGATGCATCCTCCGGGGTGGGCGGATCTTGAACAGTGTAGCCTGTGAGGAGAGGAGAGGAGGGGGTGGGGACCCCTAGTTAGGGGCGCAGGGGCACGCCCTCTCCCGTCCCCCACTCCGTTCCCTCCCCAGCCCCCTCCCGGCAGTGCCCTCACCCACGAGCAGCATCAGCAGCGCGCCCAACATCCTCCCAGCTCTGCCCCCTGAGGAGGGTCCCCACAGGACCCCAACAGCCCTTATCGCCCAGCAGCTGCCCCACGGCTGCGGCTCTGGAGCCATCCTCATCATTGAACCCTCCAGAGCTGCGACTCTGCAGAGCCTCCTACTGGGGGCATCCGGGAGTGCGCTCCCTGCAGAGCCCCCTGCTGGGAGTACCCGGCAGCGCCCTCCCTGCAGAGCCCCCTGGTGGGAGTACCCGGCAGGGTACCCTCGCTGGCCCCTCTATACAGAACGCCAGGGGTGCTGAAGTTCTCAGGATTCCCTCGTTATCCCTCCTCCTGCTTCGGCTGAGAGGCTTGCCCATGGAGAGCTGTGACCCAGGGTGTCTGGCTCTTTTTGACCCTGTGGCTGAAGACTTCCCCTTCTTTGCTTCCCTCGTCCAACCCTAAATTCCCTACCTGTCCTTCTCCCAGGAAGGCTGCAGACAGGCTCTTCCTTAGGACCTGGACCCTCAAGGATCTGAATGATCCAGAAGAGATGAAATAGAATGTGGGGGCTCTTCCTTAAGCGACATCCTCTCCCTCTCTGGCTCTGGCAAGCTCTGACTTTTGGGGGGAGTCCCCATAAAAATCTATACCTTTGGTTCCCATAAGCCTTTTCCTGGATTCTCAGGGGCACTGTCCTTCCCAGGTTCTCATAAAATCTTTCTGTTCCCTGGATTAAGTGAGTTGTATCTACCTTCCTCTGACACCCACCCCCTCAATTGCTGGCTCTTTATTCCCCCCTGTTAAGCTACAAGTCAATTCTCCTAGAGCCTCCACAGCTGTGGATCACAGCATCTGAAGGAGTTGCAGGGCAGCCGTTGCTGACACAGGTGTTGTGGACTGGGAATGAGATAAACTGGAGGCAGAGGGAAGAGGAGAGAAGTCAGACAACTCAACTGCATCCCACTCTCCTCCTATCATCCTCTCACAAGAGGAGATCCATTCTGCAGGTTGGATCTCCAGCAGTCACTGTCAGGTGGCTCCCATGTATTCCAACAGCTCCCGGTAGCACAATACAGTCCCACACCTCCCAATAGTTCCAGTTAAGAGGAAGTAGGTGGGCAAAGGCACCAAGGGAGAGAGTTAAGTGACATCAAATTTGAAACTGGCAATCCAAGTTGAAGGGGGCATCCAATGAGCTAGAAAAGCAGAAATCATGGCATTAGATCATGGTATCCTGCCTCTTCCATCACCTTGTATTTCTCTTTGTATTTATTCTATATGTATATGGACTTATTTTCTCTCAGGACTCCTAATCAGTCAGACATGTTTCATTCATTGTATTTACATCCAGTACTTTGGAGAATAGTGGCCAATATATAGATGGTGCTTAATAAATGCACTTGATTGATTCTGATTGATTGATTGAAAAGAGACTGCAAAAAGTGCTCATGAGGGAGCAAAAGTACTCAAGGAAAACTGGAAAAGAGAATTACTTTTAGTTGAAAGGCTTCATGGAGGAAGTGGTTTGAATTTCGAAGGAAAAGGAATTCAAATATATAGCCTTAGATATTTACTGGCTGTGTGATGCTGGACAAGGCTTTTAACTTCACTCAGTAATAGCACTTACATCCAAAAGGAGAATCAAATATATTTGGAAGATGCTTAGTATAGATTCTGGCATGTAGTAGGCACATTTATATAGTGCCTACTACACATACACACACATATGCCACCATAGTAGTAGTGGTAGGATATGTGGTAGTGGTAGTAATAATGATAGTAGTGGTAGTAGTAGTATAGGGGTAGTACACTAGTAGTAGGAGTAATAATGATAGTAGTAGGAGTGGTAGTAATAATACTGGTAGTAGGAGTGGTAGTAATAATGGTAATAGTGATAGTAGTAGTAGTAATAGTGGTAGAAGTAGTAGTAATAGCGATAGTAATAGTAGTGGGAGTAGAATGGTAGTAATAATAGTGACAGTCATAGAAGTAATACTGGTAGAAGTGGTACTAATAGTGATAGTAGTGGGTGCAGTGGAGAGAGCACCAGCCCTGAAGTCAGGAGGACCTGAGTTCAAATTTGATCTCAGACACAACACTTCCTAGCTGTGTGACCCTGGGCAAGTCACTTAACCCCAATTACCTCAGCCAGAAAAAAAATCTGATCTCAGACACTTAATACTTCCTAGCTGTGTGATCCTGGGCAAGTCACTTAACTCCAATTGCCTCAGAAAAAAAATAGTAGCAGTAATGGTAGTAGTAATAGTGGTAGTAGGAGTGGTAGTAAGAGTAGCAATAATAATAATAGTGGTAGTAGTAATAGTAGTAGTAGAAGTAGAGATATGGAAAGGGTTCTTTCAGGCATGAGGGATGATCTGCATTAGTTCATTGAAGGGAGGAAACATTTTATTAAATGCCTATTTGTGTTCAAATACTGTGCTAAGCACTTTACAAATATCTGATTTGATCATTCCAAAAAACCTGGGAAACAGGTAAGTAAGCACATTGGACCCTCATGATATTTGATTCTCATCTGGGAGGCAGGTATTATTATACCCATTTTTTAAAAAATAACTTTTTATTGACAGAACCCATGCCAGGGTAATTTTTTACAACATTATCCCTTGCACTCACTTCTGTTCCGATTTTTCCCCTCCCTCCCTCCACCTTCTCCCCCAGATGGCAAGCAGTTCTATACATGTTAAATAGGTTACAGTAGATCTTGGATACAATATATGTGTGCAGAACCGAACAGTTCTCTTGTTGCTCAGGGAGAATAGGATTTAGAAGGTATAAATAACTTGGGAAGAAGAACAAAAATGCAAGCGGTTTACATTCATTTCCTAGTGTTCTTTCTTTGGGTGTAGCTGCTTCTGTCCATCCTTGATCAATTGAAACTAAGTTAGATCTTCTCTTTGTTGAAGAAATCCACTTCCATCAGAATACATCCTCATACAGTATCGTTGTTGACGTATATAATGATCTCCCGGTTCTGCTCATTTCACTCAGCATCAGTTCATGTAAGTCTCGCCAATCCTCTCTGTATTCGTCCTGCTGGTCATTTCTTACAGAACAATAATATTCCATAACATCCATATAACCACAATTTACTCAACCATTCTCCAACTGATGGGCATCCATTCATTTTCCAGCTTCTGGCCACTACAAACAGGGCTACCACAAACATTTTGGCACATGCAGGTCCCTTTCCCTTCTTTAGTATCTCTTTGGGATATAAGCCCAGTAGTAACACTTCTGGATCAAAGGGTATGCATAGTTTGATAACTTTTTGGGCATAATTCCAGATTGCTCTCCAGAATGGTTGGATTCGGTCACAACTCCACCAACAATGTATCAATGTCCCTGTTTTCCCATATCCCCTCCAACATTCTGTGTTATCTTTCCCTGTCATTCTGGCCAATCTGACAGGTGTGTAGTGGTATCTCAGAGTTGTCTTAATTTGCATTTCTCTGATCAATAGTGATTTGGAATACTCTTTCACATGAGTGGTAATAGTTTCAATTTCATCATCTGAAAATTGTCTGTTCATATCCTTTGACCATTTATCAATTGGGGAATGGCTTGATTTCTTATAAATTAGAGTCAATTCTCTATATATTTTGGAAATGAGTCCTTTATCAGAACCTTTGACTGTAAAAATGTTTTCCCAGTTTATTGTTTCCCTTCTAATCTTGCCTGCATTAGTTTTGTTTGTACAAAAACTTTTCAATTTGATATAATCAAAATTTTCTATTTTGTAGTCAATAGTGATCTCTAGTTCTTCTTTGGTCATAAATTCCTTCCTCTTCCACAGGTCTGAGAGGTAAACTATCCTATGCTCTTCCAATTTATTTATGATCTCATTCTTTATGCCTAGATCATGAACCCATTTTGACCTTATCTTGGTGTATGGTGTTAAGTGTGGGTCAATGCCTAGTTTCTGCCATACTAATTTCCAATTTTCCCAGCAATTTTTGTCAAATAATGCATTCTTATCCCCAAAACTGGGGTCTTTGGGTTTGTCAAACACTAGATAATTAAAGTTATTGGCTGTTTTGTCCTTTGAACCTAACCTATTCCATTGATCAACTAGTCTATTTCTAGTATTATACCCATTTTATATATTTATATATATATTATATATATATATATTCTATATATATATATATATTCTAGTATTATACCCATTTTACCAGTATTATACCCATTTTATAGATGAGGAAACTGAGCAGATAGCAGTTAAATGACATGCCTGAAATCACAGAGTTAAATCAGATTTAAATTCTACTTCTATGCAGTGAAATCAAGCTGTCAAGGTAGGTGGGATTCAGATTATGGAAGAGCTTTTTAACTGCTGGGTTATGTATTTATATTTTATCCTAGAAATAGTGGAAAACTACTAGATATTTTTGAGGCTCCCCTATCCCAATTCTACTGTGTGCAATATTTATTTATTTTTAAAAATAACTTTTTATTGACAGAACCCATGCCAGGGTAACTGTTTACAAAATTATCCCTTGCACTCACTTCTGTTCCGATTTTTCCCCTCCCTCCCTCCCTCCATCCCCTCCCCAAGATGGCAAGCGGTTCTATATAATGTATTAATTTTAAAACTCAAAAGTTGTATGTGCTTTTTGGAGAACTGATTATTAAATATTTAGGAGTATACCTCAGGACCTGTGTAATTAGAAACAGGATTTTAAGCAGGTAGGTAGTACAGTATACCAAGTGTAGGACTTGAAATTAGAATGACATGATCCCTAATCCCACCCCAGACACTCTGGATGCTCATTACTGAGTCTGGCACCCAGAACTGAATATGCTCCTCCCAATATGGTCTGACCGGGACAAAGCATCACCATCATGGTCTGGGAAGCCATTTCCCTATACAGACTAACATCATCTTAGTTGTCTTGGCTGTCAGATCACACTGTTGGTTCTTGTGGAGTTCACACCCCTTAAAGTTCCTACATCTTTTCCAGATGACCAGCCATCTAACTATGCCTCCTCCATCTTGTATTGTGAAGTTGAGTTTTGAAAAGTATTAAAGCTTAAACAATAACAAATTTCATCTGGAAGAACGAAAGGTCAAGAATTTCAAGGGAACTAATGAAAAAAATGCAAATAAAGGTGGCCTAGTTGCATTAGATCTAATAAAACTATATTATAAAGCAGCAGTCATCAAAACCATTTGGTATTGGCTAAGAAATAAGAGTAATGGATAAATGCAATAGGTTAGATTCACAAAATCATTATAATAGTCAATGACTGTAACAATCTAGTGACTGATAAACCCAAAGTCTCCAGGACAAAAATTGCTGGGAAAATTGGAAAATAGTATGGGAAAAACTAGGCAATGACCAATACCTAACACCCTATATCAAGATAAAATCAAAATGGGTTCATGATTTAGACATGAAGGGTGATATAAGCAAATTAGGAGAACAAGGGATAGACTACCTCTCAGATCTGTGGAGAAGGAAGAAATTTATGGTCAAAGAAGAACTAGAGAACATTATGAAATGCAAAATTAAATATATATAATTAAATTAAATAATTATTTTAAATTAAGTTTTTGAACAAAGTAAATATAGTCAAGATTAGAAGGAAAGCAGAAAACTAGGGAAAAAATTTACATCCAGGGATTCTGATAAAGGCCTCATTTCTAAAATATAGAGAACTGACTCAAATTTTTAAGAATATAATCTATTCTCCATTTGATAAATGGTCAAAGGATATGAACAATTTTCAGATGAAGAAATTAAACCATTTCTAGTCATATGAAAAAATAGTCTAAATCACTATTGATTAGAGAAATGCAAGTTAAGACAACTCTGAGGTACCACTACATACTTCTCAGATTGGCCAAAATGACAGGAAAATGATAAATGGTTGGAGGGGATGTGAGAAAACTGGGACACTAACACATTTTTGGTGGAGTTGCAAACTGATCCAATCATACTGGAGAACAATTTAGAACTATGCCAGTCAAAAAAGCAGTAAAAAAAAAAAAGCCATCCTGATCTCAGATCAAGCAAAAGTAAAAATTGTTCTAATTAAAAGAGATAACTATATCTTTCTAAAGGGTAGCATAGATAATGAAGCAATATCAATATTAAACATATATGCACCAAGTGGGGTAGCATCTAAATTCTTAAAAGAGAAAATGAGAGCTGCAAGAAGAAATAGATAGCAAAACTATAATAGTGGGAGAGCTCAACCTTGCACCCTCAGAATTACATAAATAAAACCACAAAATAAATAAGAAAGAAGTCAAAGAGATAAATAGAATACTAGAAAAGTTATATATGATAGATCTTTGGAGAAAACTAAATGGAGACAGAAAGGAGTACACTTTCTTCTCAGCAGTTTGGAACCTATACAAAATTGACCATATATTAGGACATAAAAACCCTCAAACTCAAATGCAATAAGGAGAAAATAAAGCATCCTTTCAGACCATGATTCAATGAAAATTACACTAAAAAAAAGGGAAAATAGACCAAAAAAATAATTGAAACCAAATAACTTCATTAAAGAATGATTGGGTGAAATAAAAATCATAGACATAATTAATAATTAAAGAAATGGACAAGAGATGCCATACCAATCCCAAAGCAGTAATAAAGGGAAATTTCCATTCTAGAGTCCTACTTGCATAAAATAGATAAAAAGAAGGTCAGGAATTGGCTTGCAACTAAAAATACTAGAAAAGGAACAAATTAAAACCCCCAAACACTAAACTTGAAATTTAAAATAAAAGGAGAGATTAATAAAATTGAAAGTAAAAAAACCATTAATTAATTAATAAACTGAGAGTTGGTTCATGAAAACCAACAAAATAGATAAACCCTTAATAAATTGATTTTAAAAAGGAAAGAGGAAAATCAAATTGTTAGTCTTAAAATGAAAAGGGAGAATTCCCACTAATGAAGAGGAAATTAAAGCAATAATTAGGAGTTACTTTGCCAGCTTTATGCCAATAAATTTGATAACTTAAAAGAAATGGAAGAATACCTTCAAAATATAGCTTGCCCAGATTAACAAAAAAGAAGAAGTAAATTGTTTTAAAAGTCCATCTTGGAAAAGAAATAGAACAAGCTATTAATCAACTCCCTAAGAAAAAACCAGCACCAGATGGATTTCATTGGAATTCTACCAAACATTTAAAGAACAATTAACTCCAATGCTATATAAAGTATTTGAAAAAATAGGCATTGAAGGAGTTCACCAAATTCTTTTATGACACAGACACTGATAACTAAACCAGGTAGATTGAAAAAGAGAAAGAAAATTATAGACCAATCTCCCTAATGAATTTGATGCTAAAATTTTAAATAAAATGTTAGTAAAAAGATTACAATAAATAACCCAGGATAATATAATTTATGACCAAGTAGGATTTACCAGAAATGCAGGGCTGGTTAATATTAGAAAACTATTAGATAATTGACTAATCAATAACCAAACCAAAAAAAATAAGATCATCTCAATAGATGAAAAAAGCATTTGATAAAATCCAACACCATTCCAAAAAAACACTTGAGAATAGGAATAAATGGATCTTTCCAAAATGTCAGGAGCATATATATTCAAAACTGTCATAAGTATATGGGAGATAAACAGGAACCATTCCCAGTAAGATCAGAAGTGAAACAAGGTTGCCCACTATCACCATTATTATTCAATATTGTATTAGAAACGCAGATTCCAATAAGAGTTGAGAAAGAGAAAAAGGAATTAGAGGGTAATGAGGAAATCAAATACCACTTTTGCAGATAATAGATGGTATTTAGAGAAACCCAGAGATTCTACTAAAAGCTATTAGAAAAATTCAAACTTTAGCAAAGTTAGGGTGTAAAAAAATCTATAAACCTCAGCATTTTTATACATCACCAACAAAATCCAAAGAAGAATACAAAGAGAAATTCCATTCAAAATAACTGTCGACACATAAAATATTTGGGAATCATCTACCAAAGGAAATAGGGAATTAATGAGAATATTAAAAAAACTTTGACACAAATAAAAGTCAGAATTAAAAATTGCAAAATATTAAGGTTTTGATAGGTCAAGGAATATAATAAAGATAAATATTTAAACTAATTTATTTATTTAATATACCAACGACTTCCAAGAAAAATTTTAATGATCTAGAAAAATAAAAAAAAATTCATATGGAATAAAAAAGGTTGAGAATCCGGGGAATTAATGAAAAAAAAAATCAAATGAAGGTTTTGCTGACCTGGATCTAAAACTATATTATAAAGCAGCAGTCACCAAAACCATTTGGCATTGGCTAAGAAATAGATTAGTTGATCAGATGGAATAGGTTAGGTTCACAAGACAAAATAGTCAACAACTCTATATAGCAATCTAGTGTTTGACAAACCCAAAGCTCCCAACTTTTGGGATAAGAATTCATTATTTGACATAAACTGCTGGAAAAACTGGAAATTAGTATGGCAGAAATTAGGCATGGACTCACACTTAACACTGTACACCAAAATGAGATCAAAATGGATCCATGGTTTAGGCATAAAGAACGAGATTATAAATAAATTAGAGGAACATAGGATAGTTTACCTCTCAGACCTATGGAGGAGGAAGGAATTTGTGACCAAAGATGAACTAGAGATCATTATTGATCACAAAACAGAAATTTTTGATTATATTAAATTAAAAAGCCTTTGTACAAACAAAACTAATGCAAACAAGATTAGAAGGAAAGCAACAAATTGGAAAAACATTTTTACAGTTAAAGATTCTGATAAAGGCCTCATTTCCAAAATATATAGAGAATTGACTCTAATTTATAAGAAATCAAGCCATTCTCCAATTGATAAATGGTCAAAGGATATGAACAGACAATTTTCAGATGATGACATTGAAACTTTCCACTCATATGAAAGTGTTCCAAATCATTATTAATCAGAGAAATGCAAATTAAAACCCTGAGATACCACTACATACCTGTCAGATTGGCTAAGATGACAGGAAAAAATAATGATGAATGTTGGAGGGGATGTGGGAAAACTGGGACACTGATGGAGTTGGTGGAGTTGTGACTGAATCCAACCATTCTGGAGAGCAATCTGGAATTATGCCCAAAAAGTTATCAATCTGTGCATACCCTTTGATCCAGCAGTGTTACTACTGGGCTTATATCCCAAAGAGATACTAAAGAAGGGAAAGGGACCTGCATGTGCCAAAATGTTTGTGGCAGCCCTTTTTGTGGTGGCTAGAAACTGGAAAATGAATGGATGCCCATCAGTTGGACAATGGTTGGGTAAATTGTGGCATATGAATGTTATGGAATATTATTGTTCCGTAAGAAATGACCAGCAGGATGAATAAAGAGAGACTTGGAAAGACTTACATGAACTGATGCCGAGTGAAATGATCAGAACCAGGAGATCATTATACACTTCGACAACAATACTGTATGAGAATGTATTCTGATGGAAGTGGATATCTTTAAGAAAGAGAAGATCTAATTCAGTTCCAATTGATCAATGATGGACAGAACCAGCTACACCCAGAGAAGGAACACTGGGAAATGAGTGTGAACTAGATGCATTTTGGATTTTCTTCTCAGGTTATTTTTACCCTCTGAATCCAATTCTTCCTGTACAACAAGAGAACTGTTCGGTTCTGAATGTGACAACCATGCCCAGGACAACCCAGAATCAGCCGGAGTCAGGATAAGCAAAAGTCCTCAGTCTTTATTGTTGGTCTTAGACGCAGAATTGAACAGGATAGAATCTTTGCCTTCTCCCTCATCTACTGCCAAAGTGTGACCCTAGCTAGTCTTACTCCACCCCCTAGTCCCTCCAACAATCCTAGGTATACACCAATCATTGAGCTAGCACAGATAGTGGAAAGGACCATTTTCCAAACATATACCCATAGAGTATTGTCCAATCAGTAGTTAGCCTCAAGTGCTTGGCAATCCTGATCTCAGTGCATCGACTCAATAGTTTCAGCCCTCTACATCTGCACATATATATTGTATCTAGGATATACTATTACATATTTAACATGTATAAGACTGCCTGCCATCTAGGGGAGGGAGTGGAGGGAGGGAAAGAAAAAATTGGAACAGAAGTGAGTGCAGGGGATAATGTAAAAAATTACCCATGCATATGTACTGTTAATAAAAGTTATTTTAAAAAAAGAACTATGCCCAAAGTTATCAAACTGTACATACCCTTTGACCCAGCAGTATTTCTACTGGGCCTATTTCCCAAAGAGATTACTTAAAGGAGGGAAAAGGATCCACATGTGCAAAAATGCTTGTGGCGAGCCCTCTTTGTAGTGGCAAAAACTGAAAACTGAGTGGATGCCCATCAGTTGGAGAATGGCTGAATGGCTGAATACGTTTTGGTATATGAATGCTATGTAATATTATTGTTCTATAAGAAACTATCTGCAGGATGATTTCAGAGAGGCCTGGAGGGACTTACATGAAGTGATGCTAAGTGAAATGAGCAAAACCAGGTCATTTTGCATGGCAACAACAAGATTATATGATGACTGATTCTGATGGACAATCAGCAATGAGATGATTCAGGCCAGTTCCAATGGTCTTGTGATTAAGAGAGCCATCTGCACCCAGAGAGAGAACTGTGTGAACTGAGTGTGGATCACAACATAGCATTTTCACTCTTTTTGTTATTTGCTTACTTTTTTTTTTCTCATTTTTTCCTTTTTGATTTGATTTTTCTCATTTAGCACGATGATTGTAGAAATACATATGGAATTGCACATGTTTAACATTAAAAAAAGAAAGAAAATTGTAAGACTTAACCTTTGTTCCAGCTACCTCTTTTCATCCCAAATTTAATGGTCTCCAGCCTTTTTACCTATCCGAAAGCCAGTCACACAGAGGGACTCCAGATCATTCCTTCCTTCTGGATTAAACCTGAGGTCTTTTCTCCCAGTTCTTTGCTTCCTTACCCCATCCTCCCCATTTCAGGAAATGAAGAGGCAGAAGACTCTGTTATTCTCTCCAAGTTTAATCATGGCTGTCTTCCTCTCCACTCTAGAGCCACACTTTCCATTCGCCTCTTCTTTAGAAGTTTCCCCAAGGTAACCAATAGATCCAGGGGACCTTCTCTCTCTTGATAAGATGGTACTCTGACCCCTGATCCCTCCTCCAGCGCCCTTCTTGGAGCCTTGCCTCCTGTTCCACAGACCCTGGATGAATGTCTTCTAATGCGAACCCCTGGCTTGCCCACTCCCCAGAGCATTCACTTCCTTCTATCTCTAGTAACTACTTCCCTTCTTGGGCCCTAGCTATGAAGTCTGTGGAGAAGGAGGAAAGTCCTCTCAGAAGCAGCAGGAGTCAAGATGGGACAAGAAGTTGGAGAAAGGAGTACTTCCCAATTTAGCATGAGACTGAGAGAAGGTCGAGAGAAAAATGAGGAGAGGGTCTTTCAGAAAAGATAGGGCAACAGTCCCAAATGGAGAGTGATCCAGGAGAAGTCCAGGAGAGGGGAGGCTGAGGACTTCATGTGGCTTGTAATCCACTTAGAGAACTTGCTGATGCTGACATAGACACTTGGCATCTTGGGTTGGGTACAGGTTTTCACCCAGGTCATCACCCCTGCCAGCATCCAGGTCTTCTCAGCTTTACAGACAAGGGGTGCCCCGGGATCACCCTTGGGAAAGAGAGAAGAATTAAGCAGGGGGATATTCCAGAGATAGCTGGACCCTACATCCAGAACAATGGGATCACAACATCACCATTAGGGCCAGGGTAACAAGAAGATAGGGCCTCCACAAGGAGAGATGCTTAGGGGACTTGGCTTGGGTAACTACTCTCATTTGTCAGTTATCCGTTCAAGGCAGTATATAACTGCTGAAGGAACTAAAGACCTTGGAAGTCCTCTAGTACAATCTTTTTATTATATTATGTTATGTTACATTAGATATGTTATGTTACATTATATTACATTACGTTATATTATAATGTTAAATTATATTATAGTTGAGAAAACTCTGCCATTGGACCCAAGCAAATGGCAGAGATGAGATTTAAACGTTAACATCATGGATTTAAAACTGGGAGGGACCTTGGAAGTGTTCTAATTCCATTCTTCCATATTGCAGATGAGGAAGTCAAGATCCAAAGTGGCCAACACAGAAAATCAATGACAGAGCCAATATTGGAACCCAAGTCTCCTTACTCCAAAATCAACACTTTCCATTGTACTTCAACTGAGTTGGACCTTGTATCATAGAAACACTCTATCTGGAGCAATGAGATATGAACAGGAAGGTAGAATCATAGATTCTGAGGGATGAAAAGTCCTGAGTGGTCACCTAGTACATTACTAATTGACAAAGAACTTAGTATCTCCAAAGATATGTCATCCTATTTCTGAATAAGTCTATGATATTCTTCCTTATATGTCTATCCACAGGTCTTAATCCTGCCTTCTGGAAGTCCACAAAATGAATCTAAGATCTCTTTCATATGTGAGGTCTTCACATATTTTAAGACAATAATGATGGTCCTCTCCAGGTCTTCTCTTCTTGAAGTTAAATAAATATCCCTAGTTCCCTCACTAGTTCTTAATATCACATATCTTCACTTTCCCTCTCAATAGCCTGGCCCCGTTCTTTCTGCATTTTGTCTAGCTAATCAGCCTCCATTTTAAACATGTTCTGAACAGAGCAAAGGATAGTGGGACTCTGCCCTTGTTTTGGACCCTGGGTTCCTATTAATGCACCCTAAGATCACACTAGCATTTTTGGCTTCCATACCCCACCACTGATCTGTTCCAGTCTGTAAACCACAAGGACTTCCAAGATCTATTTTCCTGGTCACAACTATTTGTGCTATTAATTTGTTGAACCCTAATACAGGACCTTTTGACTGTTATCCTACATGTTAGTTATTTCTCCCAGCTTTGTGTAACCTGCAAGGTTGATGAGTTTTATTTTATCACACTAATCAAGTCTTTGATAAAATTATTCAAGAAAATAGTGCCTAGGATAGAGCTCTGGCTTCCCTCTTGTTTGACATCAATCCATTAATTGCTTCTCTTTGGATCCTTCCATTCAAATGATTCTAAATCCATTTAACTAAAAATTCATCTAGCCCTCTTCTCTCCATTTTATATACCCAGACAGAAAAAAATTCTCAAGAGTTGTTGGAGAATGCTTCCCTGCAATCCAACTATATTCTAACAGCATAATCAAATGCAAGGTGCTGATGAAGCTGAATGAAGTTAGTCTAGCATAATTTTTCTTAACCACACTAGGTCCTAGGGATTAAGATTTCTCCTTCAGTGTTCATCCATTTAATAATGACTTCCATAATCTGTCTGGGGGGCAATGGGATTATCAATATACTGTCTAAGGGAGCCCTGAGGGCAGGGACTCTGACCTTTGACTTCAGAACCTACAGGGAACTCACCTGACACAGAGTTTCATTTTTTTGGCCTGTAGCACATACCACAGATCCCTTGGCAAAAGTCAAGTATCGGAGAAAAGGGGGAGTAATGTGGTAAAACCGGTCACACTTGTGGAGGTCAACAATGAAGACCTTTGTCTCCTGCAAAGGGGATGGTAACGGCTGACCTGGGAAGACAGTGTAATGGTGAGAAGGTTAACGCTTTCCTCTTCCTGCCCCCTATCAGCCTTTAGGGATTCCTTTGCATTCATTCTTTCATTAAGTAAATATTTGCAGAGCAGCCACTGATATTTGATAAATTTTTTGACTGCATCTTTCCCATTTCCTGATCCCTCAGGAGTTCAGGCAATTTGAATTTAAGACCCAATACAGCACCAATTAACTATATGACTGACTCCTCTCTGGGCTTCAGTTTCCCTACACGTAAAATGAGAAAATTAATTGATTGGGTGATCTCTACGGTAGTTCCATTTTCTAGCATCTGTCTTCTATGATTTTGTGCTGAACTGACAGGCAAATGGGAAACTAAGCAGGGACTGATGATGTGAGAGGGGGTGATTGAGAATTCCTCTAACTTTTGTACTTTGAGGAAGGTTTTCTCTTGGAAAAAAATGACATTGGAAAAATTCATTTTGTTTGATTATGTATAATTGTTACAAGGCTTTTTCTTTTCTTCCCTACTATCCCAAGGGAGATGGTATGGGAATTATTTAAAATGAAATTTAATTTTTTTAAAAAGGAAAATAAAAAGATAATGAAACTAAAGTGATATATGGGGACAGATGAAAAGTGGCTGAAGCTTTGGCCTAATTTCATTCTAAAACACACAAAGCAAGTTAGTGTCTAGGGAAGGAGCTGTCAGGTCTCCCACCCAAAAAGGGCTGAAGGGGAGGTAGGCAAAGATCTTTCTACAAATCAAACATTCTAGACTGATGGCTCAGATGTGAAGTAGAAGAGGGAAAGGGGGCTCCTATGAATGACTAGGACCCTGCCCCAGCCTGAGATGAAATTCCTTCTTTTAAAAGTATAGGAGTTAAAAATAAAAGTTCACATTTCTTCTATTTATCACTGTTTACAAAATGCTTTTTCTGCCTCCATCCCCTAAGGTGGATAATGTAAGAACAAGTCTTCAATGCTTGGAGGTATCCATAATCTCACTGATGATGGAACTCCCTCCAATGGCTACAGATCCTAACCTAGAATGTCCTTTCATTCTGGGCAATATCCTCTCCTAAATCCTCCAAGGGGGCAGCAGGAAGGAATAGTCTACTCACGATGTTGGGGGAGGGATGGAGGAAGGTTTTCTCTAGTTCTCTTGAAACTATGTGGATGGCAACAGAGCCTAAAGGCTCTCATCCAATGGATAACCCTCTCTCTTTATAAAAGGTAAATAAAAACAAATAGATAAACAAATAAATAAATAAATAGACCCCCCCCCCCCAAAAAAAAATTTCATTGACTTGCTCAAGACTACACAAATAAGTGTCTGAGGCAGAACTCAAACCCAGGTATCCCTAATTCCCCAATTCATAGATCTCTACCCACCTTCATCACCTTTCACTGTATTTCTCATTTTACCCCATCCAGTCACCCAGCACTGGGTCCCAATCTTCAAGTCATACAGAGGGGGAAGTAGACAGACAGGCTGGATGGATCTGGTGAAGGTCACAGGGAAACTCAGCCGGAGGAGGGCAATGTCACTGATTATCAAGATCCAGCTCCTGTACTTTGGATGAAGGAGGATGTCCAGGACAGGGATTACTTGGGAAGTGTTGGAGTTATTAGGATAGAGATTCATGTCCCCCATCATAACGGAGTATTCCAAATTGCTGTAAGAAAAAAGACAGGGAAACGTACCCTGACCCTGGGACTGGCCAAATATGTGGGGTGCCCACTCACTGTGCCAGGTGGGAGTAGGAAACAAACTGCAGGAGGGAGACGGAGGTAGCAGTGAGAATGGACAAGAGGGGCCGGGCTGACTAAAATGCCTCCTCCCCCCCCCACCCCGCGTCTTGTGGGTGCTCTCAGCTTCCCCCTCTCCTTGCAGTCCCCATATTGCAGCCTCAGTTCTGGCAGGACGCTTTCCCAGAGGTAATCGAGTTACTCCTTACATTGTCTCATAGCAATAAGGGATAAAGTATCTTCTCCCATGATACCCGGTCCTTTTCTACTCAGCAAGGTCAGTGCTCAGTTATTACATGCATTTTGCTTAGCCACAATTGGAATGAAATCCCCCTATAAGTCAGGACCAGATCTTTTTCTCCCAAAGAACAGGCACGATTCAGGATTTATGGAAGTCCCATCTATTGTGTGAATGACTGCATGTCTAAGGTCTTCCATCAACAACTTAGGTATTTTCCCAGCCTGAGGATCCGGCACAGAGCTTTAACTAGGAATTTTTGCATCTAGGATAACTTACTCTCAGCTGAGCAAAGCAGGTGGGGATGGGGGTAATGAGAGTGTTTGGGCAACAGCACAGGGCTGCCACTGGGAAAGAAGGGAGAGAGACAGGGACAGAGAGAGACAGAGAGAAAAGGAGACAGAGAGAGAGACAGAAACAAACAAAGGGGGGGGGGGAAGAGACAGAGAAAGGGACAAAGAGAAAAAGATAGAGACAGAGACAAAGAAAGACACACAGAGAGAGACACAGATAGAGATAGAGAGACAGAGACAGAATAAGAGAATTGATAATTTTCGGGTAGCTTCCAGTTTTAACACATTATTCTAGCAAAGTTCATATTCAATTTTATTATTTCTACCCCTTTGAAGGATTGTGCCCTGGAGCAAAGCCCTGATTGCCTGATATCAATTACAATGCTCATCAGGTGACTCACCTATTAATGCAGCTGGCAGCTGTCACTACCCATTCTTTGGCCAGGAGGACCCCTCCACACACATGGTGTTGATTCTGTTGCAGGCTTACTTGCCATGGCCATTTATACTCCATAGAATCTTGCATATTTGTAGTGTTCAACCGGTCAGGACGGTCACAATCTAAGGGAGAAGGGGAAAGGGAAGGGAAAAAGGAAAAGGAAAGGGAAAGGGAAAGGAAAAGAGGAAAGGGAAGGAGGAGAAGGAAAAGAGGAAAGGGAAGGAGAAGGCAAAGAGGAAAGGGAAGGAGAAGGCAAAGAGGAAAGGGAAGGGGGAGGGGAGGAGGAGTGGAAGGAAAAGGGGGAGGGAAAGAAAAAGAAAAAGGAGAAGAGAAAGGGGAAGGGAAAAGCAAAGAGGAAGAGGAAGGGGAAGAAAAGAGAGAAGGGCAGAAGGAAGGAAGAGAGAAGAGAGGAAGGAAAGGAAAAAGTGGAAAAGAGATGAAAGGAGATAAAGAAGGGAAGAAAATTAGTGAGAGGAAGAAAGAGAAAAAAAGGAGGGGTAAAAAGATGAGAAAAAGATGAAAGAGACAAAAAAAGAATTAGTGAGAGAGGAAGAGAGAAAAAAAAGAGAGAGGAAGAGAGACAGCATCAGAGAGAAAATGTCAGAGTTTGAGGACCCCAGAATATAGTCCTTAAGGCTAAAGGGGCTACTTGTTATTTCTAGGTTACTTTCAGGGTACCAGAAGGGACTTTGGGAAGTGTCAATCTTCAAATGCAGTAAAAGAAGGACCATTGTCTGAGGGGCTGGCAGTTGTGATCAAAGGGCTGAATCAGTTGTGGAGCAAGAGTGCCAAACTGTGCCAGGGCAGTTTGTGACCTGGTGTGGATGAGTCTATGAGGAGCTCAAGAAGTGTGTGTGGAGGAACAGAGTGGAAGGAAGGGCTCTGGACGCACTTGGGAGACAGGGAACCTTGGGCAAGGGTGAGCTCAGCAGGCCCCTGCCGCACCTTGGGCCATGTGAGGGAATCTGTGTCCTGGTGTCCCCCACCCCACCCTTAGCCCGTCATAGAGACCACCAGCAAGAAGAGCCCGCTTTGGCTGAATTAAGAATGGCCTGAGCTTTCCTAATTCAGTCCAGGAAGGGGGGGCCAGTGGGATACAAGGGGACTGCCGCTAACGAGTTGCCCAGGCTTGAATCCTTGACTCCCCCCCCCCCCCCCTCCAGCTCCGCTCATATATCCATTGTCAAATCCTACAACAGCTCTTTTAGCTGTCCTTTTCTTGGTTCCTTACTATTTTCCCTATCAAATGAAATATT
This sequence comes from Sarcophilus harrisii, assembly GCF_902635505.1. Taxonomy (NCBI): domain Eukaryota; kingdom Metazoa; phylum Chordata; class Mammalia; order Dasyuromorphia; family Dasyuridae; genus Sarcophilus; species Sarcophilus harrisii. The sequence continues at coordinate 89,569,898 of NC_045426.1, forward strand.
TGTAAAGTGCTCAGCACAGTGCTTAGCACACGGATGACACTTAATAAATGCCTCTTCCCTCATTTCCTTCTCCCTTGGACTATTGTAATAGTTTCCTAATTGGTCTCTCTACCTCAAATCTTTCTTTTCTCCAATCTGTACAGCTACCAAAGCTATCTCCATCAAGGGCAGGTCTGACTATGTTATTCCATTATTCAATAAACTCTAGTGGCTACCTATTATTTCTAGGACCAAATATAGACTCCTATCTTGTTTTTGAAGTCCTCCATTACCTGCCTCTAAGCTACCTTTCCATCCTTATTGTATATTACTCCTTTTTACTTCATTTTTATGATTTAACCAAAATAGTTTTTTTTCTTCCTTCCTTCCTCCTTCTTTCTTCTTTCTTCTCCTCTTTTCTTCCTCCCTCCCTTCCTTTTTCTCTTCCTTTCCTTCCTTCTTCTCTCTTCTCCTTTCCGCCGTCTTAGCCTTTGACGCTGTATAATGGGGTTCTGAGAGCATGCTTTTAACATTTGGCTGGTAATCTACTTTTGTTATTATTGTTCTAGGTGCTAGATTTCTTGTCCTCAATCTTCTCCTATTTGGGCTACACAAATGCTAGACTTCTATATCCTCCATAGTTAAGGCAGATTTCACAGTTTGAGCGTCTCTGAGATCCATTACCCCCAGACTCACATTTTCCTTGTATTTTCTAAGTGCAGCCCCAATGGAGTCCCTGCCCTACCACCCCAATAGGACAACTTGGCTCTCCCAAATCCCAGACCCCTCCCAGAAATAGAAACACATATTCTTGAGCCTGGACATCTGAATTGCAATTCCAGACAGGTAATTTCCTACTTACCTGGTCTTTGAATAGCCAAGGAACCTGCAGGGTAGGGACAAAGAAAAACAAAGATGAGAGGTGAGGCAACTGGAAGAAGTGAAATGACCAGCATGGGGTGAGATAGAAGTAGGGTTGAGATAAAAAGAAAGAAAATAGAGCAACCAAAGGGATTTGTTCTGTCCTTCATCCATTTGACCATGGATTTGACCATGACATCAGGGAGGTTACACCATGATATGCAAGTAACTTGCAGTTAAGTAACTTGAGGAGGAGCTGGGCAAGGTCACCTATTTCACTTTTCCCTCCAGAACCATCAGGAGCCAGAAGCCACAGGACAACTGGAGATGGCCCTGGATGCAGTGGGAGACCTCGGGCTTGTTAAGCTAAGGTCTTCAACAGGTCTCAGTGAGACAGAGGGAACTGCTCAATCAGTGATTAATGGTAGGTAAGAAATGAGGCAGAAGTGGCCTGTTATACCTAGTCAAAACCCTCCATTCTGGAGTGGATAGACCTCAGGGTTTCTGGGCAAATGGAACAAGTGCTATTTACATTCACCTGAGCCAATAGGTCCAAACAACCAAGTGGAGCTTGGCCTGATCCCAGCTCTTAATCAGTGAGAGCCAGAGTGTCTGGGATTTAACACATGATCCTTAAGGAAATTTATGCTATAAATCTAGATATATCTTGCAAAGTTTCATCATCAAGAAAAAAGATTTTTATATTCTTTTGGGCAGAATTCCTGCAGTAAGAATATGATATGCTATGTGGAAATGAAGGAGATAAGAAAGTGTAAGATAATAAGAAACCAAGAGAAAATAAGAAAGGAAGGCTACCACTGAATGGATGTGAAATTACTGGGAAGGCATAAGATAATATTTCAGGAATAACAGAAAGGAAGTTAAAAGGAGGGAATAGAAATTAAGAAAGGATCCAATAAAAGGGAGGAATGAAGAGCAGAGATAATGAGCAGGTGAAATAACTCAGAAGGAGACAAGAGGAAGGGAGATCACATAGAATTTGAAATAATATGGAGCAGAGAGGGAAGCTAGCCAGGTGAGACCTCACTGGAGAATGAGATGTCCAAGGAAAGAAATAACAGAAAGGGTAAGATTATAGGAAGGGTGAGATATAACCCATATATAATATATACTTGGGTACATATTTCATACATATATATATTATATGTTTATATACATATAAATACAAATATATAACATACTTGCGTATATTATATACTAGTACATACAAAAAATACTTGTATATTATATAATAGTACATAAAATATAATATATACATGAATTATATACTATATATAAAATAATAATATACTGTGTGTATTACATAATATTAAGAAGGAAATTTAGTCTATAAACCCTGATTTTATGGATACATATATCATGTAACATGTATTACACGATAAGAAAATTCTAGTTCACATAATAGGGAAATAACAGAAAAGCAGCAGAGAATAACAGAAGGAGGGATGACAGTAAAGTGGAGATAACAAGTATGACGCCTTACAAACCAGCATGGGTTCGTTGGGAAAGGTGAGCTAGGTCAGGGAAAGGGTAAGGGAAGAGAGGCGGTGAGTGACATCAGAGAGAGGTTGGATAAGTGCACGGTACAGAAAAAGGAGAGATGAAGGGCCCGGAGGTGCCGAGAGAACAGGGCGGGAGGGACAGGAGCGGAGGGAAAGCGGGATAACCGGAAGGAGGGATTGCGGGATAACCGGAAGGAGGGATTGCGGGATAACCGGAAGGAGGGAAAGCGGGATAACCGGAAGGAGGGAAAGCGGGATAACCGGACAGAGGGATTGCGGGATAACCGGAAGGAGGGGATTGCGGGATAACCGGAAGGAGGGAAAGCGGGATAACCGGAAGGAGGGAAAGCGGGATAACCGGAAGGAGGGAAAGCGGGATAACCAGAAGGAGGGGATTGCGGGATAACCGGAAGGAGGGAAAGCGGGATAACCGGAATGAGGGATTGCGGGATAACCGGAAGGAGGGATTGCGGGATAACTGGAAGGAGGGAAAGCGGGATAACCGGAAGGAGGGATTGCGGGATAAGCGGAAGGAGGGATTGCGGGATAACCAGGAGGGGATTGCGGGATAACCGGAAGGAGGGAAAGCGGGATAACCGGAAGGAGGGATTGCGGGATAACCAGAAGGAGGGATTGCGGGATAACCGGAAGGAGGGAAAGCGGGATAACCGGAAGGAGGGATTGCGGGATAACCGGAAGGAGGGATTGCGGGATAACCGGACGGAGGGATTGCGGGATAACCGGAAGGAGGGAAAGCGGGATAACCGGACGGAGGGATTGCGGGATAACCGGACGGAGGGATTGCGGGATAACCGGACGGAGGGATTGCGGGATAACCGGACGGAGGGATTGCGGGATAAGCGGAAGGAGGGATTGCGGGATAACCGGAAGGAGGGATTGCGGGATAACCGGAAGGAGGGATTGCGGGATAACCGGAAGGAGGGATTGCGGGATAACCGGAAGGAGGGAAAGCGGGATAACCGGAAGGAGGGATTGCGGGATAACCGGAAGGAGGGATTGCGGGCACTGACACAAGGGCGGCAACAGGAAGGCGAGATGAGGGGAAGGGAGGAGGGAAAAACTGCAAGAGAGGGCTGGGGGGGAGGAGGAGGAAGGGAAAGAGCAGCGGGGAGATGCAGGCCGGCGGAGGGGGGGCCGGGGCCGCAGACGCCAGGGGGTGACCAGGAGGAGGGGAGGTACAGAAGGGTGAGGCCGCGGGGAGAGGCGAGGGAGCCAGGCAGGGAGCGCACCCCCAGCCGGCGGCGGCGGCGGCGGCAGCAGCAGCAGCAGGAGGCACAGCATTGCGCCTGGCGGGACAGCAAGCCCTGGGCCGGGCGGGCTCCCGGGGCTCAGCCGAGCTCCTGAGCCCCCGCCTTCCGGGAGCTCCTGCCCGGGCTCTCCCTGCCCGTGAGGCCGCAAGCCTCCGCACTTCCGCCTCCTCGCTGTGGGACTGGGGGAGCCGATAGGGGGCGCCAGGCAAGGCGGGGGCGGTCCTGTTGGGAAAAATAACCCCCCGCTGACCGGACGTTGCCCTTTGTAGGCACAAGGCGCCAGGCGGCGCGCCGGGCTCGGAAGGCGGGCGCCGCTGCGGACCGCCGCGCTATCATCCTTCCGATTAGTTTACTTAATGCTGATAGGTTCTTGCTCTTCCCGGGCGCCCAGTGGATTCCGGTTCTGCCGGTTTCTCTCAGCATCTGTTCGAGTAAATCTTGCCGGGGTTTTCTGCCCACGGCCGTTCCTCATTCCTCACAGAGCAGCCCTGCTCCCTCGCCTTCAGTCCTCGGCTGCCCTTCCCCGGCCCTGGCTCCCCCGGAAGCTGCCGCGAACGTCTGCCCCTGGGGCAAGCCCCTGGCGCCTGGAGAACTCTGCCTCCCCGGGGTTATTTTGGCCGACAGGAAGGGGCGGAGACCCGGATGAAAGGGGGGAGCTTTTGAAATAGCGCAGCAAGCGCCTCACAGTCAGAGCAGCAGGGAACCTGAGCGGAGGTCCCAAGGCCCCTGAGCAGCTACTGCATGCTCTCGTTGTCTCCGGCTGCTGATCCCGGGCCTCCTCGCAGGGATGGGGGAAAGTCGCTTAGAACGGAGGCAGGTTTGTCTTACCTGGGTCCTGCGAGGATGGCGGAGGAGGCGAGCGGTGCCATTCTCTAGGCAGCTCGCACCATTCTCAGATTCTGATCTCGGCGGGTCCGGAGTGATCCTTGATTCCAGGCGTAGTTAAGTTTTTAACATTATAAACAGTCTGCGTGAGCATTTTTTAATATTAGGTACGTCTCTAATATGGGTGACTCCCACTCAGGAAAGTGAGCCCTTCTCAAACTCAGGGAAACTTGAATTCTGATCTTTCCTCAGACCCTTACTGGGATGGGTGACCCTAAACAAGCAGCCTGCCTGCCCCCTTCTCCTTTTTCAGCTCTGTCTGTAAAAGAGGAATAATTTTTCACAGGGTTATTGTGGAGGATCTCATAAAATAATATGGAAACTGCATGACAAATCTTAAAAGTCAGGTAGCAATGCCAGTTGTTGTTATTAAAGAAGAGCTCAAAACGAGCATTATATATGGAGTTGTGAGCTTCTATTAAATTCAGTTTAGTTTTTTAAAGTGTATATTAAATTTAACAAGGTAACAGTGGGTAGAGCACTGTGCTTGGGATTGGGGGACTCAGCTTCATGAATTCAAATCCAGGTGATTTTAAGCAAATTTGCCTACGTTCCTCGTCTGTAAAATGAGTTGGAGAAGGAGATGGCAAACCCCTTTAGTATTTTTGCCAAGAAAAACCCAAATGGCACCATGAGGAGTCGGACATGACTGAAATGACTCAAGAAAAACAAAACAAAATTGCCCTTATTTCCCATTCTGAACTTTTTTCTTCTGTATATTTTAAATGTTTTATATTAAAGCCCCTTTCTTTTTGAAATTTTCTTTTGCATCTCTATCACCAGCTCCTAACTGCATACTTTTTTCTCCCAAAAGAAGCCCTCTTTTGTAATAAATGTGTAGAATCAAGCAAAACAAATCAATAACTTGCTTATGTATGAAAAGGTACATATCTCATTCTGTAAGATACACCTAATCCACCACTTCTCCACCAAGAAGCAGGAAGAATCCACTATTTTTGAATGTCATGATTAGTTATTATTAGAATTGTGATGTCTTCCAAAGCCCTTATCCTTTACAATATTGGAGTCATTATGCAGATTGTTCTGCTGGTTCTACTCATTTCACTCTGCATAAGTTCAAACAAGTCAGTCCCAGGTTTCCTGAATACAGCATATTCATCGTTTCTGGGATACAATGATATACCAAAATTTGTTCAATTATTTCCCAATTGATGGTTTCCTTTATTCCTAGTTTTATGCTACTACAGAAAGGACAACTATAAATATTTTTTGTGATGTGAACTCTTTTCCTTTGCCTTTGCCTTCCTTGGGATATATGTTAGTTTGTGAAGGTTTACTCAATCAGCTTGGTGACTTTGTGAGGTATATTTCAAAGTACTTTCCAAAATGTTTCAACAGAGAGGAGGAAAATGAGGTCCAGAGAAGGAACACGATATTATTCATTTATTCAACAATATTTATTCAGTGTTATTGAACAAACATTTAAAAAGCACCCACACTATGTACCACTCACCATTCTAGATTCTGTGTATAGAAAGCCTTCCAGTAGTTCAAATTCTATTCTAAATTCTGCCTAAATCACGCGTGTAGAATGAACCCTGGTTCATTCATTTGTTCTTCCAAATTCTGGGCTCTTTTCATTATTATAGGTGGAGAGCAAGAACCCAGATAGAAAAGAATCCTGTTTTTCCAAGAGAAAAGGGATAAAATCTTTGCCCATTATCCCACTGTTTCTGCACCATCAAAGCTATGGTTAAGTAGTACTAGTAAGGAAATCAGCTACCTAATTTTATTCTTTCTATGGGGACTTTTACTCCTCAGGGAATGGAGAGAGATAGATCAGGCTTCTGCCTGACTTCATCTGGGATCCAACATGTCAGTGGTACTAAACCCACATAATCACAGAGTCAGAAAGAACCTCACCCATCATGCAATCCAACCCTATATCTCCACAAGGATTTTCTTGAATTTGTGATGAGTATTTTTGAAGTAGGAAGAAGCTATGGTATATTTTCCATAGAAATGTCTATTATGTTTTATAACATTGATAACCCTCAATCAGCTTCACATTCCTCTCATAATTTTTGTCATGATTCCTAAGCCTTAAAAGATTTTCTTTTCACTTTTGTAAAGTAACTTGATATGAAGTATATAATTTAGGTTATTTTCAAATTGTTTTGGGAATATAATTTAATTAGATTTGATCATGGCAAGTAGTCATCCAGCCTCAACTGAAAGGCCTCTAGTCATACTCACTACCTACCAAGGTTGACTGTTTTATCTTTATTAGAAAGTTTTTCTTGAACAAAACCAACTGTCTATCTTGTCCATTGTTCTCATTAAGTCTGGGAGCCAACTGACAGCCCTTTAAATCAATATTCAAAGACAGTTAATTATAATTCTTTTAGGTTTCTTTTGTATTTGCTGGCTAAATCCTTCCACCAATTCTTGTAATTTTCTAGTCCCTCTCCCTTTGGTTGTTCTCTTCAAGATATGCCCTGATTTCTCATGGAGGGATAGTGGCTGCCATCCTTTATGTTTTTAGGCTAATATTACAAACTGTCACTAAGAAAGTAAATTAATGTGGTGTAATCTAATCGGAATGGGAAACTTTTATCTTTAATGATCCATTCTAAAATAATGTCCTGTGCTGAGGTCGTTTAAAATCATTTAAATTCAATTATTGACTTAGTGCTGTAGTTACCAGCTAATTAGGGGATACTTTAATACAAGTATACAGTACAATAACAGGAGGAATAGGTTTAAAATCTAAAGAGAAATAAAAAAATTATAAATAAAAGGGGCATTGCAATATTAGATCTCAAATTGCATCACAAAGCAGTAAACATCAGTCATTTGGTAGGTGATTCCCAGATAATTTACATATTTTAAAGTTATTTTGAATGGGGTTTCTTTTTCTTTCTCTTTCTGCTGGATTTTTAAAATTGATGCTCGAAAGATTCCAATCTTTGATTCCCAACCCCCCCTAGTTAATGTAAATTACCCTTTGACTCACAAATCCTGGTCCCTTTGAATTCCAATAGAAGATCTGGACCTGTCCCAGCCCCACCTGGATCTGAGCCAACTTTGGGGCTACACCCCAAAACCCCTCGAGCTAAGTCTTCGACTTAAAAGGACCACACTGGGAATCCCTCTTTGCAGAGATTCCAAACATGGTAGCCATGTGAGGACCCTCTGTCCACTGGACCCTCTGTCCAGTGCCCTCCTTATCTCTACCTTCACCTATCTCCTACTTCCAAACTCAATAATAAACCTCTTTTATCAATCTAGCTCTCCGGGCCAATAAATGCTTTTATTGGGAATTTCGTGCTGCTACTAGACCTCATTTATCGCCATATCCTTGTGCCGAATCCAAGGGGGTTGCAGGAGAGCTCTGTTTGACTCTCTGTACCCCAAACCTGCCACTAGACCTTAACTAAACCCTAATTTCATTTAGGTACCCCAAATGTAGACCTCAACAAAATCATTCTCATTGATGACCTAACCAGTATCTAAAGGGAAAGAGACTAATCAGCTCAGGCAAAATTCCTCCTTGAGTAAAGAGATCACCTTTGACTAGGTGAAAATCAAATTCCTTGGAGGCAAGCTGAAAAGGAAATTCATTGGTTTTAGGAAAATGATTCTCTAGGGTATGACAAAAATGAAATTACTATTGATTTCTCATTTTAACAAATCAGACTGTTACCTGAACTGTAAAAACTTGCTGAATATTGAATGTGGAATTTTGTTCTTGATTCTGAATACTATAAAATGTATCACAAGTGAAAAGAAGCATTTTAATGCTGGGGGGGTGGTAATTCTGCAATTTGAAAATCCCTCTGTGTAGCAATATATGTATATATTTGTACATTTTACATGTATGTATATATACCCACATATGTGTATATATATATATATATATATATATATATATATATAAGATATGTATACATACTCATACACTCTACCCCCAAAAATCCAACAGCAGCAACATCACACTATTCCTTCCAAATAGATCAAAACACTGAGTCTAAATTCTTCTCCTAGGCATTCGAGGCCACCTGGCACCTAACTCTTTGCCATACTGCCAAATATTCCTCACAGCATGACAAGAACACCCTTCTTGGAGTCAGGAACACCTGAACTTGCTTCCTGTCTTAGATACTTAGTGCTTGTTTGACTGAGAAAGTCACTCAGCCTTTCTCTGACTCGGTTTTCTCCTCTGTTAAAATAATACCATCTGGCCCATAAGGTTTGTTGTTATCATATGAAATTATATTTGAAAACCTTAAGGTGTCATATAAATGATTATGATTATCATCCTCAAATGTATAGATGCCACACATTGTATCTTTCCTTCCATTCCTACTTTCCATCCACCTCTTCCTTTCCCTACCCCTGGTGATGGCAATATCTTCCCTTTCTTTTCTCTGCTTCCTCTTCCAAAACACTTTGCAGACCATTCCAGCTCCATCGTTTGCTTTCTATCCCTAGTCTTATAACCCAAACTATCTGTCCTCCATCTTGAATACTTGTTTTATAGCCTCCCATGTATCTCTGTGTGTCCTAACTCCCCATTTTTGCTCCAAGCTCTCTGAAAATAGGATTCTCCCATAGCATCCTGCCTATGGAAAGTGAGCCCAAAGTATTTATGAAATGAGTATGTATGGGCAATTAGGTGGCTCAGTGGATAGAACATCAGCCTTGAAGTCAGGAGAACCCAAGTTCAAATCTGGTCTCGGACACAACACTTCCCAGCTATGTTATCCTGGGCAAGTCACTTAACCCCAATTGCCTCAAGAAGAAGACCAACAAAAACTTACATGAATGCATGTGTGGGGGCGTTGCTGGGCAGCTTCCTTCCAGGTGCACACAAGGATATGGCATTTTCATTTCTCTGGCGTCCCTAGTGCAGGACCCATCTCCAAGGATACTCATTCTGTAGTATTGAGTGATGATGGATTCCCCACTCGTCTTCTCCCACTCATTAGTGTAGCCAGGAATGGGCCAACTCACCCCAGGATGGCAGGAGGCGGCGGTGAGAGAGCCTCACAAGAGCTGGTTTTTAACCTGGAATCCCATGCTGCCAGCACCTAGGTAGGGCAGTGACTAGTGTACTGGCCTGGAATCTGGAAGACTCCTCTTCCTGAGTTTGAATCTATCCCCAGACTCAGCACATCACTGGGCAAATTGCTTAGTCCTATTTACTTCAGTTTCCTCGTGCATAAAATAAACTGGAGAAGGAGATGGCAAGCCACTACCCTATCTTTGCCAAGAAAACCCAAAAGAGCTCCCAAAGAGTTAGACCTTACTGAAATGGCTGAACAACAAAAACAAGTGCCATGGCCAATTTTTTCCCTCTGGTGCTTCTGTTTCAAAAGATCCTGTGCTGTAGCTGACAATGGCCCTAGATTGCTGGGGTTCAGAAAAAGGGAAAGAGGCTACATAGGGAGTCAAGAGAGCTGCCTACACACTATGACCCTGATACTAGCCATACAAATACAAGTGAGTCCCTAAGCCTCAGTTTATTCATCTATAAAGGGGTATAGTGCTTGGGGTACCCATCTCTTGGGACGATTGTGGGGGAAAGTCTTTTTTTTTTAATTATTGCTTTTTGTTTACAAAACATATGTATGGGTAATTTTTCAACATTGACCCTTGCAAAACCTTGTGGAAATTCTTGGTGCATTTGAAAGCCTTCTAAGTGCAAGCTCTAACCTTGACTCCTGTCCCACTTTCTCTTGTAGCATATCTATCTTTGGGCTAATCACATCCTACCTGAGAGAACACAAGCTCACTGAAGACTAGCTTTCCTGATTTTCTTCAACAAGACAAATCTTCTATCTCCATCCATGTGTTGAGGTTGGGAAAGAAATCCTTAATAGGTTGGGGTTCACAGACCAGCACCTTGAGGTATCCCTAAAGAATTTGCAGGCTTGAACCCATTTCCTAGTCAAGGGGAAAATTTGTTGTAATGGTAATGGTGATTAGAAGAGAATTTAGCAAAGCAACAGAAGGAAAGAGACATATTTATCTAGTTCTTTGTGTTATAGATGTGCTAATTTTATGGCCCAGAGGTAGGACCAAGGAGTGGTCTCTGGAATTTGGCTATCACTGACCCACAGATTATCCATCTGACAGTCAGCAATGCACTGAAGCTTGTTCTATTCACTGTTGCCTCAGAAGTTTGATTTGTGGGACTGTCCTAAGACCAGAAGACTTTAGAATAGGGGGTGATGAGACTGCTTCCTCTCTACTGTGAGCAAAAGAGAGATGGGAGTTAATTCATGGACCAAGAACTTAATAGACTGATAGATAATGTGGGTCTTTAGACAAAAACTTCATAGCCCTGGCGGGTGGTGGTGTCTGGAAGTAAAGGGTTTTTATGACTGCAGTCAGAGAACTCTCTCTGGTGGGCTGCAGATTAAGATATCATCTCCATACTGGACAGCCAGGGCCTGTCCAAATATGTGGGGGTTGTCATGGAAGCCCTGAGCTACCTCCATGTTATGGACGTGAGTGCTTATGTTAGTTGGTAATACATTCCCCTGGATTTGCCTCTTCAAGGGCAAAAGGAAATTGTGAATCTTTAGGCAATGGTATGCAAAGGAAAGCATTTTTAAGATCCAAGGTAGAAAAACATTTTGTCCCCTGGGATACTTGTATTGGGCTCATGGCTTCCACTGACCATTTGCTCTGATTATAGACATTTAGTACAAGAGGAAAAAGCAGGGACATGATTATAAGAGCATCAAAACAGTCCTTCAGGTTTCAGCCAGAGAGCACATACATGACAAGACAGAGCATCCTTAGATCTCTTTGACAGGCAGTCATGCAGTAATAATTCCATCTTATAGTCAGACTCAGGAATAATCAGGTGGGAAACAAGAAACCAGAACTGGAAAACTGAATCAGAAGGATCCCCACATAAGCAGAGGCTGAGGTTGTCCTCCCAACTCTTGCCCAGATAAGAAATCTACCTGTGACAGTTCAGGAAGGCATTCCTCTAGAATGATGGGTTACTGATTTAATGATCAGGCAATCAAATTCAAAACTCAAAAGAATTCAACTACAGTCCCAAGAGATTTTATCTCTAATTGCAAATTCTACTAATTGCATCTTAGGTTTAGATACATTATTTTAAAAGTTTACCAGGATTTACACACATGAGATTTTTGTTTAACATGTTCTTTATGTTTAAACTTATTCTGTGCAAAGAATCAATCATTATACAGCCTTAATATTCTTATAAACTATAAATCCTAAACAGGCTCATTTCTCAGGACTGATGACCTTGCTTGCCCTGATGGTTTCAATAAAACAGGCAAGTTTATAAATTAAAGGAATTGACAGAGATCCCAAGGAAGGGCTGAGCTTGCTGTTGCCACCCAACAATTCTTAGTGTTTTTGTGGCAGTGCTATTTGATACCAAGGGGGGAAATGGTGTTGCACATCTCATATATGGAGATGAGGCTTTCACTTCAAACCTCTTGTCCCCCACACAGTAATTATCAATTTTAGTTTTACCATGATGACAATAGCTGCAAATACTTAACAATTTTAGAATTTTCCTAATAACCAAACAATCTTAGTTGTAGTTTCTATTTCCTTAAATAAGTTTCCTTTTGTTTTAGGGAGAAAACAAGACAATCATTAAAATTGAGATAGAACAGATTTTAAAATGGACTTACCTTTATTTAATGAGATTCCCTAGATTCTGAATGCAATTTGGTTATTTTCCAATCCATGCAAATCATTTCTCATTTGTGAGCCAGGAAAAGGCTTAAGGTGCCAGTTTTACTGACAGGGCCCTCAGAAGTCTGACTCAGGATAACTAAAGGTTTTTTTTTAAGTGGTGGCAATCTGCTTTTCTGTTTTCCTAAATTTCCCAAACTCTTCTGTTATCACTATCAGTAAAAATAGGTTACATATCTCTTTAGTGGGCTTTAATTAGAGTTCCTTTAAAATTGCTTTTACTATCATTTTCCAGACAAATTTCCAAATTACTTTACACACAAATAGAAATCATTTATCTGTTGGTCACTCTAGAAAACCACAAAGTTATCAAATATGAAGGAATTATATCAATAAAGTGGTTAACATTCATATAGTATGTTTTATGCTGAGCTCTTTTACAATTACGGTTTCCACACAATTATTATTTCTCTTTAAATCAGAAAACTAGGTGGAGAGAAAACAAATTTCCATAAATTACATAGCTAATACATATCCACAATTAAAACAGAGAATGGTGGTCTTACAAAATACAGAGACTGACTGACTTTCTCATCTCACACTACCATGCTGTGACAGAATTCTTCCTGGACAGAACCTGCTGAAAGCTGGGGTGATGTGGGCCAGGATAGCCATCAGTGGTAGTGTTAGGTTCCAGGGCTCAGGAAATCTGACCATTGAGCCTTACCCACTCCCCAAAACTGTATTTGGGGAAAGGTTGTGTGGGTCCCCATGGCTGCTTCCCCGCTTTGTACAGCTGAGGCAAAATTGGAGTTTTAATTTGATCTGAGAAGAGAGAGTTAGCAAACAGAGGGACTTGGGCTATATCGATCTTGTTAGTAATCCCTACAACTGAGATACACTCAGGACCACTCCAAGGAGTGGAGTGAAGAGGGTCCATTAATACTTTCCGAGGTGCTTTCCCAAAAGATCAAAAGAGACTCTGGACAAGATAGGAGTCAAGGAAGGATTAGCAAAATGTTACTACTTACCTGGTTTGCTCTTCCTTTTCCTTTTCTTTCACAATAGGGTAAATTCCTGGAATTATCCCCAGTGTTTCAGGAATTTTTCTTACAATCTTAAAATGACTAATTGCCAAACTTTCTAATCATTGCTTTCAAAATGTTTAGAATCTGCTGTAATTCTAATTTTAGTTAACTTTTTTGTGTACCCCCCAGCTTGGTCAAAGCTGAAGTCCACAAGAAAAAGTTTGGTTTTTAAAGAAATTTTTCTAGCATTTCAACTATAGCATACAGGGTTTTTTTCCTTTCTGGTTGCATTTTAAATCTTTCCAGGTAACAAAATCTAGCTTATAGAACAAACATGACACAGACTGTCTGCACAGAGATGCAGACAAAGTGACATTAAAGGGGACTGTCCCATCTTTGCCAAAAGCCATCCTATAGCACTTTGTCTTCTCTGGCATCCCAGAGAAAAAGAGTACAAGGGTTAACTTTGCCAAAAATTGAAGGAATTTCCCAATCTGGATGTGCCCAGTCAAAGAAAACTTGCTGAGTGTGGACCTCAAGAGGATCCAGACAAGCCTTTTTTCAGTGGCTTGGGGTGTCCCATTATAGGATTGTGGGAGAAAAAAATGGGGAACCTACCTTAACAAGGAAGGAATCAAGTCAGGGAAGGCCCGACTCTCCCTGTATGGGCCACCAAATATTGAGGTTGGGAAAGGAACCCCAAAAGGTTGGGGTTCACAGACCAGCATCTCGAGGTGTCTCAAAAGAATTTGCAGGCTTGATCCATTTCCTGGTCAAGTGGCAAAGTTTATTGTAATTTTAATGTCGTTATAAGCGGTCTTAATTCCAAGAGAATTTAGTAAAGGAACAAAGCAAGGAAACACATTTATCTAGTTTTCCGTGTTATAGATGTGCTAATTTTATGGCCCAGAGGTAGAACCAAGGAGTGGTTTCTGGAATTTGGCTATCACTGATCCACAGATTATCCATGTGACACTCAGCAATGAAATGAGGAGTGTTCTATTCACTATTGTCTCAGGAGTTTGATTTGTGGGACTATCCTGAGGCCAGAAGACTTTTGAATAGATTGGGTGTGTGTAAAGGGCTGAAACTCTGAGTTGATGCACTGAGGTTGGACAGCCAAGCACTTAAGGCTAACTACCGATTGGACAATTCTCTATTAGCATATGCTTGGAAAGTGGCCCTTCCCACTATTCTGTGCTGGCTCAATCTTTTGTTGTATACAGATAATTGTAGGAAGGATTAGGGGGTGGAGTAAGACAAGCCAGGGTCACTTTGGCGGTAGAGGAAGAGAAGCAAGGTCCTGTGTCCATCCCCTTCACTTCTACCCCTAAAGACCAAGAATACAGACCAAGGACTTTTGCTTATCCTGACTCCAGCTGGTATCCAGGGTGCTAACTCAGTCTTCACAGGTGTGGGATTTCCCAGGGCCAGATTCCAAAGCCAGAGGACTTAAAATCACTGACTTATTGTTAGAACAGAAGCCCCCTGAAGAGACCTCAAAATCATTGCTGTCTTCCCTAGAATCTATATTACATCACATGGAACGCATTATCTCCTATATAGGCCTTTCTGATTCCATACCACCCTAGATTCTAGTAGCCCCTTAGCCCCCAATTCCCGCCAATTATCTTATATTTTCTGAAACATTACTTATAAATGGGATAAACTGAGTGAATACTTGTCATGGGAACATGTCGTTGAACTATGCTCTAATCGTGACTGGAGGATTTGAAGTTACAAGTTGAATTGTAGCTAAAAAGCTGCAGATGTTCTATTGTCTTGAATGAACATTTCCCCTCCTGTTTCCCATCACCTCTTAATTAGCATTTAAACACATTTTTTCTTTTCTTTTTCTTCTTGCTCAGGAAATTGGGGTTTAAGTGACTTGCCCAAGGTCACACAGCCAGGAAGTGTTAAGTGTCTGAGGACAGATTTGAACTCAGGTCCTCCTGACTTTAGAGCTGGTGCTCTATCCACTGTACCACTTAGCTACCCCTAAGTACTTCTTTTAAAGGCAATGCCTTTACTTTGGGAATTCAGGTAACAGTTCTCTCATCCAAGAATATCTGCGTGTGTCGCTGTTTGCTAGAGAAATTTAAATTAAGAGTTTGTTTTGTATTAATATTCTTTTTTTCTGGGATAGATTTAGTATTTAGAATGTAAGTCTGGACTCCCCCAGACAATGGGAGAAAAGGTGTGTGTGTGTGGTGGGGGGCTTTTATCTAATCTTGCTTTTGCAGTTTGTGCTTTGTATTCCTCTACTGACATCTTGTCTGTTGGGAGTCAACTTTTTTTTCTGAAATTGTAATAAATCCTTTTTTTCTCTTTTTTTAGCCTTGAGAGTCTCTGATCTTAATTTGGATAAGGGTCACTGTCTCACACATGTATGTATGTAATGTATGTGTAGGTCTCCCCCAAAAGATGTAAACTTCTAGAGGCTCTTTATCTTGTTCAAAATGACACCATTAATCAACCTGCATTTATTAAGTCCTTACAGTGTGCCTCATCCTGCTAGGCTCTGGGAATACAAAAACAAAAATGAAATAATCCTTACCCTCTAAGGTACTCTTATAGGGCAAGATTCTGTACTGTGCTTTTAGATAAAGACTTTCATGAAGACAGAATATGGCTCTCCTGTTCTCTCCCTGCCTTCATTGCTTAGTTCTCTGCTAAAGGTAGAAGAGTGCGGTGAGACAATATCTTTTCTGAAATCCAATTCCCAGTCTGGCCTTTCCCCAAGATGCGAGTTGCTCCAATAGTGCTTGCTGATGATTGATGATTGATCTTTTAGGCTGGGAATATACCAAAAGTTTCCCTTGGGTGGCTCCCTCAGAGTAACCTCCAAAGATCCTATCCTTAGGACTGGTTTTAGCTCAGGGATGCCCTGAGGCTCCAGGACCCAGTTATCAGAAGGCTGGAAGCAATCTACCATAACACAGAATGCTAGTGCTTTCTGCAAATTAACTGCTATCCCACAGTCATAAAACTGAAGCCACAGAATCTAGCACATGGAATTTCTTTGAGCTGAAAAGTCCAACTGGTTCTCTTCCTGCTTTGTTATTGCAGGGTTGTTTCACTTCAAAGGAACTTGGGCTAGATCTGGTGCTCTGGGGACTTATGATCCCATCCTGCCTTTTTGGGGAGAGGGGCTCTCTGGTTCTATACCTGGGTGTTTGTGAAGGGGGATCACCAGGAGGCAAGAAGCCCTATCTGAGTTGGAAGTCTGACTCCACACTTACTAGGGCAAATAATTTAATCTCTGTCAGCCTCAGTTTTCTCATCTGTAAGGAAGGAAGAAAAGAAGAGAGAGAGAGAGGAGGAGGAGGAGGAGAAAGAGAAAGAGAGGCAAGGAGAGAGGGAGGAAGAAGAGAGAGAAAGAAAGGAAGAGAGAGAGGAAAGGAGAGAGAAGTGAGGACAGAGAGGGAGGAAGAGGGAGGAAATAGGAGCTACCTCTAGAGCCCCCTAGAACTGTAGACTTTAAAGGCACTTGAATATGGCATCAGAGGCTTTAGGCTGAAATCCTGTTTCTTTTCCTTTCTATCCATGTGATACCTTGAGCAATAACAATAGCAATAGTAATAGCTGATATTTGATTAGTATTTGCATCCTTTTTGATGATATTCTCATTTACAGACGAAGAAATGGATTCTCCAAGAAATAAAATTATTTTTCCACATAATGCAGCTATTAAGGCAAAATATCAGATTTTTAAAACCCAGCTCTTCTTAAAGCCACCACTCTTTCTATTATGCCATAGTTCCTTCCATAAGTGCCTTTATCACTGTGAGCTTCATCTTCCTCATTTGTAAAATGAAAGGTTGGCTTTTGAGGGAGGATCTTGATCAGTCTCACTCCATTACTAAGATCTGGTTTTCTGCTAATGGCAATGCATCCCTGGCCACTTATTCCAGACCTGGTGGCCCGTCCATCATAGCCCCTGAATGGTCCTGATGAAGGAGCTGGAATACTTCCTTCTCCTCATTGCTGCTTTCAAATTCTATCATTCTACATCTCTTCCTTTGAGATCCATGCTATATAAATATATTTATTGTTCAATCTAGATCTTGGTGGATATCATCTGTGGACCCTTAGGACATTCTGCTTACTTCCTTAATGCTGATTCAGTCATTTTCTCCCCCACTTAACCCCATATTAAAAACTTCATGATAGTTCCTCAAGCATTTTTATCTTCCTATGACTTACCATCCCATGCCACCTTAGCAGCATGCAGACATAATCATACTTCTGATGTCTTCACCCATCGGCCCCACTTGGTTTATGAATCTCCCTAATTCCTTTGTTTGATCAAAATATTTCATCGTTTAATCTTTCCGATGTCCTTACATCCCCTTACATCTTGTTCTTTTTCTTTATTTTTGCCATGACTTCTAACCCTTCACCTCATTTTTTCCCCGGAACACATCCCCTAATCTTGTTCTTTTTCTTTATTTTTGCCATGACTTCTAACCCTTCTATTTTCCCCAGACCACATCATTTCATTACTCTGTACATTATCTTCCCTCCTTCTTTTTTAATCCGTTGGTAAATCACTTTGACTCTATACTATCCTCTATATTTTAATCCCTTTTCCTCTTATCATTAATGAAGAACTGAAGTAAACAGGTTTAAGTGACTTGACCAGAGTCACACAACTAGTAAGTGTCTGAGACCATATTTGAACTCAGGAAGAAGAGTTTTTCTGACTCCTGGCCTATGTATTCTATCTACTTGACTTTTCTCTCTTTTTCTATATACTTTCTCTGGAGGTGAATAATATTTTTTACCATTTGTCCTTCAGAATTTACTTGAATCATTATATTGCTAAAAATAGCTAAATCATTCACAGTGGGTCATCCTTACAATATTACTGTTCCTGTATACAATGTTTTTCTGATTCTGCTCATTTCATTTTGTATTACTTCATGTAAATCTTCCCAGGTTTTTCTGAAAGCATCTTGCTTGTTATTTCTTGTATCATAATAATATCCCATCACATTAAACCACAATTTGTTTGATCTTTCCTCTTTGAGCAGTATTAGATACTACTTATAGCCCTGTCCTTCTTTCTTTCTCCTTTCTAGATTTTCTTAACTCTGCTCTCTCCTTGTTCTCTTCCTGTCTGACAAATTCTTTCTCAGTCTCTTTAGTCGGATTGTCATTTAGATCAAACCTACTCCCTGTGGATGTCTCCCAAGTCTCTGCCCAGACTTCTCTTATTTTCTTCTTCTGCCCCCCCCCCACATTCCATTTTCAGTGTCAGTATCCTGCCAAAGTCTGTTTCTCATGCCTAAAATGTTTCCTTCTATCATTTCCACTTCTCAAAAAGTTAGTTTTTCCTGCGAATTGGTACAACCATTCTGTGAGGCAATTTAGAGTTTTGTTCCTAAGAAAGTGACACTTTTTGGCCCAGAGATCCAAGAGAGTCCCATATACATCAAAATATTCATAATACTTTTTATGGCAGCAAAGAACTGGAAATAAAGTAGATTTCCATCAGCTAAGGAATAGTTAGACAAATTATGGTACATGAAGGTAATGGAATATTACTGCATCCTAAGAAATAAGTAGAAAGAATACAGAGAATCTTATATGAAAAGACATATCTATATCTATATCTATATCTATCTATCTATCTATATACTGATGTAGAGTGAAGTAGGCAGAACCAATTAAATGATATACCCAACAATATATTCCCAATGGAAATGGAAAAAACAGTAACCACCATTTTGAATGCGTGCAAATATAATGACCAAACTTGTCACAAGAAAAAAAATGAAACAATTTATCTTACTCCATTATTTGTAGAGGCAGGACACTATCAGATTTGATCTCTTTATTAGCTTTGGTGAACTGTTTTTCTCCTTTCTTTCCATTAAAATTTTGTTTGTGGGGCATCTAGATGGCACAGCAAATAAAGCATCGACCCTAAAGTCAGGAGGACCTGAGTTCAAATTCAGCCTCAGATATTTAACACTGCCTAGCTGTATGGCACAGGGCAAGTACTTAACCCCAATTTCATCATCAAAAAAATTTGTTTTTGTGTTTTGGTTACAAAGGTTAGCTCACTAAGTAGAGGAATATATTCACCGAAGAGGATATATTTAGAAATTAAGTGATACAAGGACAAAAGATATTAATAAAAATCTAAATATTTTTCCAAAAGAAAAAAAAAACTCTTCATAGTCACAACTCATGTGTTGCTTTTTACATGTAGTAATATCTACTAGTGAATGGTTAACAAATTCAGGTTTTCTAGAAGGGAAAATGTATATAATGTATATAAACTTTAAAGATAATGTGCATTCCTAATATTTTCTTATATCCAGACAATGAACAAATCAATCAAGCCCTGATTTGTGGATTGCTGATTCTGAGGTGTAAACATTCACTTTGAAATTTTAACAATGGGTGCCTGAAGATTAGATGTGACTCCAGCATACCCCATTAAGTTATTTCCTAATTATACTAATTGTCAAGGCTTTTGGCTCAAAATTACTTTGTATTTAATTTGTTTGCAGTTTATATTTCTCTAGTTGTATGCTTGTTGTTGATTTCACCCAGACTGAACTGACCACCCTGGTGGCAGGACGCAACCCAATTTATGGATGAGGAATCCATCAGTGTTGGACTCCTACTACACATAGGCTGCCATATGTGTGGGCCTCCTGGCTGAAGAAAAATGCAAGTGCTGCTACTCTCAAAGTGTTCTAGACCTTCATCAGAGCAACTCTGCATGTGCTTCATTAATTAGCACCAGAGTAATTGGCTTGAGTTACTTGCTTCTGCTAAACTCTACTTTAACAGTTGCAGTTATGCTCAGAACACACTGGATGGATGGGTTATTTTTTTTTCCAGCCCCAAAGAAGCTTCACCCTTGGTTCTGCCCATTTCTCAAGGTCTGGCAGGCAAGAGGAGTTGAATATTACCCGGAGGGACTTGCAAACTACCTTAGAGACCACCATAGCTCAATCTAAAGCACACAATTGCCTACCACTGTACACCAGTCATAGGGCAGGTCTGGATCTCAACCAGAAACTTGCATGGTAGCTCAGACTGGAAGAATGGAATTGCCCAGCGCTGCAAGGAGAGAGTCCAATAGACTTCCATTGAAATTCCTTTTTTTTCTTTGTCTGCTGGATGCTTTTCTCAATTTTTGTTCACCCATAGCATTAATGACTGAAGAATGTTATAAAGTTATATATATGTATATCTTATTGACAAATATATACTATATTCTACATGTCACTAAAGGTGGCAAAAGGTGCATTGAAAAGCAGAGCAGGAGGCTACCTAGGGAAGAGGAGAGAAGCAAGGATCTTAAGTTTTTCTAGAAAAGAAGACCTGAGCCAAGAATGAGAGATATTCCTAAGGGATCTGGGAAGACTAAAGTCCTCTCCTTCTCCCCTTGTCCCCACACCCCAGTTCATCCCTGCCTATCTGCCTTGGTTTGCATTAGCTTGTGGGGTTGAACATCACACTTTAGAGTTAAGCCCTTGACAGGGAGGTTTATCCTGAGGGGACATTTGAAGTAAGTCTCTCCCCACTTCAGTGCATTCTCTTCTCAGCTCTCAAAATTATTTTCCTAAAGACCAGATCTGATCCCCTCCCCACCCCATTCATTTGGCCTCCAGGGATTCCTGTTGCTCCAAGATCAAATATAAGCTCTGCTGAACTTCTCAAACCTTCCTAACCTCCTCCATCCTGTATTCCCAGTTTTCTTGCATTTTGCCCTATCTGTGTATTTTGAGATACAATGGTCCCCAAACATAACCATTATCTCCTGATAGTGTTTTTACTGCCTCTCTTCCGTGTCCAGAATGCCCTCCCTCCTCATCTCTGGTGGACTTTCTTATCTTTTTTTAAGTCTCAAAGTCCTGCCTTCTTACAATCCCCCTGGATATTGGTACTTTCCAGGATTGATTACTTAGAATTTAACCCGTCAGTATCTGTGTACAGAATTGTCTGCACAATGCCTCCTCCATTAGGTTCTGAATTCTTGGGGAGCTGGGACTGTTTTTGCCTTTTTTGTATCAGCAACACGTACTTAGCCCAGTGTTTGGCACATGACAGATACTTAATAAATGGCCAATGGATTGGAGATTGCCAACTCAATCCTAAGGGGAGCCGGGGCAAACTGACTGGCCAAATCTAATTGCTGCCATTTTGATTCCAATGCTCAGAGCCTCATGTCTAATTCTTTTTTCCAAAGCTTTCCTATTACAACCAGGGTTACTAGGGTCTTTTCCCTTTCCTGAAAGGGTAGAATGATAATCCATAAAACCCAGATATGCATCTTTTCCCTTATGATCTGATTTTTTTGTGCAGCATGATATTTGTGGAAATGTGTATAGAGAAATGTCCAACCTTTATTGGATCACTTGTTTAACATATATTGGATCACTTGCTGACTGGAAGAGGAGGGGAAAGGGAGGGAAAAAATTAGAACCCAGGATTTTGTAGGGGTGAATGTCAAAAATTATCCATGCATATATTTTGAAAATAAAAAGCTATTAAAAAAAACCCAGAAATGGCCCCATAAACCTCTGATCTCATGGCCATAGGTTATGCCCCTTGCCCCATTCCACCTTGCCCCACAGAGAACAAATGATCTTGCAGCCCTATATTTTTGTATAGACCCCAGAGTCTGTTCCCTTATTCAGTACCTTAGCACTCAGCACCTATTGCCTACTCCCTGCCCCCAGATGCTCATCTTCCAGAGTTTAGCTACCTGAGATGTTATGAGATCTAAGGAGGAAGCCAAGGCCTTGGAGAAACTGCAGAAGTTAAGGGAGAGCTTGCAAAGGGCTAAAGGTTTCTAGAGATAGTAGAGGCTGAGCAGAAAATGAGGGAGGTAAGAAGACTTTATGTTGATCAGGTGAAACAGGAGCAGCAGCACAGAGAAGAGTATGGGCCTTCCAGAGGTGGTGATGTGGTAGAAACTGAAGGCCCTAACTGATCCAGTCACGGAACTGAGCACCTCAAGCAAAAATGGTGAATGCTTGTTCCTTCCAGAGTCTCTTTAAATGGTCACCATGTCTACCTGGATTTCGTGTCTCTTGAAATTCCCGACAAGGGAACTCCCAGAATCTTTCTGGAGAAAGAGAGAAGAATTGTAAGTGGGAACTATGGTGGGTGACCAGTTAAGACATAGCAAACCTCAGTGAACAACTCTCAGAAGGTGGATAGGATCTGGAAGAAATTTTTTATGATTTCAGCTGGGAAGGAAATGAACATTTACTGTCCAACCCTCCATCATATTCTTGCCAGACATACCTTTATGTGTCAAGAGAAACATTTACACTCTTCCATTAGACCATGAGCTCTTTGAGACCAGGGAGTGGAGAAGGGGGTGTTTTCCTCTATTTTATTTGTATCCTAGTAATTAACACAATGCCTGGCACTGTGTAAACATGTAATAAATGATTGTTGATTAACTAATTAACTCCCCAGGGACAATTTCCTTTACCCTTGCAAATTTCCTCACATCCCCATGTTTGGCTTGCCCTAGTGGTTCACTGACACCATCATTTATCTCCTTGTCTGTTTCCATATCAAACATCCCAAATATGAAGCACTTCCTTCAAATCAACAAGGAGTGTCTGTTCTGGGAAAGTAGAAGCGACAGGAACGTATAAAGAAGTGAACATGTGATCTTAGACCTACTGATTGTTAAGGAGAGTCATTGATATGGTGAGAAATTTATCCTAGACTTTAGAACAGGAGAACAGTTTTTGGGGTTTTTTGTTTGGGTTTTTTTTTAGTTCAATAAAAAATATAGGGAGAATGTCATTACCTAAAACTCTAAAAGGGGAGCTAAAAGGGAGATTCTTTTTGGAATTTGGAAGACAACAAGCATAATTAATTCTAATGAAAAAAGGAAAGGAGATGTGTCTAACAGGATAAGTATGGTTACATAAGAAGCTTTCTAAACATTTTAAATATTTATAATTTTAATTTTAAATTTTAAAATTTAAAAATAATTTTAATTATAACTGAAAAAATGAAAAATTTGAGCAGGTAATTGAAAAAGAACCACAAAACAGTGACACATACTTGAAGAGTAGGTTTTGGAAGACTAAATCTCCAAATTTATTTGTTTGGAATCTTATTCTGATTTTTTAATAAAAACCTTTAAATTGAAAAGGGAACAAGAGAAAAAACTGCCCCTCCCTCCCTCTCTCTCTCTCTCTCTCTCTCTCTCTCTCTCTATATATATATATATATATATATATATATATATATATATATACACACACACACATACACACATATATATAGTAACTAAATATGGCATAGAAAGTAGCTATAATATAAAAATTCATAGTAGCAATGTCTTAAAAAGTACAAAATCTAAGAAAAGAGTCATCAATTAAAGCTACTGTCTCCTATGTCTCTACAAAAATATATAAAATGTGGTTAAGAAGATTAGAGGTACTAATACAAACAGGAAAAGCTGATCTTGTGGATATTCTTGGTAGAATGGGAGACATGACTGCACTGTAACTCTAGAAGAAGATATCTTATTAAAAAGGGGAAACAGAGGAAGATGTGTTTCTCTGACCCCAGATCTGGCATTTTCTCTAGTATGCCACTTAGCTACCTGCAATGTGCCCCCAATAATTTAATCTCTTCATAGCTAAGTGCTCACATTTCAAATTTCATAACCAAGAAACATTAACAGATTTGTGCCAGGATGAGTCACAACAACTTTCCTGTGTTAATAGGTGACCATTAATGGGAGAACAGGTTATCAGGGTGTTAGGGACACAATTAGACCATCATCTGTTAGGTTTCAATAAAGGCATTTGTGAATCACTGAAAGAAGGCAGCTGCAATCCAAAATCCAAATGGCATCACAAGGCAGTCACATTTCCCGGACCACATCTGAAATGCATTTCCCCTATTTTTTCTCTTGCCTAATTCATATTTGATTGCATTATTCTTCCAAATGCAGCCTAGTGAAAGCCAGAACCTGTTTCAACTGATGCATAAGGTCTGGCATCAGTTTCAGGGGTCCCCATCGGGGGCGGAAGGGTCTAGGATGATGGTATAGTTGTGTTTCTCTAGAAAAGCATGGATGCCTCATGAGGTGATAGGAGTGAATGTCCCATGGAATTTTTTGGATGGCTTGTGACCTGGATCAGGAATCATCATCAAGGGCAGAAGTCTGCCATGGCGATGGTATAATTATGGGGCACAGAAAGGCTGCCACATGTAGGGCTGAATAAAATGATTCAAAATGAAGGAGGTCTCCTAGAAACATCAGGAACCTTGCAGATATTGAGAGCCCATTACAACAGGGAACTTTGGGAACAGTATAAGACACAGGGGCAAGGACTGGCTGGTGAATATGTGTTTGAGTCTGTAGTAGAAGGTGCTGGGCCCAAGAGAAGAATAGTTTCAAATGGCTCAGGAATGTTGAGTTGTCTGAGAGCCCCCTATCACTGAGCCAATCTAAGGTCCAAAAAATGTTAAAAGGCTATAAGTCTACCAGCACCTGCCCTTAGAGGGTTTGGCATTCGAGGAACTCAAGCTCTATTGATCAGTGAATGAGACCCATTCATAAAGGGTAGGGATAGAAGTCATTTTTGTTAATACAGATCCTCTCAACTTCTGACCTTTTCATGGTTTATCCTCTTGCCTCTGTGTAATGGGCTGAAGCTCTTGAGTCCTAGCACTGAGGTCTGGAGCACTTGAGGCTAATTAGCAATTGGACAATACTGTATTAATATGTGCTTGGAGAAAGAATGCCCCCCCCCCACTCCCTGTGCAAGTTTGATGTGTTGTATAGGAGATTGCATAGAGGATTTGGTGGGTGGAGTGTGAGAGCCAGAGGCACTGCTGGCTGCATTGGTATTGTGATTGCTCTCACTTGGTATAGCCATTCCCCTTCACCCTGGCAAAGAATAAAGATCAAGTATTTTCCCTTATACCAACTTCTTGACTCCGGCTGATTTTAAAATACTTGGTCATCATATTTGGTGCCCATCATGGAACCAAAGACCCTACTTTCACTGAAGAAGTCTCTGGTGACCAGGAAATTAGGTGAGTATTTTAAAAGACAAACAGGGAACTTACTTTGTTAAAGGTTAAAATAGTAACCCTTCTGGCTGAAATGGGGCAGATGTTAGGAAAAGATTCTCTTCCATCCCCACCCCCACCCCTGCCCCGAAGGGGCACTATTGAAAGCATGCTTAAGTTGATTGAGGGACAAGGCTTAATTATAACTTGGGAACAGATAGCTAGACTTCTAGGTACATTAAAACACATCTCCCCTTGGTTCTTAGAGGAAGAACAAATCTCTCCAGACAATTGAAGATTAATAGGACAACAACTCTGTGAATATTACAATGAAAAAGGTCCTCTTTCAATTTCCATCAAAGCATTCTATGTATACAACGTAATACAATTGGCCTTAAAGAATCCTGCAAGTTATAGAAAAAAAAAGTTCTAGGAATAGCAGATTAGGAAGTGTGAGGAAAATGAGGGAGACAATGAACAGATTAATGACCATATCCCTACAGGGCATGGAGATTTAAGTGAGGCTCAAGGGTGTGGTGACTTTCCATTCCAGAAGGCAGCTTCAATACAGCCTATGGAGCAGAAAATTGACTCTCCTCCATCAACTCCACCTTCCAGGATGGAGGCAGGAGGAGTAGTGGCAGGGTTAGTGACACCACCAGCACCCTTCCCCCCAGCATCCAACCACTCCTATGAGTAGATTGCAAAAGGCAGTACTTAAAGCCATGGAGGAAGTGAAAGATGTAAATGAGTTAAGACTACAAATTTTTCCTGTGATTCAACAGTTTAACTCTTCAGGTCAAGAAAGTAGGAAATACGCTCCTTTTGATAAAGAAATCCTCAAAGACCTGAAAAAGGCTTGCACTCTTTATGGGGCTACATTGGCTTATGTTAAGATGTTATTACAGAATTTGGCTTATGAAATCTTAACCCCTAATGACTGGAAAGCTATAGCAAGGGTATGCTTAGAACTCGGACAAAATTTGTTGTGGCTTTCTGAATATAGTGAGCTCTGCAGGATACAAGCCCAACAAAATAGTCAAAGTGGAGTTCATACTACCATCACCTGTGACCTACTAACAGGTATAGGTTCTTATGCAGACACTGCAGTACAGATTAATTATTCCATAGCAGCATATGAGCAAATTGCTGCTGCTGCTATCAAAGCGTGGGCCTTCCTCTCCAATAAAAACGACAAGGGTGAAGCCTTCACAAAACTAGCACATGGGCCAAATGAACCCTTTGCTGATTTTGTGGGATGTTTGCAGACTGCTATCACAAGAACTAATGGTGAAAATGCAGTAACAGACATTTTGATAAGGCAACTTGCTAAGGAAAATGCTAATGAGGTTTGTAGAAGAATTATAATAGGACTGCACAAGGATGCTCCTTTAGAGGAGATCATAAGATGCTGTGCTCAGTGGGCACAAATGCCAGGCTATGATGCAGACTTCCCAAGATACCAACATGGGAAGACAGGGTCCCTTTTGGCAAGGGATTTCCAGGGATACTCATCAATGCTTTCAGTGTGTTAAAAGTAGGGCATCTGAAAGCTCAATGTTGGTATAGAGACAGAATCAAAAAATAGGGTGGGAGAACAACACCCAATACCCCATGTCCAAAATGCAACAGAGGCTTCCATTGGGCCTCAGAATATAGACTGATTCAGGGAAACGGGATGAGGAGCTGAGCTCCAGGACCCCAGGCAAAAAACACTTGGGACGTGATGGCAGCCGATTATGCACCCAGAGAGTGCAGACATGATCAATCAGCCAGGAAGCCATCTGATGGGAGAAAGGAAATACACAATCAATCATCCAGGAAGCAAAAGGTTTTATAAATGGGGAGAATAGAGTTATATGCAGCTGGGACAACTGAGATACCCCCTGAAGAAGTGAAATCTGTTCCTCTTCCAGCCTATGGATTCCTTGCCTCCAGGCACAGTAGGCTTGACCATTTCACTTCCTGAGAGTACATACAAAACAGTGTCCATCCACACACTGATGTGGGAAACTGGGGAATGTGTAGATAATATCCTAGTCACTAACACAGGTAGACAATATGTGACTTATCACCCAGGAGAAGTAGTAGCATCAGGATTACTGATACAGACTCCTAATAAGAAATCTGGTGATAGTCGCCCAGATTCTGACTCTGAGCAACAAAATACAGGAATATACTGGACAGCAGCTGTGACAGGTGACCTACCTATGCTCATTATCTATATAAATGGCATACCATTGGAAGGATTGGTAGACATTGGTACAGATCGTACAGTGATTAGAGGTGCCAACTGGCCCAGTCACTGGCCAAAGATTAAACCAGACACCTACATGTCTGGTGTAGGAGGATCAATAGCAGCTGAAGTTAGTGCTGCCCCTATGAGATGAACTTTTGAAGGTAAAATAGGAGTTTTTACTCCTTTTATAGTTGAAAAAATCCCCATCAATCTGTGGGGAAGAGACATTTTACAACAATTAGGGTTAAAAATGAGTACTTTGGTTTTTTAGGCAGGACTGCTGTTGAAGGCCTGCCAACACTCTCACCTGTTCCTATCTAATGGAAAACTGGTACACCAGTGTGGATAGAACAGTGGCCCTTAGGTAGTGATAAAATTCAGGCCTCATTAGATATAATACAGGAGCAACTTGACCAAGGACACTTACACCTTTCTCACTTACAACCAGTCCTTGGAATTCCCCAGTATTTGTTGTAAAAAAAAAATCTGGAAAATGGAAGATGTTGACTGATTTAAGAAAGGTAAATGAACAGATGGAAATGATGGGAACTCTTTAGTCTGGACTTCCATCTCCTACTCAGTTGCATAGAGAATGGCCTCTTTGGGTTATAAACATTAAGGATTGTTTCTATTCTATCCCTCTGGATAAGGAGGATACAAAAAGATTTGCCTTTTCAGTGCTCAGCGTTAATTTAGTTGAGCCTTATAAAAGATATGAATGGACAGTTTTGCCACAGGGAATGAAAAATAGCCCTACTATGTGTCAAATGTATGTTGCTGCTGCTCTTAATCTAGTAAGAAAGCATTTCCAAAACTAATGTTATTACATTATATGGATGATATATTGGGATGTGCACCTGAGGAACAAGTGTTAGAAGCATGTCTACAAAAGACCATGGAAACCCTAAGGTACTACAAATTTCACATAGCTCCAGAAAAAATTCAAAGACATGCTCCTTTTCCATATTTAGGATATGAAGTATACCCTAAGGTGCTTACAGTACAAAAGCTGTCCTTAAGAACAAAGAAGCTAAACACATTAAATGATTTTCAGAAATTGATAGGAGATATCTAATGGATGCGACCAGTGTTAGGCTTGACTACTTATCAATTGCAACCATTATATGACATTTTAAGGGGAGACAGTGCTTTAAATTCACCACGTCAGCTTACAAAAGAAGCTCAAAAGGCTTTGAGAGAAGTTGAACTGGCTTTGTCCAATGTAGTTGAAAGAGTCACTCAAAAACCCTTGGAAATATCAGGTTTTGCTACACAAGAGGCACCCACAGCAGTCCTTCATCAAGGAGACAGTGTGATAGAGTGGGTGAACCTCGCAGCACAACCAGAACAAAGCCTTACTCCTTACCCAGTGCTTGTGGCTAGAATTATATTAAAGGCCATTAAGCGAGCAGTACAATTATCTGGGACAAGTCCTGACAAGATGCACACCTTTTATACTAATACACAAATTAATGTGTGTAGACCATCAGAGTGGAAATTTTATTAGCCATGCTCCCAAATTTTACAACAGGTCTCCATTAAAGGTACCAGACTATTACATAATTGGCAATGGATTCTTGAAGAAAGGTTTCTAAAGTTCCTCTTAAAAGACCCTATTTTTACAGATGCATCCAAACATAATTTTGCACTGTATCTCTTGTGACTTAACTATAAAGTGTCGAACTCCTTTTCAGTCCACTCAACAGAATGATGTATGTAATCATTCTGCTCTCCAATATCCAGGAGATATAAATATAATATCTGATTCGGCCTATTCAGTAGATGTGGTACAAAGAATTGCCACAGCCCAAATAAAATTTGTAGCCTCTAATATATATCAGCTCTTTAGGAAACTTTAAGAGCAAGTGAGAAAGCACCCAGGTAAGATTTATATTTTGCATGTCCACTCTCATAGTGGACTTTCAGGTCCTGTTTTTGATGGCAATTCAAAGGCTACCTTCTAACTATGTTAGTCAATACTCTTTTATTTCAAGAAGCTCAGGCACCTCATTCTAAATATCACCAGGCTGCTTGAGCTTTACGTTTACAATTTGGAATAACAAGAGAGGAAGCTAGGATCATAGTAAAATCCTGTACAGCTTGCCTTCCTTTCCATGCTCCTACGCTGCCTCTAGGGAAGAACCTTGTGTTTTGAGACCCAATGAAATTTGGCAAATGTATGTACATTATAAATGCTTTGAGTCCTGTCTTTTATCCGGACAGTCTGAAGTGAGACACCTTTTCAGGAATTCATTTTGCAACTTCCCAACAGCAAATGAGATAGCCATAAGAGCACTGAATTTACGAAGGACTCTACTAAATACTTCAGATATAACAATGGAAGTTCTCCAGGAAAACTTCTAGATCTGGTCAAAGAACCTAAGATTTTAAGTTGACAAAAAATATATGAGATTCCGCTAACATCCAGTGTTTCTCAAACTTTTGGTCTCCAGTCCCTTATACTCTTAAAATGTTTTGAGAATCTTCTCAAATATACTTTTTACATGAGATATAATATAATATTGCTATCAAATGAAAACGAATTACACATAATTTAAAAGTTTTTTTTAATCTACTCACTATTTCCAAAAGTTAAATTGAAATATCTTAGAGTTATTGAGAAATAATTTTGACCTTGTAGTTTACCTATTTGAAATGTCCTCTGGGGATGTCAGGTCCTAGATCCTGCTGATTAAAGACTTTACTAGTTCAATCTCTTCTATGTTAGCTAGGCAATGAAGACACCAGAAGGTGATAAGTTAAGGACCCATGACTTGGAATAACAATAGACTGAAGTTTAGTAAAGTCCTCTGACACATGCTCCTCATGTCCACCTGCCAGTGTAAGGACTATTGGATCTGAGATCAAAATCCAATGATTGATGGCCACATGATATGACCACATACCTAAATTTTAGTAGCTATTTGAAGCATTGGCAAAGCACCTTTACAAATATTATCTGCATTTATCCTGAATCACCAACAGCCTGTGAAGTACTTGCTAATTATCTATAGAAAAGTGAGGCTCGGAAGTCGATGTCACATGAACCCTAGATTAATGACCAAGTGAAATAAATGTTTCAGATCCATATTTGAACTCAAAGTTTTGCCCATTACCAAATCTTAGATGTTTCAAACAACTTAGTTAGAATAGGATATACTATTTTAAACTAACTGTTATTGGTCAGACTTTAATATTTACCACAACTATTCACAGGATCAAATCAGATATTAGTGTTCTAGAAACATTTACAAATCTTAAGATGTTACCTGATCAATGTTGACTAGCCTATTATCTAGTAATTATAATTAATTAGATTCTGTTTCAATCTCTTCAGTTTAGCAATGAGCCTTTTGAGATGCATTGTTATCATTCCATTCTAGGTATCATGAACATCCCTAAGAAATTTAGTAGTCTGACAATTTGCTATATAAAGTAAACCTTCTTTTTCTGGAATCTGGTCATTGGAATCAAGATGGAATCTTCTATCACCAGAACCTAATCCCTTGACTTTTGATCGTAAGCAACTCAGCTAGTTGCTTTGCCTTACAGCCGGTAGCTTCTAACTTAAGTGGAATAATGCTATGTTTCCATGTTGCAAAGACCTTGAGGTGAGATTAATGTTGGTCATTTCAAGGAAGATGTCCATGCCAAGATGTTACTAGGTAGAGGTCTGTTTAACTGTTTGGTCATGTCAAATCCAATTAGGATCAAACAGAGGTCATAGAGAGGAAGTCTAATAATAATTTGTGATGTATTAAATAAACCTCATGAAGATCATAATGTCTGTTAGATACTTTAATCATTTAGATATCATTTGTTGACACAGGTAATTGGAAATTTGTTAAATAAACTTTTTTTTGGAATGGTCATTGGACATCTTTATACCAGAACTACTTGACTTGGCAACTTCTTGACACTAGGTATGCCCTTGGAAGAGTGAGTGTATCTGATCCTCAATCGATTGTTAACAACTAATGAGAGAATGAGATATTTGGACAAATATTTCCAAATAGTTACTAATAGTTTTGCAATCGCTTTTGAGAACGTTTGCTCATGGATCTTTTGAATTTTCATAAATCTTTGGCATATATCAGTATCCCTTGAATTATCTATTTGTATAAACCAATAGTCTTATCAGAGAAATTTGATCAAAGGAGGTATTTGCCACCTTCTAGGAATGCATTAATTTTGTTTGTGCAACTTGCTTTTCAGTATTCATGTAATCAAAGTGTATCTCTATCTATTGTTACATATAGATAATTTGATCCATATCCCTATGTTTACTTAAACGTGTCTCAATCCTCTTTAAAGCTGTTAGTATATGATTTTTCTCAACATACTTTGTAATGATATAGATCCTTTGTTCATTTTATCATATCTTCTTTTAAAATATATTATAGAATTCACTAGGTGATTAATGTGTTAGTCAAAGCTTAATTCCCATTCATTTCAAATTACTTTTTTTTGAGTTTCTTCCTAGTGAAAGTTTCTACTCAAAATAAGATTATGTTTTCCTATTTTCAAACTTGGTCATTGAGTTCCATTGTTTCTGTACATCTTTGCTTATGTCTGGTCTGTTCAGTAATCTCCCTTTCTATTCTCTTTTTAGCCAGTATCCAGATGGTTTCTAAAGATATGTTTTCCTTTCAAACATAGGTTTGAGGTCCAAATGTTTCGATGCTTTCTGCCTTTCATTGCTCCTTTTTTTTTTCATCGATGGTTTTACCTTTTATTAGTTCTGGGTCTTTTGTTTTTCCAAATAAATTTTGTTATTATTTTTCTATAAAATGGCCCTTTGATAATTTGGTCGGCATAATATTAAATCTGGGAAATTAATTTTGGTAGTATTGTCACTTTTATTATTGGCATGCCCCAGTCATGAGCACAAAATATTCCTCTAGCTATTTAAATTGTTCTTTATTTCTTTAAGGATCATTTTCTAATTAAATTTATACAAGTAATTTGTGTGCTTTGGTAGATTAGTCCACAAATATTTTATGGGTTTTATAGCTATTAGGACAACTAGTCAATGCAGTGCATGGACTATCAGGCCTAAAGTTAGGAAGACTCATCTTCCTGAGTTCAAATATGGCTTTAGATATTTACTAGTTGTGTGGCCATGGGTGAGCGACTTAATATTTGCCTCAGTTTCCTCATTTGTAAAATGATCTGGAGAAGAAAATGGCAAACCACTCTAATATCTCTTGCCAAGAAAACCCCAGATGGGGTCATGAAGAATTACATGACAGAAACTACTGAACAACAACAACATGGTTATTTGGAATGGGATTTCACTATTATTGCCTCTTGGATTTTGTTATTAATACATAGAAATGCTGTTGATTTCTGAGTGTTTATTTTGTAGCCTGAAACTTTGATAGTTATTAATTTAAATTTTTGCCTATTTCCTGGAATTTTCTGAACAGACTGTCATATCATAAACAAATAGGGATAATTTTATCTCCTCTTTAATTTTCTTTTTGCCTTCAATATTTTTCTCATTTCTATTGCTAACATTTCCAGAATAATATCAAGTAATGCTGGAGAGGATGGACATACCTACTTTACTCCTGAATTTATATATTGTAGGACGTTTTAATATATCTCTCTTGCACATGATGCTGGCTTTTGGTTTTAGAAAGAAAATCTACTAGGTTTTCTTTTGGTTTTAGAAAGAAAGCCTACTAGGTTTTCTTTTGTTCTCTGCTGTGCACTTTTTACTTTATTCCTTTTTTCCCCCTTCTTCCATCCCTTCTCCACGAAAACCTCAAATGAGTGCAGACATATTTATATATAAACACACACATAAACCCATATATATATAGATACCTATAATCATATATACATTCATATGCATCTAAACTGTACTATACTTGTTTGTACTGTTTCTCTGAAAGTGGCTGGCATTTTCCTTCATAAATCCTTCTAAATCCACCAACTCACACCAATGCCACAGCAGTATTTCAACTTTATATTTCTTATTATTTTAAATAGTCTAAAACAATATTAATTAATATGGCTGACATAGTGAAGTTTCCCTGATTCTCTTTTGATTAAATCTATTTTAACTTTGAGATAGTATTACTCCTAATTTTTTATCTAATAAACTCTACATCTTAATTGTATTAAGTTTATATAAATCTCTTATTTTTTATCCCTCCTGACTCCTCTGCTTTACTTCTACCTGCTACCTTGCCCTCCTATTACTTAATCTTCATCCTCCCTTCTTTATCCTCTCCCTCCACCCTTCCCCTTTGCCCTATTGTTTCCATCTTAACTTAGAAGACTCTTATAGCCTGATTATATATTCCATTCTTATTTTCATACCCTTTTATACCCCCCCATCTTATTCCCTCACCCTCTTATTTATCAGTTTAAGAAGACTTTTATTTTCTTCTAAATGTATATGTTGTTCTCTTTTTAACCTGGATCTGATATGAGTAGGGTTCCCTCTAAAAATTCCTCCCTTATCCTCTCTCCTTCCCAATCCCCTTATGGTCATTTCTTTCTTAAATTAGATTTTTTTTGTATCCATATATATCTATATCTATCTATCTATATTCCTTTTAAACCTATTATCAATGAGAGTAGGGTTCCAGAACTACCAATTCTCCTCCTCACTCTAATTCCTGTCAGTTCTTTTGTATCTTCACTTGTATAAAATACTCTTTTTACCTTTTCCTACATAGTTTTGTTTTTTAGACTCCTATCACACTCAGCTCTACCCTAATCTTTCTTTTAAACCACCATTACTAATGACAATCTTAGAATGGAGTTTACACTTTTACATATGAAAAGTAAAATTTGTTTTTATTGAATCTCTTGTAATTAGTCTTTGATGTTTACCTTTGATTTCTCTTGGATCTTATAATTCTTTTTTTTTTCTTTAATAGCCTTTTATTTACAGGATACATGCACGGGTAACTTTACATCATTAACAATTGCCAAACCTCTCGTTCCAATTTTTCACCTCTTACCCCCCACCCCCCCAGATGGCAGGATGACCAGTAGATGTTAAGTACATTAAAATATAAATTAGTTGGATCTTATAATTCAAATTTTCTATTAAGTTCAGGTCTTTTTGCAACAGAATCCTGAAAGTCTGGCAATTCATTGAATATCTT
The DNA here is from genome assembly GCF_902635505.1 of Sarcophilus harrisii. Lineage (NCBI taxonomy): Eukaryota > Metazoa > Chordata > Mammalia > Dasyuromorphia > Dasyuridae > Sarcophilus > Sarcophilus harrisii. Next base: position 89,604,494 of record NC_045426.1, read on the forward strand.
TTTGTTGAGGATTACACTTAATTTTGCTGGGCATAATCTCAGCCACAACCCCAGTTCTTTTACTCTTTGATATATTTTATTCTAAGATCTGTGTTTTTTTGTGTAGTTACCTATAGGTGTGATTTTAGCTGTGGCTCTAGCTCCTGTTTGTTTTTTAGCTAGTCTATGTGCAGTTTTGTCTTATTTGTGGAGGAAATCTAGAGAACTTGGAATTTCCTGACCTACTCCATCTTCACACAATCCTTTCTCCTGTCCATAATTCTTCAGGCGCTCTCTCTACCAGATCTAATCCCTTAAATCTATTCACTACTTTTATTTCAAAGGAATGTTATTTTGGTCATATCTATATTGTCTTTAGGTTTTCCCTCCTTTTTTGGTTTAAATATGAGTTTTGCAATGAGCAGCTCCTGAGCTGAACCATAGTCAGGGCCAGATCTTGTTCTCACTGTATAGAGCTTCTCTACCTCTGGTTGCAGAGTATGTGATCAATCTGATTTCGATATTGACCATCTGGTGATGTTCATGTGTAGAGTTACCCTTTGAATTGTTGAAAAAGAGTGTTTGCTATAACAGCCTGCAATGTGTTCATTCATTCCATTCCTTCACCTTAGAGAATTTCTCTCTTCCTTTTCCATGAAGCCTTTCCTAATTTCAGTTGCTAGTGTCCTCCCTTTCCAACTATGTTGTAGCTAACTTATTTGTATTTATTTTCTTTCTCTTTTTTTGAAGGTTAAATGATCCTGGGATCACACAGCTAATAAGTTGTTGGAATCTTTACAATGTGTTCAACCATTGGAGTTGATAGAGACAATAATTATCCAATTTGGCATGGTTCAATATGATTGATTTGATCTTAGAAAGAGATGTTTTGGGCCAGAACTTGAAACAAGGTACTAAGTGGAACTGATAGAAACAATGCTTGTGTTCACCTTTAGAGAGCTCATAAGTATCTGAGTACTCAATGGAGTTCACATGTTTGGGAGAGTCAGGGTTTAGAATGAGATAACCGAATTCACACCTCCCTTAGGGCTAGAGAGCATTCTGGGAGATAACCCAGAATCCCTCTCCCTCCAGAAGGCTGAGTTAACCTTTGGGAGATCATATATAACAGGAAGCTCTTAGAGCTTGGACTTAGTTACTGGAGTTAGTTACTGGAGAGAAGTTTCTTGGGAGAGTTTTTCCTGGGAGCTTGAGAGAGTTTTACTTGGAGTCGGAGAGCTCTTGGAACCCACAAGCCCTATCTTCGAGGCAAGAGAGATTGCATTGCATCTTCCAACTTGGTGCTGGCTGGAGGAAGAAGAAAGTAGAGGCAGAAGCCATGGACAAAGCTGCAACTCTTGGAGCCAGGCAGAGAGATAGGCCTGAGCTAACCGGGCTATATTGAAGGACACAATAAAAGATCTGAATTTTTATCAGCTGGCTGCGATTTTGGAGTAATTATTTATTTCAAGTGAGACTAAGGCTGCCTCCAGAAAACCTTCACAGAAAACCTTAACAGTTTATAAAAGTTCAGTGATCTGCTTCATAATTATAATCAAACTTGGCTTTCCATAACTTTAACAATGCTCTCTAAACATTTTCTTTGTACAGAAACAGAAGGCTGTTTTCTAAACATCTGTCCCATCTTAGCTGAAATTCTACTTTAATTCTTTTAACAAAATTTCTTTGTTGTACTCACTCTAATTTCTGGATTGAGAAGACTTTTCCACTAGATCAGGGTCACAGGCTTTTTCACTGAAATCAGGATCACAGGCTTTTCCACTGAAATCAGGATCAGAGCTTTTCCAATGAAATCACTGAAGGGCCTGTCGGTCCCTGTTCGGGTGCCAAAATGTGAATTTTCTGGAGGCAGCCTTAGTCTCAGTTGAAATAAATAATTACTCCAAAATCGCAGCCAGCTGAAAAAAGATCTGAACTTTTATTGTGTCCTTCAATATAGCCTGGTTAGCTCAGGCCTATCTCTCTGCCTGGCTCCAAGAGATCTTACAGCTTTGTCCATGGCTTCTGCCTCTGCTTTCTTCAGCCTCCAGCCAGCACCAAGTTGGAAGATGCAATGCAATCTCTCTTGCCTCGAAGATAGGGCTTGTGGGTTTCAAGAGCTCTCTCTGACTCCAAGTAAAACTCTCTCAAACTCCCAGGAAAAACTCTCCCAAGAAACTTCTCTCCAGTAACTAACTCCAGTAACTAAGTCCAAACTCTAAGAGCTTCCTGTTATATATGATCTCCCAAAGGTTAACTCAGCCTTCTGGAAGGAGAGGGATTCTGGGTTATCTCCCAGAGTGCTCTCTAGCCCTAAGGGAGGTGTGAATTCGGTTATCTCATTCTAAACCCTGACTCTCCCAAACATGTGAACTCCATTGAGTACTTAGATACTTATGAGCTCTCTAAAGGTATGAACACAAGCATTGTTTCTATCAGTTTCACTTAGTACCTTGTTTCAAGTTCTGGCCCAAAATATCTCTTTCTAAGATCAAATCAATCATATTGAACCATGCCAAACCAGATAACTATTGTCTCTATCAACTCCAATGGCTTAACACTTTGTAAAGATTCCAACAATAAGTGTCTAAGACTAGATTTGAACTTGGATCTTCCTGACTCCAAGGCCAGTGCTCTATACTGTACCACTTAGCTGCCTGGTTTTTATTCTCTCTATATTTATTCTGTATTTGTGTCCTTGTGGTCTAGCTCCTTATATTGTAAATTTCTTGAATGTGGGGATCATTTCATTTATTATATCTGCATTTCCCTATACCTGATGCAATGCCTGAAACATAGGTGTTCTATAAATAATGGCTGATTTTAATTGAGATTAATAATTTCATTTTTCTCTATAGATTCAATTTATCATTTCTACACAGATGACTCTCAAATCTATACATTCAGTTTTCATCTCTCTCCTGAACTCCAATCCAGAATCACCAACTGCTTGCTGGGCATCTGTCTGTATACCACATCAGTACTTTGAATTCATAAGTCCTAAATTGAGTTAAATATATTCCTCTTTTCCTTTGCGAGGATCATTATCTTTCTGGTCCCTCATGTTCATAAACTCGGAATCCTAACTGGCACCTGTATATTTCTCAGCCCTCCTAATCCTGACCAATCGCCATTGCTTAGTGTGGTGTCTTACATATTTTTGTTGTTTTCCAGTCATGTTCACTCTCTGAGTCCCCATTTGAAGTTTTCTTGACAAAGACATTGTAGTGGTTTGCCATTTCCTTTTCCAGACCATTTTGTATATGGGAAACTGAGGCAAACAAGGTTAAATGATTTGCCCACAATCACACAACTAGTGTCTGAGGTCAAATTTGAACTCAGAAAGATGAGTAATGGGGGCAGTTAGTTGGTGCAGTGGATAGAGCACCAGTCTGGAAGTCAGGAGGACCTGAGTTCAATCTGGCCTCAGACACTTTAACATTTCTTAGCTGTGTGACTCTGGGCAGGTCACTTAACCCCAATTGCCTCAAGGGAAAAATGAGTAATGGTGTTTCTAATTGTTTTCTCCCCTCTTTCTTTACATAGCTGCCAAAACCATCTTCCTAAGGCATAGGTCTGACATGTCACTCTTTTTCTCAACAACCTTCAGTGGCTCCCTATTGCCTGTAAAAATGAAACACAAATCCTCAGCCTGGCATTTAAAGCCCTCCCCTATCTGGCTCTAATTTACATTCTCATCCTGATTATTTGTTGCTTCTCTGTGTTAAATTCTGCATCCCAGCCAAGGTATATTAGTTTTCTTTAAATTTGACATTATTTTCCCTTCTCTATGAATTTGCATGATCTTGGTCGCATACTTGAACTCTTCTCTGCCTCTAGGAATCCTTATCTTCTATCAGGGCTCAGCTACTCCACCACCTACTCCAGGAAATCTTCCCTGATTTTCTTCTCTAGTCCTTAATTTTCACTTCCTCCTCCAATTACCATGCATTCACTGAGCTTCTGAAGCTTGCACTTTATATCTTCCCAATAGATTGGAAGTTCCCTGAAGGAAAAGACTGCATCATATTTTTTGTCTCTGTATCCCCAGAGACCAGCACAGTGTCTTGCAGTTGCCTAATAAATGTTTGTCAGATTGAGCTGGGTGGAATTGTTTTGCCCAGCCCCAGAGAACAGAACTAAAAGCAATGGCAGAAACTGCAATCAAGTTTGGGCTTGATATAAAGAATAGCTTGCTAATCCTTAGAGATGGCCCCAAGTGTAAAAAAGCTCCTCTGGAAGTTGTTGATTCCAGGTCAATGGAGATCTCTAAACAGAGACTGGATGCCCACTTGTTGGGGAGTTTATACAGGGACCAAATGCTCATTTAGGTTAGGAAATACATTCAGGATCAAGAGACCTCTGAGAATGCCTCCAGCTCTAAGATTCAGTGAATCCTGGCTGGGCTTTCTTCCTTCCTTCCACCCTTTGATTTTGTGATGCTTTTTCCTAGTTCTCCTGCTTGTCTGACTGCTGTGAGATCCCTTAGTTGGGACCTTCATTATCCCCTTTAGTCACTGGTGAATGTCTTTCAGAACTCTAGCCTTAATCCTTCTCTCATGGCAATCTCATATATTTCCATGACTTTCACGATCACATCTAGTGAGGTGCACCCTCCTCCCCAATTTCCACTTATAGCTTCAAATCCTCCTTGGAGGAAATTCCTCAATCCCCCCTCCTCCCCAACTCTCTCTTTTCTGCCTTGAAACTTAACAAAATCTGAACAATTAAACGTGTTTTTTTCTCCTAGATGTCTTACTAATGCCAGACTACATCTATCAGCTTATGTATTAAGCTGAAATCTTCACCTCCCTCTCAAGGCTTTCTTACAACTTCTCTTTCTACCATCTTCTAGTGATTCAGTCTCCAAACCTCAGAATTACTTTTATATCTTCTGTATTCCACTTTCCACCCATCCACTCCGTTGTTAATTACTGCTGATTCTGCTGAAGTAGAAAAGCACCCCAAATGGGACCATGAGAAACATAATCCTAAATCTTTGTAGTTAGAAGTTTATTACTAGTTCTTCACTCCCTAATGCAGATGGTATTTTTAACAACCCAGATGTACTGTCCTGAGAGTCTTGAGACCTTGACAACCTAATAAACTTAAAGAAATGCTGCTTGCTGCTGCCTGAGAATGACCCCCTTAGAGTGATAACTTTTTTTTTGCCTCCTGTTTAGAATAGAAATTCCTTTATTATGACAAATGTATCAAGAAACATTTTGATGTCTCTCTCTTCTTTCTATAAATATATGGCCCTGAGGCCACTCATTACTGACCCCTCCAGTGTTGGTGTTGGGGTTCAGTCGCTGGCTAGCAATAAACGCTCTTATTTTGGCTGCCCTGTTTTTCTCTCACCTGGGCACTTCACTACTTAGACAATTTGTCAACACCTCTCTGGTCCCACTGCTACCATCCTAGGAATGGAACTAATTGGTAACCTTTCACTTAAGAGTTTTAGAATTCTCTTAGAGGATTATTTTGTTTCTCTCTCCTCTTCTAAATAGTTCTTCACTTAGACACCAAAATATTCTTCACAATGTGAAGATGTGGCCATATCACATCACTGATTGGAAAACTTCCAGTCAAAAATCTATTGCCCATAGGAAAAAGTACTTAAAGATCTCTACAATCTGGAGTCAAAATATCTTTTCATCCTTATTTCATAGTATTGCCTTCACCCATTTTCCTTGATGTGTTGTTTTTCCCACTAGAATATAAGCTCCTTGAGGACAGTAACGATCTAACTTTTGTATTTAGTTCCAGTACTTAACAATGTGACTAGCACATTGTAAGTACTTAACAAATCATCTTTCATTTTCTTCCATCCTTTTTTCCTTGCTTCTTTTATCTTTTTAAAAATTCTATTTTATATCTTCATATTCTCTCTCTCCCATCTCTTCTTCTCTACCACTGAAATTCATTCCACTCTACTTGAAACTGAACTACCAGCTCAGATGGAATTTCCTCCCTTATCTCTGCTTATTGAAATCTTTCCCTTCTTTGAAAGACCAGGTGTCCCTCCTGCATGAATCCTTCCTTGATTTATAAAGCTGAAAGTGAATTCTTCTTGAAATTTTCCTAGAACATTTTTGTTTGCATCCCTCCTTTACCCTTGAACTTTCTCCCTTCTAGCATACTTGGCATCCTATATTCAGAACTGGAAGGTAGTCACCTCTCACTTTAAAGAGGAAGAAACTTGAGGCACAGAAAGTTTGAGCAACTTGCCCATTAAACTGCAAGCTCCTCAAGGGTAGCTCTTATTTTTCATTTCACTTTCTCCATTGCTGTATACAGGGCCTGGCACACTGAAAAAGCTGAACGGATGGTACTGATATTCAAAAGATCTCTCAAACAGGTTCAAATAGCCCCTACTCCCACCGGGGGTACAACAGGCTGCCAATATCACCAAGGCGGGCTTGGTTCAATAAGAGATGGCACCATTCAGGTTTGTCCCCGACCCCAACACCTTCTGACCCAGTCAGTCAGCTGCAAGCTCTTCTGAAGTTTCATTAACAGGAAGCATCAATGCTCAAAGACAAGGATCAAGGGTAACCACATTCTATCCATCCGGCAGAGAGGGAGTGAACTTGGACCTCTGGACTGAGAGCAGATGGGAACTGGGCAAAGGGGGGAGAACTGTTCCTACAAGGAGAGAGAACCATGGGGAACCATACAGCTGATGGCTCCTCAGGGAAAAGATTGCTGGGTAGAAGATGGAGGGCCTCAGGACCCTTGGAGACCAGAAGTTCTCCCTCTCTTGGTTGTGTGACATTGGTTGTCTCCTGTGGCCAAAAACCAAACTATGGATCCCAATGCCTCCCTGATGAGGAAATCATAATAGAAACAATTACCACAATCAACAGTAGTAACAAGTTTATATTTGGTTTTAAGGTTTGGCATGTGCTTTCCATACAGTAATTGGTTCATGAGAAGTCCTTGGAGGGAGCAGCGAGAGTTGAAGGTGGTTTGCAAAAAGGTAGGAGAAAAGGAGCTGAGCACAGACTGGAGGGACAGAAGTATCTGTCACATAGTTATCAGGACGTACAAGGGCAGCAGTAGAGACACAAACGGGGTGCAGGAAGAGATCCGACAGGAAGACCTTTGTTTGTTTATGGTTTTGATGATCCATTTGGAGAATGAACTGACTCTGGTATACAGTCCAGGTATTCCCAATTTTCCACAGCCAAAGCCCCAGCTCACTATCCCCACCTGTACCCAGGTATGCTGTCCGACTTCACAGACAAGGGGTCCCCCCGAATCCCCCTAGAGAAAGAGACAGGCATTTAGAGTAGAAACTAGACCTTGGAGAGTGGAATATGGATGAGTGAGAAGATTTTATTGATTTGGGAATCACAAAGGGTCACCTCCCAAAGGGTTGAACAGCCACAGAAGTGGTTCTATAAGAGACGGCACTTCTCACACCACATCTCAATTTGCTTAATTCTGATATAAAAAAGGATTATTTCCTGACTTTTGCCACAGCCCCTGAGACTGTTCCAATCCCACCATGGCTCCCTGTCTCATCTTTCCCCAATCTCTCTTCACCATCCTGTTCTCTGTCTGGCCACAGGTTTGTGCCTGCGAGAGGCTGATTTCTGGATCTGGGCAGGCCCTCCTCTCAGGACACACATCACAGGCCCTTAAAGGAGAATCTGATGAAATCCTGAATCTTTCTAGCACAATGATTCTTTTTGACAGATTTTTCCAGGAAGCAAAGAGTCATCAACCCAGGGAAGGTAGTCTGAGTTTATGTAGAGGCAAAAAGGGAAAGAGCCTTTCCATTCCATTATGGTCTATACATTTGTTCAGAAGATTTAGAATATCAGAGGTGAATGGGACCACAGTGACTATTGGGTTCAACTCCTTCATTTCAAAGATAAGGAAGCTGAGGAGGACATCTCCTACCTGTTCAGTGGGCTTTGGAGAAACAGTTTGTCTCACAATAACCTAATTGCCCTTTGCTGAAATTATTGATTCTAGATTCTTAAACTCCTATCCCAATTCTTCACTCTATGATCTTGTTTTCTCTGACTAGCTCTGTCTGCTTTTTTCAGAATCTTATCTCTTTGGACCCCATTTGTGCTTGGTTGCCTCCTCTCCATGGATTTTGGCCTTGGACTTTTTCATCTCTCTCCCTTTCTTTTCCACAATCTAGATCTAACTTCTGAATGGCCACGCAGCAGTGACATTTCTCTGTGGATGACTGACCCTTCATCTTCTACTGTTAACCACTTTTTTTTTTTTTGTCATGGACCTCTCTGACAGACTGATGAAGCCTAATGGATCTCTTTTCCAGAATAATGTTTTTAAAATCAGAAAACAAAATATATTACATTACAAAGGAAACATTTACAACAAAATCCATTTATCAAAATATTAGCAAAAAGTTTCATGGATCTTACATTAAGAATCATTGAGTCAGTAAATTTTTCAAAAGGTTTGGTTTCTCAGGCAGTCCTGCCATTTGTTGCTTATAATATTCAGAACACATTGTTACAGGTGGGGAGGGTGAAGAAAGATGGGAGGAACTAACCTGGCAGGCATCTTTTCCTTTTGGATGAAAGGCACAGATCATCTTTTCGTTGATATAGGGTATCAATATTGACAAAAACAAGTATTTTTTCAAAATTTCATTGCAATGGTGTCTTTCAAGAATGAATACATCAGCTTCCTGGAGCACATAAGGATAGGAATCATCTGTGGGCAGGGATGCTGGAGGTTAATAGGCTATAATACAGACACAGGATTATCATTTCTCTATACCTTCTGCTCTTTAAAGTATGTACCACCCTGGGGACCACTCACTCCCTGCTCTTGATTCAACCCATCTCCAAAAGTCGAGCTCATTACAAAGCAAAACCTCCACCTAACAATGGTTCAAATGCTAAGATCTCCCTCATCTGCAGAGATCATCTTATGAAGTCTGGAAGGAAAGCAGGATGAGAAGTAGGTAGGTATATGAAGAGGAGAAAGGGCCACAGAAGGGGTACTCTGTGGGCACAAGTGGGGGGGGATTCACTACTTAGAATGATTATAGTCTCTTGCATTGATTGCACTACTTTTCAAAAAGCCTTCTCTGACCTTTCCAGTCCACAGTAAGTTTCCCCTGAATTCCTATAATTCTGGCTGTTACTTCATCTGTATATACAACTTAGTACAAAGTAGTCTTGAGATTACAATCTCAAGTGATAAAGAACTTTGGAGATCACTAGCCCTATCTCCATCTAGAACAGAAATTCTTTTCTACTTTATTCTGATGATGGTCTTCATAGATGGTCAGTTCTGTTTGAACCCTTTCATTAACAGGGAATTTGCTTAAGGCAGCCTGTTGTATTAGAGAACGACTCACAATGTGAACAAATTTGTCCTAATTTTCCTTGATCTAATTTGATCCTCATAATTATCCACTACGGATTCTTAAACTGGGGTCTGGGAATCTTAGACTTTTAATATATTATCCTTTCCAATCAGAGATAGGATGCATCTCCAATCTGAGCATAAAATTTTTGACCCTCCCTTCATATCAGAGAAGTCTGAATTCTTTTCTTTATCTTTTATGGAGTTTTTACAGTATCTTCTTATTAAATTTGGACGAAGTATTTGGTCATAGACTCTGTGTCATCTGTTTGCAGCCTCCACAAAACTCCAAAATTTCCATTTAATTTCTTATATTGACCCACAATATGTCTAAATCCTGATAAGAAAGCCTCAAGGTAGAAGGGATAATTTTATTCTGAAAGCTATATTTCAATATAATCATTTTCCTATATATTACTGTATTTCTATCTAATGCATTTATAACAATCATTCTAAGGATTCCACAGATTTCACCAGACGGCCCAAAGGGCCCTCTAACATATATAAATGTTTAGAATTTCTGCACTAGTGAGATATACAAGCACGTGTCTGCCTGTGGGCATCTAACTATTCAGAGATGCTCAGCTCTAGTTATTCTCCCTCTCCTTCCTCCTTCTCCTGACTTCAAGGAAGACTCCTGTCATCAAGGAAAAGGAAGTTCGCCAGCCAGAGAGCTCCTGCTGCCTCTGAGCTGCAATCTTGTAGACTTAGCAGAAAAAGTCAATTCTTGGCTCTGTATTGGGAAGACCCACAAACACACTGTCCCTCTCACCCCTTTTGTCTTCAGTCCTGCCCCATCCTGTCACCCAGCAGCGGGTCCCATTCTTCACATAAAATTTGCTATCTGGGAGGCAGATAGGTTGAGTCGCTTGGCTGAGGTTCACAGAAGAGTTCAGGCGTACAAGGGCAAGATCATTCTTGGGGATAATGAGTTCTGAGTAAGAAGGATGGATGAGGATGTCCCTGACAGTCATGAAGGTACCACTCCCAAGGTTGAAATAGAACACATCTCCAAGCTTCACAGTATAATCAAAATTCCTGTGAGAAAGAGAAAGCATCCTAACACGCATACCACCAGTAACATCCACAAACTTGGGCAGTTTCATATCAATATGGGCACAGCATCCAAACCCCTCTCCTGGGGATTTCGGGTCTCCTACAGTCTGACCACAGTGATTTTAACTCATCCATATGGACCCTCAGCTCCAGCTTTACTCATCTCTGTCAGATATGTGTTGAGCGAATATTTCAGAGATACCGTTTTCAAGAGTTAGGCCCAGCAAGCAGGCTCTGCTCTGAGTTTGGCCCAACAAGAATTCTTTGTGTCCTCCAATGATCTCACCCGCTGACAAAGTGAACTGCTTGGACGAGCACTAGGGGTTCACTGAGGGATTTCGCTCTCCCTATTTTCCATCCCGCCAGGTCTGGCAAGGTCCGGCAAGGGGCAAACTCACCACAAGATGCAGTGGGCAGCTGTCAGCACCCATTCCGTATTAATGAGGGATCCTCCACACAGATGCGAGTTGTATATTTGAAGGCTCACCTGCCAAGGCCACTTATTTAGGGGGGCAGCCTGTCCAGAAATGACTTTCCTAAATGGGTGGTGATGGCCACAAGGCAGGCCTAGGACGGAGGGGGAGAAAAGCAGGCGGGCATGGAAAGGAGGGAGGGACGGACAGAGACAGATTGAGAGATTAAAGGGATGCACCGGTCTTCTGCCGTTCGGAGGCGGGAGACTGGCCGTTAGAGCTCACCCAACCCCCCAAAAGGAAGGCTTGCCCGAGCGCCAAGGCTGGGAAGCAGAGGGACGCGCTCTGGCCCTTGGACGTCTGCTTCCCAGTCCGGGGTCCTTGACCCGGCCACCTGTCATGGCAGTGTTTCTTTCTATGTGCTGTCTGGCAATGGGGGGTATGGGGCTTAGGCTTGGGACTCTGAACAGGACTACAGGGGGCCAGGGACCACATCTCTCCTCTTCCTTCCCTAAGTGAATCCTTCCATTCCCGAGGTTCAGGCGTTTCCCAACAGTTTCTCCTCCCAAAGAACTGAGGGGACAGAAAGTGGTCTTTGTGTCCGGCAGATATTAAATGGGTAACGGGGAGAAGAGAAAACATTGACTAACAGCAAGGAATATCCTGCCCTTTTTTTTTTTTTTAAGGCTGTACGTCTGTGTGCCGCGTTTTCCCCTTCCTGGATGAAGCGGTCCCTTTCCTCTCTCCTTAGCCCCCTCCATGGAGCCGTTTGCCAACTGCCCCGAGGATATGACACCCCTCCCCCACTCCACTCCAGATTCACCCCCCCCCATCTCTCCCAAATTCAGCTCCGCTTTGCCCCATGATCAGCCTGTCCCCAACAATGTGCCTCACTTCCCCTAAACCCTCAGGGTCTCAAACGATATACTATTGATAAAGCTCGCACACAGTAGAGACTTAATAAATGCCGTTTTCCCCATCCCATAAACCCCAGAGGATTCCTCTGAATATGGATATCTGAATATCTCACCAGGTTGGCAGCATGGCACGAGCAGCAGCAGCAGCAGGAGAGACAGCAGACGCCCCAAGGGAGCTGTAAGATGCAGTCTCCCAACCCTCAGCAGCAGCACTGACAACCCTGTCCCCCTAGCGGGGGGGAGACCGCGGAGAGGGTGGGGAGGGTTCCAGAAAGTCCCCGGAGCCATAATGCATTTGACTGTTCCCAATGTCTCTTCGCCAAGGCTCTTCTTAGGACTGGGGAACTCTAGAGCCTTCCTGCGCCCTCTTCCTCTGCAGAGCCCCCTAGTGCTGGGGGGCGGTAGGGACCTCGTAGTCCCTTCTCTGCAGAGCCCCTAGTTCTGGGGGGACCTGGTAGGCTCCTCTTTACAAAGCTACTAGTGCTGTGGGAACCTCCCTGGGGGGGGGCAGTAGGCACCTCGTAGTCTCCTCTCTGCCGAGCCTCGTGCTGGGGGACTTAACTTCTCAATGTTCTAGGCAACTTTCTAAGACTATAATTCATAGAGAAGACAACTCTCTGCTGCTCAGAGGAAATTTATTCACCTGGGGGAATTTCCTGTCTATATATCTTAAGGTAAACAAATAACACATTTGCTAATTGCAAAAATAGATGATATGGCTCATTTGGCCCCCTGAATCCATCACCTGGTCATCAGAAAGTGTGTAAGTCTGCTTCATCATCCATCCTCTGTAATTATGATTGGTTATTGCATTGATCAGAGTTTTTAAGACTTTACAGATACTATTGTTATTGTTAGTATATAAATTGTTCTCCTGGTTCAGTTCACTTCACACAAGTTGTCCCAGGTGTCCCTGAAATGATTTTTTTGTTGTTGTTTCTTCTTAACAGGGAGTGTTATTCTATTACACTCACATGTCATAAATTGTTTGACTATCTCCTGATTGATGAACATGTCCTTTATTTACAATTCTTTGATATTTAAAAAAGTTGCTATAATTATTTTTGTAAAAATGGAACATTTTTCTTGTTTCTTTTATTTCCTTGGGGTTTAAGCCTAGTACTTAATAGTACTGCTAAATCAAAAGTTCATTCGAATGACTTTAGGGACATAGGAATTGCTTTCCAGAATCAATTCACAGTTTCACCAACAAAGCATCATTGTTTCTGTCTTCCTACAATCTAGTCAACAATTTTTAAAATCATCTTTGCCAATCTGATGGATGTGTGAATGGGAATTTCAGAGGTGTTTTAATTTGTACTTCCCTAATTATCAGTATTGCAGATATATCACTATATATTAGTGACAGAGCATTTTTTCATGTAGTTGTTGAGAACTTGAATTTCTTTAAGAGCTACTTGTACATCTATCTTCTGATCATTTAACTACTATGGAATAGTTATCATTCTTCTATATTTGGATCAGTTGCTTATTATAGTATCATAAAAACTTATTGCAAATTTTTTCTCTATTTCTTGTTTATTTTTATTAAATTTGAATTTTATGTTTATTTTTAGTTCCACATTCTTTTCTTCCCTCCATCCTTTCCTGCATCCATTAAGAAGGCAAGAAATATGATACCCATTATACAGTCATGGAAGACATATTTCTGTGTTAGCCCCATATGAAAAGAAAAGAAAAAAATATGCTTCAATATGTACCGTGAGCCCATCTGGAGGTGGATAGAATTTTATATCATGAGTCTTTTAGAGATATGGTAGATCATTGTATTGTTCAAAATTACTAAGTCTTTCACAGTTGATTTTCTTTATGATACTGCTATTATTGTGTAAATTTTCTCTTGCTCACTTTACTTTGGTATTACTGTTTTTGTTTATTCGTTTCAGTCTTGTCCAAATCTCTGTGACTTCATTTGGGGTTTTCTTGGCAAAGACTTTAGAGTGTGTTACCATTCTCTTCTCCCAGTCAATATACAGATGAGAAAACTGAAACAGTGTTAAGTGACTTACCCAGCATTACATAGCTGGTGAGTGTCTGAGGCCAGATGTGAACTCAGAAAGCTGGAGTTTTCCTCATTCGTAATCTTGTGCTTTGGCTGCTGCTCCATCCAGCCACCAGTACTTCATTTTTGCATCAGTTCATATAAGTCCCCTCAAGTCTTTCTGAAACAATCCTCTATTATTTCTTATAATCTAATAGTATTTCATATCCCATTCATATACCACAATTTAGCTATTCCCCAATTGATGAACATCCCCTTAATTTCCAATTCTTTGGTACTATAAAAAGAATTGCTACTAATTATTTTATAACCCTAGTTTTATAATGTTCTCCAGAATGCTTGGAATACTTCATAGCTCCACCAATGGTGCATCAGTGTATCAGTTTTCCTATGTTCTCTTCTGCTTTGTCATCTTTCTTTTCTGTCATCTTAGCTAATCTTGCAGGTATAAGATGGCATTTGTACTTCCCTAATAGTGATCTAGAGCATTTTAAATCATAACTATTGCAAGTTTTGATTTCTTTCTCTGAAAAATTCCTGTTTATATTCTTTTGACTATTTATAAATTGGGGAATGGCTCTATTTCCACAAATTTGGCTCAATTCTTTATATAGTTGAGAAATGAAATCTTTATTAGAGAAATTTTCTGCAAATTTTCCTCACGTTTCCTGGTTTTCTTCTAATTTTGTCTGCATTGGTTTTGTTTATGCGGAAAAAAAACTCTTTAATTTTATGAAATAAACATCATCCATTTTAGCTCCCGAGAAGTTCCCTATTTCTTCCTTAGTCACTATCTATAGATCTGACAGGTTATTTCTCCCATGTTCCCTTAATCTGTTTATGATAACACTCTTTGTCTCTAAATTATTTACCTATTTGGGACTTAGCATAGTGTATTGTATGATATGTTTGTCTCATGTCTAGTTTTTCCTTTCATTTCAACTACATTCATTTTGGTTGTGCAAAGCTTTTAAATTTCAATTATCAAAGTGTCCATTTCTTTCTATGATCCTTTCTTCTTCTCCTCTTTGTCTCTGTTTCTATCTCTTTTTGTCTCTTTCTGTCTGTCTCTCTTTCTCCTCATATACAGAACTAACCCCATCTCCTCTGTCTTAGCCTTTGACACTTTTGCCTGGAATTCCTTGCTGTATAATGGAGTTCTGCAGAGTAAGCATGCTTAACATGTTCGGCTGGTGTAATCTACTTTTGTTATTATTGTTCTAGGTGCTAGATTTCTTGTCCTCAATCTTCTCCTATTTGGGCTACATAATGCTAGACTTCTATATCCCATAGTTAGGCAGATTTCACAGTTTGAGTTGTCCTGAGATCCATTACCCCAGACTCACATTTTCCTGTATTTTCTAAGTGCGCCAATGGAGTCCCTGCCCTACCACCCAATAGACAACTTGGCTTCCCAAATCCCAGACCCTCCCAGAAAGAACACATATTCTTGAGCCTGGACATCTGAATTGCAATTCCAGACAGGTAATTTCCTACTTACCTGGTCTTTGAATAGCCAAGGAACCTGCAGGGTAGGGACAAAGAAAAACAAAGATGAGAGGTGAGGCAATTGGAAGAAGTGAAATGACCAGCATGGGGTGAGATAGAAGTAGGGTTGAGATAAAAAGAAAGAAAATAGAGCAACCAAAGGGACTTGTTCTGTCCTTCATCCATTTGACCATGGATTTGACCATGACATCAGGGAGGTTACACCATGATATGCAAGTAACTTGCAGCTAAGTAACTTGAGGAGGAGCTGGGCAAGGTCACCTATTTCACTTTTCCCTCCAGAACCATCAGGAGCCAGAAGCCACAGGACAACTGGAGATGGCCCTGGATGCAGTGGGAGACCTCGGGCTTGTTAAGCTAAGGTCTTCAACAGGTCTCAGTGAGACAGAGGGAACTGCTCAATCAGTGATTAATGGTAGGTAAGAAATGAGGCAGAAGTGGCCTGTTATACCTAGTCAAAAAACCCTCCATTCTGGGAGGGGTAGACTCTCAGGGTTTCTGGGCAAAATGGGAACAAGTGCTATTTACATTCACTCTGAGCCAATAAGGGTCTAAACAATTACCAAGTGGAGCTTGGCCTGGGATCTCCAGCTGGCTAATCAGTGAGAGCCAGAGTGTCTGGGATTTAACACATGATCCTTAAGGAAATTTATGCTATAAATCTAGATATATCTTGCAAAGTTTCATCATCAAGAAAAAAGATTTTTATATTCTTTTGGGCAGAATTCCTGCAGTAAGAATATGATATGCTATGTGGAAATGAAGGAGATAAGAAAGTGTAAGATAATAAGAAACCAAGAGAAAATAAGAAAGGAAGGCTACCACTGAATGGATGTGAAATTACTGGGAAGGCATAAGATAATATTTCAGGAATAACAGAAAGGAAGTTAAAAGGAGGGAATAGAAATTAAGAAAGGATCCAATAAAAGGAGGAATGAAGAGCGAGATAATGAGAGTGGAAATAACCAGAAGGAGACAAGAGGAAGGAGATCACATAGAATTTGAAATAATATGGAGCAGAGAGGAAGCTGTGGTGAGACCTCACTGGAGAATGAGATGTCCAAGGAAAGAAATAACAGAAAGGGTAAGATTATAGGAAGGGTGAGATATAACCCATATATAATATATACTTGGGTACATATTTTATACATATATATATTATATGTTTATATACATATAAATACAAATATATAACATACTTGCGTATATTATATACTAGTACATACAAAAAATACTTGTGTATATTATATACTAGTACATACAAATATAATATATACATGTGCACATTATATACTAGTATATACAAATAATAATATACTTGTGTGTATTACATAATATTAAGAAGGAAATTTAGTCTATAAACCCTGATTTTATGGGATACATATATCATGTAACATGTATTACACGATAAGAAAATTCTAGTTCACATAATAGGGAAATAACAGAAAAGCAGCAGAGAATAACAGAAGGAGGGATGACAGTAAAGTGGAGATAACAAGATGACGCTCACAAACCAGCATGGGTCTGTTGGGAAAGGTGAGCTAGGTCAGGAAAGGTAGGAAGAGAGGCGTGAGTGACATCGAGAGAGGTTGGATAAGTGCACGGTACAGAAAAAGGAGAGATGAAGGCCCGAGGTGCCGAGAGAACAGGGCGGAGGACAGGAGCGGAGGAAAGCGGATAACC
The DNA here is from genome assembly GCF_902635505.1 of Sarcophilus harrisii. Lineage (NCBI taxonomy): Eukaryota > Metazoa > Chordata > Mammalia > Dasyuromorphia > Dasyuridae > Sarcophilus > Sarcophilus harrisii. Next base: position 89,621,437 of record NC_045426.1, read on the forward strand.
GGAAGGAGGGATTATGGATAACCGGAAGGAGGGATTTGGATAACCGTTAGGAAGGATTGGGATAACCGGAAGGAGGGAAAGCGGGATAACCGGAAGGAGGGAAAGCGGGATAACCGGAAGGAGGGATTGGATAACCGACAGAGGGATTGCTGGATAACGGAAGGAGGGAAAGGGATAACTGGGGAGGGATTGGGATAACCGGACGGAGGATTGCGGATAACCGGACGGAGGGATTTGGATAACCGGACGGAGGGATTGCGGGATAAGCGGAAGGAGGATTTGGATAACCGGAAGGAGGGATTAGTGGATAACCGGAAGGAGGGATTGCGGGATAACCGGAAGGAGGGATATGGATAACCGGAAGGAGGGATTGCGGACAACCGAAGGAGGGATATGGATAACCGGAAGGAGGATTATGGCACTCGCACAAGGCAACAGGAAGGCGAGATCAGGGGAAGGGAGGAGGAGGGAAGGGAGGAGGGAAAAGCCTGCAAGGGAGGGCTGGGGGGGAGGAGGAGGAAGGGAAAGAGCAGCGGGGAGATGCAGGCCGGCGGAGGGGGGCGGTGCAGACGCCAGGGGTGACCAGGAGGAGGGGAGGCACAGAAGGGTGAGGCCGGGAGAGGCGAGGGAGCCAGGCAGGGAGCGCACTCAGCCGGGCGGCGGCGGCGCGGCAGCAGCAGCAGCAGGAGGCACGCTTGCCTGGCGGGACAGCAAGCCCTGGGCCGGCGGGCCCGGGCTCAGCCGAGCCCTGAGCCCCGCTCCGGGAGCTCCTGCCCGGGCTCTCCTGCCCGTGAGGCCGCAAGCCTCGCACTCCGCCTCGCTGTGGGACTGGGGAGCCGATAGGGCGCCAGGCAAGGCGGGGGCGTCCTGTTGGAAAAATAACCCCACCCCCGCTGACCGGACGTTGCCCTTGTAGGCACTTGGCGCCAGGCGCGCCGCCGGGCTGGAAGGCGGGGCGGGCGCTGCCGGACCGCCTGCGCTTATCATCCTTCCGATTAGTTTACTAATGCTGATAGGTTCTGCTCTTCCGCGTCCAGGATTCCGGTTCTGCCGGTTTCTCTCAGCATCTGTTCGAGTAAATCTTGCCGGGCTTTCGCCCACGTCTGCCCTCATTCCTCACAGAGCAGCCCCGCTCGCTTCAGTCCCGGCTGCCCTTCCCGGGCCCTGGCTCCCCGGAAGCTGCTCCCAACGTCTGCCCTGGGCAGGCCCCTGCGCCTGAGAACTCTGCCTCCCGGGTTATTTTGGCCGACAGGAAGGGGCGGAGACCCGGATGAAAGGGGGAGCTTTTGAAATAGCGCAGCAGTGCCTCACAGTCAGAGCAGCAGGAACCAAAGCGGAGGTCCCAAGGCCCCGAGCAGCTACTGCATGCTTCGTTGTCTCCGGCGTGATCCCGGCCTCCTCCGCAGGATGGGGAAAGTCGTTTAGAACGGAGGCAGGTTTGTCTTTACCTGGGTCCCGAGGATGGCGGAGGAGGCGCGTGCCATTCTCAGGCAGCTCGCACCATTCTCAGATTCTGATCTCGGCGGTCCGGAGGATCCTTGATTCCAGGCGAAGTTAAGTTTTAACATTATAAACAGTCTGTGTGAGCATTTTTTAATATTAGCTACGTCTCTAATAGGTGACTCCCACTCAGAAAGTGAGCCTTCTCAAACTCAGGAAACTTGAATTTGATCTTCCTCAGACCCTTACTGGATGGTGACCCTAAACAAGCAGCCTGCCTGCCCTTCTCCTTTTTCAGCTCTGTCTGTAAAGAGGAATAATTTTTCACAGGGTTATTGTGAGGATCTCATAAATAATATGAAACCGCATGACAAATCTTAAAAGTCAGGTAGCAATGCCAGTTGTTGTTATTAAAGAAGAGCTCAAAACGAGCATTATATATGGAGTTGTGAGCTTCTATTAAATTCAGCTTAGTTTTTTAAAGTGTATATTAAATTTAACAAGGTAACAGTGGTAGAGACTGTGTTGGATTGGGGACCAGCTTCATGAATTCAACCAGGCTCAGACATTTAATAATTGTGATCTTAAGCAATTTCTCACGTTCCTCGTCTGAAATGAGTTGAGAAGGAGATGGCAAACCCTTAGTATTTTTGCCAAGAAAACCCAAATGGCACCATGAGGAGTCGGACATGACTGAAATGACCAAGAAAACAAAACAAAATTGCCTTATTTCCCATTCTGAACTTTTTTTCTTCTGTATATTTTAAATGTTTATATTAAAGCCCCTTTCTTTTGAAATTTTCTTTGCATCTTATCACCAGCTCTAACTGCATACTTCTTTTCTCCCAAAAGAAGCCCTTGTAATAAATGTGTAGAATCAAGCAAAACAAGTCAATAACTTGCTTATGTATGAAAAGGTACATATCTCATTCTGTAAGATACACCTTAATCCACCATTCTCCACCAAGAAGTTAAAGAATCCCATTTTTGAATGTCATGATTAGTCACTATTTTATTAGAATTGCATGTCTTCCAAAGCCCTTTATCCTACAAATATTGGAGTCATTATACAGATTGTTCTGTGTTCCACTCATTTACTCTGCATAAGTTCAAACAAGTCAGTCCTAGGTTTCTCTGAATATAGTATATTCATCAGTTTTTGGGATACAATGATATACCAAATTTGTTCAATTATTTCCAATTGATGGTTTCCTTTATTCCAGTTTTATGCTATTACAGAAAGGACACACTATAAATATTTTATGTGAATTCTTCCTTCCTTTGCCTTGCCTTCCTTGGGATATATGTTAGTTTGTGAAGTTACTCAATCAGCTTGGTGACTTCTAGGAGGTATATTTCAAAGTACTTTCCAAATGTTTCAACAGAGAGGAAATGGGTCCAGAGAAGGAACATGATATTATTCATTTATTCAACAATATTTATTCAGGTTATTGAACAAACATTAAAAGAACCCACACTATGTGCCACCCACCATTCTAGATTCTGTGTATAAGAAAGCCCCAGTAGTTCAAATTTATTCCACAATTCTTAATTAGATGGTAGAATGAACCTGGTCATTCATTTGTTCTTCCAAATTCTGGCCTTTTCATACATAGGTAGAGCAAGAACCCAGATAGAAAAGTTATCCTGTTTCTTCCAAGAGAAAAGGATAAATCTTGCCCATTATCCCACTGTTTCTGCAACCATCAAAGCATATGTATACAGTACCAACCCAATGAACAGCTACCTAATTTATAGTTTTCTATGGGACTTTACTCCTGGGAATGGAGAGATCATCAGGCTTGCCTGACTTCATCTGGGATCCAAACATGTCAGTGGTACTAAACCCACATAATCACAGAGTCAGAAAGAACCTCACCATCTGCAATCCAACCCATATCTCCACAGATTTTTCTTGAATTCCTGATGAGAGAAGTAGGAAGAAGCCATGTATATTTTTCCATAGAAATGTCATTATGTTTATAACATTGATAACTCAATCAGCTTCATCTATCTCCTCATAATTTTATCATGATCCAAGTTTAAAAGATTTTCTTTCACTTTTGTAAAGTAATTTGATATGAAGTATATAATTTAGGGTATTTTCAAATTGTTTAATATACAATAATTAGATTTGATCATGGAAGTAACATCCAGCCTCAACTGAAAGGCCTCTAGTCAATTCACTACCTACCAAGGTTGGACTGTTTTACTTTATTAGAAGAGTTTTTCTTTTCTTCGAACGAACTAAAATCCAACTGTCTTGTCCATTGCTCCATAGTCTGGGAGCTAACTGACAGCCCTTAAATCAATATTCAAAGACAGTTAATTGTAATTCTTTATAGGTTTTATATTCTTGGGAGCTGAACTTCCACCAATTTTGTAATTTTCTAGTTACTTCTCCACTTTGTTGTCTCTTCAAGATATGCCCTGATTTCTGCAATGGAGGGATAGTGTCGCCATCCTTATGTTTTTTACTACATATTACAAACTGTCACCAAGAAAGTAAGATTAATGGGTGTAATCTAATTGAATGGGAAAGTTATTCTTTATAATCATGCTAAATAATGTCTTGTGCTGAAGTCGTTTAAAATCATTTAAATTAATTATTGATTTAGTGTGTAGTTACTAAAGTAATTAGATACTTTAATACAAGTGTACAGTACAATAACAGGAGGAATAGGTTTAAAATCTTCAAGAGAAATAAAACACTATAAAGTGATTGCATATATGAGACTAAATTGCATCATGAAGCAATAAACATCAGTCATTTGGTAGGTGATTCCTTCAGATACTTTATTATTTTAAAAGAGTTTGAATGATTTCTTCTCTTCTTTCTGCAGTCTTTTAAAATCATTCTCATTTAAGACCTAACCAGTATCTAAAGGAGTAGATAATCGTAGAATTCTCCTGAGTAAAGAGATCACCTTGACTAGGTGTAAATCAAATTCTTGGCTATAGTGAAAAGGAAATTCATTGTTTTGAAATGATTCTAGGTATGACAAAAATGAAATTACTATTGATTTCTCATTTTAACAAACGATCTGTTACCTGAACTGTAAAACTTGCTGAATAGTTGAATGAATTTTGTTCTTTGATTCTGAATAGCATGTATAAGTGAAAGAAGTATTTTAATGCTTGAGGGAATTTCTGCATTTGGAAAATCCTCTGTGAGCAATGTATGTAATATTTGTTTACATGTATGTATATATACCCAATATGGTATATATATATATATATAAAGAAAATATATATATAAAGATATGTATTATCTGCTGCACTCCAAAAATCCAACACAAACATCATATATTCCTTCCAGAATAGGATCAAAACACTGAGTCTCAAATCTTTCCTAGGCATTTGAGGTCCACTCACCTCCAACCTTTGCCATACTGCCAACATTCCTCCAGATGAAAGCTAAGACTTACTTTTCTGAGTCAGGAACACCTGAACTTGCTCTCCTGTCTAGACTTCTTTAGTGTTGTTCGACTGAGAAAGTCACTCTCAGCCTTTTGACTCGGTTTTCCTCTGTTATAATAATACCATCTGGCCATAAGGTTTGTTGTTACACATGAATTATTTTGAAAAACCCAAGGTCATATAATGATTACTGATATCATCCCAAATGTATAGATGCCACACATTGTATCTTTCCTTCCATTCCTACTTTTCATCCACCTCTTCCTCTCCCTACCCTGGTGATGGCAATATCTTCCCTTCTTTCTCTGCTTCCTTCCAAAACACTTTAGACCATTCCAGCTTCCTTTGTTTCATCCCTAGTCTTATAACCCAAACTATTGTCCTCCATCTTGAATTTGTTTTATACCTCCCATGTATCTTCTTGTTCCTAACTCCCCCATTTTTGCCCAAGTCTAAAATAGGATTCTCCCAAGCATCCGCCTAGGAAAGTGGAGCCCAAAGTATTTATGAAATGACCAAGGGCAATTAGGTGGCTCAGTGGATAGAAACGCCCAAGTCAGAGAACCCGTTCAAATCTTCTTGGACACAACACTTCCCAGCTATGATATCCTGGGCAAGTCATTTAAACCCCAATTGCCTCAAGAAAAGCCAAGAAAACTTACATGAATGCATTTGGGGGGTTGCGGGCAGCTTCCTTCCAGGTGCACACAAGGATATGGCATTTTCATTTTCGGCCTCCCAGAGATGGGTGCAGGACCCATCTAGATACCATTGGTAGTATTGAGGATGATGGATTCACCATCTTCTCCCACCTTAGTGTAGCCAGGAATGGGCCAACCCCACCCCAGGATGGGGAGGGGCGGTGGAGAGCCTCAAAAGAGCTGGGTTTTTAACCTGAACCATGCGCCAGAACCAGGTAGGGCAGTGACTAGTGACTGGCCTGGAATCTGGAAGACCCTCTTCCCGAGTTTGAACTACCCCAGACTCACACATCACTGGGCAAATTGTTAGTCCTATTTATCAGTTTCCTCGGCATAAATAAACAGAAGGAGATGGCAAGCCACTACCCTATCTTTGCCAAGAAAACCCAAAGAGCTCCCAAAGAGTTAGACCTTACTGAAATGGCTGAACAACAAGAACAAGTGCCATGGCCAATTTTTCCCTCCTGGTGCTTCTGTTTCAAAGATCCTGTGCGAGCTGACAATGGCCCTAGATTGCTGGGGTTCAGAAAAAAGGGAAAAGAGGCTACATGAGGGAGTCAAGAGAGCTGCCTACACACTATGAGCCTGATACTAGCCTATACAAATACAAGTGGAGTCCCTAAGCCTCAGTTTATTCATCTATAAAGGGGTATAGTGCTTGGGGTACCCATCTCTTGGGACGATTGTGGGGAAAGTCTTTTTTTAATTATTGCTTTTTGTTTACAAAACATATGTATGGGTAATTTTTCAACATTGACCCTTGCAAAACCTTGTGGAAATTCTTGGTGCATTTGAAAGCCTTCTAAGTGCAAGCTCTAACCTTGACTCCTGTCCACTTTCTCTTGTAGCATATCTATCTTTGGGCTAATCACATCCTACCTGAGAGAACACAAGCTCACTGAAGACTAGCTTTCCTGATTTTCTTCACACAAGACAAATCTTCTATCTCCATCCATGTGTTGAGGTTGGGAAAGAAATCCCAATAGGTTGGGGTTCACAGACCAGCACCTTGAGGTATCCCTAAAGAATTTGCAGGCTTGAACCCATTTCCTAGTCAAGGGGAAAATTTGTTGTAATGGTAATGGTGATTAGAAGAGAATTTAGCAAAGCAACAGAAGGAAAGAGACATATTTATCTAGTTCTTTGTGTTATAGATGTGCTAATTTTATGGCCCAGAGGTAGGACCAAGGAGTGGTCTCTGGAATTTGGCTATCACTGACCCACAGATTATCCATCTGACAGTCAGCAATGCACTGAAGCTTGTTCTATTCACTGTTGCCTCAGAAGTTTGATTTGTGGGACTGTCCTAAGACCAGAAGACTTTAGAATAGGGGGTGATGAGACTGCTTCCTCTCTACTGTGAGCAAAGAGAGATGGGAGTTAATTCATGGACCAAGAACTTAATAGACTGATAGATAATGTGGGTCTTTAGACAAAAACTTCATAGCCCTGGCGGGTGGTGGTGTCTGGAAGTAAAGGGTTTTTATGACTGCAGTCAGAGAACTCTCTCTGGTGGGCTGCAGATTAAGATATCATCTCCATACTGGACAGCCAGGGCCTGTCCAAATATGTGGGGGTTGTCATGGAAGCCCTGAGCTACCTCCATGTTATGGACTGAGTGCTTATGTTAGTTGGTAATACATTCCCCTGGATTTGCCTCTTCAAGGGCAAAAGGAAATTGTGAATCTTTAGGCAATGGTATGCAAAGGAAAGCATTTTTAAGATCCAAGGTAGAAAAACATTTTGTCCCCTGGGATACTTGTATTGGACTCATGGCTTCCACTGACCATTTGCTCTGATTATAGACATTTAGTACAAGAGGAAAAAGCAGGGACATGATTATAAGAGCATCAAAACAGTCCTTCAGGTTTCAGCCAGAGAGCACATACATGACAAGACAGAGCATCCTTAGATCTCTTTGACAGGCAGTCATGCAGTAATAATTCCATCTTATAGTCAGACTCAGGAATAATCAGGTGGGAAACAAGAAACCAGAACTGGAAAACTGAATCAGAAGGATCCCCACATAAGCAGAGGCTGAGGTTGTCCTCCCAACTCTTGCCCAGATAAGAAATCTACCTGTGACAGTTCAGGAAGGCATTCCTCTAGAATGATGGGTTACTGATTTAATGATCAGGCAATCAAATTCAAAACTCAAAAGAATTCAATTACAGTCCCAAGAGATTTTATCTCTAATTGCAAATTCTACTAATTGCATCTTAGGTTTAGATACATTATTTTAAAAGTTTACCAGGATTTACACACATGAGATTTTTGTTTAACATGTTCTATATGTTTAAACTTATTCTGGTGCAAAGAATCAATCATTATACAGCCTTATATATTCTTACTAAACTATAAATCCTAAACAGGCTCATTTCTCAGGACTGATGACCTTGCTTGCCCTGATGGTTTCAATAAAACAGGCAAGTTTATAAATTAAAGGGAATTGACAGAGATCCCAAGGAAGGGCTGAGCTTGCTGTTGCCCACCCCAACAATTCTTAGTGTTTTTGTGGGCAGTGCTATTTGATACCAAGGGGGGAAATGGTGTTGCACATCTCATATATGGAGATGAGGCTTTCACTTCAAACCTCTTGTCCCCCACACAGTAATTATCAATTTTAGTTTTACCATGATGACAACAGCTGCAAATACTTAACAATTTTAGAATTTTCCTAATAACCAAACAATCTTAGTTGTAGTTTCTATTTCCTTAAATAAGTTTCCTTTTTGTTTTAGGGAGAAAACAAGACAATCATTAAAATTGAGATAGAACAGATTTTAAAATGGACTTACCTTTATTTAATGAGATTCCCTAGATTCTGAATGCAATTTGGTTATTTTCCAATCCATGCAAATCATTTCTCATTTGTGAGTCAGGAAAAGGGTTAAGGTGCCAGTTTTTACTGACAGGGCCCTCAGAAGTCTGACTCAGGATAACTAAAGGTTTTTTTTTAAGTGGTGGCAATCTGCTTTTCTGTTTTCCTAAATTTCCCAAACTCTTCTGTTATCACTATCAGTAAAAATAGGTTACATATCTCTTTAGTGGGCTTTAATTAGAGTTCCTTTAAAATTGCTTTTACTATCATTTTCCAGACAAATTTCCAAATTACTTTACACACAAATAGAAATCATTTATCTGTTGGTCACTCTAGAAAACCACAAAGTTATCAAATATGAAGGAATTATATCTAATAAAGTGGTTAACATTCATATAGTATGTTTTATGCTGAGCTCTTTTACAATTACGGTTTCCACACAATTATTATTTCTCTTTACAAATCAGAAAACTAGGTGGAGAGAAAACAAATTTCCCATAAATTACATAGCTAATACATATCCACAATTAAAACAGAGAATGGTGGTCTTACAAAATACAGAGACTGACTGACTTTCTCATCTCACACTACCATGCTGTGACAGAATTCTTCCTGGACAGAACCTGCTGAAAGCTGGGGTGAGTGGGGCCAGGATAGCCCATCGGTGGTAGTGTTAGGTTCCAGGGCTCAGGAAATCTGACCATTGAGCCTTACCCCACTCCCCCAAAACTGTATTGGGGAAAGGTTGTGTGGGGTCCCCATGGCTGCTTCCCCTCTTTCTATAGCTGAGGCAAAATTTGAGTTTTAATTCGATCTGAGATGATAGAGTTAGCAAACAGAAGGACTTGGGCTATATCGATCTTGTTAGTAATCCCTACAACTGAGATACACTCAGGACCACTCCAGGGAGTGGAGTGAAGAGGGTCCATTAATACTTTCTGAGGTGCTTTCCCAAAAGATCAGAAGAGGACTCTGGACAAGATAGGAGTCAAGGAAGGATTAGCAAAATGTTGCTATTTACCTGTTTTGTTCTTCCTTTTCCTTTTCTTTCACAATAGGGTAAATTCCTGGAATTATCCCCAGTGTTTCAGGAATTTTTCTTACAATCTTAAAATGACTAATTGCCAAACTTTCTAATCATTGCTTTCAAAATGTTTAGAATCTGCTGTAATTCTAATTTTAGTTAACTTTTTTGTGTACCCCCCAGCTTGGTCAAAGCTGAAGTCCACAAGAAAAAGTTTGGTTTTTAAAGAAATTTTTCTAGCATTTCAACTATAGCATACAGGGTTTTTTTCCTTTCTGGTTGCATTTTAAATCTTTCCAGGTAACAAAATCTAGCTTATAGAACAAACATGACACAGACAGTCTGCACAGAGATGCAGACAAAGTGACATTAAAGGGGACTGTCCCATCTTTGCCAAAAGCCATCCTATAGCACTTTGTCTTCTCTGGCATCCCAGAGAAAAAGAGTACAAGGGTTAACTTTGGAATTTCCCAATCTGGGTGTGCCCAGTCAAAGAAAACTTGCTGAGTGTGGACCTCAAGAGGATCCAGACAAGCCTTTTTTCAGTGGCTTGGGGTGTCCCATTATAGGATTGTGGAGGAAAGGAAGAAAATGGGAACCTACCTCTTATGACAAAGGGAAGGAATCAAGTCAGGGATAGGCCACTCTCCATGTAGGCCACAAAATTTGAGGATTGGAAGGAAAGGAACCCCAAAAGGTTAGGGTTCACAGATCCAAGCATCTCAAGTGTCCAAAAAGGAATTTGCAGGTCTTGATCAATTTCCTGGTCAAGTGGCAAAGTTTATTTGATAATTTAATGTCTTATAAAAGCGGTCTTTAATTCTCAGGAGAATTTGATGTAAAGGAACAAGCAAGGAAACACATTTATCTAGTTTTCCGTGTTATAGAGTGACTCAATTTTATGGCCCAAGAGGTAAGAACCAAAGGATGGTTTCTGGAATTTAGCTATCACTGATACAGATTATCCATGTGACACTCAGCAATAGAAATGAGGAGAGTTTCTATTCAAGCTATTTGTCTCAGGAGTTTGATTTGTGGGACTATCACCTAGAGGCCAGAAGACTTTTGATAGATTGGGTGTGTGTAAAGGGCTGAACTCTGAGTTGATGCACTGAGGTTGGACAGCCAAGCACTTAAAGCTAACTACAAATTGGACAATTTCTATTAGCATATGCCCTTGGAAAGTAGCCTTCCACTATTCTGTCTGGCTCAATCTTATGTATACAGATAATTGTAGAAGATTAGGGGTGTGAGTAGACAAGCCAGGGTCACTTTGGCTAGTAGGAAAGGAAAGCAAGGTCCGTGTCATCCCTTCACTTCTACCCCTAAAGACCAAGAATACAGACCAAGGACTTTTGCTTATCCTGACTCAGCTGGTATCAGGTTGCTACTGCCAGTCTTCACATGATTTGAGTTTCCCAGGCCCAGATTCCAAAGCTAGGACTTCAAAATCACTGACTTATATGATTAGAACAGAAGCCCTGAAGAGACCTGCAGAATCATGTCGCTGTACTTCTCTAGAATCGTATGAATTTACATTCACATGGAGATATGTACCTATAAGTGCCTTTCTGATTTCTGAATACCATCCCTAGATTCTATACCCTTACCCAATTTCAAATAATTATCTTATTTTTTCTGAATACATTCTACAAATGGGATAAACTGGTTGAAGTACTTGTCCAGGAACATGTCAGTGAACTATGCTCTAATGTGACTGGAGGCAGTTTGAAGCTAAAGATTTGAACTGTAGCTAAAGCTGAGATGTTCTATTATCTTGAATACATTTCCCTCTTTTACTACCACCTCTTAATTAGCTTATTTTAAAGCAATTTCTTTTTTCTTCTTGCTCAGGAAATTGGGGTTTACAGTGACTTGCTCCAAGGTACACTACAGCTCAGGAAAGTGTTAATGTTAGAGTGACAGATTTGAACTCAGAGTCTCCATGACTTTAGAGCGTAGCTCTAGTCCACTGATACATAGCTACCAAGTGTTCTTTTAAGCATGCCTTTCTTTGAATTCAGTAACATTTCTCATCCAAGACATCTTGTCGTGGAGTATGCTTTTGCTGAGATTTAATTAAGAGCTTTTTTTTTATTAATATTCTTTTATTTGGATAGATTACTTTAGAAGATGTAATAAGTCTGGAGTCTCCCCAAGACAAATTGAGAGATAAGAGTTTTATGTTTGTTTGTTCGGGTAGAGGATGTGGCTTTTATGTAATCTTATTATGCAGGTTGTAATTGTGTATTCTTACTGACAATCTTGTCTTTGAGAGTCAACTTTTTGAAATGTATACAATCCTTTTCTTTTTAGTCTTGAGAGTCTCTGATCTTAATTTGGATAAATGGTTCACTGTCTTCACACATGCTATGTATATAATGTATGTAAGGTCTCACAAAGATGTAAACTTCTAGAGAGGCTCTTTATCTTAGTCAATAAATGGCACTAGATAAATCAACTGACATTTATTAAGTCGATTAAATGGCAGCTCTCTTCTGCTAGGCTCTGCAGGAATACAAAATTCATAATGAAATAATCTAGTCACCCTCTAAGGTACTCTTATAAGGAAAGATTGTGTACTCTGCTTTTAGATAAAGACTTTCATGAAGAAAGAATATGGCTCTCCTGTTTTCTCCCTGCCCTCATTGCTCAGTTCTTTGCTAAAGGTAGAAGAATGAGGTGAGACAATATCTTTTCTGAAATCCAGTTCCCAATCTGGCCTTTTCCCAAGACGGGAGTTGCTGCAATAGTGCTTGGTGATGATTGATGATTGATCTTTTAGGCTGGGAATATACCAAAAGTTTCCCTTGGGTGGCTCCCTTCAGAGTAACCCCCAAAGATCCTATTCTTAGGACTGGTTTTAGCTCAGGGATGCCCTGAGGCTCCAGGACCCCGTATCAGAAGGCTGGAAGCAATCTACCATAACACAGAATGCTAGCGCTTTCTACAAATTAACTGCTATCCCACAGTCATAAAACTGAAGCCACAGAATCTAGCACATGGAGTTTTCTTTGAGCTGAAAAGTCCAACTGGTTCTCTTCCTGCTTTGTTATTGCAGGATTGTTTCACTTCAAAGGAACTTGGGCTAGATCTGGTGCTCTGGGGTCTTATGATCCCATCCTGCCTTTTTGGAGAGAGGGGCTCTCTGGATCTATACCTGGGTGTTTGTGAAGGGGGATCACCAGGAGGCAAGAAGCCCTATCCAAGTTGGAATTCTGACTCAACACTTACTAGCTGTATTACCCAGGGCAAATAATTTAATCTCTGTCAGCCTCAGTTTTCTCATCTATAAAGGAAGGAGAGAAGAGGAGAGAGAGAGAGAGGAGGAGGAGGAGAGAAAGAGAAGAGAGAGAAGGGAGGGAGGAAGAGAGAGAAGGAGAAAGAGAAAGGAAGGGAGAGAGGAAAGGAGAGGAGAAGTGAGGGACAGAGAGAGGGAGGGAAGAAGGGAAGAAATAGGAGCTACTTCTAGAGCCCCCTAGAACTGTAGACTTTAAAGGCACTTGAATATGGCATCAAAGGCTTTAGGCTGAAATCCTTTTTCTTTTCCTTTTTATCCATGTGATACCTTGAGCAATAACAATAGCAATAGTAATAGCTGATATTTGATTAGTATTTTGCATCTTTTTTTGATGATTTCTCATTTACAGATGAAGAAATGGATTCTCCAAGAAATAAAATTATTTTTCCACATAATGCAGCTATTAAGGCAAAATATCAGATTTTTTTTTAACCCAGCTCTTCTTACTCTAATAGCCACCACTCTTTCTATTATCCCATAGTTCCTTTCATAAGTGCCTTTTTCACTGTGAGCTTCATCTTCCTCATTTATAAAATGAAAGGTTGGCTTTTGAGGGAGGATCTTGATCAGTCTCACTCCATTGCTAAGATCTGATTTTCTGCTGATGGCAGTGCATCCCTGGCCACCTATCCCAGACCTGGTGGCCCGTCCACTCATAGCCCCTGAATGGTTCTGATGAAGGAGCTGGAATACTTCCTTCTCCTCATTGCTGCTTTCAAATTCTATCATCCTACATCTCTTCCTTTGAGATCCATGCTATATAAATATATTTATTGTTCAATCTAGATCTTGGTGGATATCATCTGTGGACCCTTAGGACATTCTGCTTCTTCCTTAATGCTGATTCAGTCTTTTCTCCCCATTAACCCTATATTAAAAACTTCATGATAGTTCCTCAAGCATTTTTCATTCCTATGACTTACCATCCCATGCCACCTTAGCAGCATGCAGACATAATCATACTTCTGATGTCTTCACCCATCGGCCCCACTTGGTTTATGAATCTCCCTAATTCCTTTGTTTGATCAAAATATTTCATCGTTTAATCTTCCGATGTCCTTACATCCCCTTACATCTTGTTCTTTTTCTTTATTTTTGCCATGACTTCTAACCCTTCACCTCATTTTCCCCAGAACACATCCTAATCTACTTTCTTTTCTTTATTTTATCCATGACTTCTAACCTTCCTCATTTTTCCAGACCTACATCATTTCATTACTCTGTAACATTTATCTTCCATCCCCATTGCCTTTTAATCCTTGGTAAATCATTTTGATTCTGATACTTTTCCTCTATATTTTAATCTCTTTCCTTTTATCATTAAGTGAAGAACTGAAGTAAAAGTTTAAGTGACTTGGCCAGAGTCACCACAACTAGTAAATGTTTCTGAGACTCATCATTTGAACTCAGAGAAAAGTTTTCTGAGCTCCTTGCTTGTATTCTATCTATCTGACTTTTCTCTCTTTTCTTTGATCTTCCTCTGGAGGAATAATATTTTTCACCATCAGTCCTTCCAGAATTTACTCTGAATCATTTATATTGCTACAAATTACTAAATTCATTCTAGTGGGTCATCCTTACAATATTACTGTTCCTGTATGCAATATTTTCTGATTCTCTACTTCACTTTGTATTACTTCATGAAATCTTTCAGGTTTTCCTGCAAAGCATCTTGCTTTTATTCTAATGTATCTAATAATATCCATCATTTCAAACACAATTTGTTTGATCATTCACTCTTTAAGCAGTATTAGATACTACTTATAGCTGTCCTTCTTTCTTTCTCCTTTCTAGATTATTCTAATCTCTCTCTCTTGTTCATCTTCGTCTGACAAAATTCTTTCTCAGTCTCTTTAGTCAGGATTGTCATTTTAAGATCAAGAACTACTCCCTAGTGGATGATCCAAATCTCTATGACAGACTTCTCTTATTTTCTTCTTCTATCTATACTGCCTCAATTCCATTTCAAGTGTATATCCTGCCAACAATTGTTCTATCATGCTAGAATGTTTCCATTTCTACATTTCCAACTTCTCAAAAAGATTTAGTTTCTCCATTATTTTGAGCAGACATATCCATTTCTTAGAGCAATTTAGAGTTTTTGTTTCCTAAAAGTGACACTTTTGTGGCTCTAGAGAGATCAGCAAATCTATACCATCAGAAATATTCATTAGTCAATACTTTTTGGCTAGCAAAGAACTGGCAAAGTAAAGTAAATTTCATCATAAAGAATTAGTTTAGACAAATTATAGGTTACTACTGAAGTAATGGAATATATTCATCCTAAAGAAATAAGATAGAAAAAGAATACAAAGAATCTATATGAAAAGAACATATCTATCATATATCTAATCATCTATCTATCTATCTACTATCTATCTATATACTGTATGTAACAAGTGAAGTAGAAGGAACCAATTAAATGATATACAACTTAATATATTCCAACAATGGAAATGAAAAACAGTAACACCATGTTTGAATGCGATTGCATATATTAATGTAAACTTTCACAGAAATAAAAGTGGAAGATAATTTATCTTACTCCATTATTTGTAGGCATGTACACTATCAGATTTGATCTCTTTATTAGCTTTGATTGAACTGTTTTTCTCTTTTTTCCATTTAAAATTTGTTTGTGGCATCTAGATGGCACAGCAAATAAAGCATCGACCCTAAAGTCAGAGACCTGAATTCAAATTAGATCTCAGATAGTTAGACCACTCACTAGCTATATGGCTCAGGAGAAGCAAGTACTTAACTCTCAATTTCATCACTCAAAAATTTGTTTGTGTTTTGATTACAAGGTTAGCTCACTAGAGTAGAGGAATATTATTCTACGAAGAGGATATATTTAGAAATTAAGCAGTATCAAGGACAAAGATATTATTATAAAAAATCTAAATATTTTTCCAAAAGAAAAAAAAAACTCTTCATAGTCACAACTCATGTGTTGCTTTTTACATGTAGTAATATCTACTAGTGAATGGTTAACAAATTCAGGTTTTCTAGAAGGGAAAATGTATATAATGTATATAAACTTTAAAGATAATGTGCATTCCTAATATTTTCTTATATCTAGACAATGAACAAATCAATCAAGCCCTGATTTGTGGATTGCTGATTCTGAGGTGTAAACATTCACTTTGAAATTTTAACAATGGGTGCCTGAAGATTAGATGTGACTCCAGCATACCCCATTAAGTTATTTCCTAATTGTACTAATTGTCAAGGCTTTTGGCTCAAAATTACTTTGTATTTAATTTGTTTGCAGTTTATATTTCTCTAGTTGTATGCTTGTTGTTGATTTCACCCAGACTGAACTGACCACCCTGGTGGCAGGACGCAACCCAATTTATGGATGAGGAATCCATCAGTGTTGGACTCCTACTACACATAGGCTGCCATATGTGTGGGCCTCCTGGCTGAAGAAAAATGCAAGTGCTGCTACTCTCAAAGTGTTCTAGACCTTCATCAGAGCAACTCTGCATGTGCTTCATTAATTAGCACCAGAGTAATTGGCTTGAGTTACTTGCTTCTGCTAAACTCTACTTTAACAGTTGCAGTTATGCTCAGAACACACTGGATGGATGGGTTATTTTTTTTTCCAGCCCCAAAGAATCTTCACCCTTGGTTCTGCCCATTTCTCAAGGTCTGGCAGGCAAGAGGAGTTGAATATTACCCAGAGGGACTTGCAAACTACCTTAGAGACCACCATAGCTCAATCTAAAGCACACAATTGCCTACCACTGTACACCAGTCATAGGGCAGGTCTGGATCTCAACCAGAAACTTGCATGGTAGCTCAGACTGGAAGAATGGAATTGCCCAGCACTGCAAGGAGAGAGTCCAATAGACTTCCATTGAAATTCCTTTTTTTTTCTTTGTCTGCTGGATGCTTTTCTCAATTTTTGTTCACCCATAGCATTAATGACTGAAGAATGTTATAAAGTTATATATATGTATATCTTATTGACAAATATATACTATATTCCACATGTCACTAAATGTGGCAAAAGGTGCATTGAAAGGCAGAGCAGGAGGCTACCTAGGCAAGAGGAGAGAAGCAAGGATCTCAGGTCTTCTCTAGAAAAGAAAACCTGAGCCAAGAATGAGAGATATTCCTAAGGGATCTGGGAAGACTAAAGTCCTCTCCTTCTCCCCTTGTCCCCACACTAAAGGGCTAAAGGTTTCTGGAGATAGTAGAGGCTGAGCAGAAGATGAGGGAGGTAAGAAGACTTTATGGTGATCAGGTGATACAGGAGCAGCAACACAGAGAGGAGTATGGGCCTTCCGGAGGTGGTGACATGGTAGAAACTGAAGGCCCTAACTGATCCAGTCACGGAACTGAGCACCTCAAGCAAAAATGGTGAATGCTTGTTCCTTCCAGAGTCTCTTTAAATGGTCACCATGTCTACCTGGATTTCGTGTCTCCTGAAATTCCCGACAAGGGAACTCCCAGAATCTTTCTAGAGAAAGAGAGAAGAATTGTAAGTGGGAACTATGGTGGGTGACCAGTTAAGACATAGCAAACCTCAGTGAACAACTCTCAGAAGGTGGATAGGATCTGGAAGAAATTTTTTATGATTTCAGCTGGGAAGGAAATGAACATTTACTGTCCAACCCTCCATCATATTCTTGCCAGACATACCTTTATGTGTCAAGAGAAACATTTACACTCTTCCATTAGACCATGAGCTCTTTGAGACCAGGGAGTGGAGAAGGGGGTGTTTTCCTCTATTTTATTTGTATCCCTAGTAATTAACACAATGCCTGGCACTGTGTAAACATGTAATAAATGATTGTTGATTAACTAATTAACTCCCCAGGGACAATTTCCTTTACCCTTGCAAATTTCCTCACATCCCCATGTTTGGCTTGCCCTAGTGGTTCACTGACACCATCATTTATCTCCTTGTCTGTTTCCATATCAAACATCCCAAATATGAAGCACTTCCTTCAAATCAACAAGGAGTGTCTGTTCTGGGAAAGTAGAAGCGACAGGAACGTATAAAGAAGTGAACATGTGATCTTAGACCTACTGATTGTTAAGGAGAGTCATTGATATGGTGAGAAATTTATCCTAGACTTTAGAACAGGAGAACAGTTTTTGGGGTTTTTTGTTTGGGTTTTTTTTTAGTTCAATAAAAAATATAGGGAGAATGTCATTACCTAAAACTCTAAAAGGGGAGCTAAAAGGGAGATTCTTTTTGGAATTTGGAAGACAACAAGCATAATTAATTCTAATGAAAAAAGGAAAGGAGATGTGTCTAACAGGATAAGTATGGTTACATAAGAAGCTTTCTAAACATTTTAAATATTTATAATTTTAATTTTAAATTTTAAAATTTAAAAATAATTTTAATTATAACTGAAAAAATGAAAAATTTGAGCAGGTAATTGAAAAAGAACCACAAAACAGTGACACATACTTGAAGAGTAGGTTTTGGAAGACTAAATCTCCAAATTTATTTGTTTGGAATCTTATTCTGATTTTTTAATAAAAACCTTTAAATTGAAAAGGGAACAAGAGAAAAAACTGCCCCTCCCTCCCTCCCTCTCTCTCTCTCTCTCTCTCTCTCTCTCTCTCTCTCTCTCTCTATATATATATATATATATATATATATATATATATATATATATACACACACACACACATACACACACATATATATGTAACTAAATATGGCATAGAAAGTAGCTATAATATAAAAAATTCATAGTAGCAATGTCTTAAAAAGTACAAAATCTAAGAAAAGAGTCATCAATTAAAGCTACTGTCTCCTATGTCTCTACAAAAATATATAAAATGTGGTTAAGAAGATTAGAGGTACTAATACAAACAGGAAAAGCTGATCTTGTGGATATTCTTGGTAGAATGGGAGACATGACTGCACTGTAACTCTAGAAGAAGATATCTTATTAAAAAGGGGAAACAGAGGAAGATGTGTTTCTCTGACCCCAGATCTGGCATTTTCTCTAGTATGCCACTTAGCTACCTGCAATGTGCCCCCAATAATTTAATCTCTTCATAGCTAAGTGCTCACATTTCAAATTTCATAACCAAGAAACATTAACAGATTTGTGCCAGGATGAGTCACAACAACTTTCCTGTGTTAATAGGTGACCATTAATGGGAGACCAGGTTATCAGGGTGTTAGGGACACAGTTAGACCATCATCTGTTAGGTTTCAATAAAGGTATTTGTGAATCACTGAAAGAAGGCAGCTGCAATCCAAAATCCAAATGGCATCACAAGGCAGTCACATTTCTCAGACCACATCTTAAATGCATTATCCCCCTTCTTTGTCTTGGTGAATTCATATTCGATTGCATATTCTTCCAAATGCAGCTTAGTGAAAGCCAGAACCTGTTCCAACTGATGCATAAGCTCTGGCATCAGTTTCAGGGGTCCCCCCATTGAGGGCAGAAGGGTCTAGGATGATGGTATAGTTGTGTTTCTCTAGAAAAGGATGGATGCCTCATGATGTGATAGGAGTGAATGTCCCATGGAATTCTTTGGATGGCTTGTGACCTGGATCTCAGGAATCATCATCAAGGGCAGAATCTGCCATGGCGATGGTATAATTATGGGGCACAGAAAGGCTGCCACATGTAGGGCTGAATAAAATGATTCAAAATGAAGGAGGTCTCCTAGAAACATCAGGAACCCTGCAGATATTGAGAGCCCATTACAACAGGGAACCTTGGGAACAGTATAAGACATAGGGGCAAGGACTGGCTGGTAAATATGTGTTTGAGTCTGTAGTAGAAGGTGCTGGACCCAAGAGGAGAATAGTTTCAAATGGCACAGGAATGTTGAGTTGTCTGAGAGCCCCCTATCATTGGGTCAACCTAAGGTCCAAAAAAATGGCAAAAGTCTACCAGCACCTGCCCTCAGAGGGTTTGGCATTCGAGGAACTCAAGCTCTATTGATGAGTGAATGAGAAAAATTCATAAAGGATAGATATAGAAGTCATTTTTATTAATACAGATCCCCTCAACCTCTGGCCTTTTCATGGTTTATCCTCTTGGCTCTGAATCTGACTTTCTAAACTTCAGAACCTTGTCCCTCGATGCCTTCATTCCTCCCTAAATCTCCCCATTTTTATCTCCTTTTTATAGGATGTTTTCGACTCATTAGACTCCTTGTATTTGTACCTCCAGCCCTCAGCACAATGGCTGGCACACATAGTAAATTCTTTTTTTTTTTCTTTTTGCTGAGGCAATTGGGGTTAAGTGACTTGCCCAGGGTCATACAGCTAGGAAGTATTAAGTGTCTAAGGTCAGATTAACTCGGGTCCTTCTGACTTCAGGTCTGGTGCACTATCCACTGCACCACCTAGCTGCCTCCGCGCCCCCCCCCCCGAGTAAATTCTTAATAAGTACATCCTCCTCTCTTCCCCACTCCCTAGTGGGACACCTGGGCCATTCCAAAGGGATCATGTGGAGCCAGACCCCATTTAATTTTAAGCTCCTCTGACTTGGCTATGGGATTTGAAACTACTAGCCCCAGAAGGGCTAAGGTCTGCTCCCTCTAGGGAGATTTTACCTAACCCGAGGGGGCAGCTACCTTACCAGTCCATGAAGTCTGCAAACTTTTTGACAATGTGAGCTTTGCTCAGAGTGGTATTGTTCCAGGCTAAATCAGATTCTCCAGAGTTGGAAAGGACTGTCAAGCACCTATAGCCTAATTTATGATGTAAATAAAAATCCCCAGCACAGCATCTTTAACCTTCAGGACCTCCAATTAAGGGAATTTACTACCTGTAAGACAGCCTAATTCCACCATCAGGCAGCTCTGAAAATGAGGAAGTCTTTTCTCATATCCCCTGGAATTCTACCTGTGCCCTCTGGGGCAAGTAGAACAAATTCCATCTCTATTCACATGTGTACTTTATATACTTAAAGATAAGAGATCATATGTCTCCTTGATCTCTTCTCCATCCTTTCTAATTGTCTGGAAAGCATTGGGAATGATGGATGAGTTCTTGCTTGTAAAGTACTTTGCCAATCTTCAAATACTACAAAAATTCTAGGTATGTGTTTATCCATCATGTGGATTTCTGATCCAAATCCAATCAGTCCTCACACTTTGATGGTATCAAGGACATGTGGTCAGAGGACTCTACCAAATCTTCAGTAAACAGGAAGTTCCCAAGAAAACTCTGATCTGGTCAAAGAACCCTAAGATTTAAAGTTGAAAGAAAATATAGAGATCCCCAAATCCAGTGTTTCTCAAACTTTTTGGTCTCCAGTCCCCTTTATACTCTTAAAAATTTTTGAGAATCTTCTCAAATAACTTTTTTTAAAAAATGGATTATATCTATCAATATTTACCAAATAAAACAATTTAAATTTAACTTAAAAAGTTTTTTTAATCTATCACTATTTCCCAAATTAAAAATGAAAATATCTTAGAATTATTGTGAAAATAATTTTGATCTTGTGGTTCCCCTAAAATGGTCTTGGGGATGCCCAGGGGTCCCTAGATCTTGCTTTAAGAACTATTGATCTAGTTCAATCTCTTCATGTTATAGAGCAAATGAGCCCAGAGAGAAGGGATAAGTTGAAGGACCCATGACTAGTAGCAATAGCACTGAGATTTAGTAGAGTCCTCTGACCACATGTCCCTGATAACATCAAAGTGTGAGCACTAATTGGATTTGGATCAGAAATCCACATGATGGATGAACACATACCTAGAATTTTTGTAGTATTTGAAGATTGGCAAATGACTTTACAGATATTATTTCATTTTATCCTTATAACAGCCCTGTGAAGTACTTGCTAATTATCTATGAGAAAATTAAGGCTGAAGGAGTTCACATGGCTTGCCAGGATGACCAAGTGAATAAATGTTTGGGGTCGTATTTGAACTCAAGTTTTCCCATTGCACCATCTAGATGTTTCCCAACTTAGGGATTAAGTAGGAACACTTTTTTTAACTCTCTTCTTGGTCAGACTTTAATATTACCACAACTATCACAGGATCAAATCAGATAGTGTCTATGAAGCATTTTACAAATCTTAAGATGTTATATCAATTTGCTAGCTATTATTATTAATTATAATTAATTCAAGATTATTTTGCATTCTTCAGTTTATGATGGCCTTTTGAATGACATTTGTTATCTTCCATTCTAGGTATCATGAATCCCTAAAACAAAATTATATTGGAAATTTGTATAGAAGTCAAATCTTTTTTTTTTCTGGAGAATCTGGTCATTGGAATCAAGAAAGGAATCTTCTCATCACCAGAACCTATCCCTTGACTTTGTCTGCAACCAGCTGAGTTGCTTTGCACTCAGGGTAGCTTTAGCTTAAGTGGAATAATCTATGCTTCCTATTTGCAAAGCCTTGAGGTGAGATTATATGGTCTTTCAAGGAAGATGTCCAGCAAAATGGCTATGAGGGTCTGTTTCTGTTGGCATGTGCAAGACATGGATCAGCAGGGGCAAGAGGGAAGTCAAAGAAATGTGATGTGTAAAAACCTCAAGAGACATAATGTCTGGGGAATTAATCATTTTAATAATTATTGCAGGTAGATAATTATTATAAAGGATGGTCATTTAGCCATCTTTTATAAACGAAGATGAACGATGGCAGCTTCTTGACACTTATATGCCCTTGGAAGAATGAGTGTATTCCTGACCTCAATCTGATTGGTTAACAACTGAGAGAATGAATATTATATGAATATGATAGAATATGAAAAATGGATGTATTCTAATGAGGAACTGGGTTCACAACTGATCATGTCACTCTTCCTTCCAGACTACCCCCAATTTGGGGCAATCCAGACAAAGGATTTACCCCCTCCTACACACTCTCAGTCACACCTGAGTAAAACAAATGGGCTTCTCCACTTGGATGGGGCCAGAATAAGATTGAAGAGAGCAAAATCCAACATCATTATCTGCATCATCCTTCAGATGATGGCTTGATCTAGTAGATTATGAGGCTAGGGGAAGGGAAAAACCTTGGATCTCCCCAATAATTGGTTATTTACTAATCATTTCTCTTAAAGGCCTTGTGATCTCAAGAAGTCTTAGAGAATGGTGTGAGGCTAGATCTTCCCCAAGGCCTAAGTAAGCCAAGAAGACCATGACAGGAGAAAGCACAAGTCAAGGGCAGGGCTCCTGACAAGGAAGACTGAAGGACATCCTGCTGGGAGACGGAAGCTGCCCCAGACAGCTCTCAACTCTAGTCCGTCCTATGCACCCACTAGTGCTACAGTAAGTTTCCATAAGCAGGATCTGGCCAATCTATCGTGACAATCAGCCAACTCCAGTGGCTCCTTATTAACTCAAGGATAAAATAAGATTTTTTCTGTTTAGCTTTTAAAGATCTATGCAACCAGAGGGGTGGAGCTAAGATGGCAGAGAAGGCATACGCAACTTGCTAAGCTCTCTGATACCCTCACAAGCAACATTAAATTCAGCCTCAAAAATATTGCTTAACTAGTAAAACCCACAAAGACTAGAAGTACAACTCAACAACCGAAGATAATCTGGAATTTTGTCAGAAAAGATTTGACCTCAGGGGCTGGGGAGAAGATCAGCACAAGCAGGAAAAGAACTAGAGGCTAACATATTGTGCAGACTGGACGGGAATGGTCTCTGTGGTTAGAAAATTACACAAACAACACTGGCATAGACTTATTGCTCTGCCCTGCTTGCAAAACAGTAGATCAGCAGAGAAATCAAAGCCACTCTAAAAACCGCCAAAACCTCACAGGGTCTGACTGTACACACCCAAAATCGGGAATGACAGCACAGATCACAGCACAAGCTCACAGCCCCAACCTGCAGTACAGGGCTTTATCTTGGGGCAGTTTCGAACCAGCACAGCAGGGGGGCACAACCCAGGGCAGCTTCTAATCTGCACAGTAGGGGGCTCTGCCTGGGGCAATAGAACTTTTGCAGGGCGATTTGCTTCAGGGCAAAGACACTTCTGGTCTGAGTGGGGCTATTTGCTGGTCGAGGCTAATACCCATAGCCCCACAGGGGGCTTTGACTTCAGGTAGTGACACTTTCACTGCTTAGTCTCCAGCCTTAGGGCAGTCACTAAACCACACAGTGGGGTTCTCCATTGGGCACTTCCATAACTCGGCCCATGCTGAATCACTTCCGGTTAGGGGGAGGGGACTTTTGCCCAGAGCACTCCTATACCTCGCTGCTTGTAGACTGTTTATATCTTTCCCTGCTTTGTAGAGGAAGCTGGTAACCCCCTTGCCCTGAAGACAGACCCTAAAGGCTTTAAAAAATGAGTAAAAAAATCAAAAGGACGATCATAGCTTCTATACAGAAAAAGAGCAGGTTTGCAACCTGGAGGAGACTAATAGCAAACAGTCTCCAGACAATACCTCAAAAGGGAATGTTACCTGTCCCCCTTTACTAGGGGGGGACCTAGAAGAGACCTCTCCTAGAAGAGACCATTAAAAGTCTTAAAAGAGAGTTAGAAGAAAAATGGAGAAAGGAAAGAGAAGCTATACAAGAAAGTAAGAACTTCCTGAAATATGAATTGGAAAAGGTAAAAAACATGCCCAGGAAGTGCAGGGAAGCAGAATTTGTGAATTGGAAAAAAGTAAAAAAAAACCTCAGGAAAGTAATATTTGTGAATTGGAAAAGATAAAGAATTCACAAGAAAGTAGGATTTGTGAATTGCAAAAGACAAAGAACTAGCAAAAAAGTAGGATTTGTGAATTGGAAAAAGAAAATAATTTACTAAAAAAAAATTAGTGAAATGGAAAAAAATTCCATAGAGCAAAACAACTCATTTAAAAACTCAATTGGACATATACAAAAAGAAGTTTTAAAAGCTAATGAAGAAAATAACTCATTAAAAATCAGAACTGAACAAATAGAAACCAACGATTCATTGAGACAGCAAGAATCAATCAAGCAAAACCAAAAAAATGATAAATTGGAAAAAAAAACATGAAATATCTACTTGGAAAAATGACAGACCTGGAAAATAGATCTAGGAGAGATAATCTGAGGATTATTAGATTTTCTGAAAATTATGATGAAAAAAGGAGCCTAGATACTATTTTTCAGGAAATCATCAAAGAGAACTGTGCAGAGGTAATAGAATCAGAAGATAAAATAGGCATTGAAAGAATTCATCGAACACCTTCTGAAAAAGACCCTAAAATAAAAACTCCAAAGACCTATGCAACCTATTTTTCCAGCCTAATTAGACATTCCTCCCTACTCTGGCATTTTGAGATCTGTATCAGCTGCTTTGCCTCTCACCTGCTGCCCCAGGACTTTGTGGTAGGTAAAATGGCAAAATGGTATGGCTGATGCACAAATTAGATTTAAATGAGGCAGAATTGTTCAAAGTCATCAGCCTTACTTTCTTTTCCAATCAGAGTTCAGTGGAAAGAGAACAGTGATGGGTTGAGATACAGTGGATGACCAAGTTCTGTGTCCTCCACAGCACCTGTTTCCGCTGTCTTTGTGACTGTCGGGATAAATTGTTCTCATCTGTGCATTCCTGAGGAAAGTTGTCACATACTTGGGGGAGATACCTCCTAACTCATCTACAGGTTTGAGTACCTTCAGCCTGGTTTAGTCCTGCTTGAATGGTTTTAACAGCATATGGTCACTGAGCATACTACTATAACGTCTTGGAGCCTTAGTGAGAGTTGAGTGACAGGTAGACACCAAAGGTGAATGAGTAGTTCTCAAAAAGGGTTCAGCATATCTCACACCAGAGGTACTAGTCTTCCCTTAACATCCTGCACACCATAAATAAAGTAATATTTGCTAAACCCAAGATCACCCCACTATAAACAAACAAACAAATAACAAAAAGAAAGGAAATTATTAATTAAAAATATTAGGAAAGATTATATGGCAAAATATTGAAAAAAATAATATTAAATTCATATCTTGTGCCCTTTATTACCATTTTTCAAAATACATAATACAATTTTATTTTTTTATTATTTTTATTTTTAATAGCTTTTTATTTACAAGTTATATGCATGGATAATTTTACAGCATTGACAATTGCCAAACCTTTTGTTCCAATTTTTCCCCTCCTTCTCCCACCCCCTCCCTAGATGGCAGGATGACCAATACATGTTAAATATATTAAGGTATAAATTAAATACAAAATAAGTATACATGACCAAACCCTTATTTTGCTGTACAAAAAGAATCGGACTCTGAAATATTGTACAGTTAGCCTGTGAAGGAAATCCAAAATGCGGGCAGGCAAAAATATAGGGATTGGAAATTCAATGTAATGGTTCTTAGTCATCTCCCAGAGTTCTTTTGCTGGGTGTAGCTGGTTCAGTTCTTTACTGCTCTATTGGAACTGATTTGGTTCATCTCATTGCTGAAGATGGCCAGGTCCATCAGAACTGGTCATCATATAGTATTGTTGTTGAAGTATATAATGATCTCCTGGTCCTGCTCATTTCACTCAACATCAGTTCGTGTAAGTCTCTCCAAACCTTTCTGAAATCATCCTGTTGATCATTTCTGACCAAACAATAATATTCCATAATATTCATATACCACAATTTATTCAGCTGATGGGAATCTACTCAGTTTCGTTTCTGGCCACTACAAACAGGGTTGCCACAAACATTTTGGCACATACAGGTCCCTTTCCCTTCTTTAGTATCTCTGGGATATAAGCACAGTAGTAACACTGCTGGATCAAAGGGTATGCACAATTTGATAACTTTTTGAGCATAGTTTCAAATTGCTCTCCAGAATGGTTGGATGTAGTCACAATTCTACCAACAATGTGCATAATAAAATTTTAAAAGAAAATAGAAAAATATGACTGACAATTTGGCAATAGGAGACATTTATCTGACAAATAAAAGAAATTAAAGAAAAAAATGATGGATTTAATTATGTAAAAAAAATTTTTAAGATTTTGACCAACAAAAAACAATATATCTGGAACAAAAAGGGTATTAACAAATTGGGGGAAAGTCTTTGTCATAAATATTTTGAATGTCACATAAAATGTGGCATTCAAAATTTCTGGGGAACTGGTCCAATTTATGAGTCATATA
Organism: Sarcophilus harrisii; assembly: GCF_902635505.1. Lineage (NCBI taxonomy): Eukaryota > Metazoa > Chordata > Mammalia > Dasyuromorphia > Dasyuridae > Sarcophilus > Sarcophilus harrisii. The sequence continues at coordinate 89,648,190 of NC_045426.1, forward strand.
CATCCTCCAAGGAATAAGTGGCTAAAGAATATTTATAAGCAATCCTCAAAAGAAACAGTACAAATTATAAACAACTGTCTATTTAAATATTTGAATGATTAGAGGAATAAAACTAAAACAACCCTGAAATTCCATATGACATCTATAAGTTGGCAAAGATAGCTAAAAATGATAAAAATAAGTGTAATCACTCACCTGGATTCTACCCATAGATCTACAAATTGGGACAATGATTCTCTAAAAGAATATAATAATAGCCAGTATTTCTATAATGTTTTAAGGCTGCAAAGTTTTTTTTATAAATATTATTTCATTTTTCATAAAAGAGGGAAAAGGATCTATATGTGCAAAAATGTTTATAGCATCCCTTTTTATAGTGGCAAGGAACTGGAAACTGAGTGGATGCCCATCAGTTGGAGAATAGGTGAATGTCATGGTATATAAATGTAATGAAATATTATTCTACAAGAAATGATGAGCAGGATGGTTTCAGAAAAGCCTGGAAAGACATGAACTGATGCTGAGTAAAGTAAGCAGAACCAGGAGAACATTGTACACAGTAACAAGAGTATATGATCAGCAATTGTGATGAACTTGGTTCTTCTCAACAATAAAGTGATTCAAGACAATTCCAAGAGACTTAGGATGGAAAATGACACCTCCTTCCAGAGAGAACTATAGAGACTGAATATGGATCGAAGCATAACATTTTCACCTTTTGTTTGTTTTCTTTTCATGGTTTTCTCCCCTTGTGGCCTGATTTTTTTCTTGCACAATATGACAAATATGGAAATATGTTTAAAAGGACTGCATATATTTAATTTTTGATTACTTGCTATCTTGGAAAGGGGCAGTTGTAAGGGAGAGAGAGAAAAAAAATTGGAATATAAAGACTTATAAATATGAGTATTGAAAACTATCTTTACATGGATTTGGAAAAACACTGTTGAAAAATTTTAAAATATTCTTTCATTTTGTCTTTACATAAATAGTGATAGGTGCTACCATTCTCTCCATTTTATAGATGAGAAAACTAAAACAGTTATTTAAACTGACTTGCTCATGGTCACATGGCTAATAACATAATCAAAACATAATTTGTTATCTTTTCCCCAAAACCCTCCCTTCCTCTCAATTTTCACACAACCATTGAGGACATTTCCCTCTTCCCAGTGACTTAGTTTAGAAATCCCAGTATCATCTTTGATGTTTCACTGGCGGTCACCCCAAATATCTGATTTATTCCCAAGCTTTGCTGTTTCTGCTTTCTCTCCCTGCTTTAGCCTCTCACTCATCTGCCAAAGTCACAATGCTCAATAATTGCCAGTTTCCTACTATCTTCAGAGACAAACAAAAAATGCCCTGTTTGGCTTTCCAAGTTCTTCACTATCTGGTCTTTTGCTCCTTTCCAGGCTTGCTCCTAGTTGCAGTTCCTTCTACATGACCCTCCACCTCCTAGAAGCCTTTTCACTAGCTGTCCCCCAAGCCTGTATGGCCACCCTCCTGGCCATCCCTTCTTGGCTCTCTTAATCTTCCTCCTCCCTCCTCTTTCTCACCACTGCTACAATCCTCCCTCCTCCCCAAATCCCAGGTCTCTCTCAGCAACAGGGCTCAACACCTCCCTGGAACCAGACTTTGGACTTCCCATGTGAATTTCCTTTTTACTAGTAATCTCATAAAGCTTCCTTGTAACCATAGTGACCTGGGGGAAGAAGGGATTGAAAAGGCCAAGTGAGATAAAGGGAGTGAATGACATAAGGCACTGGGGAGTAACATCAAGGAACTGTCTGTTGAAGGAGTAGTAGCAAGGAATGGTGAGATAACAGGGATGGGATCTTTCCTTGTCCAGGACCCAGGACTCATAGTGCTTAGGTCTTGGGAGTCACTGTGACAATGAGCACAACTACCCTAAGTGCTCTTTCTACAGAGAGCCCTTATTGCTGAAAAGACCCCAAACCCCCCTCTCTTAGTTCTGGAAATCTCAAAGATTCATTTTTATAAAGTTCTTGTTGCTGGTGACCTTGAAGTCTTCTCCGTACAACTGGTTACCTCAGTGTTTCTTCATAGAGTCCTAGATCTGGCAGCCTCAGAGATCCCTCTCGCTAGACCCTTGAGCTGGGGATGGCAGGGTTCCTCCTCCAGAGAAACCTATGGACCTGGAGCTTTCAGGGTCCCCTCTCTCCAAAGCCTCTTCAGGATGGGTAGACTGGCTGGGTACTAGGAAGAGTTCTGCTATTAAAGTCAGAAGAGTAGGGCAGAATCTTGGGTAATAAGTATAGTTATTAGCCACATCTCCTTTCCGTTAACTTCTCTGACCTTCAATTATCTATAAACCAGGGATGATCAGACTATCTCCCTCAGCCCTGGGTTACTAGGACACAATAATTTTGGAAACCTTGAGTCTGTGTAGAAATGGGAGTTCTGATGATCAGATCTCTTTTCTTTTTCACCAACCCCCACATATAGCTATATCTACTACTCAGAATGGTCACTCACTTTGAGTGAAAAAAAAAAAAAAAGATTCAAATCATGTATTTTAAACTGGAAAGAATCTGAATGTGCACTCAGGGTAAAAAAGCTTCGCACCTAAAACATCCCTGATGAATGACATCAAACCTCTACTTAGATTCTTGAAATGAAAGGAAATTCATTGAATCCTATGGCACCTTTCCCACATGCTGAGTGTTAAACAACAGAAATCATACCCTGCTCATTCTTAGCTTGGTGGAAGGTTAGGAGAGGAGATCTTAAATGGTCATTTACTGGGACATGAAAAGGGAAGGAGCAATATAGTTCTTGAGCCTGTGAAACAGATGGGGGTTGGAGTAGGGGGAGAATCACAAATAAGGACAACTAAGTTCTAGGAATCCATTAATCAGAATGTATTAAGTACCTACTATATGCCAGACAGAAGGTCTAGTACACAGTAAGTACTTAAATACTGACTGATTATCAATTAAGGAACTTCCATAAAGGTTATGCCAAATTGGTGTTCTTTCCAAAGGCAATCACTGAAATGATGACACATTGATATGGCTCTTTCAGGTTTTCAAACTCCTCTTAGACTAAGTAAAAAAACTGATCATTATAAGTATAGATTGTTTTCTGGAAAGAAGAGAATGCAGAAGGACTGGAGGGCCATCTCCCTATCAGTGTAGATAAGCTGTTCTCCAACAGGATAAAACTAAAAACACAAGAGGGTTTTCCTATTAGAAATAAAAATTCCCCCTACTCAAAATAAGAAAGATATATACTCAAACCAGGGATATAGGTCTAGAGTTTGGACAACAGAATATGGCATAAATGCAAAGGGGAAGATTCCCTTCTTACCCCTCCTCATCCTCTAAAAGTTGAACTTACTTCTAATAGTGGATGAGCATAAACCTTCCATTTTAATAATAATAATAATAATGTCCTTATTGGTATCTTTTGTGTTTTTTAATTATGATTTCACCCAATAGCATTCCCTTTCTTCTAGAGAGCCATCCTATATAACAAAAACAATAAAATTTTAAAGTCAGAAAAAAAGAAAAAAAATTGAGCACAACTGATCAATGCATTGAAAAAGTCTGAAAACACATATCTGTGATCCACCCATCTCCACTAAAGGGTGAGTTGAGATACAAAATTTTTCTCTATCTGCGTATTTGATTTATTCTTAATCTTTATAATTTGTTACATTTTATGTTTATGTGTGTGTGTTTATATTCTTTTTATTTTCATTGTCGTCATTATAGGGAATTCTGCTCACTTAACTTTGCAACAGTTCATGTAGATCTTTACATGCTTCTCTGTATTATTTATCATATTCATAATTTCTTATAGGATAATGATATTCTATTACATTCATGTTTCAAAATTATTTCTAGCCATTCCTCAATCAATGAACACCTTTGTTTTCCAGTTTTTTGCTATCACAGAAAAAAATCTTTATGGTTTGGTCTATATAAAGACTTTTTTCAAATCAATTGCCTCTTTGCAGTATCAGCTTACTAAAGAAATTTTTAGGTCAAAGGGTATGGACATTTTAGTCACTTTTGGGGCAAGATTCCAAATTATTTTCTGATATGGCTGTACCACATCACATATGCACACCTATCACATATTACACACCATGTACCATTTCTCAACACCACCCATAATGCACCAGTGTGCCCATTTTCCCACAATCCCTCCAGCATTGACCATTACCATTATTTGTCATCTTTGCTAATTTTTAATAAAAACCTTAGGGTTATTTTATTTGCATTTCTCATATTATTTCTAGTATTATTCTTGTATTTGGAGCAAATATTATTTCATATGGTTACTAATAGTTTTCAGTCCTTTTGAGAACTGTTTACTTATATCTTTTGATCCTTTCAACAATCTTTGGCCATATATCACTGTCCCTTGTTTCTATTTCTTAGATACCAAAGCCTTATCAGAGAAATTTGATCAAAGAATTACACCTTCTAGGTGCATTAATTTTGTTTGTGCAACAGCTTTTCAGTTTCATGTAATCAAAGTTATCTTTTATTTTCTGTAATTGATCCTATCCCTTGTTTAGTTAAAAACGTGTCTCCTCCTCAAAGCTGTGAAGTATATGATTTGCTTCTCTCCATACTTTTAATGATATGATCTTTGACATTTTGATCATATCTTCTTTTAAAACGTATTGTAGAATATAGTGTAATGTGTTAGTCCAAGCTTAATTCCCACATTCCTGCTTTTTGGTTTTCCTAGTGATTTCTATCAAATAAGATTATGTTTTCCTATTTTCAAAATTGGGTCATTGAGTTCCATTGTTTCTGACTCTTGCTTGTCTGGTCTGTTCCATTGATCTCCCTTTCTATTTCTTTTTAGCCAGTACCAGATGGTTTTGATAACTGCTGCCTTACAACATAGTTTGAGGTCTGGAAATGTTAGTGCTATTCTCCCTTTCATCGCTACTTTTTTTTAAAAAAAATATTTCCCTTTTTATTCTAGATCTTTTGTTTTTCCAAATAAATTTTGTTATTATTTTTCTATAAAATGGCCCTTTGATAATTTGGTCGGCATAATATTAAATCTGGGAAATTAATTTTGGTAGTATTGTCACTTTTATTATTGGCATGCCCCAGTCATGAGCACAAAATATTCCTCTAGCTATTTAAATTGTTATTTCTTTAAGGATCATTTTCTAATTAAATTTATACAAGTAATTTGTGTGCTTTGGTAGATTAGTCCACAAATATTTTATGGGTTTTATAGCAATTAGGACAACTAGTCAATGCAGTGCATGGACTATCAGGCCTAAAGTTAGATAGACTCACCTTCCTGAGTTCAAATATGGCTTTAGATATTTACTAGTTGTGTGGCCATGGGTGAGCGACTTAACTATGTTTGCCTCAGTTTCCTCATTTATAAAATGATCTGGAGAAGAAAATGGCAAACCACTCTAGTATCTCTTGCCAAGAAAACCCCAGATGGGGTCATGAAGAATTACATGACAGAAACTACTGAACAACAACAACATGGTTATTTGGAATAGGATTTCACTATTTTTGCCTCTTGGATTTTGTTATTAATACATAGAAATGCTGTTGATTTCTGAGTGTTTATTTTGTAGCCTGCAACTTTGATAGTTATTAATTTAAATTTTTGCCTATTTCCTGGAATTTTCTGAACAGACTGTCATATCATAAACAAATAGGGATAATTTTATCTCCTCTTTAACTTTCTTTTTGCCTTCAATATTTTTCTCATTTCTATTGCTAACATTTGCAGAATAATATCAAGTAATGTTGGAGAGGATGGACATACCTACTTTACTCCTTAATTTATATATTGTAGGAAGTTTTAATATATCTCTCTTGCACATGATGCTGGCTTTTGGTTTTAGAAAGAAAACCTACTAGGTTTTCTTTTGGTTTTAGAAAGAAAGCCTACTAGGTTTTCTTTTGTTCTCTGCTGTGCACTTTTTACTTTATTCCTTTTTTCCCCCTTCTTCCATCCCTTCTCCACGAAAACCTCAAATGAGTGCAGACATATTTATATATAAACACACACATAAACCCATACATATAGATACCTATAATCATACACATATACATTCATATGCATCTAAACTGTACTATACTTGTTTGTACTGTTTCTCTGAAGGTGGCTGGCATTTTTCTTCATAAATCCTTCTAAATCCAACAATTCACACCAATGCCACAATAATATTCCAACTTTATATTTCTAGTTATTTTAAATAATCTAAAACAAGATTAATATGGCTGACATAGTGAAGTTTCCCTGTTACTCTTTTGATTAAATCTATTTTAACTTTTAACTTTGAGATTATTACCCCTGCTTTTTTATCTAATTAATTCTACATCTTATTGTATTAAGTTTGTGTAAATCTCCTTTTTTAACTTTGCTGACTCCTCTGCTTTACTTCTACCTGCTACCTTGCCCTCTTATTACTTAATCTCCATCCTCCCTTCTTTATCCTCTCCCTCCACCCTTCCCCTTTGCCCTATTGTTTCCATCTTAATTTAGAAGGCTCTTATAGCCTGATATATATCCCATTCTCAATTCTCATACCTTTTGTACCCCCCTCTTATTCCTTCACCCTCTTAGTTATCAGTTTAAGAAGACTTTTAATCTCTTCTAAATGTATATTTTGTTCTCTTTTTAACCCAGATCTGATATGAGTAATTTGTATTTATTCTTTCTCTTTTTTTTTTTTTTTGAAGGTTAAGTGATCCTGGGATCACACAGCTAATAAGTGTCTAAGACTAGATTTGAACTTGGATCTTCCTGACTCCAAGGCCAGTGCTCTGCACTGTAACACTTAGCTACCTGGTTTTTGTTCTCTCTATATTTATTCTGTATTTGTGTACTTGTGGTCTTGCTCCTTAGATTGTAAATTTCTTGAATGTGGGGATCATTTCATTTATTATATCTGCATTTCCCTATACCTGATACAATTCTTGCAACATAGGTGTTCTATAAATAATGGCTGATTTTAATTGAGATTAATAATTTCATTTTTCTCTCTAGATTCAATTTATCATTTCTACACAGATGACTCTCAAATCTATACATTCAGTTTTCATCTCTCTCCTGAACTCCAATCCAGAATCATCAACTGCTTGTGGGCATCTGTCTATATATCACATCAGTACTTTGAATTCAAAAGTCCTAAATTGAGTTAAATATATTCCTCTTTTCCTTTGCGAGGATCATTATCTTTCTGGTCCCTCATGTTCATAAACTTGGAATCCTAACTGGCACCTGCATATTTCTCAGCTCTCCTAATCCTGACCAATCGCCATTGCTTAGTGTGGTGTCTTACATATTTTTGTTGTTTTCCAGTCATGTTCACTCTCTGAGTCCCCATTTGAAGTTTTCTTGACAAAGACATTGTAGTGGTTTGCCATTTCCTTTTCCAGACCATTTTGTAAATGGGAAACTGAGGCAAACAAGGTTAAATGATTTGCCCACAATCACACAACTAGTGTCTGAGGTCAAATTTGAACTCAGAAAGATGAGTAATGGGGGCAGTTAGTTGGTGCAGTGGATAGAGCACCAGTCTGGAAGTCAGGAGGACCTGAGTTCAATCTGGCCTCAGACACTTTAACATTTCTTAGCTGTGTGACTCTGGGCAAGTCACTTAACTCCAATTGCCTCAAGGGAAAAATGAGTAATGGTGTTTCTAATTGTTTTTTCCCCTCTTTACATAGCTGCCAAAACCATCTTCCTAAAGCATAGGTCTGACATGTCACTCTTTTTCTCAACAACCTTCAGTGGCTCCCTATTGCCTGTAAAAGTGAAACACAAATCCCCAGCCTGGCATTTAAAGCCCTCCCCTATCTGGCTCTAATTTACCTTCTCATCCTAATTATCTGTTGCTTCTCTGTGCTAAATTCTGCATCCCAGCCAAGGTATATTAGTTTTTCTTTAAATTTGACATTATTTTCCCTTCTCTATGAATTTGCATGATCTTGGTCCCATACTTGAACTCTTTCTTCTCTGCCTCTAGGAATCCTTATCTTGTATCAGGGCTCAGCTACTCCACCACCTATTCCAGGAAATCTTCCCTGATTTTCTTCTCTAGTCCTTAATTTTCACTTCCTCCTCCAATCACCATGCATTCACTGAGCTTCTGAAGCTTGCACTTTATATCTTCCCAATAGATTGGAAGCTCTCTGAAGGAAAAAATTGCATCATATTTTTTGTCTCTGTATCCCCAGAGACCAGCACAGTGTCTTGCATTTGCCTAATAAATGTTTGTCAGATTGAGTTGGGTGGAATTGTTTTGCCCAGCCCCAGAGAACAGAACTAAAAGCAATGGCAGAAACTGCAATCAAGTTTGGGCTTGATATAAAGAATAGCTTGCTAATCCTTAGAGATGGCCCCAAGTGTAAAAAAGCTCCTCTGGAAGTTGTTGATTTCAGGTCAATGGAGATCTCTAAACAGAGACTGGATGCTCACTTGTTGGGGAGTTTATACAGGGACCAAACGCTCATGTAGGTTAGGAAATACATTCAGGATCAAGAGACCTCCGAGAATGCTTCAAGCTCTAAGATTCAGTGAATCCTGGCTGGGCTTTCATTCCTTCTTCCACCCTTTGATTTTGTGATGCTTTTCCCTAGTTCTCCTGCTTGTCTGACTGCTGTGAAATCTCTTAGTTGGGGCCTTCATTATCCCCTTTAGTCACTGGTGAATGTCTTTCAGAACTCTATCCTTAATCCTTCTCTCATTGCAATCTCATATATTTCCATGACTTTCACGATCTAGAGAGGTGCACCCTCCTCCCCAATTTCCACTTATAGCTTCAATTCCTCCTTGGAGGAATTCCTTAACCCCTCCCCCCATTCTCTCTTTTCTGCTTGGATGTTCTATCAGTCCTTGAAACTTAACAAAATTTGAACTGAATTAAAGATGGTTTTTTCTCCTTGATGTCTTACTAATGCCAGACTGTATCTATCAGCTTATGTATTGAGCGGAAGTCTTCATCTTCTTCTCAAGGCTTTCTTACAACTTCTCTTTCTGCTGATGGTACCATCTTCTAGTTATTCAGTCTCCAAACCTCAGAATTACCTTTAAATCTTCTGTATCCCACTTTCCACCCATCCACTCAATTGCTAATTCCTGCTGATTCTACTTAGACAATTTGTCAATACCTCTCTGGTCTCACTGCTACCATCCTAGGAATGAAACTAATTGGTAACCTTTCACTTAAGAGTTTTAGAATTCTCTTAGAGGATTATTTTGTTTCTCTCTCCTCTTCTAAAAAGTTCTTCACTTAGATACCAAAATATTCTTCACAATGTGAAGATGTGGCCATATCACATCACTGATTGGAAAACTTCCAGTCAAAAATCTATTGCCCATAGGAAAAAGTACTTAAAGATCTCTACAATCTGGAGTCAAAATATCTTTTCATCCTTATTTCATAGTATTGCCTTCACCCATTTTCCTTGATGTGTTGTTTTTCCCACTAGAATATAAGCTCCTTGAGGACAGTAACGATCTAACTTTTGTATTTAGTTCCAGTACTTAACAATGTGACTAGCACATTGTAAGTACTTAACAAATCATCTTTCATTTTCTTCCATCCTTTTTTCCTTGCTTCTTTTATCTTTTTAAAAATTCTATTTTATATCTTCATATTCTCTCTCTCCCATCTCTTCTTCTCTACCACTGAAATTCATTCCACTCTACTTGAAACTGAACTACCAGCTCAGATGGAATTTCCTCCCTTATCTCTGCTTATTGAAATCTTTCCCTTCTTTGAAAGACCAGGTGTCCCTCCTGCATGAATCCTTCCTTGATTTATAAAGCTGAAAGTGAATTCTTCTTGAAATTTTCCTAGAACATTTTTGTTTGCATCCCTCCTTTACCCTTGAACTTTCTCCCTTCTAGCATACTTGGCATCCTATATTCAGAACTGGAAGGTAGTCCAACCCTCTCACTTTAAAGAGGAAGAAACTTGAGGCATAGAAAGTTTGAGCAACTTGCCCATTAAACTGCAAGCTCCTCAAGGGTAGCTCTTATTTTTCATCCCACTTTCTCCATTGCTGTATACAGGGCCTGGCACACTGAAAAAGCTGAATGGATGGTACTGATATCCAAAAGATCTCTCAAACAGGTTCAAATAGCCCCTACTCCCACCAGGGGTACAACAGGTTGTCAACATCACCAAGGCCGGCTTGGTTCAATAAGAGATGGCACCAGTCAGGTTTGTCCCCGACCCCAACACCTTCTGACCCAGTCAGTCAGCTGCAAGCTCTTCTGAAGTTTCATTAACAGGAAGCATCAATGCTCAAAGACAAGGATCAAGGGTAGCCACATTCTATCCATCCGGCAGAGAGGGAGTGAACTTGGACCTCTGGACTGAGAGCAGATGGGAACTGGGCAAAGGGGGGAGAACTGTTCCTACAAGGAGAGAGAAATGGGGAACCATACAGCTGATGGCTCCTCAGGGAAAAGATTGCTGGGTGGAAGATGGAGGGCCTCAGGACTCTTGGAGACCAGAAGTTCTCCCTCTCTTTGTTGTGTGACACTGGTTGTCTCCTGTGGCCAAAAACCAAGCTCCGGATCCCAATGCCTCCCTGATGAGGAAATCATAATAGAAACAATCACCACAATCAACAGTAGTAACAAGTTTATATTTGGTTTTAAGGTTTGGCATGTGCTTTCCATATAGTAATTGGTTCATGAGAAGTCCTTGGAGGGAGCAGCGAGAGTTGAAGGTGGTTTGCAAAAAGGTAGGAGAAAAGGAGCTGAGCACAGACTGGAGGGACAGAAGTATCTGTCACATAGTTATCAGGACGTACAAGGGCAGCAGTAGAGACACAAACGGGGTGCAGGAAGAGATCCGACAGGAAGACCTTTGTTTGTTTATGGTTTTGATGATCCATTTGGAGAATGAACTGACTCTGGTATACAGTCCAGGTATTCCCAATTTTCCACAGCCAAAGCCCCAGCTCACTATCCCCACCTGTACCCAGGTATGCTGTCCGACTTCACAGACAAGGGGTCCCCCCGAATCCCCCTAGAGAAAGAGACAGGCATTTAGAGTAGAAACTAGACCTTGGAGAGTGGAATATGGATGAGTGAGAAGATTTTATTGATTTGGGAATCACAAAGGGTCACCTCCCAAAGGGTTGAACAGCCACAGAAGTGGTTCTATAGGAGACGGCACTTCTCACACCACATCTCAATTTGCTTAATTCTGATATAAAAAAGGATTATTTCCTGACTTTTGCCACAGCCCCTGAGACTGTTCCAATCCCACCATGGCTCCCTGTCTCATCTTTCCCCAATCTCTCTTCACCATCCTGTTCTCTGTCTGGCCACAGGTTTGTGCCTGCGAGAGGCTGATTTCTGGATCTGGGCAGGCCCTCTTCCCAGGACACACATCACAGGCACTTAAAAGAGAATCTGATGAAATCCTGAAAGCACAATGATTCTTTTTGACAAATTTTTTCAGGAAGCAAAGAATCATCAACCCAGGGAGGGTAGCCTGAGTTTATGTAGAGGCAAAAAGGGAAAGAGCCTTTCCATTCCATTATGGTCTATACATTTGCTCAGAAGACTTAGAATATCAGAGGTGAAAGGGACCACAGAGACCATTGGGTCCAACTCCTTCATTTCAAAGTTAAGGAAGCTGAGGAGGACATCTCCTACCTGTTCAGTGGGCTTTGGAGCAACAGTTTGTCTCACAATAACCTAATTGCCCTTTGCTGAAATTATTGATTCTAGATTCTTAAACTCCTATCCTAATTCTTCACTCTATGATCTTGTTTTCTCTGGCTAGCTCTGTCTCCTTTTTTCAGAATCTTATCTCTTTGGACCCCATTTGTGCTTGGTTGCCTCCTCTCCATGGATTTTGGCCTTGGATTTTTTTCATCTCTCTCCCTTTCTTTTCCACTGGCTAGATCTAACTTCTCAATGGCCATGTAGCAGTGACATTTCTCTGTGGACGACTGACCCTTCATCTTCATCTTCTACTATTAACCACTTTTTTTTTTTTGTTATGGACCTCTCTGACAGACTGATGAAGCCTAATGGATCCCTTTTACGGAATGATGTTTTTAAAATCAGAAAACAAAATATATTACATTACAAAGGAAACATTTACAACAAAATCCATTTATCAAAATATTAACAAAAAGTTTCATGGATCTTACATTAAGAATCATTGAGTCAGCAAATTTTTCAAAAGGTTTGGTTTCCCAGGCACTCCTGCCATTTATTGCTTATAATATTCAGAACACATTGTTACAGGTGGGGAGGGTGAAGAAAGATGGGAGAACTAACCTGGCAGGCATCTTTTCCTTTTGGATGAAAGGCACAGATCATCTTTTCATTGATATAGGGTATAAATAGTGAGACCAACAAGTATTTTTTCAAAATTTCGTTGCAATGGTGTCTTTCAAGGATGAATACATCAGCTTCCTGGAGCACATAAGAATAGTAATCATCTGTGGGCAGGGGTGCTGGGGGTTAATAGGCTATAATACGGACACAGGATTATCATTTGTCTATACCTTCTGCTCTTCAAAGCATGTACCACCTTGGGGACCACTCACTCCCTGCTCTTGCTTCAACCCATCTCCAAAAGTCAAGCTCATTACAAAAGCAAAACCTCCACCTAACAATGGTTCCAAAGGCTAAGATCTCCCTCAGCTGCAGAGATCATTTATGAAGTCTGGAAGGGAAAGCAGGATGAGAAGTAGGTAGGTATATGAAGAGGAGAAAGGGCCACAGAAGGGGTACTCTGTGGCACAAGTTGGGGGGATTCACTGCTTAGAATGATTATAGTCTCTTGCATTGATTCATTACTTTTCAAAAGCCTTCTCTGACCTTTCCAGTCCACAGTAAGTTTTCCCCCTGAATTCCTATAATTCTGGCTGTTATTCATCTGCTATTTACAACTATATACAAGGTCAGAATACTTGAGATTACAATCTCCAAGTGATAAAGAAATTTGGAGATCACCTAGCCCTATCTCCATCTAGAACAGAAATTCTTTTTACATTATTCGTGATGATGGTCTTCTAGATTCTGCTTGAACCCTTTCATTAACAGGGAATTTGCTTAAGGCAGCCTGTTGTATTAGAGAACGACTCACAATGTGAACAAATTTGTCCTAATTTTCCTTGATCTAATTTGATCCTCATAATTATCCACTACGGATTCTTAAACTGGGGTCTGGGAATTTAGACTTTTTAATATATTCCCAATCTGGAAAATCTGCATAAAATTTTTTGACCCTCCCTTCATATCAGAGAAGAAGTCTGAATTCTTTTCTTTATTTTTTATGGAGTATTTACAGTATCTTCTTATTAAATTTGGATGAAGGATTTGGTCATAGACTCTGTGTCATCTGTTTGCAGCCTCCACAAAACTCCAAAATTTCCATTTAATTTCTTATATTGACCCACAATATGTCTAAATCCTGATAAGAAAGCCTCAAGGTAGAAGGGATAATTTTATTCTGAAAGCTATATTTCAATATAATCATTTTCCTATATATTACTGTATTTCTATCTAATGCATTTATAACAATCATTCTAAGGATTCCACAGATTTCACCAGACGGCCCAAAGGGCCCTCTAACATATATAAATAGTTTAGAATTTCTGCACTAGTGAGATATACAGGCACGTGTCTGCCTGTGGGCATCTAACTATTCAGAGATGCTCAGCTCTAGTTATTCTCCCTCTCCTTCCTCCTTCTCCTAACTTCAAGGAAGACTCCTGTCATCAAGGAAAGGGAAGTTCGCCAGCCAGAGAGCTCCTGCTGCCTCTGAGCTGCAATCTTGTAGACTTAGCAGAAAAAGTCAATTCTTGGCTCTGTATTGGGAAGACCCACAAACACACTGTCCTCTCTCACCCCTTTTGTCTTCAGTCCTGCCCCATCCTGTCACCCAGCAGCGGGTCCCATTCTTCACATAAAATTTGCTATCTGGGAGGCAGATAGGTTGAGTCGCTTGGCTGAGGTTCACAGAAGAGTTCAGGCGTACAAGGGCAAGATCATTCTTGGGGATAATGAGTTCTGAGTAAGAAGGATGGATGAGGATGTCCCTGACAGTCATGAAGGTACCACTCCCAAGGTTGAAATAGAACACATCTCCAAGCTTCACAGTATAATCAAAATTCCTGTGAGAAAGAGAAAGCATCCTAACACGCATACCACCAGTAACATCCACAAACTTGGGCAGTTTCATATCAATATGGGCACAGCATCCAAACCCCTCTCCTGGGGATTTCGGGTCTCCTACAGTCTGACCACAGTGATTTTAACTCATCCATATGGACCCTCAGCTCCAGCTTTACTCATCTCTGTCAGATATGTGTTGAGCGAATATTTCAGAGATACTGTTTTCAAGAGTTAGGCCCAGCAAGCAGGCTCTGCTCTGAGTTTGGCCCAACAAGAATTCTTTGTGTCCTCCAATGATCTCACCCGCTGACAAAGTGAACTGCTTGGACGAGCACTAGGGGTTCACTGAGGGATTTCGCTCTCCCTATTTTCCATCCCGCCAGGTCTGGCAAGGTCCGGCAAGGGGCAAACTCACCACAAGATGCAGTGGGCAGCTGTCAGCACCCATTCCGTATTAATGAGGGATCCTCCACACAGATGCGAGTTGTATATTTGAAGGCTCACCTGCCAAGGCCACTTATTTAGGGGGGCAGCCTGTCCAGAAATGACTTTCCTAAATGGGTGGTGATGGCCACAAGGCAGGCCTAGGACGGAGGGGGAGAAAAGCAGGCGGGCATGGAAAGGAGGGAGGGACGGACAGAGACAGATTGAGAGATTAAAGGGATGCACCGGTCTTCTGCCGTTCGGAGGCGGGAGACTGGCCGTTAGAGCTCACCCAACCCCCCAAAAGGAAGGCTTGCCCGAGCGCCAAGGCTGGGAAGCAGAGGGACGCGCTCTGGCCCTTGGACGTCTGCTTCCCAGTCCGGGGTCCTTGACCCGGCCACCTGTCATGGCAGTGTTTCTTTCTATGTGCTGTCTGGCAATGGGGGGTATGGGGCTTAGGCTTGGGACTCTGAACAGGACTACAGGGGGCCAGGGACCACATCTCTCCTCTTCCTTCCCTAAGTGAATCCTTCCGTTCCCGAGGTTCAGGCGTTTCCCAACAGTTTCTCCTCCCAAAGAACTGAGGGGACAGAAAGTGGTCTCTGTGTCCGGCAGATATTAAATGGGTAACGGGGAGAAGAGAAAACATTGACTAACAGCAAGGAATATCCTGCCCTTTTTTTTTTTTTTAAGGCTGTACGTCTGTGCGCCGCGTTTTCCCCTTCCTGGATGAAGCGGTCCCTTTCCTCTCTCCTTAGCCCCCTCCATGGAGCCGTTTGCCAACTGCCCCGAGGATATGACACCCCTCCCCCACTCCACTCCAGATTCACCCCCCCCCATCTCTCCCAAATTCAGCTCCGCTTTGCCCCATGATCAGCCTGTCCCCAACAATGTGCCTCGCTTCCCCTAAACCCTCAGGGTCTCAAACGATATACTATTGATAAAGCTCTTGCACACAGTAGAGACTTAATAAATGCCGTTTTCCCCATCCCATAAACCCCAGAGGATTCCTCTGAATATGGATATCTGAATATCTCACCAGGTTGGCAGCATGGCACGAGCAGCAGCAGCAGCAGGAGAGACAGCAGACGCCCCAAGGGAGCTGTAAGATGCAGTCTCCCAACCCTCAGCAGCAGCACTGACAACCCTGTCCCCCTAGCGGGGGGGAGACCGCGGAGAGGGTGGGGAGGGTTCCAGAAAGTCCCCGGAGCCATAATGCATTTGACTGTTCCCAATGTCTCTTCGCCAAGGCTCTTCTTAGGACTGGGGAACTCTAGAGCCTTCCTGCGCCCTCTTCCTCTTTCTTTTCTTTTATTTCCTTGGGGTTTAAGCCTAGTACTTAATAGTACTGCTAAATCAAAAGTTCATTCGAATGACTTTAGGGACATAGGAATTGCTTTCCAGAATCAACTCACAGTTTCACCAACAAAGCACCATTGCTTCTGTCTTCCTACAATCTAGTCAACAATTTTTAAGATCATCTTTGCCAATCTGATGGATGTGTGAATGGCAATTTCAGAGGTGTTTTAATTTGTACTTCCCTAATTATCAGTATTGCAGATATATCACTATATATTAATGACAGGGAACATTTTTTCATGTAGTTGTTGAGAACTTGAATTTCTTTAAGAGCTACTTGTACATCTATCTTCTGATCATTTAACTACTATGGAATAGTTATCATTCTTCTATATTTGGATCAGTTGCTTATTATAGTATCATGAAAACTTATTGAAAAATTTTTTCTCTTATTATTTCTTATTTATTTTTATTAAACTTGAATTTTATATTTATTTTTAGTTCCACATTCTTTTCTTCCCTCCATCCTTTCCTGCATCCATTGAGAAGGCAAGAAATATGATACCCATTATACATATACAGTCATGCAAGACATATTTCTATGTTAGCTACATGAAAAGAAAAAAGAAAAAAATATGCTTCAATATGTACTGTGAGCCCATCTGGAGGTGGATAGAATTTTATATCATGAGTCTTTTAGAGATATGGTAGATCACTGTATTGTTCAAAATTACTAAGTCTTTCACAATTAATTTTCTTTATGATATTGCTATTATTGCTTAAATTTTCTCTTGCTCACTGTTTTTGTTCATTCGTTTCAGTCTTGTCCAAATCTCTGTGACTTCATTTGGGGTTTTCTTGGCAAAGATTTTAGAGTGTGTTACCATTCTCTTCTCCCAGTCAATATACAGATGAGAAAACTGAAACAAACAGTGTTAAATGACTTACCCAGCATTACACAGTCTGAGGCCAGATGTGAACTCAGAAAGCTGGAGTTTTCCTCATTCCTAATCTTGTGCTTTGGCTGCTGCTCCATCCAGCCACCAGTACTTCATTTTTGCATCAGTTCATATAAGTTTCCTCAAGTTTTTCCAAAACAATCCTCTTTATTATTTCTTATAGTCTAATAGTATTTTATTCCATTCATATACCACAATTCAGCCATTCCCCAATTGATGAACATCCCCTTAATTTCCAATTCTTTGCTACTATATAAAGAGTTGCTATTAATCATTTTATAACCCTAGTTTTATAATGTTCTCCAGAATGCTTGGAATACTTGATAGCTTCACCAACGATGCATTAGTGCATCAGTTTTCCTATGTTCTCTTCTGCTTTGTCATTTTTCTTTTCTGTCATCTTAGCTAATCTTGCAGGTATAAGATAGTATTTGTACTTCTCTAATTATTAGTTATTTAGAGCATTTTAAATTATAAATATTGGTAGTTTTCATTTCTTTCTCTGAAAACTTTCTGTTTATATTCTTTTGACTATTTATAAATTGGGGAATGGCTCTCTTTTCAGAAATTTGGCTCAATTATCTATATAGTTGAGAAATGAGACCTTTATTAGAGAAATTTTCTGCAAAATTTACTCAGGTTTCCTGCTTTTAATTTTGTCTGCATTGGTTTTGTTTATGCAAAAAAAAAACTCTCTTTAATTTTATGAAATAAACATTATCCATTTTACCTCCTGAGAAGTTCTCTATTTCTTGCTTAGTCACTATCCATAGATCTGACAGGTTATTTCTCCCATATTCCCTCAATTTGTTTATGACAACACTCTTTGTCTCTAAATTATTTACCTGTTTGGGACTTATCTTAGTGTATTGTATGATATGTTTATCTATGTCTAGTTTTCCCTTTTCATTTCAACTACATTCATTTTGTTGGTGCAAATTTCATGTTATCAAAGTTGTCCATTTTCTTTTCTTCTTCTTCTTCTTCTTCTTCTTCTTCTTCTTCTTCTTCTTCTTCTTCTTCTTCTTCTTCTTCTCCTTCTCCTCCTTCTCCTTCTCCTTCTCCTCCTTCTCCTTCTCCTTCTTCTTCTCCTCCTCTTCCTCTTTGTCTCTGTCTCTCTCCGTCTCTTTCTGTCTGTCTCTCTCTCTCTCTCTCTCTCTCTCTCTCTCTCCAACCAGAATTAAATAACTTTCCCAGAATCACATAACTATTAAGTTGAGTGTCTGAGGCTAGGTTTGAGCTCAAGTCCTCCTGATTTCAGAGCTGGATCTCTATTCATTGCATTTCCCAACTGTCCCTCCAATTTTTGTTTGTTTATTAACTCAGCCCTTATTCATAACTGATTTTCTTCCTTGCTTTTGCAATTTATTTATGGCCTTTTATATCTAAGGGATGTATCCAATTCGAGTTTATTGTGGAATATAGTGTGAGCTGTTCTAGCTACTTTGGGGACATTTTACTTTTGGCTTTCTAATCCATTCTGCTTCTCTCATTTATTTTATGGTGAGTTTATCCCATTCATGTTCAAGTAATAATTATTAGTTATCTAGTTCCTTCCATAGTATCCTCTTAAACTTTTTAATCTCTTGGTGCCCCCATCCTTTCTTTACAAAAAAAAAAGTGGTGAAAAAATTGTGCTCAATACATGTAATCTATATTTGATGCAATCTGCTTCTATTCCCCTATTTTCCTCTTCCTCTTACCCAGTTATTAATCACATCTATTCTTCCTTTTACTGATATTCACTATTTAATGATCTATTCTTTGAAGTTGTAATTTGTTTTGTAATTTAAAAATTTTAATTTATGAATAATCACCCTCTTAATTTACACTCAATCCCCACCTCCCTTCTCCTTTTTCCTCAATCTTCTCATTTGTAAAATGAGAGAATTAAACTAAATGGGATCTGAGAGGGTTTCTAGTTCTGATCCATGATCCTATGAGACAATGAACTTGGGACTACTTTTTCTTTCTAACTTTAGTTTTCCTATCTGTAAAATAGGCATAGAAATTTTTACACTGTGGCCCTCAAAGGGTCATTGAGAAGAAAGCACTGTCCAAATTTCACAGCACCAGAAGTATTCTAATACTAGACTTTTGTCTTGATGGAAAAGGTCTTTCTAGTCTCTGTGGTCACCTAGGGAGCTCACCTAAGCCAATGTTGGGCTCCTTACCCTCTTTTTCCTGTCTCCTCTTTCTGCCCATTACAAACCTCCCAGTGAGGACAGCCTTCAGTGGTAGACTGGATTTCGGGGAAAGACCAGTTAATTATTATTAAAAACAGAAAGCCTTGGCTCTGTTCTTTTCCAGTAGAAAGTATGGCATTTGTTCCCAAAAAGAAAAAAGAATAACAAAGGGTTTTGGCTTTAACGGGGACTAGCTGGTAGGGAGCCAGCAAGAAGGCTAGGGAGAATACAGTTGCAATTATTATTAAAGTGTCCTCATTATAGGTCGTGGGTCAGGCTGCTTGGATGTGGAAAACTATAAGGAAATAGGGGTGGGGAGTTCAAGATCCAAAAAGGGTCAAATGTGATAGCCAACTCTCTCTTCCTTGCCATAATCTGAGTAGGCTTCATGGAGGAGGAGGAAGAAGAACGGACCATATTGCAACTGTTTTTCTTTCTCAGACTTCAAAGTTACTTTTCATCTCATATAATTTCACTGATCCTCATAAACATCTCTGCCAAAAAATGAAGATTTTCTCCCTCTTGGGGTATGAGGGGGAGGAATGAGACCAGACTCTGCAAGATCAGACCCCAAGGGGATGCTGCAGTCACTTGAGGAACCAGGTTCCCTCCTACACCCCTGCTCCAGCCTGGTATGTGGCCACACTAAGGCACTAACCATGGCTTTATATTAGATTCTGGTAATTATGCGTAATGAGCGAAGAGGCAATAGGTTGGGCTGGGATAAGAACTTAGAAGCTCTCAATATCATTTCCAGCAGTAAGTCTTTTTCACTAGATCAGCCACGGGTAAATGAATTATTTCCATCAAAGTTGATCATAATTCATGATTCTCCCTTGATTCGAGTGTGAGAAGAATATCCTTAGTGGTAAAATCACATTTATAAAAAATTATTGAAAAAGGAAGAATCTCAGTCCAAAGCTTGTATCGTAAAACACTTTCCAATCAGCCAAGCATCCTTTTGCCAGGAGCCAGAGATGCCAAAATGTTGCTTTTCTAGTTCTAAAAACTTAGGCAAGCTAGAAAGAAATAAGGTGTCAGG
This sequence comes from Sarcophilus harrisii, assembly GCF_902635505.1. Lineage (NCBI taxonomy): Eukaryota > Metazoa > Chordata > Mammalia > Dasyuromorphia > Dasyuridae > Sarcophilus > Sarcophilus harrisii. Next base: position 89,668,223 of record NC_045426.1, read on the forward strand.
ATATAAGAGAAGACAGAAAAAAATGAACCAAGATGTTTTATGTTGTCTGTCTTACTATTTTCCTTGCATGTCTGTAAATGTTTCCCTTCTTCCATTTCAGTATGTTACTCACCTTTGAACCCAGTCTTAAATGCCTTCTTCCACCTTCCACCTATCAGATTGATTAACGAGATTAAAAAAAAAAAGTGACAAATGCTGGAGGGGTTGTAGAAAAACTAGTACATGATTGGTGGAATTGTGAACTGGTCTAATCATTTGAATAATTTGGATTCATGGGCTATAAAACTGTGTGTACCCTTTGACTCAACAATCCCACTATTATGTAAATATTCCAAAGAGATCAAAGAAAAAGGGACATATATGTATAAAAATACTTATTGAGGTGGTGAAGAATTGCAAATGAGAGGAATTGGTGAATGGCTGAACAAGTTGTGCTATATGATTGTGATGGAATAGTATTGAGCTATAACAAATGACAAGGGGGAAGATATATGAACTGAAGCAGAGTGAAGTAGAATAAGGAGAACACTATAAATAACAGCAATACTGTAACAATGATCAATGGAAGACTTAACTACTCTGATCAAGATAATAATCCACAATAATTCCAAAGAACTTAAGATGAAAAATGCTATCCATCTTCTTGGTGAGAGAGACTTGGTAGACTGAATAGTGAAGAATGAAGCACATATTTTCATTTTATTTTCTTTTCCTCCATTGCCACTACAACATAACTAATGTGAAAATCTACACACTTTCATATATATAATGGATACTATATTTCTTGCATTCTCAATGGGTGAGGGAGGGGGTAAAGGAGGAAGAAAATTTCGAACTGAAAAATTAAAATAAAAAAAAAATCACTTTCTCAAGGAAGCCTTCCCTGATTAATTCCATTTTTTAAATCTTGCTTGTTCTTCCCCTCAGTGTTCTTGGATTAGGTACACACTTATATGTACAAACATGCCTTTTGGAATGTATCTCAGGGATGTTCCTTTACCCCATTGCTGTGGGCTCCTTAAGGAAGCTGCCTTCTCAAATCAGCTAGGGGCTTGCTAAGGGAGGGTCCAAGCCTCCCCCACCCTATCGCTCCCCAAGTCAGTCAGCCAGTTAGTCCTATGGGACAAGATGACCCCAAGGAGCATCCTGTGGTTGGAAGCAGTTACAATGGCCTGTACTCTTCTCCCAGGCCAAGAGGGAAGGCCAGGCCCATCTGGAAAGAGTTATTCAACTTTGGGGAAAGCAGGCAAGCCAGTTGGGCAGGCAGTGGGCGGTGAGCTCATCCTGGTGTGACTCCGGGTTTCCACCATGGGCTGTGCAAGGAATGAGAGGCTCATGACCAGAGCCCAGGAAGAAGGGAGGCAGAAAGTAAACTTTGCCGGGGAAGTATATGTGTGTATCTTACTACATGAACAAGACTATATAAATTGAGCAAATGCGTATAGTTATGAACATCAGCTTTGTTTTTGTTTTTGTTTTTTTTTTCCTGAGGCATTTGGGGTCAAAATGACTTGCCCAATGTTAAGTGTCTGAGATGAGATTTGAACTCAGGTCCTCCTGACTTGAGGGCTGGTGCTCTACCCACTGTGCCACCCAGCAGCCCCAACATGAGATTTGTAAATGACTATGTACATGCTGCACCCTTCCATTAGCTTTCTTCACTTCTCTGCCCAAGGGCACCCCTTCTAGCCTCGGAGGATCCTAGGTCTAGAATTGGCAGGGACCTGCTGGGCCATTTGGTCCAAACTCCACACACTACCTATGAGGAAACTACATCAGTTACCCAAGATCCCATGGCACCGATGGAAAGGTTTGGACTCCCAAGCCAGTTTTCCCTCCACTTGCTACCTTCACGCTGAAATAGCATCGATTCACAGACAGACCATAGGAGTGTTAACCAGGGAGAAAGCCCCTCACCAAAGGTTAGAGGAGTCAAGATTTAGTGGTAAAAGTTTAGCCATTAGCCTCTGGGAGGTGAAGGTGGTTTTTTGGAAAGAGCTGGGTCCTGGACTCCTAATGCGATATCTGAAGGTAGCCACCGAGAGTGGCCCTGGGAGGAGGGGCATATGAATGAGAGAGAGAGAGAGAGAGGTGTGTGTGTGTGTGTGTGTGTGTGTGTGTGTGTGTGTGTGTGTGAAGAACAGAGACAGTATGACAGAAACACAGAAATGCACACAAAAAGAGAGAGGGGGAGAGAGACAGACAGAGAGACATAGAGAAGAGAGAAGAGAGAATGACAGAAAAAGACATGAGAGGAGAGAAGAGAGAGACAGAAAAAGACATAGAGAGGAGAGAAGAAAAAGAGAGACATAGGAGAGAAGAGAAAGAGAGACAGAAAAAGAGAGAGAGCGGGAGCTTATTCTGAGAATTCCCCATCTGTCTGGGAGTTAATTGGGGGTTAGAGAAGAGTCAAGTCCAGGAGGAAGGAGAGATTTTGACCAGAAAAGCAAACACCAGGAGCAGTTGGGAACATATTTCAATTGAAAACAGAGTCTGGGGCAGGGTGGAGAGTGTGAGGCACAAATATAGAGGGGGCCTGAGGCAGGGTGGGAAGCATGGGAGAGGGAGCCCCAACAGCAGCTGGCCGAGCTTCCTCCCAATTTTCTAGGCAACTTGAAGGACCCTATAATTTGTAATTAACAGAGTTGGCGCTGGTTAAGGGGGACTTAAAAGGATGCGACCATAGACTCAGTTCTCGGAAATGACTTCTTTGTAGAACACAGAACTTTAGAAAATGCAACATGGAATTTTATGGCCGAGAGGCTTCTCCGGGCTGCCCTTAGAGGTAGGGAAACAGAGACCTAGAGAGAGGAAATGATTTCCAGTAGCACACAGGGAGGGGATGGCAGTGAAGACATTGTATCTCCTTTTTTGCCATTCCCTTCTTTTGTCTAAATAGTTCCCCTCTCCTATATCAGTTTAAGTCACTCATCTCTAAATGCCAGTTAAAATTCACCTTTTCAGGGAAGCATTCCCTGATTAATTCCATCCTCCTCTTGCTCCTTCTTCCCTCACTGTTCTTGGATTCAATGCCCACTCACTTGCACATGGCCTATAGCTGTCCTGTAATCTCTCTCTTATGGGATATTACCCTATCATCTTCGTGCCCTCTCTTAGGGGCTCCCTTAAGGTTCAGATTCTCTAAAGCAGGGACCAGTTAGTCAATCAGCTTGTTGATTATGAGATATAATTGTGATATGATAATGAGAGATTATATGAGATGTTCCTAAATTTTTGAGTCCAGATCTCTGAATCCAAGACTCTTTACACCATGATAGCAGCATTCTGAACACCAAAGAGGAAGAAGAAAAGCCTGAGATTCAGGACAGCAATCTATTGGGAATCCTAATGACTTTTCCATCAAGTGTCCCCACTCCAGTCCATCTGCTATACAACAGCCAAAACAGTGTTGTTAAAGAACATATCTGACCCTGTCACTCCACTCCCTAGGAGGCCAGATCATGGAGCTTAGTTTCCCAAGGTTCATCTATTGATTCATTCTCAGAAGTATCAGGTGAAGACAGTAATACAAATGCTTCCAATCAATACATCTTTCAGCTGAGAAAAGTCAAAAAGGTTCATCTATTTAGCCATAACTTTAATTCACAAGAGCTATGCAAGGCACACATGAATTCAACGACAGAGGGAAGGCAATGCATAGAAAGCAGTTGAGAGGCTGGGCAACTTGTCTGAACATAGAATAGCCCCAGAGAGTAAAGGGAGCCCTATCGAGATAATACATCACAGGAATTAGCTGGACTTCCTGTTGAACAGGTAGAAAGAAAAGATGGGCATTGATCTCAGCAGCCAGTGGGGAAAAGAGAGGATCCACTGGTTGTACAGACTTTGAACCAGACATGGGCTCTGATGGGGAAGGTCCAACATCCCAGATGGAGTTACTTTCCCAGGATCATCCTGGTTGGTTGGGTCATGGTCTGCATGAAGGGCTTCTGTGATTGTGAAGACTGAAAAAGGTATCAGAAGATGATGGAGGGAGATGGTTCTTTATCTTCAAAATATGTGGAGAGACGCTGGTACCCAAGTACCTCATTTCCTTCTTTGAAAGAAACTATGAGCAACCATGACCATACATTGGTCAAATACAATGAGGCATTGTGGAGGAAGCCACTAAGTGTTCTGTCTCTCCTGTTGTGGAAAAGCCTTTTTCTACCTTTGTAGGTGAAAGTTTTTCATCTTGACTGTGGAATTCCCAGTGGACTATCTTGTTTCTTATTCCCTTTGCTCCTGTATATCTTTGTCTTATGCTGCTGGATAATCCTTTGCTAAATTTTTAAAAATCACATTTTTATCTTATTAGCTGTGGTTTATGTGATTCTGTTTGTACAATGGAAATGGGATCCATTACAATTTGGAACAATATGGTAGACTGAACTATTGTAGGGATGTGTACTAGTCAGGAAAGGGGCTAAACAATAAATCTTTCCCCAGAAACTCCCTGCAACACTCTTCCAAACTAGCCCAAGGTGACCAACAGGAGAAACAATAACGAGGGAAATTTGAACCATAATGAGAGTTGTCTTTCCCATTAAACAAGTAAGGAGAAAACAAGGTTGAGAAAAATAGGAATACCCTTTTAGAAGGTCTTAGTGATATACTCCTAGATTCTTCACTTACCATAAATTTCCCCTAGATTCTGGTTATTGGTGAGCCAAAAACCTAGATTTTAGAGGGAAAGGAGTGTCCTTTCTCTGGGAATCTTTTAGGAGAACACTCCTGGGTTTCCTTCTTTCTTCTACCTCCTTCTCCCATTCATTGCTATAAACAGGGATTTCAGTAATATGGTTCCACTTATTCTGCATGGTATAAATATCAGTTATACATGAGGGATAACTTCTCCCACACTTCCTTTCTTCACACATAATATAAGAAAAAGAACTCTACTAAGCAATGAAGAAGATACAAAAATATTAGGGAAATCACAATAAAAACAGTAGGTGGGAGGTTAAGGAAAGGAATAGTTTTGAAAGGGAAAGCAGCTAGTCGAGCTGGTAGAACCAAGAGATCATTATAAAAGGTCATTATACATGGTAACAAGAAGAATATACATTGATCAATTCTTATGGACGTGGTTCTTTTCAACAATGGGGTGATTCAGGTCAATTCCAAAAGACCTGTGATAGACAGAGCCATCTGCACTCAGAGAGAAGAAAGTAGGGACTGAGTGTAGATCACAACACTGTATTCTCATCTTTTTGTAGTTATTTGCTTGCATTTTGTTTTCTTGTTTTTTTTTCTTTTTGATATGATTTTTTCTTGTGCAACATGATATTTGTGGAAATATGTATAGAAAAATTACACATATTTAACATATATTGGATTACTTGATGTCTAGGGAAGGGGTAGTTGGGAAGGGAGGCAGAAAAAATTTGGAACACAAGGTTTTGCAAGGGTGAATGGTGAAAATTATCTGCATATATTTTGAAAATGAAAAGTTTGTTTTTAAAGGAAAAAAAAGGAAAGCAGCATGTACAGCAAAATAACTATACAATAACCATCATTTATGAATATGGTACAGTGGTCAAAACTCTAGATTTGCAGATAGAGAATATGAGTTTGAATCCTTTCTCTACTATTTACTACTTACAGGGTCATTAGTTCCACTAAAAGGAAAGGTTTGGATTAGATGGCTCCTGAGGTCCCTTCTAGCTCTACAGTTAGAAACATTTAATAAGCATTATTAAGTATATGTGTCAGGCAATGTGCTAGGTGCTGGGGAATACAAAGACTAAAATGAAACAACCTACCCTCAAGGAGTTTACCTTTTATCTGGGTAGACATAATGTATGTAAGTTTATACACATCATGTGTGCAAGTCCCTCAATATAGATGCAAAAGAAATACAAAATAAATGGGGGAGGGGAAGGGAAAGGCACAAACGGAATCAGAAAAGGGGAAATAAGTGATTCCAAGAGGTGGAGGTGACATGAGGCTTTATGGAAGAAATAGCTTTGAGATGACCTAAGGAAATGGAAGGGAGCACTAAGGCAAGGAATCTGAACTTTCCTTGGAAGGCAATAGGGAGCCAGCAGAGAGTTTGGAATAGAAGAGTTTCAAGGATCAGGGGGGAGCAGTCCAGATTTGGGAAACAGCCAACAAAAGACATGGAGCCTCTCTTGGGAGGAATGCCAAGGATGCAAGGTCTTTGGACCAGAGTTTGTGGAAAGGGAGTAAAGTGGGAGAGGACTGCACTCCAGGTTAGGAAGACCTTTAAAGACAAAGAGAGGATTTTCTATTTGCTATTGGATCAAATGGAAGGATCCCCAGGAGTTTATTGAATAGGGGACAACATGGTCAGATCTATACTGTAGGAGAGCACTTTAATGTGTCGTATCTCTAATGCTAAGGTCTCCTTCTGCCTAAAACTGTCATTCTGAGGGTAGGAGAAAAGCAGATTTCTTCTCAGTATACCAGCAAACTTTCTTTTTAAAATGTATTTTATTTTTAATTTATGGAATAAAACAAATATTTTCACAACATGGTGCAATAAAAAAGACATTTGTTAAATCTATTTTGTACAACTTGTTTTTCCTTTTAAATATGTAATAAATTTATCTTGTAAATTTCTTTATTTCCTTTTATTCTTCCATCCCCCTGCCTTAGAGACTGCTACCATTAGACACAATATGCATGTGTATATATGTGTTAATATATACACATGTTGCACATGCCATATACATACATTTGTACATGTGCATATATACACCTATAAAAATGTATACATATATACATATATAAAATCATTCTATACCTCTATTAATCAGTTCTTTTTCTGGATGCAGATAGAAACTTCATTCATATGTTCTTTGTAGTTAATTTGGGTCTTTATAATAGTCAAAATGACTTATTAGTCACAATACATATATACATATACATGTAGAGATATATATATACATAATATATTACACTGCATATATACACATAAATCCCTATACATGCACGTGTTTATGCATAGTACACGTATATACATACACATATAAAATCATTCTCTATATCCATTAATCAGTTCTTTCTCTGGGATGCAGATAGCAATTTTATTCATATGTTCTTTGTAGTTAATTTGAATATTTATAATAGTCAAAATGACTTATTCGCTCAAAGTTGTTCTTAAATATAATTATATGGACAACCTTTCTAAAAGCTTCTAAAAGGAGAATAGACTGCCTTGGGCGGCAGTGACTTCCCAACTATCAGAGGTTCACAAGCAAAGGCTGGATGGTTCTCTGTCAGGGATCACCACCATGGAAACCAAGATTCCTCGACTCTGGGGCTCCAGGTGGTGTGTGTGACAGCGGGTGCTCTGTCCTGCTGGGGAGAACTTGTTATGGAGAATCTCAAGTCCCAATGCTATGATTTGCTCCATTCACATCCTTTCCCAGAAGATGTCTCCAGAGAACCAGCATTGCAGCTGACCTCCATTGTATCTGGGTATAGTATTGGTATTCTTCCAAGCCTCTAAGAGATGGACACAAAGTTCTCATCTTTAATAGGAAGGGATAATAGACTCAAGAGGTAAGAGGGCACCACTTCCCCAAACAGGGAGCCACAGCTGGAGTCTCTGAGTGATGGAGGTTACAAGGATAACTGGATTTCCAAGGATCATTTGAAAAATTCAACCGAATGAATATTTTTCGAGAATTCAACAGCCTGGTGTGGTGGATAAAGGACTAGACAAATAGACAGGTTCAAATCCCTTCTTTGATGCTCCCTAGCTGTGTGACTTTGAGTGAGTCACTAAACTTGATCTTTTTTATGCTTCAAATAATGCCTTATGATTTATGTTAGCCAGGTTGCCATCTGCAGTAGGGAAGTTCCCCATCATACATTTCCTATTCTGACACAAATCCTCCAAGTTTATATATGTTTAACACTCTGACCAGTGCTGAAGGAGATACAAAGTCTGGATAAACCTCAGTTCTTTCCCTCATGAAACTCACAGTCTAAGATATGAAATATTAATAAATCAGCAAGCATTTATTAAGTGCCTACTATGTACCAGGTGCTGTGTGAGTCCCTTGAAGTCAGGGATAATGTTTACCTTTCTTTATATCCCTAGCATTTAGCACAGTAAAATTTAGCACTGTGAAATACACAGTAAGTGCTTAATAAATGCATATTGTTTAGCATAGTTCCTGATATATAGCAGACATTTAATAAATGCATACTGTTTAGCACAATACGTAGTACATGGCAAATTTAATAAATGCATGTTGTTTAGTATAATGCCTGGACATGACAGATATTTAATAAATGCATATTATTTAGCACAGTACCCGGTACACAGTAGATACTTAATAAATAGATATTGTTTTAGCACAGTGTCTGGCACAAGGAAGACACTTTATAAATACATATCATTTAGTATAGTGCCTGGTACACAATAAATGCTTAATAAATGCATATTATTTAGCATAGTGTCACCAGATATTTAATAAATGCATATTGTTTAGCACAGTGCATGGTACACAGCAGATTAATAAATGCATATTATTTAGTACAGTGCCTGATACACCATAAATGCTTAATAAATGCACCTTAAGTGGTTAGGTGAAAGATGCTTGGGGATACAAAATCAATGAATGAAACAATCTTTCTCAAGGTGTTTACATTTTATTAAGGAGAGGTGTGGTGGAAATATATAATTATATACCAGATAAGTAAAAAAAAACCCACAAAATCATTACATATAAATCAGTTTGAGTGGATCAGAAAAAGCTTCAGGGGAGACAGTGGAGAATGAAGCAAAGAGAGGGCTTCTCAGGCAGAGGTGAGGAGAGAGCTCGTTCCAGGCTTCAGAGACAGCTGCGACAAAGGCAGAGACGGCGGAGTAGGGTGTGGGAGGGAGAGAGGGAAAGAAGAGAAGCATATGTGGGGATGGGTAGGGGTGTATACATGTGTGAGAAGGTGTGTGTATGTGTGAGTGTGTGCACGCGCGCGTTGGGAACGCACTGGGGGACACACTGATGTTTCTTGTACTTCCCGCTCTCGTAAAATTGAGCATCTCTAAAGCCTTTTCCTGGGCGGAGAGCTGGGTACCGACAGGGAGGGACGCCGAACGCAGGGATGCAGAAGTGGTTAGGACGAGGCTTCGGGGGCTGGAGCATCACCCGTTTCGCGTCCGCGGGAGGGAGACGCCGTCTCCCAGATAGAGTCGGATTGCTAAAGGGCGCCAAAGCCGGAGATTGCTTTATTCCCCTTCTTTGTAAGATGGTTGACCCAAATGATGTCTTACAGTCCCTTCCCTTTTCTAACCCCATTTCCCTGGGGTTTTCCTCCTAACAGAATGGCACGGATGCCCAATGAGACAGAGACTACAAATTTCGTCCCGGTTTTACATCGGAGCGACTTGTGGCTCCGTGATGTCAGCCAAGGAGGATGTGCTCGTGCATCCAGTTAGGGCTGAGATTTGAACCACCATTTCCTGACTTCATTTCTAGGGTTCTCTCCACCACAGCACACTCCCCTTCTAGGTGGGCTGGCAACCAACCAAAACAAAGAAACAAAAAGGACTTGTAAAAGGCGTCCGTTAAATAGTAGTCCCAGGGAGTTCGTTCTCCTCCTGAGGGAGAACCTGGGGCTCCCGGGACATTAGGGTTTAAACAGAAGTGAAAGCTGTCGCTGCAAGGGGAAAAAGGAGGAGATGTAAAGAGCAATACTGGGGGGGTCTATAAGAAGAGGATCTTTTACGGAGTCCTAAATTTATCTTAGCCCACACATAGCTAGTGATAACGTGGCCCAGATGTTAGTCTAGCTTCTTAAATTGTGGTTCCCGAGCTCAGATGGTCTCATTTCTAAATGTGGAGCTCACGAAATGATGGTTTATTATCAGTAAATGTTTGGTTTGTATACCTATTTTATATACCTATATACTCAGAATCGTGTACAAATTAAGTTCGAGAAGGCCTAGAGAGTACTAGGGTAGAGAAGCCAATTTTACTAATAATAAATCCTCAAGATTAGGATTATATATATATTATGTATTATATTATATATCAGCATGCTTTCAGCTAGCAAAATTTGCCCTAAGGAAACCAATTGGGAGAGAGAATAGGACTAGAGGGTTAGAATATCAAGATAAAAGGGAAGGTCTATTTTTATGGAGTTATGAGTATGTGACTTAAGGATTTGGAATCAATTTATGACCAACATTAGGGCTTATTTTATGGTTGGGTTAGGATAGTCTAAGTGGAAAGGAGAGAAACAAAAATGTAACTAGGGCAGGGCGGACGGGGCTTTGTCTCAGTGCTGAAATTTAGAAGGCAATGGTCAGAACTCTTCCTTCTCCAGATAGAAACAATGAACTTAATTACTAAGGATAATTAATTAAAATAGGAAGTTATCACTTGGGCTTCTTTTTACCACCTTTCTGTCCTGTCCTCCTAATCCCAGATGAGTTCCTTCCCATTCTGTCTTGCCCTGCTCCCTTCCCAAAAGTGGTCTCAGTATCTTGAGCTTTTAAAAGTTTTCCATCCAGTAGTCCTAAATTATCTTTCCAGCTACCCAGCCTTAGTCACTGAATGGACACTGCTTCTGACAAACTGAGACAGATCTTAGTTTAAAAAGGTCAAGGTCTCCCATTTCATCCAGAACACTGGACCCAGATGATTCTGGACTGGAAAGTGAGGCAGGTGACCTTGCACAGCTCTCCCTCCCTCAAGTCCAATTCACTTGGATTTCATTGCAAGTCATGGCATTTCAAGATCCTCTTCGAAAACGAAGTACAAACAACACTAACGAAAAACAGCAGCAACAGATATTACCCTCCTTCCCCAAATCAGTGATCCAACCATAATGACCTTTTCTCAGTCCCTTATACTCTCTCAGCTCTGAACCTTGCACTGGCCATGCCCAATGCTTAGAAACAGAGCTTCTATTGGAAGAGGATAGAGTTCCAGGGGGTGAGGAAATGTCACTAGAGCAAAGCAGTCATGGCTTTATCCCAGGGCCACTCAATAGGCCAGCTAGATGGTGCAGTGAATAGAACATGGCCTGGAATCAAGAAGACTAGCTGTGTGAACCTGAGTAAGTCACTTAACCTCATTTGCCTCAGTTTCCTCATTTTAAAATGAGCTGGAGAAGGAAATGTACAACAATATCTTTGCCAAGAAAAAAACCCAAATGGGTTCATGAAGAATCAGACATGACTGAAAAACAACTTAACATTGCTCATAAAATCCCTTTCTTCCTTTTAAGACATAATTTAAGCAAATTTTTTCCCTGAGCCTTTCAACTGTTTCTGTCTTCTTTTCCAAATTCCCTTGTATTTAACTTCTTTGTATATATGTGCATTCATTCACTATGTAATAATGTTGTATATGCTTATATTTTAATGAGCTTTTAAATATTATTTATTTAAAATATAAGGGGGTTGGGATTGATTTTCATACTTGTATCCGTAGGAACTGGGGGTTCCTGGTATATTGTAAGCTCTTAAGAGATATTCCGATTGAGTACATATATTGTACCCCAGCACAAGAATTGCTAGTTCCAGCGCTGCCTAGGGGGAAGATTCCCTCTCCGGTATACCATGGCAACACTGATGTCATGGCCATCTTGAGAACGAAGGACAACAACAAAAATCACCACAATCATCATCTCTACCACCACAGCTCTTGTTGAGGACAGCTATGGTGTCCACCAACTGGCCTGGATAGGGATAAAATTCAGGGTGTAGCTCAGCCCCAGCAGCAGACAGAGAAATCAGCCTCACAGCTGGCTAAGGGGATAGAGTAGCTTCATTCACTCCACCCACTGTCCTTAAGACTTGGGGTGAAATTCTCAGACTTGTAAGGGGAAGGGCCCCCCAGGATGTTATTTTTTAAGTAGAGATACTCTGGTTTGCACAACACAAGCCCCCAAATTACTTAGCAAAACATGTTTGTTTTTTAATTAAAACTCTTGAAAAACAATGGTTTTAATTAAAGGGGGTGGGAGAAGAGGGCAGCAGAGAACACTTTTTTTCAGAAATGGAATTTAAGTTTAGCTGGTCTTTGGAATTATGAAAAATCAAAGTCTCACCCAATTGCCAGCTGATCCAAGAGGAGGAGGGGGAGTGGAAAGAGAAGGACTAAGAGGGGTGTGTATGGGGAGGGGTATCCCAACTTCCTCAAGGATGCCCTTCCCAGATTGATTCCATGTTTCTGCTTTGATTACTGCTTCTTTTCCCCAATTAAGAGTTTATGGTGTGATGTGATGCATTTAACATTAGAGTCGTAGAATACTGGAACTGAGGTGGGGGATAGGGGAGACAACGGAGAACATCTTCACATGTCCTTTATCATATAGAAGAGAAAACAGTGGCCCCAAGAAAAGATTTATCCAAAGTACCAGCTGTGTGCTAATTGGTGATAGGACCTTTCATTTTGTCTAACACCTATCTTTTTTTCTCTCTGTTTTTTTTTTAATCTCTGTCCTTCTATCCATCCATCAACCCATCCATCCACCTATCTCCATCAACTCATCCATCTACTCCTCCACCCACCCACCTATCCATCTATACTATCTATCTACCCAGACCAATGACTTTATAGGAAGTTCCTTCTTACTAAGGCTGATGGGCAGGAGAGCTTCCTGGGCATAAAAGCAACTGGCTCTAGTGAACCTCAAACCCACAACCTTGCGACATTAACACGGTGCACTAACCACTGGACTAACTGGGTTAAATATTTCTGAGCCTAGAAGACTGGAAGGGGGAGGGTCAGCGGGCGTCCTGAGGAAAGTGCTGAGTCTCTCTGAAGGGGCCTCGAGGCCCATTCTCCAAGTTTCTGCCACACCACCCTTTCGGCTGGTCCCCTGTTTCTCATTACTGAGCTCACTCCTTCCTACTGAGCTCTCTCCTTCCGGCAGTCCCTTGAGGCCTCCCTGTTCCCCCCATTAAACACCGCCTGCCCTATACTTAATTCATTAAAGGCACAAACACAAGCCAGCCGCCCTAGTAGGAGGTTTTTGTTGGGGTTATTTTTTCCCTGAGCTCAGACATTCCTCACTTTATTATTTCCCACATTTCAGAACAGCTGCTAAGGTCCCTCCCCTGTTCCCCATCTCCCAAGATCATCCCAGAGTTCAGAATCTTAAACTCTCAGCCAGAGACTCATGGGACCTTGGATGGGAGAACAATGGACTCAGAGGACCTTCAGGACCATCCTACTTTAGGAGGAAATCAAGGTCTGAGGCGGGGAAGGTACTTCCCCAAAGTTGGCTCTAGACAGGGGCAAAGGAAGGATTTGAATCCAAGCCTTCAGTCACACAGGTTGAGGCCCTTTCCATCCCCCCATTCCTCTTCAGTAAGCTCAGCTGAGTCCTTCCCATTCCCTCTTGGGTTTTCACTTGGCTTTAGCCCTTGGCATTCTGTGAAACCCTCACCACACACGATCGCATTCTGTCAGACTGCCCAGTGAGGAAGATGCAAGGATTCTCTCCATGTGGCCGAGGAGAAGGCAGGTGGTCATCCAGTAAGCTTTGGCACTGTCCTCCATCTTTTTCAGACCCCGGACTCATTGACAAACCCACCACCAAAAGCTTCCTTCAGAAGCCCTGATGGAGCCACCTTCTCCTGCCCAGCATCCATCCCCATGGAGACAGAATTCTGGGCCTGGAGCCACAAACACCCCACTTGAGATGTGACCCCAGACACTTACTGGTTGTAAGTAACTTACCCCCTGCCTGCCACAGTTTCTTCATCTGTCAAATGTGTTGTTGTGAGAACCAGATGAGACAATCATTGTAATATGTTTAGCACTTAGCCTGGCACATAGTAGGTACTTAATAAAGGCATATTTCCTTTGTTTCTGACTCTTACATTATCCCTTGGATCAGTACATTGTAAGTATAGCTCTGTGAGACTGCTGTTCATTGCTTTGGGGTGTTAGTCTTGACTGAACTTTCAAGAGAAGGGCTTAATAAAGCTAAAAAAGTCGTGCATTTGTCCTAAATAGTAGCTAGCATTTATAGTGCTTTAAAGTTTACAAAGAGCTTTAAAACATGTGCTTTCTCATTGGAGACTCCCAGTAACCTGTGAAATAAGTTACTTCCCTCTCTCTTCCTTCCTCTTCCTCCCTTTCTCCTCTTTCCCTCCTCTACTCCTTCTTTCTCCCTCTTTCCTTTCTCCTCTCCCTCCTTCTCCCTTTCCTTTCATCTCTCTCTGTATGTCTCTCCTTGTCTCTTTCTTCTTGTGTCTCTGTCTTTCTCTCTCTCTCTCTCTCTCTCTCTCTCTCTCTCTCTCTCTCTCTCTCTCACACACACACTTTCTCCCTCACTGTGTTTCTCTGTGTCTCTCTATGTGTGTCTGTCTCTTTCCCTGTCTCTGTCTCTCCATTTCTCTGTGTCTCATCTCTCTCTTTCCCTCTGTCTATTTCTCCTCACCCTCTCTCTCTGTCTCTGTCCCTCCATCTTTCTGTCTCTCCTCTCTCTTTCTCTTTGTATCTGTCTTTGTGTCTGTCTGTTTCTCTTTCTCTCCCTCTCCATATTCTACCCCAGAGGATCAAACATGTGTCCCAACATGCAGCTTGCCATCCCAATCATATTAAAATATAACTGGGAAAAATATCTCAAAATAAATTAAAAATACAATAAGGTATAAATAACATTAATGTCAATATATGGTTTTCTAAATCAATATGAGGTGCTTAGAGATCCTTGTCATGGTGTGGTGGCCCATGTTCTACCCCATAATGCCCATGCTGAATCTCTGCCCAAAGAAGGTTCACCTAATCACATCATTGATAAATTGTAATTATTGGGTTTAGCTTTGGTAGAGCCAGGATAATCCCAGTATTATCTTAGTCATGGCTGATTCACCCGTAGCTAGCCTACAAAGAGACCATATAGCTACTGGAAGGTTCTCTCTCCTTAATCAGGGTCACCTTATTCAGTTCAAGGTCACAATGCAAATTGCTGGGGTAAAGGCTGAGTTCCAAGGAGGGCAGAAGCTATCCTACCCCCAGCTTCCAGAACACAAGCCAGATCAAAGAGGACGGGGTGCAGATTCTGTTTACTGTGGGGCTGGGAAGAAATGATTGGATCCTTGGGAATAGTTTTGCATTGAGGGGAATTATCATAAACCTGGAGCAGGATTGAGGAATCAGAAATGAATGGGTTAGTAGTTTAGGAACAGGGGAAGGTGATGGGGGCAGGGATGCTAGAATGGTTTCTGGTAACAAGTTAAATAAGCAAATATTAATAAATTAACTTATGATAACAGATCACAGGATCAAGGCGTGATGTGAAGGGAATGGAAGTCATGGTGGCCAAGGAGAATAATGGAGGCAGAATGTCAAGGAACTGGAAGTCACCATGAGCATGAACTTTAAAGTTGGAAGTTTTAGATCTTTGAGAGGTTTCAATTCTGTGACACAGTGGGGGCTCAGGTAAGGATGCTGGCAAATGGCAGCAATGGAGAAGAATATCACTGGAGATGAGAAATTGTGTGATCATGATATAGGTTTGGAGCTGAAAGGAAAATCTAGTCTTAACTCCTCGTTTTACAGATGGGGAAACGGAGACCCAGAGAGATAGAGTGACTTTTCCAAAATTACACAAGTCCCAAGCCTTGGAGGCAAGATTCAAACTTAGATTCTTCAACTCCATACACAGAGCTCTTTGAGTTGAGCAGGGGTTGGGGATTTAGCAATCTGCACATTGAAGTCTTTAAAGATGATTGGGAGGTGATGGGAGGGGATGAGAAGACTATGAGCAGGAACTAACCTGGATGAAGAAGGTGAGAGAATGCTTTGGACATGGCATCAGCAACATAAAAGAAGGAGGGCAGCATTCAATTCAACTTGATTTAGTAAACATTTATTATGCACCTACTATGTGCCCTACTATGTGCTAGATGGCACAGTGAAGTCAGGAAGACCTGAGTTCAAAACCTCTTTAGATGTTTCTTAGCTGCAGTGACCCTAATCCAGTCACTTAATCCCGTTTGCCTCAGTTTCCTCATCTGTAAAATGAGCTAAAGAAGGAAATGGCAAACCTCTCCAGTATCTCTGCCAAGGAAATGGGGTCACAAAGAATCAGACGCTATCATAAAACAACCGAACGTGTCAAATACAGTGTTGAATGCTGGGGATGCAGAAAGAGGCAAAACACAGTCCCTGACCTCAAGGAGCTTGCAATAATCTAATGGGCAAGAAAAGACGGAAACAGCAGATACAAAGCAAACTGCATAGAGGACAAATAGGAAATAATTAAGAGAGGGAAGCATCAGAGCGAAGAAGAATTGGTGTCCACAGGGATTTATTAGATGATTAGAAAGAGCCGGAGAGGTGGGTTTTGTCCCGGCTCCGGCCGGATGAAGTCACTGTATAACTCTGGGCGGGCCACTTCCCTCAGTTTCTCCAATGCTGAACAACGAGACCCTGTGAAAGCTGCTAAGTTGCGCTTTGTCACCGGAGAGTCACCAGAGCCCGCGGAGCAGACCAGGGCCAGCTCAGGAGACTGGCCCATGCGTCCGCGGCTCGCGCAGCCGGTGAGCGCCGATCAAAGCAGGGCTAAGCAATTTAGAACCTGCCGAGCCCGAGCTCCGAGGTCTGCCCGCCGCCCCGGGCTGCCCTTACATCATAGGCTGCTCGGACGGCTAATGAGGGAATTACACGGAGCTGCGCTAGCGGTCCTCCCAGCTCCGCAACCCCGCCGTCTAATGAGTCGGTTCCCCAGCATCGCCCCCGTTAAGGGGGAGGAGGGCGTTCTCCAAACTGAAATTGGCCAGAGGGTGATCCCTCAACCCCAAAGAATGAAGATTTAATGGTGGAATCGTCAGAACTGGAGCAGGGCTTTGGGGAAGGGTTTGGTCGGAGGCCAGCCGGAGCCCGTTAATCACTCTGCAGCTCCCCGAGGCCCCGGAGCACGGTCGGGGCAGGGGCGAGGGAGCCCCGGCCCGAGGGAGCGTCATTTGGGGCAGATGTGTGGTGTTCCCTCGGTAGCATTCCAGGGCCGAGGGGGTCAGCGGAGGGAGAGGGATTCCAGGAAGCACGGCCACTAATGACCCATTCGCCGGCCACTAATTCAGTTATCTTAATGGGCAAGGAACATGAAATAAACAACCGCAGAGAAACCAGGAAGGCTACTGGCCCCAAGTACAAAGAGGGAAATATTTAAGAAGTGATTATACTCCTCTGACGGGAAGGAACATTGTGTCTGGAGTCACTGAACCTGCGTTCAAATCCCCAGCCCTGGTGCTCACAGCTTTGGTGACTGCATCAGACCTGGAGCCAGGAAGATCCGAGTTCAGATTCAGCCTCAGGCTGTCTAAGCCTGGGCAAGTCACTTCATCGCTGTCTGCCTCAGTTTCCTCAACTGAAAAACTGATATAATAATAGTACCCACCTTACAGAGTTGTTCTGGGGATCTAAAGAGAGAATACAGTCATCACGGCTTCCTTGTGATCTCAATAATAATACTAGCACCACTCCCCCCTCTCTTTCTCTACTGCTGCCACCAAAGGCAGTCCAGCAACAAGTATCTAAACATTTAACACTATATTACATTTATTTAACTTTCTATTAAACTTATGTTTCTTATTAAACATTTATTAAATGCTTATATTATACTCATTAAACTTTCTACTTTTCAGCTTGTTTACACATTTATTAAGCACCTATTGTTACGTTTATTATGCTTTCTATTAAACGAGCATTTATTAAGTCAGACACCATGAAAAGTGCTAGGGCTACAAAGAAAAGCTACCTTCAGGTGACTCATATTCTAATGATGAAGACAATATAAAAAAACACATAAATATAGAGGGGTGGAAAGTAATCTCAGAAGAAAGGGCACTAGCAGGTGAGAAAGGCTGCCTGCAAGAGGAAAGGGAATTAAGAAAAATGATGAAAGAGGAAGCATGGGAGGCTGCTATGCAAAGGAAAGCACCTATGCAAAGAAGAATAAATAGACCAATATAGTAAGGATCAGGAAGGAAAGTAGAATGTAAGAAAGAAAAAAAAAATAGTTCCTGCCCTCAGAGAACTTACTTTCTAATGAGGAAGACTATTTATACATTAACAATTTGAATGAATAAACAACTGATCAACACAATGACCAATGTTCAACCAATGATGAAAATCCCCCATTACCTGATAGGTAATGGACTAAATGGGACAAAAGAGACACACTTTTCTGCACATAGCCCGGATGGAAATTTCTTTTGTCCGGCTTAGAATTTACACTGCAAGGGTATATTGCAAAGATTTGTGGTTTTTTGGTGGTGGTGTTATTTGTTGTTTTCTGGGAGGGTGGGGTAGAAAGGAGAAAAAAATAAATTATTAATTTTTGAGAACTTAACTATTAAAACACACTATAAAAGGAGCCAAGTTATCAAGAGCTTTCAATGCCAAACAAAGAATTTATACTTGATGCTAGAAGTAATGGGGAGCCACCAGAGTTAATTGAGTAGGGTGTGACATATCCGCGAACTTTGGAAACTTTGGAAACTGAGTAGAGGATCAATCACAATAGGGAGAGAAGAAGCAAGGAGAGAAATTAGAAGGCCATTACTGTAGTCCAGGTGAGAGGCGATGAGGTCCTGAATACCTTGCCCACATCCTTGCTCTCTATATATTTTCTTTAAAACTATCTCTTTCAGATATCTGGATATTTGTTAACAAACAAAACCTGAAGGAGATTAGGGGTTCAGCACATTGAACTCATTTCAGCTTTTGTTAAGCTCTTATTCTTTTATTGACCTGTGCTAAGCCCTACATTACTGAAGTTTGTCCTTTATTGTGGAAGAGGATCGATTTCTTTGTGGGTG